>NC_060123.1:533942187-535142187 GCF_021461395.2 Schistocerca americana
GAGCAATCTGCCACTCACCTCATCGACTAGAAATTTGGTCCGTCATCTGGTCTCCTCCTACAGTCGGTCAACGGCGATACCTTCCCATACACCACACTATCGTCATCAAACAGCTGCAGACTGCTGCTTATCTTGCCGGCCAGATCATTTATGTATATATAAAATAGCAGCTGTCAAATCACAGTTCCTTGGGGCGTTCCTGACGATACCATTGTCTCTGATGAAGAATCGCTGTCGAGGACAACATGGTAGATTCTGTTCCTTAAGAAGGCGTCTTACCACTCACATACCCGGCAACCTGTTCCAAATGCTTGAACCTTCGTTAGCAGTTGGTAGTGTGGCACCGCGTCAATTGCTTTGCGGGAATCGAGGAATATGGAAACCACCTGTTGTCTTTCATCCATGGTTCGCTGGGTCTCATGTGAGAAAAAGGCAAAAACCATACACATAGATGTGCATCTTAATTCTGTAACCAGCGTAATTCTGGCACCAAGCTTGACGACGTTACAGATGGTTAATATGTAGAGGATTACTTGATCTGCTGCAAACTGCAATGTATGACCTCTGCCTCAGATGTCCAATTCAGTCCATTAGCAATTGTTCTCTTTCGTGCTTCGATCAGATACCTTCTTGAATGGATTCCAACCCGAAGGGTGTTCTGCCACTCCATGAACTAAAGTGTTCTCTACTGTTGCTCGAATTGAAGTGCCGTCTCTGACTACAAGTTAGTTCGTTCTCCAGTCTGAATATCTGTGCAGTTCTCATGCTCCAGTGAGAACGGCCCCGGAAAATACTGTCCAACGATCTATTTGTTAGTAAGTAGAAATTTGTGGGACCAAACTAACGAAGTCCTCGGTCCATAGGCTTACACACTATTTAATCTAACTTAAACTAACTTATGCTAAGGACAACACACACACCCATGCCCGAGGGAGGACTCGAGCCTCCGACAGGGGGATCCGCGCGAAGCTTGGAAAGCGCCCGAGACCGCGCGGCTGCCCCACGCGGCCAAGTCAACAATCTCTCTTCCACGTCAAATTTTTCCGACAATAACCAGTCGTTGTACACCCGGGTTTGCAGTCCTTAAATAATGCCGAGCTACTCTCCCTCTCTTCAGCGAGTTTCATGTTTTAGCCAATGAGACCATCTCCACATATGCACTTCTCGAATATCGGTGTCTTTTCTTCCCCTACTCTGCTATCTGTTTGCGCCAGCGAAGGAGGAGAGCTGTTACAACTTTTTAGGCCAGACGTTGCTCACCTCACATAAAGTGGCAACAGTGAGTCGCCACTGTCCTTTTCAAAGAGAAAGGAATTGCTGTTAATAAAGCGGGAAAGCTGATGCTCATGTCCGTCAAGATGGGTATTCATCACTGACTGCCCCTCACATAGCAGTCCCAGAAGGCGACATCTGGATGCAAAACCAATATCTTTTAAGGTTTATTTTTCCCCAGGTCACTCCACTTGTAGTAAAAATTGCATCTCTCTTCAAGTGTAAGTGTTTGTCATACCACGTTATCTATTTCCGTGAATGTAGTCCTGAATCCAGGTTTCGCAAAGCATTACGTGGTACTGGCATGCCGGCATGTAGGCGTCTGGTCACCAGTAGTGACGTGGGCCCTCGGTAGCTGCCTCTGTCGGTCGCTGTGCCCTTAAATGCAGGCTCATAGCCCACCATGAGAGCTGTTCATAACGTTGCGTCAGTGGCCTGGCCTGCCCAGCAAGGCTCATCGTACAGTCAGCTGAACTAAAGAAAAAATTACATGCAAAAGAAAGAAGAAATTAACATAGATGACATCTTCTGGCAATCACTGACATTATTCAGTACTGTCGTTAAGTATCGTCCCAATAAATCAAAAGTTAGTTAAGATAACAATAATTATAAATCAAATTGGTACTGGAGACACGCCAGTACGACAGCAGGAAGGCACGTATCAAGTTGCAGCAAATATTTGCAAAGGATAAGGCCGGTATTGCACGCGATTCACTAGTGTGAACGAGGTACAGCACACCAGTCTTCAGACTAAAGACCACAATAACACTGAATGAGAAAAACAAATATCGAATACTGATATAACAAAAATTAAAGTACTAACATTTTACCGTCCGCACGTCTCGCACAAATTTATTCTCTTGGCGCCGGCAGCGCTAAGTCGGATTACTTGGCTTGTCGCTGGTCGCTTGTCACCTTTCCGTTGATGACAAGCTTCAAACACATTGACTTTTGCGAGCTTTAATTTTCCGGATATCCTCTATTTTGCCGTATCGTTCCACAAACTCGAATTTTCTTTTCAAGTAACTTCTCTGCAATTTCTACGCTGTTATAATAATTATCCGTGCAGAGATGATGCCACTTTCCATCAGAAGGTGTCAATAGTTCCGTCACTGTTTTTGCTAAAGGCTATCCAGCGCCGGAATATATCTTGAATGAGAAAATATATCCCGTACTCGAATGATTCAATATCCGAATGAGTATGCCGTATTTTGTAATTTTCGACGGATTGTAAACTTTAAAATCTAACCGTCCACGCCACGCTATTATTCCTTCATCAGTTGAGATGTTTTGACTTAGATTAAACGTTTCTTTAAACTTTTTTGGAAAAATAATCAATTACGAATTGCACTTTAACTAGCCGGTCAGCATTGCTCAGTTTATTGTTGCTGTCGGAAAAACGAAAAATCATAATATTTGTCTGAATCGGTTGCGGGTCATCGTTTTGCGACATATCGGTGTGTCTATCAACGAATTCTTGACCAATAATCACTGATCCTTGCTTTTCTTACAATTCCCATAAGGATAGCAAGCACAAACTATTTTCTAAATTCTGGTCCCGTAGCGTCCATAAATTTGGCACTTTTTAATGCAGTTTCCTTCTATTGCAATTTTGACTGTAGTACTTTTTGGTTTCGTTCAAATAGATCGTTCCGAATACAAAATTGTACTATATCCTCGACGCTCTGTGTATCTTTGGGAAATATGTCTGGACCCGGGGATCCTTCAAATTTATTATTGGTCCTCGGTGAATCGAAGTCTGACTACTGTGCACTGCCTTCTTCGTCTGATGCAGCCGAATGAGTAGGCAATCGTAGCGTTCGCCGAATTCTTCTTGGACGTATTTAGCTTCCTACGATTCTGCTTCACTTTCATTTTTTTTTATATCCAATATCTTCTTTCCAATCGGCCAAGTCGTCCGGAACGTCAGACAAGACGTCCGCGCATTCATCGTAAATATTCCTATTGTCTCTTTCTTCCTCCTATTTAAAACAAAACACTTCTTGACGTGTGTAACTTATTGGTACCTAAACAAAACACCAATAGAATGCAAAAGATACTAACGTGCTGTCGCCGGCCACTGCGCGATACTTCGCTCATGGCAACACTGTGGTGTCGCCGGCCGTTGACAGCTATTTTGCGCACGACACCACTCTGGTGTCGCCGGACAGCATAGTGTTAATATATGGGAAAAATACCATACATTAAAGTTAATTTGAGGTTGATTTAATGCCATAGTTGAGGATACAAGGAAGCTGATTTCCGTTTGCTGAATTAAATTTCCACTATGCAGCGAAGTGGTCACTGATATTAAACTTCCTCGCAGATTAAAACCAAGTGACCAACCGAGACTCGAATTCGGGACCTTTCCCTTTCACGGGCAAGTGCTCTACTAACTGAGCTTCCCAAGCACGACTCACGACCCCTACTCACAAGTCCACTTCTGCAAGTTTGATTTCCGTATGACTGAAAATTCACTTGTCAGTTAAACTTCAGGTAATTGTTACAACATCAGAAAGTCCATAACAGAAGAGAGTCATGTTTCATTACAGTACAAGGTATTAATTATTTAAGATGGTCAGTAATTAATGAAACCTGCGGTATCATTCATTGTTGATGCGAAAACAGGACATAAATCAGCAGGCCGACGTCCGAACGTATATTTTAAATTATTTGATAGGTAAGGAGAAATGAGATCAGATAATATCCATGTTAATCACAGTCTTGCTGAGCATATGAGTCTCGAGCCTTAGGAAATTGGACGCTTCATAGGTTATAAATGCCTTTTCATTCCCAGTCCAGGCAAAGAAACAAAAGTAATTTAAAATATAATGCTTCCTTATACTTCGTTATCTCATTTGTGCACTGAATACCTTGAGGTGACAACCATCGTCTCCCAATGGTATGTTGAAATTTATTCATTCATCAGTTGTTATATAACAAACACATTTCTTTCGATTTTGTCCACTTTCTTTAAGCCACTTTTGAACTTTCTTATTTTCAGTTGAAACTCACTGTCAGCAGGTTCAAAACCCTAATCCCGGACGTATAAATTTCCACTACGTTATCGTTAAGTGATCCTACTCCGGAAGATGTACTGGAACGAATGAACGGAAGAAGAATGTAAGAAGTTGGAGCTTTATGAGAACAGATAGGCTCAACATGATCTTGCACGCATAGACCTAATGTTTTCTCGATACTGGATACGGTAATTGGTGTACACCTGTCTGTGTCGTTGGTGTCATTCCATCTACTGAAGTTTACACTGGTATGACTGAAGCGTCTGTATATAAATCCCTTCACTGACTTTCAGAATAGATAAGCACTCTTTGATCACTTAACGGCATAGTTTATGGGTGGGTGATTTTATAATTTGATATTGAGAGATAGATGATCAGCTGTGGGCTCTGTCTGGCAGAACAACAATGAAATTAAACTTTATGTTAGCATATTTGAGCTGTATTTCAGGTATAAATAAGTTTTCCATATTAACTATGTACTTATTAATGGTTTAACTTATATGGTAAAGTAACCATCATAAATTTGCATCGTTGTCCTATGTCTTGCCACATGCCATCCTCTTCTCTGCTTGGAAATGTTCTTGTCGTCTGCTTGGGTGTCTGTATGCGTCTTTGGACTTGAGGTGAGTTCGCTTGAATTTAGACAGAGACAACTTAGCCTACCTTTTTGTGAAGCTAAGGGAACAGATCTAGGTCAGAGAGACACCGCCCAACGATGGTCTAAAATTGATACAGGCAGAACTTGCATATTGTCTCTGCTGGCTCCCTGTTTGCTCCAAGAAACTGAGGAGGGAGTGAGTACCTTCAGCACTCAGCGGTAAGTGGGAGAGGTAATATCCTGGGCTAGTCCTTAGTGTTACTAATGTGATGAATATTTAAGTTTATTAACTATCTTTAAGTCGTCTCTTAGTAAATTTCAGATGTTATAGATTAGCTCAGTATGTCTTACTTGTACCAATTGTTAGAAATTCCTAAGTTTCGGAATTTACTGGCGTGTTCCTTACTGTCTATAACTGTGATAGAGGGGCACGAGGCCAAGTATATTTATGTGATTAGTCTTCTGAATCTCGTGTAACTGTTTGTGAGCACTATATGTGTATGTAAAACTCTGATGGTCATGTAAATAAATCTTACTTTATTTTGTGGAGATCTGAGTGAGTTTCCCTGTCCGTGGCTTCCATAGCAGTTACCGTGTGTTTGTTACTAAGATTGTGTTCACGGTAATCTGCATTCACTAATGAACTAGTTTTCGTTTCTAAATAAATTCTCAGGCACTATAGACTGGTTCCATGATCTTTCTTTATCGTGAATTTTTTGAATAACTGATGATGTTTCTTCGTAGTAGTTAGTCACCTGGCTACTAATGACTTACCATGGCTCCCACCTTGGGAAAAATTGTTCACAGAACGTAGTATCTGTTAACTGTGGCTGTAATTATAATTCTACGTAATTATTACCATGATTTTTGGTGGAATCTTGTGTCCAAATACTCAACCGTCGAGAATAGTTCCCAAAGCATTTTATATTTTGTTTCTTTCTTGAATTGACGAGTAACGTCTTTCTCTTTGATGAATGGCTAGTCTGAAAAGGAGCATGTTTAATGAATGTATCCCAGTATATTCCCCGTTTCAAATGACCGCATCAGTCGTAGATTTATTACGCACATTACTCAAGTAGTGATTTATTCCTGCATTGTGCAATACCAACACCCCCCGTAGGTTTAGATTCTTAATAATATGCTTTATCATATGGTTTTTTTTTTGGTGGTTGGGGGGGGTGGGGGGGATTTTAATCCATGAATAAATGTGAAGAAAAAGGTATTTCTTTATGTTGAAAACCGCTATTTTATTAATGAACTCTTTTCATCTAATACAGTATAGTTGTAGGATTCATTTAGGTGGCGACACTACGCCAGCAACCATCAAACAGACAAGCCTAACTGTCTCCCGGTAGTAGGACTGTAGCTGAATAGGTATCAGTTAAGTCGGACCTGAGGAGCTAACTTTCACTAGTTATGTTTCAGAACGCACGTCATGGCTACGGCTTCCATTTACTAGAACACGCAGAATATGCCATGCAATTATGGGCTCTTCCTCTGGTATAGAGTGGAAAAATGTAGTTATTAAGAACCAACCCCAGTTCGAGTTGGGGCACACACATTTAGATCCTAGTATCATGACTGCATTCACGAAGTCTGCTTCGTTTCGAGGTAAGCAGACAAGTCCTAAGAGTGAAGTGCCATAACGTGTTATCTTGATGTCAATACGATGAGATCTCTCTGAACACTATTGTCACCCTTAGAAAGTTGCAGAACCGGAGGTGCTCCCTGGCTGATAGTGTCCTCGTACACCATAGGTTGGCAGGACAATGTTTGGCCACGTGAGGAACGGATTTTGCAAGCCTTCTCTGCTGATTCCTTTAGTGACATATTCTCCTGAGATCGTACACATCTGGGATGTGGTTGATCAGTTACTTGCTGGTCACAGTCGTGCAGCAATTAGTTCTGATATTTTGTAGATTTTTCCGCCAAACGGAATGAAGAGAGATTATTCAGCCGTCTCTGATTCCGTGTCACGACATTTGGAGGTCTGGGGATTGTGAGTTCTGCACAATTAGTCCTATGCTGAATTCCGATTAACATTTCGAGACTTTGATTTATCGACATGTAGTTTTTTTTTAAAAAAATGGTAGAATATACGATGCCTTTCAATAATTTCGATTTCTTGTAGTGAGAGATGTACACTTTTGTATTCTAAATCGTTTGTTCAATTTAATGTGCCTAATCTGTAGTATATAACGTACATCTATTGTTCTTCATAACCATACCAAAGTAACGTTAACAGACATATACGTAAGAATCTCAAGGATATTTAGTGCAAAAGTATGACACTCTTTCTTTTGCATTTTAAGATCGCGCGAAATCCTATGAATAAATAAATACTGATAATGCGTCCATGGGAACTGAATGTTAAATGTGCTCTGTAAGATTCGTTGTTGCAATGAAAGTAACATTTCTGTCTATGACTCTTATACCGATAATCAGCTGGCACCGGTTGAAAATATTAATAAATTGTAACAATTTACGTATTACTGGTACTATTATATTCTGCTGTGTATCTATTAAGGGAAACCTGCTTTTGGATGCATTATATGCTAATTTTATTATCATTTACTAAGAAGTTCTTATATCGTAGTAAGATTGTCGGCAGGAGACTGTAAACCGAATCATAAATGCTTCACCCTGTGTTTCACATTCTCCGGAGATTCTGGGCCAATACATTTTTAAAAAATGGGTTTGTGTTGTTATTTAAACCTAATTTCGTTACCTCAGTCTCCTCTTATGTCTTTGTTACCTACCAGCTGATTGATCTTAGTGCGCTCTTCTTTCACACACCAGCTTAAAACGTCAGAATTGTGGCATTGTGTTTTGTAATTGGTATACAAATTGATTATGTCTGAGCATATCTGTACCGGTGTATCTATACTATCTATATTTTGGGCTGATATTACGTACTACCAATAATTCCTGAATATTGTAGACGCTCTGTTGACTAACAGTAGAGGCATCATTACACGTCATCGCCTTCTAACGTGGAATATGCACACCAAACTTTTTACTGTTTAGCTTTAAGTCATTTTTATTGATATTATTATAAACATCCAATTTAGTATGAAGAGGAAATAATCTAATTTACTTTTGTAATGACATAATATTATACATCAAAAGCTCCGTCCGTTAAATGGTTGGCAATCTTCTTTGCTTCAAGCTTTTTGTAAGTACTTTCTATTGACTTGCGCAGTTATGTCGCACGATATGAAGACTGACGAGACACTGTATATCTACATATATTAGGCAGATTGATTTGGTATTTATTAGTCCTTAAGAGATTGTATGTGACATACCTGGTAATCTATAATTTGCATTCGCTCGTGACAGTGTATTTAATATTAGTAGAGGTCCTATCTCACGAAATAAGCGTCAACGAAAAACTACAAAAAATTTGTCTAGCTTGAAGGGGGAAACCAGATGGCGCTATGGTTGGCCAACTGGATGGCACTGTCATCTAGTTGGAACCCCCATTTTTATTACATATTCGTGTACTATGTAAAGAAATATGAATGTTTTAGTTGGACCACTTTTTTCGCTTTATAATAGATGGCGTTCTAATAGTCACAAATATGTGGCTCACAATTTTAGACGAACAGCTGATAACAGGTAGGTTTTTTTTTTTTAAAATTAAAATACAGCACGTAGGTACGTTTGAACATTTTATTTCGGTTGTTCGAATGTGATACACGTACCTTTGTGAGCTTACCATTTCTGAGAACTCATGCTGTTACAGCGTGATTACCTGTAAATTCCACATTAATGCATTAAATGCTCAAAATGATGTCCGTCAACCTCAATGCATTTGGCAATACGTGTAACGACATTCCTCTCAACAGCGAGTAGTTCGCCTTCGGTAACGTTCGCATATGCATTGACAATGTGCTGACGCTTGTTGTCAGGCGTTGTCGGTGGATCACTATAGCAAATATCCTTCAGCTTTCCCCACAGAAAGAAATCTGGGGACGTCAGGTCCGGTGAGAGTGCCGGCCATGGTATTGTGGTTCGACGACCAATCCACCTGCCATGAAATATGCTATTCAATATCGCTTCAACGACACGCGAGCTATGTGCCGGAAATCCATCATGTTGAAGTACATCGCCATTCTGTCATGCAGTGAAGCATATTATAGTAACATCGGTAGAACATTACGTAGGAAATCAGCATACATTGCACCATTTAGATTGCCATCGATAATATGGGGGCCAATTATCCTTCCTCCTACAATGCCGCACCATACATTAACCCGCCAAGGTCGCTGATGTTCCACGTGTCGCAGCCATCGTGGATTTTCCGTTGCCCAATAGTGCATTTATGCCGGTTGACGCTACCGCTGTTGGTAAATGACGCTTGGCCGCTAAATAGAACGCGTGCAAAAAATCTGTCATCGTCCCGTAATTTCTCTTGTGCCCAGTGGCAGAACTGTACACGACGTTCAAAGTCGTCGCTATGCAATTACTGTTGCATAGAAATATGGTACGGGTGCAATCGATGCTGATGTAGCATTCTCAACACGGACGTTTTTTAGATTCCCTATTCTCGCAAAATTTGCCTGCTACTGATGTGCGGATTAGCCGCGACAGCAGCCAAAATGCCTGCTTGGGCATCGTCATTTGTTGCAGGTCGTGGATGACGTTTCACATGTGGCTGAACACTTCCTGTGTCCTTAAATAACGTAACTATCCGACGAACGGTCCGGACACTTGGATGATGTCGTCCAGCATACCGAGTAGCACACACAGCACATGCCCGTTGGGCATTTTGACCACAATAGCCGTACATCAACACGATATCGACCTTTCCCGCAATTGGTAAACGGCCCATTTTAACACGGGTAATGTATCACGAAGCAAATACCATCCGCACTGGCGGATGTTACGTGATACCACGTACTTACACGATTGTGATTATTACAGCGCCATCTATCACAAAGCGAAAAATGTGGTCCAACTAAAACATTCATATTTCTTTACGTACTACACGAATATGTAATAAAAAAGGGGTTCCTATTTTTAAAAAAAAGCAGTTGATATCCGTCCGCTTGGCCTATGGCAGAGCCATCTATCGGGCCAACCATAAAGCCATCTCGTTTCCCCCTTCAAGCTAGACAAGTATCGTTCTTTGTAGTTTTTTCGTTGGTTAATTCGTGAGATATTTGGCCCGGTCACTGTCAATGGACCACCCTGTACATATATATATATATATATATATATATATATATATATATATATATATATATATATTCTCAGTGTCAGTCATGCGATACAGACAAATGACCTTCCTAACATTACAGCCTTCCGTTACTTTAATAACAGTCACTTGCTCCATCATCCATGTGAACACTAATATGTGCATACCTTTTGCACATACAGATCTGGTACACCGTGCCTTGGAGACGACCGCTTAGCGTTTTATAATACCCGAGAAAGTTACATGCACGTTTCCCAAGCGAACGCTATGAAGCCGAAATTATTACAAATTGACTAGACATCCTTCAGTCAAAGCACGTTCTAAAATAAGAATGACAATTGGAAGAAGCGTTAAACTGCGATCGTCACCAACTGGATGGCTCTGTTTATCACTTCTTTTAAAAGACAAAAAAAGTTTTTTTTTTTTTGAGTTAACTAGTTGTGCAGCAGCTGCTCCATCACGAACTAAAGAAGAAATTGGATTGACAGCAATTCTTCTCATTGATGAAGCTTTAGTAAATGACGTCTAATTTCAGATTGAGTTCTTTTATAAACGTTTATATTTTTACGTTATTTATTCCATATTCAAATAGCTACGACCCAAATGTAAGATGTTCATAAGCTATCCGCCGTTATTCCTCATATCTGAAACCACTCTGAACAAGTCGGAACATGACTGAAGAATGGCAAGAGAGATGCATGAGTAATGCAGGAAAGAGGAAGTTTGCTCCAAAAGGTTATTTGTTGATCTTTGCACTTATCAGCTGTAATTTAAAAACGGAAGTTCATAGAATAAAATGTGCTTTCATATCCGGAAAATGTTACAGTTGAAATTTTTCAGGCCATTATACGAAGGTCGAATGGATTTTACATTAAAACCCAAATAGGGACGAAACGCTGGGTTTCAATGTGAAATACATTCGACCACGGATTAATAGCACAGAAAATTTAGTTAATTGTGTGAAGTTCGTAATTTTTATTCCGGTTTCCCATGCGGCCAAAGGGCTAATGTGGCATTACAGCTAAAGCAGTAAAGAATCAATTGTTCTGTCACATTTGAGCTCAAGGAACTATTTCGCTATCATTGTTGGAAAACCCAGCTTCGAAATCATATGTAACGCAGTGTCGCCTATTCATCATAGCTAATATTGAAACATCCTGGCTGATTAAAATTGTGTACCGGACCGAGACTCGAACTCGGGACCTTTGCCCCCAGACTGTGACTCAGCCATGTCTCTGCAATATCCTTTCTTAAAGAGTGCTAGTTCTGCAAGGTTCACGGGAGAGCTTTTGTGAGGTTTTGGGAGGTAGGAGACGAGGTACTGGCAGAAGTAGAGCTGTGAGGATGCGGCGTGAGCCATGCTTGGGTAGCTCAGACGGTAAGAGCATTTTCACGCGAAAGGCAAAAGTTACGAGTTCGAGTCTCGATGCGGCACACAGTTTTAATCTGCCAGAAAGTATCATATCAGCGCTAACTCCACTGCAGAATGAAAATTTCATTCTCGATAGCTAATCATAATTTCATCGCCGAACCCTGTATCTCTCACTTCTTAACAACAGAATGTCAACCTTAAAAGAATCGAAAACACCAACCGGATTCTAGTACAATAGAAGTGAAGTGGGTGAGATAGTGCACGGAGCTTTCCTCTTTGATTTAATTATCAGAAGTGCTTGTATTATCATCCAGAGACGTCAAGAGCAACCTTGCGACGTATCAGAATGACAAACAGAAACAATTACACGACATTTTTTTACGAGTGCCATCGAAAACAATCTTGCCTACCCGGAAAACTACCTAAAATTCTAAAATGCTCCTGAACGCCTCAAACAATTACACGACATTTTTAAGAGTGCCATCGAAAATAATCTTGACTACCCGGAAAACTTTCTAAAATACTAAAATGCTCCTGAACGCCTCAAGTTTGTCTCGAACAGAATATTTTGTGTTGGTAATTATATTACAAGTGTTTCCAAACTGTAAGCTAACATCTTTAGATGAAACAGTCCTACAGTCACGGCCCTGAGCTAATTGATTCTTCGTCTCCTTACAGCATTAATATTTTGGGAATTTTGAAATTTGAACAAACTGTTTGACATTCACGAACCTTAATGTTAAATCCGTAGGTTCAATTCCGTGTGTAACCATTCCTTGTTGGATTACCCATGTATATTCAGTAGTATATTTAGTAGATGGCTGATTTACGTTTCTAGTACAGAAATACCAACGATTTAGAAACACTCAGTATTTTAAGATATAAAAAGACAATTTGATCAGAAAATGGTACGTATGTGTGGGCAAGTCAGAAAGTAAAATCAATTTGTTTTTTTGCTCCATAGGTTAAACTCACTTCCCCATCAATGATTTTCCTTAACAATAACATGGTTATTGTGCATTTGTTCACTGAACAGTTCTATTCGCAGTGATTTCAAAGCAGTTTATTGTTACCCGTATATTGTATTCAAGTAGAAAATGACGGGATTGATTGATTTTATGGGCTCAGAAGGAACTAAAGCTGTGTGTGTTAATCGATGAATGCAGCTGCAGTATGTTGGTGGTAGTCAAAGTGTACAAAATGTTTACGAATGAGTTAATTGTTTAAAAACTGAGAGTGTATCTGTCTGCGACTAAAATTGTTTGGATGGACCATCCATTAAAAAACGAACAAGAACATCCTGAAAGCTCAGCGAATGATGCAAGCTAATCATCGTGCAATAATCTATGATATTAAGTGAGAATTCAACGTCGCCTCATTTCAGTATTTATAATCAACTACAGTACTCTATACTGTCGCAAAGTTTACGGTGGCTGGGTTCAACTCAAACTGAGAGACACATACAGGAACGTATGCAAATCTCAAAATCTCCTTTCAGGGGTTTTGAAGAGGAAGATGAACACTTCCTCAGTCACGCAATAAAAGCCGATGAAGTCAGGGATCATCCTTACGAAACACAAAGTAACCAGAAGATGGTGTGAAAACATGTTGTCTCTCTACCTAACACCGAAATACTGTTCGTAACTAGATTCCGAATGTCTATCTGTCAATAAATGTCTACTCTGACCCGATATTTGCAAAGTCTCATGTCGTCACTTTAAAACGGAAGGTAAACCTAAGTTGTGACTCACACGCTCAACAACTCATCCAGAAGCAGATACAATTGCAACATTAAAATATTGTTTAATATCTAAGAGAATAAAACGGACTAAGTCTGGGTTCAGGTTGAGCCACTGGATATTAATGCCACTTGTACAAAATTTTCCTGTGCGAAGTGGTAAATGTTTGCTCTGTTGTGGACTCTACTGAGCGATCAACGTGTTACTAATTTTAACTTAACTGAAACTGTAATGTGATGTAGATATGACAAAATTCCTATTTCTGTATACATACCACGTGTTGTCATTTATCAAAATATCCTCGTAATATCACAGCTGAATCACTATCTACAAAAAATTATATTATCAAAGAAACTATACCACATGTTGTCATTTATTGAAATATCTTCGTAATGTCGCAGCTGAATCACTGTCTACAAAAAATTAGATAATCAAATAAACATAACCTAGAACCGAACAACAAAACATCTCCTTTTGGTGCTATTTTCATTCTTCACTCCTAGGAGTGGAGGGGGCTGGTTGAGATCCATCCCAGTGGAGAGTCACGGTACTAGTTAGCCAAATATCGCACAAGCTGATAGTGTGGGAATGGGGAATCTAAATTGGCAATAGATTTGAGGGACCTGGCAGTTGCGGCATTTGCCTTGCAGCCAGGGGAAACATCCCGGAAACCTTGGTCAGAGCCCGCGATCAGGTTGTTTCTGGGACAACGTCCTTCGATGAGAATGTCGTCACACCCAAAAATTAAAATTTGTCTATGTGGGAAGTATGTATATATTATTTAAGTGGTAGTGAACAGAGTGAGGTGTTGAGTGTCGTCAATTTATCTCTCGTTAAGGAATTTGTGCAGTAACGGAGAGATAGTAACTGAAAATAGTATCACAACCTTCTCTGTAGAAGAGATTGTATTTCCTTTTATTATTAAATCTCGGAGTAGTTATCACGTCCGGATTTACTTTGTTGTTAACTACACTGAAGAACCTGCCTAATATCGTGTAATGCCCCCGCGAGCACTTGTTAAGTGCCGCAACACGACACGGCGTGGACTCGACTAATGCCGTATTGCTGGAGCGAAATACGCCATGAATTCAGCAAAGCTGTCCAGAAATCCGTAAGAGTACAAGAGGGTGGGGAACTCTTCTGAACAGTACGTTGCAAAGCATCATTGACACGCTCAATAACGTTCATGTCAGGGAATTTTGGTGGCCAGCGGAATTGTTTAAACTCAGAAGAGTGATCCTGGGGCCACTCTGCGCCAATTCTGGACGTGTATGTGCTGCATTGTCAGCTGGGATTGCCCAATTCCGTCAAAATGTACAATGAATGTAGGTGATCTGACAAGATGCTTACGTACATATCACCTGTAGAATCTAGACGTATCAGGGGTCAAACTGCACACTCCTCACACCTTTACAGAGCCTCTACCAGCTTGAACAGTTTCCCACCATCAAGCAGAATCAACAGATTCATGAGGTTATCTCCATACCCGGGGTGGTCTAACGGTTCTAGGCGCTCAGTCCGGAACCGCGCGACTGCTACGGTCGCAGGTTCGAATCCTGCCTCGGGCATGGATGTGTGTGATGTCCTTATGTTAGGTCGGTTTAAGTAGTTCTGAGTTCTAGGGGACTGATGACCACAGATGTTAAGTCCCATAGTGCTCAGAGCCATTTGAACCAGTTTCAATACCCGTACACGTCCAACCACTCTATACAATTTGAAACGAGACTCGTCCGACCAGGCAACATGTTCCCAATCATCAACAGTGCATTGTCGGTGTAGACGAGTCAAGGCGATGTATAAATCTTTGTGCTGTGGGTTATCAAGGGTACACGAGTCGGCTGTCGGCTCCGAAAGCCCACACCGATTATGTTTCGTTGAATGGTTCGTACACTAACACTTGTTGATGGTCCAGCACTGAAATCTGCAGCAAACTGCTGAAGGGTTGCAGTTCTGTCACTTTGAATGATTCACTTCAGTCGTCGTTGGCTCCGTTTTTGCAGGATCTTCTTCCGGCCGCAGCGACGTCAGAGATTTGAAGTTTTACCGGCTCCTGACATTAACGGTACACTTGTGAAATGGTCGCAGGGCAAAATCCCCTCTTCATCACTACCTCGGAGATGCTGTGTTCCATCGCTCGTGCGCCGACTATAACACCACTCACTTAAATCTTGATAACCTGCCATTGTAGCAGCAGTAATCGATCTAAAAACTGCGTAAGTCACTTGATGTGTTATATAGGCGTTGCCGACCGCAGCGCCGTATTCTGCCTGTTTGCATATCGCTGTATTTGAATATGCATGCCTATAACAGTTTCTTAAGTAATGTCAGTAATGTGTCACTAATTTTATATTTACAAGCTCATATGTCCCATTACGAAAATAGTTTCTTCAGAGAAGTGAAGTTTTCCACTAATGTGATATGTCATTGTAGTGGGAGAAGGTGGATACTGGATTTGTGGATCGTCATATATCTTCAATACGGCGATAAGCATTTTCGTAATTGCACGAATTATGTGAAAATATTAATGACTCAAACTGCTTTTTTCTCGCACCATTCTTGGCTCTAAAACTATGCAAATGTGAGAGATAGGATGTCATGGAATCTGCTTGGTTAATTGCCATATACAAATAACACTTTTCATAATCACAATAATGGACACCCTCACAGTCTGAAGCTAGTCTCATGCTTCATTCTAATTAAGCACATTTATTGAATAAGTAACATGATAGGAAAATGTTGTTGTCCAGACTGTAGTGTCGCCCTCCATTCCGTGAGGCCACAATATTTCCAATCGACGCAGAAGACTTTGCTGTCATAGCAGCCACAGCATGGACAATTACTTTGAAGAAGTTTTTTGTCTTCAATAAATTCGTATACAGAGTGTCCAAATTGCTACTGACTACCCTCAGAGTGATTGCGGGCGTCTGGTCGGTTGGAGGTAAGAGCAGGCAAATGTGGGCGCCTTTTCAAGACAAAATTGGTTCGTTTCATGAAAAGAGCAAAAGCCCACAGTTAGCGCCAGCTTTGAAGCTCCCTGACGCCTAACTAACCGAAATAGTGCGAACCCCAGCTCGCTCTATTCGTCCACGAGACTCAGAGGGCCATAGACACGGGTTCCCAGGTAGATGCCGTGTTTCTTGACTTCCGCATGGCGTTCGATACAGTTCCCCACAGTCGTTTAATGAACAAAGTAAGAGCATATGGACTATCAAACCAATTGTGTGATTGGATTGAAGAGTTCCTAGATAACAGAACGCAGCATGTCATTCTCAATGGAGAGAAGTCTTCCGAAGTAAGAGTGATTTCAGGTGTCCCGCAGGGGAGTGTCGTAGGATTGTTGCTATTCACAATATACATAAATGACCTTGTGGATGACATTGGAAGTTCAATGAGGCTTTTTGCGGATGATTCTGTGGTATATCGAGAGGTTTTAACAATGGAAAATTGACCTGAAATGCAGGAGGATCTGCAGCGAATTGACGCATGGTGCATGGAATGGCAATTTAATCTCAATGTAGACAAGTGTAATGTGCTGCGCATACATAGAAAGAAAGATCCCATATCATTTAGCTACAATATATCAGGTCAGCAACTGGAAGCAGTTAATTCCATAAATTATCTGGGAGTACACATTAGGAGTGATTTAAAATGGAATGATCATATAAAGTTGATCGTCCGTAAATCAGATGCCAGACTGAGATTCATTGGAAGAATCCTAAGGAAATGTAATCCGAAAACAAAGGAAGTAGGTTCCAATACGCTTGTTCGCCCACTGCTTGAATACTGCCCAGCAGTGTGGGATCCGTACCAGATAGGGTTGATAGAAGAGATTGAGAAGATCCAACGGAGAGCAGCGCGCTTCGTTACAGGATCATTTAGTAATCACGAAAGCGTTACGGAGATGATAGATAAACTCCAGTGGAAGACTCTGCAGGAGAGACGCTCAGTAGCTCGGTAGGGCTTTTGTTAAGGTTTCGAGAACATACCTTCACCGAAGAGTCAAGCAGTATATTGCTCCCTCCTATGTATATCTTGCGAAGAGACCATGAGGATAAAATCAGAGAGATTAGAGCCCACACAGAAGCATACCGACAATCTTTCTTTCCACGAACAATACGAGACTGGAATAGAAGGGAGAACTGAAAGAGGTACTCAAGGTACCCCCGCCACACACCGTCAGGTGGCTTGCGGAGTATGGATGTAGATGTAGATGTAGGCCTGACTATATTGGATAATAAGCGCGCCACTTTTGAGACGAGATCTTCAATTGGCAAAGTTTGAGATGTTCATTTAGATTGGGCTTACCAGCAGTGTCAGCAGCAATGCGAGGGCTGACATGTCGGATGGAACCACCTTCAGAGACACTCGAAGGGAGACAGCACAGCGCAGAAGCTGATATGATGCATATTTAGCAGACCTTTAACTGATGCCATTCCACCTCACCTTGGCGCCATTCGACATACATAAGTTGCGCTACGGTGTGGCGAGCGAGTAACACTCATGCCCAGATCTCACTTGATATTAGTCGGCATGCTTTGTCCTTCATCTCTTTGCCATGAGACTTGCTAGATTTTCTCAGAAGCTCATCCACTACACTTTTCAAATAAATGCAATCCCACAATCAGAATGATCCCACGATTAAACGGAATTTAGTTTTGTTGCTGCTAATCCTATATCCAACTAACAAGTTCATAGTGTGTCCTTTTTAACACTTTAACAGTGATTGATTTTACTTTCAAATATAATTAGGAATACCTTCTTAAAACGAGTTCCAGTGTGATGAGTCATAATTAAGTACAGAAATTACTACAGTAAATAATCAGTTAGAGTCAATGCCACTTGTTCTATAGACATTTATTATTCATCCGAATCCTTACAACTTCAGGTGCCGGTGGATAATTGATACTGTATCCCTGTATCCCAATATTTGTTACAGAACTGGCTGGTTACTCGATTCAGCTTGTCGTAAAGCGACCAACAGCACTGAAAACTGTCTTATTTAATTGTTCCTTAATACACACACACATATATATATATATATATATATATATATATATATATATATATATATATATATATATATGAACGGGATATAAGTACCTAAGCCTAATTAATACACTGTTGAGTGGTAGGGCTGTGCCAGAAGGTAAGAAATCAGCAGTTGAAACCAAGCATAATCGTTTATTTAAATAGCAGTCAACAACTTATAACCAATAAAATAGCTTTTCAGAACAAGTAAGGAATTAAACAACTTGTTAAATATTGAAACAGAAATGAGCTCAGCAGCTGACGTCTGCAGAAGAGCTTTCAAACAATTAAGAAACTAAGCAATTTGTCAAACATTAACAGGTATCAGAAGCCAGTCAATATGCATACTAATAATCAAAACCTTAAAATTTACAAACATTTTCAATTATCCTTTAAACATATCTCAAATGATTGCAGCAGATTTGTTAACCACAGTAGTAACATAAACAACGCGCCACATCTGTATGTGACATAAGTTCAGTTGTACGGTAAAATTCAGCCCCGTGACAGGTGAATTAACCTGACGGACAGGACGGGCTGTGTGACCTCGCCACCAACAGGTGCGTTGGAGGATGGGACAGGTCCTGTAAAACGTCAGCTGTAACAGCGTAAATACTAACGTAGAAATCTAGTGACAGTCCACTATTTTACTGATTACAGGAATGAAAAAACGAATAACGTTCTCTTGCCCCCCACCCACCCGCCCCACAGCATGACAGTCATTACAAAGGATTCGAAAATGGAAGAATATTCAAACTCGCTGACTTCTAACATGTTTTGCAGAATACACTAGCCATAAGTAACAGATTGGGCAGCTCATACTAACGTGAAATCCACTATTTTAAATAGCTAAGCAACCGAATCTCAGATGTCAAACTTTCTTGCCAGGGTGCCCGTAACAACTACAGTGGAATGGTACAATCTCATTATAGCAGGTTGTACCATAGAAAAGTGCTGGTCAACAAACAACCCACCCAAATAATATACATATACTTAAATGAAATGATAACAGTGACAAGACACTCTGATTAAATTAGTCTAATCTCACTAAAATGTCCTTCAAATACTTAAGTAAAATGATTACAGTGAAAGCCAATCGGACTAGATTTGACTTCACTGTATTTAAAAGGTAGAACAACCCGATGTTCAGACCTCTACGTGGTCCATAGTAAGCCACTCTAAATATGGCCAGTTTCAACAGACGGCTCTGATTAATGAATCTGTACTAGCTGTGTAACACAGATCACGCAATGTCCATACATTTCCCACACAGTTACGACTAATGTCTGTAATGAAACAGAGTTGTTTCCACTGAGGTAAACTTCATTTCTTTTCGAGAGAAGCCCCATAAACAGCAGACACAGCAGACCTTCCAGGAAGGACAAACTAGTCGCATTGCTACAATTTTAACGAAAAGGTCACATAAGCCAAGGATAGAGTCTTATCAAAATATTTCACTAATCTGTAACGATGTGATACTCAAAATCTCTACACACTCGGGACAGACAAATTTCCAGAGGCACATAGCTACCATAGCCAACCCAAAACACCGTATTAACAAGATGAGGTCTGTTCTGTACAAAAGCCATTTATCATTGGCTACAGATAGCGGAGGTAAACGGACCTCGCACCCCGCAAGTGCCCTTCCAGTTTGGCCCACGAGTTCTCTCTGTCAATTTTTGTGCTGGCCATAGCTCCTCGCGTGGAGAGCCACCAAAGACTTTTCGATCTATTGATCTATGCAAGGTGGCACAGATCAACCTCCCCACCTGAACTTAGCACCATTTGTTCCCTGCAAAACCTTGCCCATGATGAGGTTGTGCACCTAGTGACATGCATAATCTTTTATTTAAATAACGTGTGTAAAATAGTTTTTAAAAACAAGAAACTGTCGAAAATTATCTAGGCAATTAGCTTACTATTGGTCGTCAGCGAAAGTTCTTTTAAACAATTAGGAAACAGAGGAATTTCTCAAATGTTAACAGGTATCTGAATTGGTTCAAGTGGCTCTAAGCACTATGGGACATAACATCTGAGGTCATCAGTCCCCTAGACTTAGAACTACTTAAACCTAACTAACCGAAGGACATCACACACATCCATGCCCGAGTCAGGATTCGAACCTGCGACCGTAGCAGCCTCGTGATTCCTGACTGAAGCGCCTAGAACCGCTCGGCCACAGTGGCCGGCATCTACTAGAAATCAGCGAAGCTGCATATTAATAATTAAAACCTTGACATTTACAGTTTCTGCAAGATTCGCAGGAGAGCTTCTGTAAAGTTTGGAAGGTAGGAGACGAGATACTGGCAGAAGTAAAGCTGTGAGTACCAGGCGTGAGTCGTGCTTAGGTAGCTCAGATGGTAGAGCACTTGCCCGCGAAAGGCAAAGGTCCCGAGTTCGAGTCTCGGTCGGTCACACAGTTTTAATCTGCCAGCAAGTTTCATACTTAAACCTAACTAACCTATGGACATCACACCTTAAACCTAACTAACCTAAGGACATCACACACATCCATACGCGAGGCAGGATTCGAACTTGCGACCGTAGCAACCTCGTGGTTCCGGACTGAAGCGCCTAGAACCGCTCGGTGACATCGGCAGGCAGGTATCTGAAATCAGCCAAGCTGCATATTAAAAATTAAAACCTTGACATTTACAAATGTTTTCAGTTGGCTTTTGAATGTAAAATCTTAAAAGATTGCAACAGATTTGGTAACACACAAGTGATGCGTTAAGTCCGTTGGTGACAAGTTCAGAACCAGGAGAAGTTACACAGATACAATTCAGCATCGCGACGGGCGGGATAACCCGGCGGACGGGATGGGTGGTGTGAACTCGCCACCCACGAATGTGCTGGTGGATGGGGCAGGTCACGAACTATGTGAACTGTAACAGACTAAGAAGTAACCTCTGAAAACTAGTAACAGTGTACTACTCTACAAAGGGCGAGACGTATTTCATTATTTTACCATTTACGAGCCAAACATAATTTAAAAAACCAGCATCTGCTCGAACAGCGAATAACGTGGGCACATAATATTTTGCAGACAGTTACTTGTATTAATTATGCAGGAGGAACATAGTAAAATGGAAGAAAAATCGATCTCGCTGACTTCTGACATATTTTGCAGTAAGACACTAGCTAAACAACGGAGTCTCAGATGTCAAATTTGGTTTACCAGGCTGCCCGTATTAACTATGTTTTCTAACTTTGTTTTTTAAGTAAACATAACAATTGAATTCACAAATACACTAGTACTTCACAAATGGATCCAAAAAATAATAAAGTAAGAGTTCATATTTACAACAATTGAAACATGAACAACAATTACAAAATCATATATTGGTAATGAAATAGTCTGAAAAATAAATTTTAGGAGGAATTCCGGAACACTTTTGCCGATATACACAGTGGAGGTAAGTAGTGTTAATGTTTGTCGTATGATGGTCCACGCCGTGGTTGCTTTTGGACACAGATTAATATAGTGGAAAGACTAGAAGGGGGAAGCCGAGGACCGTTTGCACCTGAATAAAGGGTAAGGAAGGGAAGAATATATAGTGATGTTTTCTTCTATCATGGTTGCTATTTATGCATTAATTAATTATATAAAGGTGGCGAGGTGTTGCAAAAGAAGTGAATCATTACTGTTTCAAGTCAGTAATATGTTTTCACTTCGGCAAGAAAAGTTGGGATTTCACGATGAATTCTGACGATGAATGCGAAGATTGGGGAAGTAAGTAGATGGTAATGAAAAGGGGAAAGACTTGGTTATCCTTTGGTGATAACTGGGTACCACGTGGGAAAAGTTTGTGGTATTCAAAATAAAGAGACTGACTAGTTGTCTTTGGACACAGATTAATAGATTGGAAAGACTAGAAGGGGGACGCCGAGGACCGTTTGCTCCTGAATACAGGTCAGGAAGGAAAGAATGCATAAATAGCAACCATGATCGAGAAGAAAACAATCACTAATCCTCTGAATTTCTAATGTGTCATTTTCCTCCTTATCTAACCAAATGATTTGCACTTGCTGAATGATAGTTACAAAACAAAATGTAACGTCGACTTTTACTTCCACATACGCGAGCAGTACTCAAGAATAGGTCTCACCAGCATCCTATACGTAGTCTCCTTTACAGATAAACCACTCTTTCCGGAAATTGTCCCAATAACCCGAAGTCGACCATTCGCCTTCCATACCACAGTTCTCAAATGCTCTTTTCATCTCATATCGCTTTACAACGTTACGCCCAAACATTTAAACGACGTGAGTGTGTCAGGCAGTACACTAAAATGCTGTATCCGAATATTAAACGTTTGTTTTTCCTATTCAGCCAAATTAACTTACACTTTCCCACACTTACAACTAGCTGCCAGTCATCACACCAACTGGAAATTTTGTTTAAGTCGTGTCTTCCTACAGTCACAGAACATCGACATCTTACTATACACCACAGCATCATCAGTGAACAACCGCAGATTTCCGTCCACATTGTCCGTCTAATCATCTATGTATATAGAGAACAACAGCGGTCCAATCACACTTCCCTGGAGTACTCCTGACGCTACCCTTGTCCTGACGAGGACAATATACTGGGTTCTACTATTTCAAAAGTCTTCGAGCCACTCACATATCTGTGAACTTATTCCACATGCTCGTACCTTGGTTAACCGCCTGGAATTGGACGCCGCGTCAAATGCTTTACGGAGATCTAGAAATATACAATCTGCCTGTTGCCCTTTATCCACAGTTGCAGTACATCGTGTGAGAAAAGTGCAATCTTAATTTGGCATGAGTCAGGCTTTGTAAAACCATGCCGATTCATGGGCATAAGCTTCTCAGTCTCAAGAAAGTTTATTATATTAGAGCTGAGAATATGTTCAGGAATTCTGCACCAAACACATGTTAAAGCCATTGGTAGGTAAGTTTACGGGTCTCTTCTTTGCCCTTATTATATACAGGAATCACTTGCGCTTTTTTCCAGTAGCTTGGGACTTTGTGCTGGGAGAGAGGCTCATGATAAATGCCAGCTACGTAAGGGGCCATTGCTGTAGTGTACTCTTTGTAAAATCGAACTGGAATTCCATCCGGACCTGGTGATTTATTTGCTTACAAATCTTCATTTGATCTTAACACCATGTATGCTTATTACTATGTCGTCCATACTGGAGTCTGTCATATGGTCAAATAGCGGTGTGTTTTCACGGTTCTTCTGCGTGTATGGTTTCTTGAATGTGAAATTTTAAACTTCGGCTTTCGTTTTGCTATCTTGAACTGCCGCACCAGACTGGTCAACAAGAGACTGAATAGGAGCCTTAGACCCACTCAGCGGTTTTACATAAGACCAAAATTGTCTGACGTTTTCCGTAAAAATTATGATAAGGCTAAATATGCTTCCCTGCGTTCTTTTCGTTTTCTCATCCCTTTCGAGGTACCAATTTCAGAATAAGGGAACCATAAACGTAAAGTGATAGGTTGGTGACTGCAAAAACGTAATAATATATAAGCACTATGGCTTTAATCAAACAAAAGTACGTGTCTCCAGTGAACTTTCCAAGGCTCAAACATTTAGCACACTTCCCAACTCAATATAATTTCCCTTTCATACCTCAATCGTTTTGATATTCCCCGTAAACTTGTACAGCATTGCAGAGGCTCTCCAACTGTATTGGAACAGTACCTCGGCTTTGAACTAAATGGGGGATCTTGCCTAGAATGGGAATTCGGATTGAGGAGGAAGGCGGGGTAGCCACTGTGCCAGGCTGGCATAGTCGTTAGCACAAGTACCTAGAGCGCAGGAGGTCCTTCTTCGAATACTGGCATTGGTACAATTTTTCATTCATTGCTTCGGTTGCTTATATATATCATCAGTACTTTATAGATGTTAATGCTACATATGAAACTACTTCACAGGTTTTTCATCCTCAGCGCTGTATGTGGAAAAATTAACATGTTTTCCAGTAACACACAGTATCAGAAACAACAAATGTCACATACACACAAGAGCAACATTTTTCAGGATATGGGTCGAAGTTGTAATGAAAAAATACAAACAACGTATGTTTTTATATTTATTTCAGACATGTGCTCAACACTGCATGCTAAATAACAGTTGTAATACTTACATTTTAGATTTTCAAGCTGTGACACATGAATAAATGAACCACTTTTATTATTTAATTGGTCCTTTGCTTCTGACAAAGACGGCTGCGTATATACCCAGCACCACATTGCTAACTCTTGAGTGTGACCTTTACTTCTCTTCTGAGCAGTGGACGAACTGCGGGTAGTCGCAGCCTTGGAGTTGCGCGTCGAAAAAGAGGCCTTCGGGACAGTACTTGACCCTTCCAACGCCCTCGCCGTCGCAGTGCAGAACATATTGCAGTCGCCTGGGTAGGGAACCAGTTGTCCCTCTCTAACACATTCAGCGTTTGGTATCTGCGACTAAAACATGAAAACCAATTTATAAAAGTCGATATGTGTGAAACTAAAAGGGGAAAATTAAATATGGGTAGTCGGGCTAAAGGCCTGTTCCTTATATTACAGGATGGAAAATACGTTTACAACATAGATAAATAAGAAAGAGGTGTCTCAAACATGGTGTGAAATTCTCCTAGATCTTATCCAGAAAGAGAGAAAAGGAAAATAAACTTTCAGATAACAGTAGAAATGATAAGAAGCCCATGATACTATGAGGAATTAGAAAAACAACCCATATCGTTTCTCAGGCGTTATCTCTTCGACCTGTCACAACATCACAATAATATCTGTTTCGCGGAAGCGTCGAATTTCAGTGATTCGATCTCGAGTAACAAACAACTGTTCATAAAACAGCGTCAGAGTGCGAATTACGGGCTCTTATGAGACAACTTTCGTTTCAATCCAAAGGCGTATGTTCAGGATCAGTCCGTTTACATAACAGCTGAGAACCCTAAAAGAGCTGTGCACATCCTGGTGTAACATAGGAAGAAACATCTTAATCTCTGAAATTTTTGAAGTGTTTGTGATAATGAGTAAATGATGATAATTGTGTTTCTGGTCAAGGAAATTCTTACCCCTTCTGGGGGTTTATCGTTTGCCGCCTGGCTAACAACCAGCAGCGAAGCCAGCACACAACTCGCAATCAGGAGAGCACCTGCAAAGGAAACAAGTTGACAATTTCATTTTTCACATATAAATACAATTGTAAAATAATAATTATATATCTTCCTCTTCCAGATATACATTTGATTGAATGGACCGAATTTCTCTCTATTCCCATAGCAAAGTATCAAAGCATCTAGTGAAGCTGTAGTCTATAGTTCCATTACTTTGAGAATGCAGTACATATAAAAGCTGCAATATGATCATCAGTGTCCCTAAAAGGAATCAAGTACATGAAACGGTTTAAAAATGCCATGAATCTTAATGGTATAATCAGAATATACTACAAACAGAACGGAACTGAAAGAGATTTTATCTGTATAACAAGGGTTGACACAACTTGGAGAAAGGAGTGACCTGCTTAGTCTTTTGTCTTTCCGCCAGTCGTTATTTGGTCCACAAACGAACACCGTTATCGCACATAACTCAGTGTGATTTACATAAACGAACTACGTATTAATAAAGCCTCAAGCCTCGATAAAAATTTACTTCATTTGAGAATCATAATAGTCACATGCAACTAAATGGTTTTAAGAAGTCCATGTATTTTGGTAGCTCTCTCTCATGTTTGTAGCACATTAACCACATTTGACGATTTGCTGTCTGCATTGTATACTCACTGGATACTTCTCACCCATATACTTTATTTCACCAATCGCATAAGGAGCTATGTAGTGAACATGGTTATTCAACAACTGAGATCATTTTCCTCGCTTCTTATTATTTTGAGATCAAGACAAATAAAATCGTAGTACTAGCTATTGAATATCATCCTAACCAAACCAATACGAAACATTACATATATAATTAATCACAGAGACTATCTTAGTCTAAGGTGGAACTTGAAATTTTGGAAGCACAAAGATAAAGTACAAGAAAATACAACTGCTAACTTCGATATCGTTTTGATACATCAGATGTGCTGTTCACATAGAGTGGTATACTAGACACACCACAGGAATAACACCATGCACTCATTGGCCTAACATTTTCTTTAATAAAGCATAAATCAGGAGGAACGCATTTCTTGCAAAAGATCTATTTCTCTTTATAGTCATTACAGTATCCTGTAGCCTCTCTCAACATTTCAAGTGTGTAAATTAGTGGAAAACGGGAACTTCTATTGGATTGTAAGGTGTATTTGAACATCTTTTTCGTTAAACGGTTTTCAGCGATTGTAGGAACGCTGGACCAGTAAACGCTTTAGATATATCACAGAATTTAATGTAATCAAATTTGCGTTAAATACTTCGGTCGCATAACGATATGAATGCGTGGTGTCTGTTCCTTCAGACATGTCCAAATAAACAGACGTTATGCGGAGTCCGCATCTGTGATACATGTTACGTAAACTGAAGGTGGAGGGGGAGGGGGGGGGGAGAAAAGAAAAGAAAGGAAAGGAATGGTGGATGACACCTTTAACTTATGTGATATGTATCACAGCTGCAGATTCAGGAGCCGGCCGCAGTGGCCGTGCGGTTCTCCGCGTTGCAGTCTGGACCCCGAGACCGCTACGGTCGCAGGTTCGAACCCTGCCTCGGGCATGGATGTGTGTGATGTCCTTAGGTTAGTTAGGTTTAACTAGTTCTAAGTTCTAGGGGACTAATGACCTCAGAAGTTGAGTCCCATAGTGCTCAGAGCCATTTGAACCATTTGCAGATTCAGCATGGTGTCTATTCTTTCGGACATTTAGTGGAGGACAGACAACATGTATTCATGTAATTAATTCGCCTCGATGGACAATGGACATACCACCTTCAGTATGGGTGCCAAATTACGTCCGACCTCCTGTGGGAATCTCAAAGTAACGAGCATGTAGGACATGGGCGGGATGGGTGGCCCTAGACGGGGGTGTGTCGGCCGGGAGACGTGCCGAGATAATCCGCGCAATTGCGATATATGCTGTGTGTGGATGGCACACTGGTTAACGCAACTTGCTAGTAGCAACAAATCCAGTCTTCTGATCCAAAGCTAGTACACATTTTTACTCGTCGCTCCTGATTCCGCATAAAGTCACGCTGCAACGGACAGCAATAATTCTTTTCCTTGCCTTTTCCCTTCCTCAGTCTTCAGTTTAGACAATAAGTCGTATGATTTTTAATTACTATATGCAAACTGAGTATGCTACACTCCTTTCCAGTCGGGAAAGTCTTTGTCATCAAACGCTTCATTAACCCATTAGCATTGCGTTGCCATATGGCAACCTTTGTAACACTTTTTTAAAATCGTTGATTCCATGACATCAACGAAGCGAGAGTGTTAGCAGCACTGGATTCCGTTCCACAAGACTGTAAAGATCACTACAATGCAACAGTTTTAACAATACATTTCAATTCTGCGACGTAAGCAGTATTGAAAGTCGTTGTTTACTGAATGACGAAGAAAAATGGAGTACAAGTTCCAGTAAGTATGTTTTTTACACAGTAACTTACGATATATAATTTGGTTTTTTAGTATGGTTGTGCTTCAAATACTGAAATATATATTCTTTGGAGGTTAGCTTGCTGTGAAATAAATTACGTTCATTTAGGCCGTTTCAACGTCGGTGTTGCCATATGGCGACGCTAGGCGCTTGTACTCAGTAAAACGACTAATTTTCTCTTTTTTGTTTTAGAAGAGTTTCTTCCTTGCTGAGGCGCTGGAGATTCTTTATAATGGCGAAATTGAGGGTGATGTGTTTGTTGATCCCCCAGATCCGAATAAAAAAGAACGATGGATTACTGTATGTGCGGTGGCTGGACAACTCAGTTCTCACAATGATCTCTTCTTCATGTGGTGCACACGAAATTGGCCAAGTCAAGAGATTCTCGGAACTAAATAAGCAAAATATAATGATTCCCAGACCAAAACTGGTAGCCAAATACGATACATAATGGGAGGTACTGATCTGATGGATCAGAATCTAGCATGCTATCGCATGGCAATAAGAAGCAAGAAATGGTACTGGTGTCTCTTTACATGGATGTTAGATATCGTCATACAAAACAGTTGGATTTTGTATAATAAAGCAAGAAACCAAACTATTTCTCAACTTGATTTCAAGAGAGAAGTAGCCACAGTGTACTCGCAAAGACACCAAGCTTTACCAAAAGGATCCAGGACACCTGCACCAAGGGCATGTTCCGACAGCCGCATATCAGATTCAATTAGGTTTGATAAGACTGACCACCTCGGCCAGCACACGAAGGAAAGAAGAAAAGGTGTGCACACAAGGACTGTAAATCTATTCTGAAAACAATGTGTTCAAAGAATAATGTGGGATTGTGTATTGACTGTTTTATTCCATTTCATGTAAAATAATGCTGAGTTCCAGGTTTGATTTTTGATTATTAATTGTACTATGTTATACAGTATCACTTGTACGATGAAGACTGAATAATAAATTCGCACAAAACTTGTATATGTAATAAGAAATTTCAATAACCTACTTATATTACTTGAAGTTGTAATCCATATAAATTTAGGTAGTGAAAGCGCCTAGCGTTGCCATATGGCAACATCAAATATCTCGCTAATGGCGGTAATTACTTTCGTCGAAACAAATCTGTTGTCTAATTTATGCCTTTTACAGACATAATATCGCAAATTTTTTTAAAAAAAATCACGAAAATATTAATTCCGGCGCTAATGGGTTAAGGTAACGGTTGGCTGGAGACCTGCTCCGAGAACTTACCCCTCATGATGATCGGTCTCTGTAATCGGTCTGGATAACTCTCTCCTCCTTTTGGCGAGCTTATATATCCATATTGTGTCACGGATTCTGAATGTGCAGAATGGAAGAAGAGATAACGACAGATAGGGTTTTTCCATTTTCAAAGTGCATAGCTATCTTTTGTGTTCCAATACGTCAAACGCGAATTAACGCTTCGTAACACTTGAACTGATTTTCATAAACAGCCCTATCGCAAAAGAGTTTCACCAAGGCCATGGCGGTGGTTGTATCGGCACGCATATTCTGGGCGATACTGTTTCATTCAGTAACTCGTGTTACGTGTTTCATTTCTATGTAACATATAAAAATAGACATTTCCGGTCGTCTCCTCAGTGTCCAAATAGATAGCAGAAGAAATGAAAGCGGTTTCAACTTTCCGCTGAAGGCTAGATTATTACGGAAGGGTTTCCTGACATGTATGGACTAGTGAGCAAAATGATATCTTTAATTATCACCTAAAAAGTCAACGTGCGCTCTTGAAACTTGATGTCAGTTTTCTCTCGATATTCACCCTTCAATGCTCCCATTTTCTTCCCAACGGTGAATTACGTGTTGGATCCTTCGCTGTAGGAGTTTTGCATTTGGTTGCTGCGAAGCCTTGCATCTCTGAAACTACTTTCATCTCCCTCGTAATGCGTAACACTCAATGGCTTCTTCATTCGAAGAAAGATTAAGAGTTCTCCGGGAGCCATGTCCGGAGACTGTCAGATACACTATAATGGTATTATACGTTTTCTAATGATGATCATTATCCTGTAACCTATTAACAAATCACGTTGTTATCATACAGTAGCCCATGATGGTTTACTGTAATGCCTATCGTTGTGCTTTAATGAATTAAACTAATTATCTAAAATGTAACCCTATACAAAGGTATCTACCGTTACAACAGCGTTTAGATCTTCCGTCTACAATATAACGTCTTCTTGGGTTTAAAGTAAAATTCACGTATATTTTATAAAACAATATAAAACTGATGTACATTCACTTTGTTGCAATTTGGTGTAGTTACTGAGGCTTTTGTATGCTCATAACAGCCTACGACGTGTCCTGATATGCCTGTACGGACAAGAGCACAACACTGAACGCACTTCAGCACTGCGCTGAACGCACGGTAGTAGTCACTGTTAATTACACTATTGATCACAAATAAGAAGTAGTCATATTTCGTAAAATGATAGAATAATGCTTAATGTTTTTTGAAACATATATTTGACACATATAGTATGCCGCTTGAAAGATTTTTATAAAACGGACATTTAAATGCAAAGCGCCTACTCCTTAGAAAAAAACTGTAACATCTCCAGTAAATTTACTTACTGTAATATTACTATCTTTGTACCATACACAATGTCGTAATTTTGTTAAAAGGTCCTACATTTTCTCAAGAGGACGGTCTTAAAACCACCGATATCATGGTCAAAGTTTAACAAACCTGTAATTTGCTCATAATTGGATGTCATTTCTAACGCATACAACAACAAATGGACAAATCGAAAATGTCTATGTAATTGGCACTCTTTTATTCAATAGCACCAGTGCTCAACGCTCATGTGATCATTGCACAACAAGTGAAAGTCGATGAACATTATCATCTTCTTCCTGGCATACACCCTAATCTGTGGCAGTGTGTTTCATTGACACAGTGTATGACTGCAATGGTGATACAGCAAACAAACTGGCAGTTGATCTTTGGGTTTCGTACATACAGTGGTAGGAGACAATGTATTATGGCAGTAATCCCATTCCCCCAACGTACTCCCCCTCGCCCCTCCATCCACTTTTCCCACTCCTAAACCACACACTTTCTCAGAATGAGGCCTGTCAGAGATCTTCTGTGCAGAAACACACGTCTTTTGCTCCCTCAGTCATATTGTTCCACCCCTTCATACGCACTGTCACGCTAATGTACTTCCATGTTGGCCCTGCCCACGCTTTCGCTGTCTCTGCTCACCGTGTAGGTTGACACTGTCATTTTTTTTCTTCTTTTTTTTCTTTTGGGGCACCATGCATAGTAACATTCGGCACTCATATCATGTACTTCGTAGATACTGTTATCTCGTTACTCGAGACATAAAAGCTGGTGGCGTAGACATACCCCCAGTATCGGCTCGTGTTAGTGTTGCATTGTTAACCAGAGTTTTTGGACAGCTGCAGCTATCAAATACAGCTGCAGAAGGAGCAGCTGAAACAGCAATGCCAACAACTACAGCAGTGGCTGCAACAGCGGGTTTGAATGCAGGAGCTCATCCAGTTACTGACCACGCAGCTGACACGAAATGCCCCATTTGCAGGTTTTAATGCGACGAAGGAAAAGTTGGCGTCGCACCAGCCGTACATGTCCCAAATAGTGGCTAATCGGGCATTAGCGACCATGAAGTCGAGTCGACTGGTCGACTAGGGCAACAAAGTGTCGACTATGGCGCCTTGGTGGCAGTCGGCTACAAAGCATGGACCTGCATCAGGCTCTCTCAGTCTCCGCTGCGTAAGTCATACAACGTATTCACAACAGGCGCAGAACTCCGTCCTTTCTCAACCTCAGACAAGCCGGCATCGGCACAGCCACCTTGCCCAGAACGTGGGGCATTACACGAGAGTAGACAGTGCACCTATATTTTAGCAACCTGTCACACCTGCCATACTCCAGGATATTTAACCGCTTTCTGCAGGAAACGACAGCGACGACCACCACGGGTGAACGTTCTTGTGTTCGCCTTTGGACCTGCTAACAAATCACTGGACCAACAGCAGCAACTCTTCCTGGTTGTTTTCAAAATAGCACGTGATGCAAGAAGTTTCAATTAGACCAAGAAGTCTCGTCCAATCTGATCAGTTTAGACAGAAGTGGGTAGTCCACTTCTCTGGGTTGTCGACTCCTACAGTGCCCTCAACGCCAAGCGTAATCTTATAGTAAAGACAAGTGATAGTTGTGACGAAATATAAAAATGCTGAACACCATCTGAGCCTTCTGACTGTAAAATAACAGTTGGCAGAAAACATTCTCGGATTTGAAACTTCCACAATTTTTAGATTAGAAATAGTCTATGCCTCCTGAGTTCCATTTTAGAACTTAGTAGTCTATCTATATCCGAAACCCGCTCCAGCTATTGCCGGGTCTGGGTGCTGACGAGTCCTCTCCTTTTGGCTCGGTCCTCCCACCACATTTCTTCCTCCACTTGCTGCCATCCCTCTTCCATCCCTAGATATTTCACTCCCTAAATATGTGAAACTTTCTACCACTTTGAGGGGTTCTCCATTCAAGGTAATATTTCCGTTGATCTCTTTCTCTCTTCCAAATACCATGACTTCACTCTTATCTTTATTTATTTTTAATCCATACCTTTTCATTATTTCCTTCCACGCATCAAGCTGTAACTGTACATCTACGTCTTTATCGCCCCATATTACCATATCATCTGCAAAAATCATCTTTTTGTCTTTTTCTTTTACTGTATCTTTAACTGCCCTGTTCAATCCCTCCATGACAACATTAAAAAGCGCAGGAGATAGAATACTTCCTTGCATAAGTCCTTGTCTTATTTCGAAGCATTCAGAGTTCCCCAATGATGATCTAACTCTACAGTCGTGTCCTCTGTACATTGTCTTTATTACATTAATGTAACCATCTTCTATATCTATCTTCTTCATTTCTTCCCAGAGTCTTTCCTTGTTAACTGAGTCATATGCCTTTTCTATGTCTATAAAAACCATCATCACCCTTTTGTTATACTCCCAACTTTTTTCCATCAGTTGACGGATGGAAAATATCAGGTCGATCGTGCTTCTTCCTTTCCTAAACCCACGCTGTTCTTCACTCAGCTCCGTTTCTATCTTTTCACTTATTCGATTCAGTAAAATTCTTCCAAAAATCTTGGCTGTATGACTCATAAGGGTTATTCCTCTGTAGTTTTTACAAAGTCTTTTATTGCCTTTCTTGAATATGGGAACAATGTCTCCTGTTCTCCAATCGTCATGTATTGTACTATTTCTCCACACGCTTGATAGTACTCTATACAGCCACTGCATTCCCACTGGACCTGTTGTCTTATCATGTCCACTGAAACTTCGTCAGGTCCTGGGGCTTCCCCCCCCCCCCCCCCCCCCCATTCATCTTCTTCACAGTTTTTCCATTTCTTTCCGTGTAATTTGTCCAAATTCTGCTTCCCACTTTCTCTCAATTTCTTCATTATTTGTTGTTTCCTCATGTACCTGCTCCCCAGTATTTAACAGTTTTTTAACATGTTCTTTCCAGAGATTTTTTATATTCCCTGGATCTTCAATCACGGTACCGTCCTCTGTTTCCTTCTCTACTGGTACTTGAGATGCCTTCCTTTTATTTTTCATCATTTTATAGAACATTCTCTGTTTGCTCTTCACATCTTCTTCAAGTTTTTTTGTAAACTCTTCTTCACACTTCTTCTTTTCCTCTATATATCTTTTATGGTCTCCGTCATTTTTAGTTTTCCACCACTTTCTCCATTCTCTATTTTTTCTTCTAACTTCGTAGATTGTGGTATCATCCCACCAACTTGTCTGTCTTACTTTTTCCTTTCCAGATATTCTACCACATACTTTTTGTGTTGCTTCGACCAAAGTGTCTTTGAATAAACTCCATTCTTTTTCTACATCGCAGAAAACTTCTTTTGGAAATTTTTGTGTGATTAATTCTCTGTACTTCTCAGCACATTCACTCTCCTTCAGTTTCCAATCCCGTATCCTCATCACTTTCTTCTGTTTTCCATTTTTCATACACTGACTCATTTTCCATTGTCGCACCAGTAATCTATGCTCTCCATCTGCACTCACACTTGGAATTACCTTCACATTTGTTACTTTCTCTTCTCATTCCCTATCTGCACTATTGATTCTTCCATCCCAACTGTATCTGGTGGTAACATGACTTCTCTCTTCATAAACCTGCTGTTTGCTATTTTCATTCCATTCCCCTGGCACAAATACAGGAGACTTTCCCCTTCTTCATTTCTGCCTCCATATCCAAAACATCCCAAGACTTGCTCAAATCCTTTTCTGTCTTTCCCTACCTGTGCATTAAAATCTCCCATCACTATATTAGCACTCCCTATATGGTTTTCTAACACATTTTCAAAGTCCATCTTCTCTTCTTCGCTACATTCCACTTGAGGTGCATAAATCTGGATTACTTTTAGCGTTTCTTTTTGGAATCTCAGGTTTAAGATTATGATCCTGTCTGATATATATCTCACACTTTCAATGCAGCTTTGTACATTCTTATTCACCATCACTGCAACACAATTTCTTCCAGACCTGTTATTCCCACTCCAGTGCAGTTTTCCTGCTCCTCTCAAATTCTTCTCACCTTTTCCCTTCCACTTTGTTTCCCTTAATCCCAATATATATAACTTTCTCTCTGTTAGTACATCTGTCATTTCTTCCATTTTTCCATTGAGAGTTAATATATTAAGGGTGCCAATATTTAGGTTATTTTTTAGTCCAGTTGTTTTCAACTTCTTGTACTGATGAATATCATCAGGTCTCCCACCATTCGCACCAGTACTTGGAGAAGCAGTGGGGTAAAATCCTGAGTGGTTCGTTCCGAGGCTCGTCTGTGTTTTGATAGCAATATATGAAGACTTTCTTACTGGCTTGCTAGGCCTAATGGAAGAAAGGATTTTCTGCTGGGGTTGTCTCCCCTAGCCTTTGAAGTTTCTCCTCCACCACAAGGCAGTGGTTCCCTTCTCATTTAATCCCCAGAAAGGAGGGTTGCCTCATCTGCTAGCTAAGTCGTTCTGAAGTCTTCCTTTTCTGTCGTCGCTGCCATTAAGGTCTTCACCCGTAACCCTGGGTATGGGTTCCGTGTTATACCGCACGGGATTGGGTCCCTGCCTGAACTCAGCCATCCTATCACTCCGGCCTACTGAAGTGTAGGATGCCCATCCCCGCGACGTGGACGCGCCAGACAGGAATCACCCCAGTGGAGGAATAGGGAAGGGGACCCTACTTCCCTGGAGCTGGGTTAATGATTGTGTATGGTGCCACAATCAAAGGTGGAACTTAGTAGTATGATTTAGTAATTCCATAAACCTTTTTACTAAGTATCTGCTTACAGACAGCAGTTCTGAAATGTCAACAGTTCCTAAGATCTGTGAGTCCTGGGCCAAGCTAGTTGCTATGTGAGACAAAGTGAAAGCAAAACCTGTGGGCGGTGGCACCGGTTTCATGAAGCCAGCGGGACACCACCACATACGTAATCCAGAAACCCAAGGAGGACCCTAGACTCTGCTATGGTTTGAAACACACAGATAATGCATAGGGTGAAACAGATGTTTATCACATACCGAAACAAAAGGAATTCCTAGCTAAAGTGGCCAGCTGTCTGTATGTTTCCAAAATTGATCCCAAAGATTTAATACTGCAGTTGAAATTTGACGCTCAGTCACAGCATATTTTAATACTGGATACTAGTTTTAGGATGAACCTATGTAACATTTTTCCATTTGTGGTAGCTTGAGTTCCAGAAATACACCAGCATTTCCTTATCACAGGCATTCCATGTTGACAGAGACTTGGCTGCTTTGCAAGATGCACAAATGCAATTCCTTAATACCGAGAGTGCACTGCTTACGATATGTGGTAAGTGAGGAGAGTATCTTACCAAAAGGAGAGCATATGGCACCGATAGCAAATTTGTCAGTTTCTAGAAATACGTGTCAGTTATAGTCGTTTTCAGCAAAGGCAAAATTATTCTGCAAAATGTATTCTACTGGGTATTCAAATCCACCATCCACAGCTTAGCAAGAAAAGAGTGAAGCTTTTGTTGCCTGTGGCCTGCTAGTTGTCATTCCAGCAACTGCAGCAACATGTCTGCTCTGCTCCTTGTTCAGCCACATTTACCCCAGATAAGCCTTGGATTCTGGCCACCGATATGAATCTCAGTGGAGCATTGGCGCCAAACTTTCTCCGAATTTTTTTGGAAATCTGTGGTATGTTCCTACGGGACCAAACTGCTGAGGTCATCGGTCCCTGGGTTTACACACTACTTAATGTAACTTAAACTAACTTGCTCTAAGCACAACACACGCACCCATTCCTGAGAGAGGGCTCGAATCTTCGACGGGGCACAGCACCTCAGGCCGTGCGGCTACCAGGAGCGGCCTACTCTCTCAGAGATATCCCAATGGCTCAGAGCAGCCTTTTGTTTTTGCCTATGAGACGTTGGTGGCAACACAAAGAAATTTTTCTCGGATTCATAAGAAGGCGCTCGTGATCATATACAGAGAAAAATGTTTCTGTTTTCTTGAAAAGTACTAAGTTCCACCTCCTTATATACCATAAGCTAATCATCTCACTGTTTATTCCCCAGTCCAAGTTCCCAGTAAAAGTAGTATAGAGTTTACAGTGTCAGCTATTGCTACTGAATAATTATTCCTATGACATTCAATCCTGGCTCAACTCACAGCACGAAAGTCAAGATGCATTGCCTTACTTACTTGAGGGCCTACATCGACTTCCACAAGCATTAGAAAATCTACTTTGCATTGGACTAGATCGTTCAGGAAGTCTTCAAAGAATTTACTTTCACAGCACAGGAAGAAAAAGTGAGGATATCTCCCTGTGCAAATTCATCCACTCCAGGCAGGATGGCCAGACCATTTTCCTATGGGATCAATCCTGACAAACATTCTTCAGACTTCTTGATAGGCTCAGTGTTGTAAAATGTGTCCTTTTACTTTGTTACAGGAGGTCATAATTCCCGCATTGTTATTCCACCATAGCTGTGACAACGCATTTTGCAGATGTGACATGCATCCCAATGGGGATTTCGTGCATGCAAGCACTTGCCCAGCCACTTATCAATTGGTCTGAAATTGACTCCACGATGTGTGCTTGCTTGGCTTGCACCCACCCCCCAAGAGGCCCACAGCGAAAATCCCATCCATGACCGCGCCAGAGCACCCATAGGACCTGATGAATGTTGATTTCGGCGGTCCTTCCATATGGACCTCGTGGCTGTTAGTAATCGAATTATTTGTTTTCTCGTAGGTTACTCTCTTTTGCCGTCACAATGTCGCACACCACAATTCGACCCAATTTCGCTGACAAGGGCGCACCACAGTCCTAAGTGTCTGACAACAATTGGCAAATCGTGTCAGAGAATAATGAAGTGGTGTGCTACCAAAATGGAGTTCAGCACTTCACCATCACACATTTCTATCAGACATCAACTGCAGTGTTCCAACGCCTAGACAGGATGGTAAAATCACAATTATAGAAAGAGTCATGGCAGTACCTAGAGAACATACCCTGTCAAGTTTTTGGCATCTTGCAGACGACCTTGTACGTGGAGCAACCATAGCTATAAGTATTCATCTTGGGTATTAAGAATCACTACAGCTGTATTTTGGTCCTTTATTACTGTACCATACCCATTTCGTGGTGTAAAATCCACATCTTCAGGTGGCATGTGATTAAAACATTATAGCGGAAAAGCTCGGAATCTTTTTTCCAACATTCGATGTCCGTCAAATACTAAACACAGATAAAATACGGTATGTCATGGATTAAAATATGCCAAATTGCAATATTCTGCAAGTGTCCAAAACAAATCGTATCGTAGTGGTCACTTCTCCAATCTATATGGAACCGCAAACAGAGGACGAAACCGGTAGTGTTACAGCAATAAAGGACCAAAATACAACTGTAGTGGTTATTGATAACCAAGATTTTGGCATCTTATTGTGGCTGATTTGGTGTGTGGACATTAGCCATCTCTTAAACTTATTTAAGATAATGATATGGCCCTGATCAACACACCAATCCGTGGCATTAACAAGGTACTGACATCTGGGCACACATTTGGGTGAACGCCTGGAAGAACGCAGGTCATTGCAGTGGGATGAAAGAGGCGACAATCTACTATAATCGCGGTAGGTCAGCAAAATCTTACAAACAACGAGAACCACCATCAGCGTCAAATGAGCAGCGGGCACTACAATCTACTATAATCGCGGTAGGTCAGCAAAATCTTACAAACAACGAGAACCACCATCAGCGTCAAATGAGCAGCGGGCACCACAAATCACCACAGTAGTCCGTAGCACAAATGGATACAATCAGCGAAACCACACACCCAACAGAGAGTGGCATTAACATGTGTTCCAACTGACTGTGCAGTGCTTTCCCTATAATTTACACCTGTATCTGCAGAAATCTTTCACCCAGAAGACTTGCTTACCAGGAGGGATTTGATAGAGGTAGAGTCCTACACTCTATTATGACTGCAGCCACCAGGAAGTGCGCCACCAGTCATAGTCAGTTGTAAACCACCAGTCTCCGACGAAGTGTCAGCCTTTAACAACTCCTGACATGTCCTATGATGCCCTGATGAATAACATCCTGGTAGGGTAACTACTAGAGATCCTTTTCACCCTTTCTCCCTTGACACAGTATCTCCGCCAAAGCCTGCAGCGTTTTCACGTCTGTGTCCCATTTAAGTGGGGGAAGAGTGTGGTAGCCACAAGCAGATTCATGGAAGTCAGAAGGCAGAGTGTTTCACATTCAAGAGTTTGAACTGTACGTGACTCCGCTGTATGTGGCGTGAGCGTCGCCTCCACTGTCCATTGGAGTACTGAAATTTCTGGTTCGTCACATGTGAATTCTGAAGCTAGTTACATGCTACCACTACCTTGGGCCCTTGGTTACTCGACCTAAACTGCTTTTGTATTGCGTATTCTCACGCTGCTGTGCTCTTATAAATAGTTGTTTGGTGCTGACCGTGTTTTTAGACTCTCCACTCGCCTGTTAGATTGACACTCGTCGTGTTTCGCAGGCGCCTTGCATCGTGGTGTTATGCACACTTCCCGATTATTTCACTGACGCCTTTATGCCGCTATGCGAGGTATAACGATGTGAGTATATTACGACTTTTTAGTATACATAATTTTCTCATTATATACTGCATCATCTGCGGAAAACCTTAGACTACAACTGGAACTATCTGCGCAGCCATTGACGTATTTCATGATCTGCACCCACCATCCATCTCATCGCCAAGATTAACCAGTTACTATTTCACAGCCTGTAGATGACTCTTGTTCTACGTCCTCCCTTTGAGAACATATTGGATCCACTCTCAATATCTCGTTTCTTTTGTAGTGACATTGGCTTCTTTTAGTGCAATACAGATTCTAAATATATGAGAGAGATTTCAGTGCGGGTCATACAGTGGACAGTATGGTTGAGCATGAGTGTTCTGAGCTGTGAAGATGTTTTTGTTTAATTGTGAAATGTGGCATCTCTGTTCCTGAAGCGTATGTAGGGAGATCACAGACAAACAATAATTGAGGAATCTATAAGAGATGGCTGGATGTTGCAGTCGATAGAATGCTGCCTGCCAGGACTATGAGCACAGGGTTCAAACGGAACGCTGTTTTGTCTTCGTTAAAAAAAGTCTTAGGTGTCATTGGATGTTACTATCTCAAATAACTGTAAAATAACGTCACCTGCTGAGACATAAAAAGTAATGTGCAGTAAAAATCACAAGGGCGTACCTCGCTACCTGCCATTGTATAGGCTATATTATTTGATAATCACATTTGATCGATTGATGTACAGTGTGAACCACCATATTCTGCTAAATGATAGTTACTGTATTTGCTAATAGTTTTAAAGGTCATGATCATAATTAGGGAACATAAAATATCCTTACAGTGTCTCTGACGTTCATAAATTATAGCGACAGCAATGAATCCATTATATATCTAAATTATTGTCACAGTTCACGTTTAGCAATTGATACCACGGCACTATGGAAGTTATGCTGTAATGAAATTTCATATCGCCATATAGTGATCATGTTCACCGACATCAGCACAAAAAGTAGCCAAGACCCATCTCGTATTGCTACGTCTGTCAAACATTTATACGCTGGATGCTACTGTCTTCTTATCAAAATAATTCGCTAGGCTCCACCTTAAAGTGAAATGAAGTACTTGTTACAGGAAACAGTACTCGTTCACAAAGTGCTCATATCCTCCTGGTATTTCAAATAAGCTGCGCAACGATTTTTTGTCTTAAATGTCATGCATCACATCTACCCACGGTCAAATTAAGACTGAATTCAGAATTAGATTTTCACTCTGCAGCGGAGTGTGCGCTGATATGAAACTTCCTGGCAGATCAAAACTGTGTGCCAGACTGAGACTCGAACTAGGGACCTTTCGCGGGCAAGGGCTCTAGGCAAAGGTCCCGAGTTCGAGTCTCGGTCCGGCACAAAGTTTTAATCTGCCGGGAAGTTTCATTTAAGACTGAATTTCTCACAGCACTTATGGGAAGAATTGTAGATTTTCGAAGAAATGCTTCCTAGAATGATAAACACTGAAATTTTCCCTACAAAAAGGAGCCAAGTGAATCTCTTTTATGTTGTTCTATTCTGCTGTTTGTAAGATTGAAAGAGCTTTGAACTCACATCCAGAGAAGAGGGTTTAGAGCTCCTGGAAGGCATCTTGATTTAGTTTTTTTATGGATTTTGCAAATCGATTAAATAGAATGCTAATATGATTTTCTACAAGAGACAGTCATAAGCTTCCAACAGTCCACTCAAAACATAATGATATCTAAGGAGTTATTTGCTTGTTTGTAGCTATATGACTTGAGTTTAGACAAAAACTGAAATCCCTGCGCTACAAAACCGTAGCACACCGCTAGAAGAGGCGAAGCCAAATGGCTAGGAACATTAATGAAGTGGAGTAACTAGCAGTTATTCGGTTTCTGCAACGGTCATTAAATCAGTTTGGTATGAGAACAAGTCAACAGTAAACCGACTTCTATCTACTGTGAGTAATGACCATTAAGTATTTTCACCACATTAACCTGCCTCGACATTTAATAATGGAAACTATGTCACTAGTTATCAATGGCAATTGCGACAAATGCGTTTGGTTGGCCCCTACACAGTAGCGTAGCGAAACTGTAGAAACCAGCCAAGCATTCTGAAAGCCTGGAATAGTGTCGTAGAGCAGCATCCACCGATTTATTCTTCACTATTTAGATTTATAATCTACACAGTGGCACTTGGGGCTCAGGAGCAACAAATAATAGATAAATCTACATTTTTATTTTTATAAAAGCAGCTCATACAGTTGTAATAGGTAGCAACCATACAGTAAAATTTTTGGGTGGATGCCTGCTGTCACCAATGTAATGTAACTAACATAACTATGGCTATGTGAAGCTATGATTGAGTCAGAAAATAGACGTTTGTTTGAGTGGTGGAAATATATACCATGTTGGATTTTCTGACAACTAGTAGTGGCATTTGAAGTAGTAGAAGTAGCAGTACCTGCGAGTTGGGAATGCACTCTAAAAAAACAGAAAATTTAATTAATATCGATAACAAACATACTAAAGAGATGAACATAGATATTAATCACTGAGTATTAAACTTAATCATGTCTAGCTGTTCAATTATAATGGAGGTAGACATACAGTTAAAGATAACAGATTCTTAATATGAGTGACTAGAAGTGTAGTAAAAACCAAACAATCTTTAATGGCGAAGACATTCCTACAATTTAACATATCAACGAAGAAATATACATGTCCAATATAAAAATATTTGTGCAGGATTTACGTGTCTGTGCACTCTGTGGAATCAAACAGTGAACGGTATGAAAATAACAGTATTTTACAAACAGTGGACGATATGGATGGAAACTACAAAAACTCTGAAAGCACGACAGAAGGAATCGGAGTCGAAAGGACAAAATGAAAACAATGAATATGGAATTCGTTCGATATATTTTAAACGAATTACAATCCTCCAGTTTATTTGTGGAGTGACTGGCAGGTTTCCTTAATGATGATTTACTGTAGTCATTACTCTCAGAAATTTGTTTCCCTCGTTCCACACTCTGATAACAACTGCTTCTCTTTTGTGTTAGCAGAAACCAGAAACTAAGTCGCCCTGCATATATTATCTGGTATCATTTTCAGTGGCATTTTGAGCCATTTTCTGTCATTGCTTATGATTGTTAGCACTACTGCGTTTCTTGATTACGAATTTTATGTTATTTGTAGGAAATGAAGTCCTCTGGCTGTTCACATTTGTGGTTCCTTCATTTGTGTTCCCCTCTATTGCAGATAATACCAATGTCAGGAGTCTTAGGGAAGACTCTGAAGATGCTCCAAAAATGTGAATCACAACTGTTGAATAAGATTTTTGGTTTTCAGTACAGTTAAGAGAGTAAAACGCAAATAATTCTGACAGTTATTAATTTAAGATGCCTAGTTTGCAGTAGGTGCATCTGAGTATTATTAGTAACTACACTCAAGTCCCAAAACTAACTTACAGAAATATGAATAAGACTATCTGACATATACTTAGGATGCCTGCCTCTTGGCTATCACGTCTTTGAGTTGAAAGATGTAGCCACTTCTCAGCCCACTCCCTGAAAACAACTGGTTTTCTTCCTGATGGTGATATTACTGAACTTTGGTAACAATGCAGAATATGTTTGGAAGCTCTGTTACTTCTTACATGAGACAGAATTAGCCTGTTATATTCACTTGAGTTGTCTTGTCATTTTCGCTGAATAATCAGAGCAATTTTCGCTTAAATTGGGACATTAAATAATCAATTTATGGTTCTGTGTCCAGGGATAGTGTTTCACATGCAAACTGTAACTAATCTCGTCCACTACATACCATATTTTCTGTCCTAGCCACCACTGTAACATAACACAGAGACAAATGCAGTAGCTCTTCGCCAACTCTCAGGTAACGCAATCGCCCATAGTTTCAGTCTCACTGAAGGTCTAGTTTTTAGCCTCTCTGTGACAGAGCTACAAACAGCCAGATCGAGAATCAGTACTGAAATCATAAGAAAACACCAATCAAAAGTCATCTCTCTACTCCTATACCCCACAGAGTAAGACCAAAAAAACGCATCATGCTAACGCTGTTTTATCGGTCGTCTTTCTTACGCTGCGACCAAAAGGTGTCTCAGCTGTTGGTCACGAATGCCAGATGCATGGACAATCTCCTGACGAGGTGTTTGTAGTTCACATCGAACTTCCAGAGCAGATAGATGCAGAATTTTGTGTGTACACTGTTCCTTACTCGAATGTATGTCTTTTTCTAGGGTTCACCCACAAATTTTAATTTAGAAATTTAAAATAAAGGAAACATTAGTCATTACCAGTAACAATATTGCACAGAAAAGCTCTGTGAGCAAACTGTTGACATTTATGCAAAACTGCAATCATAGTCGCTCCTTAGATTCTTGTTGCTTGAAATTACGGCATGTGGTATTCCTACACCTGATTTCCAAAAGTTTCGTAGTGAACGCTAACATTGCACGGAAGTTAAATGGTCATAGTTCGTAATGAATATTAGTTATCTGATCGTCCTAAATGTGGAAAATCACCCATGTGAGAACGGTCTTTCCTCTAACAAAAAGCCCTTGCCGCACACACATTACAGAGGTTTAGAGTTGCCTCTGCTGTCTTCATTAGTCTATTAAAAGTCAGGTGAGCATTATGTTACAGCTGTCAGACCTTTTCCTACTTGTTAACTCTATTTCACAATACTTAAAAAACAGTCATAGGTTTTAAGTATGCAAAATGTAGTTGATAACTGCAAAATACACAACAAAACTTCAAATAAAAAAATTCCCATTGAGAAATACACTCATAGCACCTCTCCACAGTCATCTGGTCGCATGGGGCCAGACGTCAGAGAATGGGCAGTGTGTGGCTGGTAGCTAGTAACTGGTGGCTACTTTATGAGAAACTCTAGAGCATTAAATGTTCGACTCCTGAGGCAGCCAAGCGTTGTTTCATGGAATTTTTTTCTGGCAGTTTTATGTTGTTACTGGAGTATTAGAAATAGAATCAAATGAAGTGTGAGGTTGCATCACGCAACTAAAATGTGGCTGTAAAAATGAAGGAAGGAGTGCCTGTCGTGTGACGTTCACGCTAGACTGTGACCTAATACAGATCTGTAACAGTTAGAGAAGAAGACAACATTTTCTCCGGACACTTTCACATCCTACATTGTAGCCAGATAGTGCATATAGAAGGACTTAGAATGTGGAATACCTGGCAGTATATTACTGGCTACCTAAACTCAATGACTTAGATTTAATATCTGTTGCAGGTTAGCAGGTTTCTTGTCTAAGATTTTACTTGCATAGTATATCGTGTGCTAGTTTGTCACGCCACTGTAGAGTGTGTTGTTTGTGTTTGAGTCTGTCCAGTGTATGGCTAGATGTTGGTTTTGATGGGTGGTCTTCTACCATCTGATGAGGTACTGTTGCAATTGCAGTATTACTATAGTGCCGCCTTTGTAAAGTTGTTATCATCTGTAAGTAAATTTTCATGTGAATGATTTGTACATGAGTATATTTGGTTAAGTTTTCTGCTGTCTGTCCTTGGTGTGCTTCTGAAATTTTTTTAATTATTTACTGTGGATCGAGTAATATTTTTTATCAAAACCACATTTCTAAACCAGACGTTAACTGATTTGGAAGCATAAGTGTAAGTGCTTGCCTTATTTGCTATTGCATGCGAATTTGGGGTTGTATGTTTTTGTTAATAACTCAAAGTTTTTATTTAAGTACATACACTTACACAACCACCAAACGCGGCTCCCACCAAAATTCTGTACCACATTCATATCATACATATTCACTTACAGTTGGGGATGCTTAGGCAATACCGAATATCAAACGGATCAACTGATTATCTTCTTTTCCGACTTTCCCACAGTCTTTGAGTCACTTCAAGACATTGCTGTACACACACAATTCTATAAAGGTTCTTCTTGAAACTATGTGCTATGTTTTTTACACTCCTGGAAATTGAAATAAGAACACCGTGAATTCATTGTCCCAGGAAGGGGAAATTTTATTGACACATTCCTGGGGTCAGATACATCACATGATCACACTGACAGAACCACAGGCACATAGACACAGGCAACAGAGCATGCACAATGTCGGCACTAGTACAGTGTATATCCACCTTTCGCAGCAATGCAGGCTGCTATTCTCCCATGGAGACGATCGTAGAGATGCTGGATGTAGTCCTGTGGAACGGCTTGCCATGCCATTTCCACCTGGCGCCTCAGTTGGACCAGCGTTCGTGCTGGACGTGCAGACCGCGTGAGACGACGCTTCATCCAGTCCCAAACATGCTCAATGGGGGACAGATCCGGAGATCTTGCTGGCCAGGGTAGTTGACTTACACCTTCTAGAGCACGTTGGGTGGCACGGGATACATGCGGACGTGCATTGTCCTGTTGGAACAGCAAGTTCTCTTGCCGGTCTAGGAATGGTAGAACGATGGGTTCGATGACGGTTTGGATGTACCGTGCACTATTCAGTGTCCCCTCGACGATCACCAGTGGTGTACGGCCAGTGTAGGAGATCGCTCCCCACACCATGATGCCGGGTGTTGGTCCTGTGTGCCTCGGTCGTATGCAGTCCTGATTGTGGCACTCACCTGCACGGCGCCAAACACGCATACGACCATCATTGGCACCAAGGCAGAAGCGACTCTCATCGCTGAAGACGACACGTCTCCATTCGTCCCTCCATTCACGCCTGTCGCGACACCACTGGAGGCGGGCTGCACGATGTTGGGGCGTGAGCGGAAGACGGCCTAACGGTGTGCGGGACCGTAGCCCAGCTTCATGGAGACGGTTGCGAATGGTCCTCGCCGATACCCCAGGAGCAACAGTGTCCCTAATTTGCTGGGAAGTGGCGGTGCGGTCCCCTACGGCACTGCGTAGGATGCTACGGTCTTGGCGTGCATCCGTGCGTCGCTGCGGTCCGGTCCCAGGTCGACGGGCACGTGCACCTTCCGCCGACCACTGGCGACAACATCGATGTACTGTGGAGACTTCACGCCCCACGTGTTGAGCAATTCGGCGGTACGTCCACCCGGCCTCCCGCATGCCCACTATACGCCCTCGCTCAATGTCCGTCAACTGCACATACGGTTCACGTCCACGCTGTCGCGGCATGCTACCAGTGTTAAAGACTGCGATGGAGCTCCGTATGCCACGGCAAACTGGCTGGCACTGACGGCGGCGGTGCACAAATGCTGCGCAGCTAGCGCCATTCGACGGCCAACACCGCGGTTCCTGGTATGTCCGCTGTGCCGTGCGTGTGATCATTGCTTGTACAGCCCTCTCGCAGTGTCCGGAGCAAGTATGGTGGGTCTGACACACCGGTGTCAATGTGTTCTTTTTTTCCATTTCCAGGAGTGTAGTATTAGAATTCTTTGGAAAGACGTTGTGTCTTTGTCTGTGCTACGCCATTAGCTCGTACATTACTGTCTGGCTTCCATATTAGGGTAATTATTTAACTTGTTATTTTATAATGTCTTAAGTCACCTCCCATTAATCTGCCCATCCTTCGAATCAGCATTTCAACACATATTTTTCCTGACAGGTGATTCGGAAATTTGTGGTTAAGTTTTACGTCACTGTTTACTTTTGCTGACCCTGAATACTTTCGTCTTTGTTTGATTTACTCCCATTCCATATACCGAGTACAATAAGCTGTACTTTTTCACATGGTTCTGTAAATCAGTGCACTTTTCACGGAGGACTAGGTCAAGGAGAGGCCTCCACTTCTACCCAGGATTGGGTCCAGTGGTTCCAGGACCTCCCAGGCTGGAATCCTATCCTGTGTCTGCTAGACCACCACAGCCAATGCTTCGGTGTTGCACTTAGTTGATATTATCAGTATTTTAGTATAGTGTATATTTATTAAGTTGAGGATTTCATACGACACATTTTACATTCTCGAATGCTTTTTCTATGTGGACAAATTCTACGAAGTATTCTTCATTTCTGCTAAGTCTTCGTTGCATTATCAAGGGTAATATTGAACCAGCGTCTTTCCTTTCTTACAGCCAAACTAGGCGTCATGTAACATAACGTCCAGCTTTTTTTCCATTCACCTCTATGTTACTCTGCTTAGCAACTTTGGTCCTCAAGTTGACAAGCATATTATCCCACAGATTTTGTGTTTATTTACTCCTGTTATCTTCGAGATCGTATGAGTGACATTATGTAAAATAACATTTTATGTCTGAAAATCATAGATTCAACATAATAAGTTGAATAATCGTTTCGGTGCCACTTCCTCCAATTATTTCACAACTGGTTTGTTTGATTACAAGCTCTGATAATTCAAGCAGGGGACCCATTGTGTTCTACAAATCGATACCTGTTTCTTCCATCACGTTAACAGATTGTTAATTCATTCCCATATCATGATAATGGTATAGAAAAACTGTGTGTCCATCAGATGGACACAGAATCACTATATAGTTAGTTGTAGAAAGTTGTTTATGACAATTTCTATGATGCTGTTCAAATTTGTGTGTACTGCTGTGTTTTCCCTACGTAAGTAACAAGACGGTTAGCATGATCCTTTGGAATTTAAATGAAATGCATATTCGACGGATGTACACCTTAGTCTCTGTGCAATTTTAGATATATATCTTAGAATTAAATCGACAGAATGTGCCGAAAAACGCACTGGTATAAGACACTTTGCTTGTAAATCCAATATCTCGATATAAAGACTAATCAAAGAAGCCGGATCTAGAAATTGACGTGTTATTTGGTTATTTTGGTTATCACTTACGCTGATCTAAAAGTAAACATGTTATGAGAGCTGTTAACTGCTGACACGTAACCTGGTGCTTTTAGAGGGTAATTTCTGTTATTATGCGATATCATCGCCATATACACTGTGCTTGGCGTAACATGACTTTTTGAACGTCGAAGTCCACTTGCCTGCACGCCTGCTGCATCTGAGAACAGTGATGGCAGAGTCAGATTCGCACTGATAAGAGACACGCTGCGCTATTTACTTACACACACTTCAAGATAAGAATTATTTTGCTGAACGAATGACGAGGCATATTTACTGGGGAGCTGTATTGAAAGTGCTGGTGACCTAAGGGGTAGACAGCCGAATTGTAAATGTGAGGACATTATTTTATCAAATTATTATCTCTAAGTACTTCTGCCATTTTCTTGATGTGCTATTTAAGAATCTTTTACATCCTACCAACAACTGAATCATAAGGGTAAGTTCTTTACGTCAGAAAAGTTTTAAATCAAAGCAATCTCTATTATGTGAAATGTTTTTAAACATTTTAAACTTCATATTCCAATTCATGAAATAAAATAAATGTACAAGCTGAACCACAGCTCCTACGATAAGATTTCAAAGGTTGTTAATGGATACTTTCTGTGTATTTTGCCAGAAGGGAATCATGATGGTTCTTTATGGAGGAATAATGTAATTATTATTTATTCAGTTTGTTACTGCAATCACATCTGTTTCTGTGAAAAATCTTTGTTAACACTGAAAAAATCTGTCATATGTAGTGACCACATACTGCCACCAACACAGAGTAATGCAGCAGTCCTCTGATGATTCGCTGGTTTATTATGTGGTTTGTGACGCTGCGGGATTGGCTTCGTTAAATAAAATACGGGTAAAAACAATTTTGCAAATATCTATTATCTACTATGAAATGGAAGCCTGTTTCAAGGTATCAAGCTAGGCACTAAAATAAAATAAGGACTTTATAAAATTATTGATTAACAGGAAGCTGACAAAGAAAGAAAATAAATGATTTGTCGTTCAGTGCATTGAAAATTTTATAATATTTGTATGCGGAGCTCCTCTCACATGTCTGACACTTTAGGTAATAATAGATGTTGGTGTGCACCCACTCCACCCCCATCCGCTTCCCCTCCTTCAACTGCCCCAACAGGTGGTGACATGGGAAGAGCAGCATCGCTGCCAGGTGGTTGATATGAAGATGTGCGGCTGGGGTGTGTACCAATGCACCAAGGTACTGAAATAGCTGCACATTATACAAACATTGTGCAACAAACGTAATAGCTTTCTAATCACAGTTTACATTCACTGATGTAAAATAAAGATGTTTGATTCCTTACTCCATCTCTTAGAGGTAACTTAGTCTTTTTATTTTTTTTTATTTTTTTTTTTTTAATCAGCTGATGTTCATACCTCAGTGTTCAAGCTTTCAAGCTATCCCCACATCAAACGTCAGCAGCAAATGTGGTGTAGTTGTGTCTATTTAGTATACTGCATAATATGCAAGCCACTTGTATCGTTTGCGATATAATTCATCAAAATATAGGAGTCTGGCAACGATACTAAATATCGGAAAAATTATTCTCAACATGTAATTATCAGAGCTACCTTAAAGACTGTGCTATATAATTTCTAGACTGTAGCCATATCCTGTGCCGATACACTAGTGTTGGAAGCCTAAGGACTAAAGTAACTTTTGTAAGATGTGACAATGGCAGGCTCAATGGAACTTGGATCGTAAATAGAAAGATCTGCTACAGAATGGAACGGATGCTAACAAATAAATTCGCTGAGACGAGCAAAAACTTTTATGCCAAAACCACTATGTCACACAAGTCATTGATATTTATGACAACACCGTGAACATTCTTTCTTAATATGGTGTGTGATAACTACGGATAGCACCGCATACTCTGGGAAGTGCTCCCATGTTGACGACAAGGCTGGTAAGTATTTCCTGTAGTAGGACTCTCCATTTCTCCATACCGGGTTGGGTGACGCACTGGTTAGCACAGTGGACTCGCTTTCGGGAGGGCAACGGTTGAAACCCGCATTAGACAATCCGTGATTTCCCTCAATCGCTTCAGGCAAATGCCGGGATGGTTCCTTCGAGAGAGCACGGCCGATTTTTTTCGATTGATATCTCATGTGCGTATGCTTTGGGGTAAATGAAACAAAGAATATTTAACTTTTCCCAGGATTAACTGAATATTACGACCACACACACAGAGCAGGTTCATAAAGGAATAGCATGATGGGTATTCACACTTCTATCGTAATAGATAGTTTTCCCTTTCAAAGAACTTCATTAAACGAACTGGTCCTGCTGTGGTTTGCTGCCACCTGCTAACATAATGACTGACACTTTACAACATACGTATTTGATCAACCAAGACAACAACTCACACAGAACTGGAAGGAAGAAGCCAGCATGAAAATTCAGATAAAGACTCAGAAATGTAAATATTCATATTTCGTGAAATCTTCTCGGGTGATCAGCCGAGTAAAGGCGTCGTCTTCTCGCAACGTTTCGAGGGGTTTCGTACCCATCATCTTCACGTACCCATCATCTTCACGAATGGAATACGCCGAGAAAGTCTCAAATCACATTTAATATTCATATTACCAAAAAAAGAAAAAATGGAAGGGAAAAATATATTTGAAAGAGAAATAGCAGGTGAGGATTTTGGTATCTCTACTGAAACAACAATGAAAGTAAGTAGCAAGATACGAGAGCTTGCAAAGAAATGACGTCTGTAAAAGCAACTGATATGTTGAACGAAACATATATTAATCTTTAATTGGCAGAGATAGTTGAAGAATCCTGTTCGACATTAAGTGCAACTCCAGTTATTCGAAAAATAATGATCGTGACAGAATAGCATAGCATTAACATAATTATTATCTTGAATAACAAATTCTCTTCAGTATTAGGTCTCGTGGGTTGCTAAGTCAGTTCTTCACTTGCCTGGTGCTGTCGGCGTGTCATCGACATCGGCATAATTGGCCCACAATGCTTGAGCGTGCAGTCCAGTAACGATGATCGTCTTGCTAATCCTCTCGATCGTAGCCACCCATCGTGGATGAAACAGGAGCGCGCGATGTCTGTAGAATCCTTTTATTTAGCGTATCTACACGCAGAAACGGAAGAAAGATGAGCTTGTAGAATGAAATGTTCACTCTGCAGTGGAGTGTGCGCTGATTTGAAACTTCCTGACAGGTTAAAACTGTGCGCCGGACCCAAACTCCAACTCGGGACCTTTCGCTTTCGCGGCAGGGTGAAAATTTCATTCAGTAGTACTAGTCCTGCAACTTTCGCAGGAGAATTTCAGTGGAGTTTGGAAGGTAGGGGACGAGGTACTGGCTGAAGTACAATTGTGAGGACTGAGTCGGAGTCGTGTTAGGTTAGCTCAGTTCGTCGCCGGCACGGTAGCTCAGCGTGTTCTGTCGGAGGGTTAGCTGCCCTCTGTAATAAAAAAACTGAGTTAATGGATCAATGACTAACTGAAACGGATGTCTTCCGACGTCCGGCCCGAGCAGATGCGACGAGAAAAATGAGATAAAAAAAAAAAACAAGAACTTGGCAGAGCACTTGCCCACGAAAAGCAAAGGTCCCGAGTTCGAGTCTCATTCCGGCACAAAGTTTTAATCTACCAGGTAGTTGCTAGATAAGCTTCATTCAACTAACGCGTGGCGTAACCCGAAGTCATGTTGGTTGTTGGCCACTACTAGCAACAATTTTAAATATATGGTTCCCCATTCGATTGCCACTTTGCGCATTGCAGAATACCTCTGCTATCATAAAGAGAAAACATTAATGCATTCGTATTAACAGTCCACGGTACACGCCAAACATCAGTGATGTTTACAACAGTCAGCATGCATTTACGATAATCAGGCGGCGTTCGGAACGTCGCACATTCAACATTCTCGTTCTGGGTATCAGTTCATGGCAAAAAACCGTATTGCAGTTAAATTTAACAGGTCGCGGAATGTTGTCTGCAATCAAAACTCTTTACTTAGAGCAGTCACGCAGCTTAGCGGTCTGCACATGATAAATTTTAAAATTAAAATGCAGAGCTACAGTTGCGACTGATAAGCAGCGCGACAAAAGCGGCGCGTGTGGTTATTAGTTTCTTACACACGTTACACACCGAAACAGCAAAAAGTGTTATCAGATTTCGAACAGTTACTTTGAATCGGCCACAATCACCTTCTCTCTGTGCCCCCCCCCCCCTCCCCACCCCTCCTGACTCTTTGTTGATGTTTGATGTTTCCTCTGTGGACTTATCGATACATCCCTACAGCTCAAGACATATCGCCCAGCATTACACCGAGTATTACAATTTACAATTTTATAGAGAATTACGTAATTATATCCTGTTCATGAAAATTTCACTTAAAACACAGTATAGTAAAAGTGAGAACACACAGCCTCAGAAAAAACGAAAACAGCAGTTACATTCATAGCATCACCAAGAGGTAAACGGAAACAAAGTTGCACAAAGAAACAAGTTTACATAACTAATCGTAAAGTGACTCATTATACCAAATCAAATTACAATGGAAAAAGGCACAGAAGAAAGGTAATAAAGTATTACATCGTGTCATACGAATTATCCTGGATGAAGTTAAAAATGACTGATTTTTGTTAAGCCTATTAATATCCAGTTAAACATATGTGCGTAATTAATTCTAACTGATTTCATAAGCTACGACATGCTCACAAATAAAACAGGGACCCACCTATAGAATAAATTTCCCTTACTTTACGTCTGTGGTCACAATTTTTTTTTTTGTCATCACACTACCGGTTTCAGTCTGTAATGATTATCTTCAGATCGGTTCCATAAAAACATGGCCTAATGTACTGCAGCATTAACGGCATCGTCAAAAGTTAAACACAAAAATTAGCACTAGCATCGACAAATATATATAAATAACAGCACATGCAATAGTCATCTTGTGAGCAGTAGTTCATGACTCAGGCACGAATACGCTCAAAATTCCGTGGCCTACCCAAGAAAATATGGAGACCTGATCTCTTCATAGCATTTGCATGCAACTCCTTGTGGTCAGAAATCATAGAACAACTAAGATACGGACAAACGCCCACGCATCGACACAACATAGTAGTCCGAGTATTCCAACAAAAACAAATGAGATTTTTTGATCACAAAATACCGTATCTTCGGAACCGTTAGACGCTAGATGTACGCTATCGAACATAAAAATGAGGACCGCCTCACTCACGCAGTCTCATATGGCTACACGACAGAATTCATCCCACGGATATCGGCAAAATGATCCAAGCTATCGAACATAAAAATGAGGACCGCCTCACTCACACAGTCTCATATGGCTACACGACAGAATTCATCCCACGGATATCGGCAAAATGATCCAAGCTGAATTTCCCAATCCACAAGAAGATCCAAAACTAAACAGCCTAGTACTGAAAAAGATGATTCACGGTCCATGCGGACCATTGAACCAAAATTCGACATGTATGAATGATGGAAAATTTACAAAAATGTACCCAAAGCCACGTTTGGACGAAACACAAACCGGAGTTGGTGACTGTCCTAACTACAGAAGACGAACGTTGGCAACATAGCAAAAATACGAATACCAGGCAACGGACTGGAAGTAGATAATCAATGGGTAGTACCAAATTACACATCACTTTCCAGAATGTTCCAATCACACATAAACGTAGAATACCACAATTCAGTGAAATCCACCAAATATGTCTGCGTGCGAACTGAAGCAGTGACATGGCGGATGACAGTGTTTCAAACAGCCAAATATAGTCAACAACAAAAAAGAAAAGACGAGATTCTGATGTATCAAATGCGAAAATACATCAACAATAATCACGATGAATTTTCGGTTTTTCCATACACGAAAGCGGACCAACTGTGCAAAATCTAGCAGTGTATTTGGAAAATGGGTAGAGAGCTTACTTCACAAAAGACACTGCCAGAAAAGCTGCAAGCGAACCACCTCAGAATACAATATTCACAGCTTTCTACCAACTTGGCAAACGGATCCATTCGTGAAAACATTACTACACTCCTGGAAATGGTAAAAAGAACACATTGACACCAGTGTGTCAGACCCACCATAATTGCTCCGGACGCTGCGAGAGGGCTGTACAAGCAATGATCACACGCACGGCGCAGCGTACACACCAGGAACCGCGGTGTTGGCCGTCGAATGGCGCTAGCTGCGCAGAATTTGTGCACCGCCGCCGTCAGTGTCAGCCAGTTTGCCGTGGCATACGGAGCTCCATCGCAGTCTTTAACACTGGTAGCATGCCGCGACAGCGTGGACGTGAACCGTATGTGCAGTTGACGGACTTTGAGCGAGGGCGTATAGTGGGCATGCGGGAGGCCGGGTGGACGTACCGCCGAATTGCTCAACACGTGGGGCGTGAGGTCTCCACAGTACATCGATGTTGTCGCCAGTGGTCGGCGGAAGGTGCACGTGCCCGTCGACCTGGGACCGGACCGCAGCGACGCACGGATGCACGCCAAGACCGTAGGATCCTACGCAGTGCCGTAGGGGACCGCACCGCCACTTCCCAGCAAATTAGGGACACTGTTGCTCCTGGGGTATCGGCGAGGACCATTCGCAACCGTCTCCATGAAGCTGGGCTACGGTCCCGCACACCGTTAGGCCGTCTTCCGCTCACGCCCCAACATCGTGCAGCCCGCCTCCAGTGGTGTCGCGACAGGCGTGAATGGAGGGACGACTGGAGACGTGTCGTCTTCAGCGATGAGAGTCGCTTCTGCCTTGGTGCCAATGATGGTCGTATGCGTGTTTGGCGCCGTGCAGGTGAGCGCCACAATCAGGACTGCATACGACCGAGGCACACAGGGCCAACACCTGGCATCATGGTGTGGGGAGCGATCTCCTACCATGGCCGTACACCACTGGTGATCGTCGAGGGGACACTGAATAGTGCACGGTACATCCAAACCGTCATCGAACCCATCGTTCTACCATTCCTAGACCGGCAAGAGAACTTGCTGTTCCAACAGGACAATGCACGTCCGCATGTATCCCGTGCCACCCAACGTGCCCTAGAAGGTGTAAGTCAACTACCCTGGCCAGCAAGATCTCCGGATCTGTCCCCCATTGAGCATGTTTGGGACTGGATGAAGCGTCGTCTCACGCGGTCTGCACGTCCAGCACGAACGCTGGTCCAACTGAGGCGCCAGGTGGAAATGGCATGGCAAGCCGTTCCACAGGACTACATCCAGCATCTCTACGATCGTCTCCATGGGAGAATAGCAGCCTGCATTGCTGCGAAAGGTGGATATACACTATACTAGTGCCGACATTGTGCATGCTCTGTTGCCTGTGTCTATGTGCCTGTGGTTCTGTCAGTGTGATCATGTGATGTATCTGACCCCAGGAATGTGTCAATAAAGTTTCCCCTTCCTGGGACAATGAATTCACGGTGTTCTTATTTCAATTTCCAGGAGTGTATATGTAGACGTTCCTGCCTATTATACATGGAACACAACAAGAAAAATCTCTCAACGACAAAAGAAGGATTTTAAGTAGAAGATTATCCACGAATCACATCCAGAAATCATTACAACTAGCGCAGTCGGCCGAGTATGTACCGTACATCCGAACAACGCCGAAACGCCGAATGTTTCTACCTCCGGATGTTGCTACACGGAATACGGTGACGAACACGTTTCACAGAAATCAAGACTGTTGACGGTTACCTACGCCAGATATACAGGGAGTCATTTTAACGCTTGGGCTACTGGAAAACGGCAACCCCTGGGAATTAATGCAACACATGCCTCAATCACAGTCTCAACAAATGAGAGACTTACTCGGCATAATTCTAACAACACGTAACCCATCGATTCCAAATCGACTACCACGAAAAGATGCTAACAGTGTGCTTAACTTCGATATTACAAAGGAAAGAAACTACAACAACGAACTTCTTCATTAGACTGCTCACAACAAAAAACTCCTCAATGACAATCGAGAGAAAATTTACGTCCTTACCACGAATGAGATCGACAGCAACACTGGCGGAATTATTCACTTGAACGCTCCAGGCGGCACTGGGAAACGTTTCTAATAAATCTGTTCCTGGCAGAAATACGTGCCAAACAACACATCACATTTGCTCTGACATCATCCACAGCCGCACTTATGGAAGGAGGACGAACTGCCCATTCTAACCAACAGTTACCGTTGAATATAGTCGAAGAACAATTTCCGGTACGTAGAATCTCAACAGCATCTAGATGGGGTGAACTTCTAAGGAAGGCTAAAATTATCTTCTGGGACGAATGCACAATCGCACATTAGAAATCACTCGGAGCCATGGACAGAACATTACAAGACGTGTGAGCAAAATCTGAAGTGGTGGGAGGAGCTCTATTCATACTCTAATCAGGTTTTTGTCAAACACTTCCAGTTATCCAATGTCAACACCAGCACACGAACTCAGCGCATGCTAAGAAGTCACATCTCTGGCCACACACACAAATACGAGTACTATGACTAACAAAAAATATGAAAGTTAAACTGTCGAAAGACGAAGCAACAGCACATTTCACTCAACAGCTTTTACTAATGGGCCTACTGACCGGACGACCGGTCTCATTAAACTCAACAGTGATTTCTGCAACAAAGCTACTTCCGAAAACGAATCCAGCGACCAAAAGTATCCAAACATTGTTCGCATCTGTACCAGTCCGGAGAGGTTATTTGAAAGGATTTTCCACCTAAAAATAATATTGCCGCCGACATCAACTTTAATATTGAAAGGAAAATTCACGGCGAAGAGAGAATATACTAATCGATCGACACGATGGTAAACGGTGAAGAAACTGTGCACTTCCATACAAAATTTGGAAACTCTTTCAAGTACCAGAGCTTTAATCTTAAAATTGGGTCTCCGATCATACTACTCAGAAATCGGAACTGACCAAAACTGTGTAATGAGACAGGGATGATCGTCAAACAGATGTCGAATATCATCATCGAAGCCATGACTGGAAAGTACAACGGACACATACTACACTCCTGGAAATTGAAATAAGAACACCGTGAATTCATTGTCCCAGGAAGGGGAAACTTTATTGACACATTCCTGGGGTCAGATACATCACATGATCACACTGACAGAACCACAGGCACATAGACACAGGCAACAGAGCATGCACAATGTCGGCACTAGTACAGTGTATATCCACCTTTCGCAGCAATGCAGGCTGCTATTCTCCCATGGACACGATCTTACAGATGCTGGATGTAGTCCTGTGGAACGGCTTGCCATGCCATTTCCACCTGGCGCCTCAGTTGGACCAGCGTTCGTGCTGGACGTGCAGACCGCGTGAGACGACGCTTCATCCAGTCCCAAACATGCTCGATGGGGGACAGATCCGGAGATCTTGCTGGCCAGGGTAGTTGACTTACACCTTCTAGAGCACGTTGGGTGGCACGGGATACATGCGGACGTGCATTGTCCTGTTGGAACAGCAAGTTCCCTTGCCGGTCTAGGAATGGTAGAACGATGGGTTCGATGACGGTTTGGATGTACCGTGCACTATTCAGTGTCCCCTCGATGATCACCAGTGGTGTACGGCCAGTGTAGGAGATCGCTCCCCACACCATGATGCCGGGTGTTGGCCCTGTGTGCCTCGGTCGTATGCAGTCGTGATTGTGGCGCTCACCTGCACGGCGCCAAACACGCATACGACCATCATTGGCACCAAGGCAGAAGCGACTCTCATCGCTGAAGACGACACGTCTCCATTCGTCCCTCCATTCACGCCTGTCGCGACACCACTGGAGGCGGGCTGCACGAAGTTGGGGCGTGAGCGGAAGACGGCCTAACGGTGTGCGGGACCGTAGCCCAGCGTCATGGAGACGGTTGCGAATGGTCCTCGCCGATACCCCAGGAGCAACAGTGTCCCTAATTTGCTGGGAAGTGGCGGTGCGGTCCCCTACGCCACTGCGTAGGATCCTACGGTCTTGGCGTGCATCCGTGCGTCGCTGCGGTCCGGTCCCAGGTCGACGGGCACGTGCACCTTCCGCCGACCACTGGCGACAACATCGATGTACTGTGGAGACCTCACGCCCCACGTGTTGAGCAATTCGGCGGTACGTCCACCCGGCCTCCCGCATGCCCACTATACGCCCTCGCTCAAAGTCCGTCAACTGCACATACGGTTCACGTCCACGCTGTCGCGGCATGCTACCAGTGTTAAAGACTGCGATGGAGCTCCGTATGCCACGGCAAACTGGCTGACACTGACGGCGGCGATGCACAAACACTGCGCAGCTAGCGCCATTCGACGGCCAACACCGCGGTTCCTCGTGTGTCCGCTGTGCCGTGCGTGTGATCATTGCTTGTACAGCCCTCTCGCAGTGTCCGGAGCAAGTATGGTGGGTCTGACACACCGGTGTCAATGTGTTCGTTTTTCCATTTCCAGGAGTGTATTTATCCCAAGAATATCACTGATATCTACTGAACTGTCATTCTATTTTAAAAGTCTGCATTTTCCAGCAAAATTCTCCTGCAGTTTTACAATTAACAAATCGCAAGAACAAATTTTAAAATATTGAGGCTTCAACCTCAAAGAATACTGTTTCTCTCACCGTGAACTATACATAGCATGCTCATGCGTAGGAAATTCGAAAAATATGTACATACATACGCCGGATAACAAAATGAAAACTGATGTTTATAAAAAAATATTGTATATAGTTAGAATATATTTTCAATACTTTTTTGCCTCCTACACTTTAAGAAATATTTTAGTTAGTTAGAATACGCTTTCAATGTTTTTTTACCTCTTATATCTCAAGGTTTATTATTTTATTCCAACTACCACACAATTTTATATCATCTTGCTGAGCGAAGCATGGTATCCCAGCTATTCTATGATATAAAACATATTTAAATTGCTTTGCACAACCACACTGACCCAATGTTTACGGACATTGTGTAAAAGACACATTAGTGTAAAAGACTCAAGGAATTGCGAATTCACAAATATGATACTATTTCTTTTGCAGGTGAAGATTTCTGGTTCAAATGACTCTCAGCACTATGGGACTTAACATCTGTGGTCATCAGTAACCTAGAACTTAGAACTACTTAAACCTAACTAACCTAAGGACATCATACACATCCATGCCCAAGGCAGGATTCGAACCTGCGACCGTAGCAGTCGCGCGGTTCCCGACTGCGCGCCTAGAACCGCTAGACCACCGCGGCCGGCGAAGATTTCTGTAAATCATATAAATACACCTAGTGAAATTACTCCCAGTCAGTGGGGTATAATGATGCTTCAACACTTGTTAATGTACGCAAATATTGGCCACAAATCGTGAAAGTCAGATCGAATTTGGGAACAAACGGCAATATCATTCTCAATGTACTAGGTTTCTGGGCCATGTTGTTGTTTAACATTGCTTCTTTAGTATGAATAACTCCAGTATTTATCTGGTGCCACACAATACATTTTCTATTGACTGAGTGCAGTTAGTCTAGTACCAAGAGAAGTAGAATGGAAGACGTGAGTGACAACAACGCGTCAGAATACTGCCTTCTCTACATTTTCTCACTATCCATAAATTTTCTTTCGGGGTTCATAGCTACTATGTGTGTCCATGGTAAATATATTTTGGAGAAAGAGTATCACGATCTATACCGCAGATCAATAAATATCATCTTCTGCACATTTAACAATACGTTGCTCAGGTTTTCATTTCACTTTCACCATCAGGGACAAATACATTGATGATACATGATACACTGAAACAACTTTTACAAGAATGGCGTGCATTTAAGATTAAACCCATTTATCGTAACTACCGGCTCAGTGATGTAAGCCGTGTGACACGATGATCCTCCTAATACCACAGCGTTAATTGTGTTTAGACCAATAGTCACTCAAGTCACTGTAACATTACGAGTCAAGATAGCTATAACGGAATTTGAATAGCGTAAAGTTATCGTTAAAAACGCACGCCGCGCGATTTGTTACGATTTGGTCGGTCATAATAGTAGTAACATGCTTTTGAATACAATTAAAATGTAACGGCGATACCTGTTTAACGTTATTGGAAATAATATGCAGTAAATTAATGAGTAAGGTAGCCGATCCTATAAGAAGGGGTAAATTTGGGCATATTAAGGTGTTTTGCTTTATATCGACTAAGCCGATGATACGGCGTCTTTTTTTTCCGTTGACTCTTAGAAGAAAAAAAAGAAAACAAGTAACGAAGTGCTAAATGTGCGTTGTGAAAAATATAGGGGTGAATTTTAAATAGCTAAAGTGTATAATCAGACTAACAAATGGACATTCAGTTACGCGAAATAGCGGACAGCGAAGTGTGGTCATTAAATTGAGTACACCTACTGGGCAGTCAATTCCGGGATAAGTCGATTCGCATCTCACGAGGGACGCGGTATTGAGACCGTTTTTTTTTTTTAATTATTTCGCGGAGAGCGGGCTTCAATTTATAAAAAGGAGAAAAGCTGTATCATTATCATTGACTGTTGGTGTCAAGCAACCAAAACTGTTCATCAAAGGGTTTCGGTGAATGAGTGGTGAATGCGAAATGAAACTGTGAACGAATTTATGTTAAATAAAGCAGAAGAGACAAGACAGTTTGGTCGTATCTGTTATTATTCCATAAACTGTAACATTTCTTCTCGTTGTACGAAGCCTTTATAGACGATCGTTATGACAATTTGCTTTGAAGGGATCTCGTTACGAGTTAAGTTTTGGGGACCTGGTCAAGAGGGGATAGTTCGTAGATCTCAACTACTGCAGCTATTCTGGAATCAGGTGCTACCGTGACCGTTGTGTGTTGTCAATGGCTTAAGGTCATCATATCTCATGCTCTAAGATCGACGCGCCTTTCCTCTTGGTATAACGGTGTCTCACGGTAACAACGACAACGCCGACAGCGAAGGAAGATACGTTAGAAGTGGCGCCACAACGTGCGGCTCGATCGAGGAGGATAGCTGCATCGAGTCGAGTGTCATCCGGATTCACGAACCCTAGAGTTGGAAAATATTGTAGCAGCCAGTGAGTCTGTCCAATGAAAGAGGTATTCTTCAATAATCGCTAAAAGTGAGCGATACTACCAGGTATGTTTAAAATAACTGTATAATTATAAAAAAAAGGAAGTTGAGACTTGTGATTTCGGTAGATAAATATATATCAATACATAGTGAAAATAAGTGTATGTCTTGGTAGTGAATAATCATGTCAAAACGAACGAAAAGAATACATGATAATGTGCAGTTGAGTAGAGTAATGAGAAGAGAGAGAGAGGAAAGTGAAGAGGATGATGCATCCCATGAGCTCAATGTGGGACAGGAGACATGTACAGATAATAATACAGTTATTGATTTAGAGCCGTTAGGAGATTCAAATACAATGATAAGTAAGGTAAGCAGCGTGGGAGAACATAAAGATCTTGAGGTTTCAGAAGTAGATCAGCAAGTTGATCCTCAAAATGGAAATATTAATCAAAAAATATTTGATATGCTGGTATCAATAAATACTCAAATGGGTGTAATGAATGGAAGACTTGGTTCACTAGAAAAAGATAATAAGCAATTAAAAGAGGACAATCAAAAGTTAAATGAAAAATTTGAGGCCAAATTTGGTTCATTAGAAGTTAAAATGGATTCTTTGGAAAGCAAACTGAACACCTTTGATTATAAACTAGAAAATACTAAGAAAGAATTGTTATATCCTAGCCAGTAATGCCACCCGAGCCCGCTGCCAAAAGGTTGGCAGCATCAAAGTCCGGACGCCGTCCGCATAAGCAGCGCCAGCGAGACAGGAAATCGCCCCAAGTCTGCGCGCGCCACCGCTGGCTTCTGGTTTCTTAAGCGCTGGAGTCGCGAGCGCTAGGACAGTTCTGTATTCGCCGCTCAGTTGTATACTCGCCTCCGAATTGTGTACTTGCTAGTCAGTTGTGTGTTCATCGCAGCAGAGTTGTTGTTTGTCGTCAGCCGACGCTGACCTAGCCGCTCCGACTCGAACTAGACAGATTTCTGTAGACACGGAGTTCACTACTGTGTTGCTGTATCTTCGTTAATAAAGATAAGTACCGACTTTTATTTAATCAGAGTGTTTGGGTTTTCCTCTTTCTGTTCACTGTTCCAGCGGACCGGTCGGCCCGCTACTAAAAGTGTGGCGGTGACTTCGTAAGCCGCTTCTACAGCGAATTGCTTGTCGCTACGAACACCGCCACAAAACTGGCGACGAGGACTTCCGAACTCGTATGCAGGGCTGGTTCAACTTGTTTCTGGTTATACTAATTATAGCGATAAAATTTTGGGGGCTGGTTTAATTTGTGTTCACTATGTCTGCCGACTTACAACAGTTGATCTTGTTACAGAGTCAGCAAATACAAAATCTGGTGGAAGCAATCGCCAAAAAAGCGGCTAATCCTCCAACACAAAAGGAACAAGCACAGGCAGCACCACCTTTCCGTGCTTTTGATGCATCCAGAGAAGAATGGCGAGAATATTTCGCGCAGTTGCAGGCGCACATGACAGTCTACAAAATCACAGGTACTGAGCGGCAGCTTTATTTAATTTCCACTGCAGGCGTGGAAGTCTGTCGACTACTTTGTAAGTTGTTCCCGGAATCCCAGGCAGAAGCTTTAGACTATGACGTTGTTGTTAACAAGCTTGCTGAGTATTTCGAGTCGCGAGTTCATGTGGCAGCAGCCAGATTCAAGTTCTTCAGATTAAAGAAACTGCCACATCAATCTAATAAACAGTGGTTAACAGATTTACGGGGCCTCACCCGTCAGTGCCGATTTAATTGTGTGTGTGTGGAGCTTCCTACAGTGATGTCATGTTACGAGACGCTATTACTCAAAACATTGCAGATTCTCGTATTCGTGCTGCTATCTTTAAGTTGCCTGACCCGCCATTAGAGACTGTGATGAACATCATTGAAGCCCAAGATACTTTTGACTATGCTGAGTGTGAGTTAGATCAGCCATGTATTTCTCAAATTGCCTGTGCTAAGCAAGTTATGTCACGCCCGCGGCCCCACCGGCAGAGCCAGACTGTAAACACTAGCCGGCCGCGTCATGTTAAACACATTCGTCAGCCACGTGTGCAAAATGATAGAGTTAAGTCTTGCCCTAAGTGTGTTCTTGCTCATCCTCGTGAACGTTGCCCGTTGAGAAACGCGGTTTGTCACTTTTGTCAAAGGAAAGGATGTAAGTAGGCTGTTTAGGTTTTTTTATTGGTAACGCCACCTCTGTATGAAAATCACTGGCTGTGCTGTGTGCAGTCTGTGGCTAGTTTGCATTGTTGTCTGCCATTGTAGTGTTGGGAAGCGGCAGCTGGATGTGAACAGCGCGTAGCGACCAACACTCTTCAAAATTTCGACTGACTCTGCTGTGGGTTTGCTCTGTTGTGGCCCATTACCTGTATGCATGTCAAGAGTCAGCACTGTCTTTCCATTGGAAGGACAACACTACTTCTTCAAGACAGCATGGAAATCCACTACTTTTGTGTGCATTTTCTTCTACTGCTCAGTCTTTGAGAAAAACGCTACTATTTTACCGTAATGAACGATAAAGACTGTCTTTATGGACTGTGAGAAAATTTGAGCTTTTGACCAACATTGTATCAATAAGTGTGTGCATTTGATATCTTTGTTATTGTAATTATGAAAAATTTTATCAAATCATTATTGGCCACTGGCCAAAACAATTTGTAAAATTTTTTGTGGGGAACATGGGGGCTATGTAAGTAGGCTGTTTAGGTTTTTTTATTGGTAACGCCACCTCTGTATGAAAATCACTGGCTGTGCTGTGTGCAGTCTGTGGCTAGTTTGCATTGTTGTCTGCCATTGTAGTGTTGGGCAGCGGCAGCTGGATGTGAACAGCGCGTAGCGTTACGCAGTTGGAGGTGAGTCGCCAGCAGTGGTGGATGTGGGGAGAGAGATGGCGGAGTTTTGAAATTTGTCATGAACTGCTATATTTATATATGATGATATCAGGGTAAATACATTGTTTGTTCTCTATTAATATCTTTCATTTGCTAACTATCCCTATCAGTAGTTAGTGCCTTCCATAGTTTGAATCTTTTATTTAGCTGGCAGTAGTGGCGCTCGCTGTATTGCAGTAGCTTGAGCAGCGAAGATTTTCGTGAGGTAAGTGATTTGTGAAAGGTATAGTTTAATGTTAGTCAGGGCCATTCTTTTGTAGGGAATTTTGAAAGTCAGATTGCGTTGCGCTAACAAAATATTGTGTGTCAGTTTAAGCACAGTCATGTATAATTGTTCAAAGGGGACGTTTCAAGGACACATCCAGACTTTGTTTGCGTAAACGCAAGAACAATTCTAGTGCTGCCCAGCCCATGGATATTCATGTTCTTCAAAGCCAGCCCGCCCAGAAGGTCGCGTTTAAAGACTCTTCCACGGTTCGTGTGGGTAATAAACTTGTTCGCAATAAGCCACCCACCCAGCCCTCTGCTATGCGACCCAAGCGTAATTCAAATGCTGTAAAACGTAATGTACGGACTGCAAGTGAAGCGGGAGTTGTTGTTCCACCCGCCCAACCCACGAGTTGTCGTAAGCAGCGAACACGCGCTAAACGCGCTGATTTTGTGTCTTCCGCCTCCACTGCACCGATCCAGAGACAGTGTAATAAACTATTTGTGAAGCTACGCATCCAGGATAAGACCTTCAATTTTCAATTAGACACTGGTGCGTCTGTGACTCTCATAAATAGTGCTACGTATGCGGCTATCGGCCGCCCTAAACTTTCAGCGGCAAAACATTCTTTGGCTACTTATAGTGGAGAACAAATTCCTGTGTTAGGTGTATGTAGCGTGCCAGCCACATTCCGTGGCAATACAAAAACAGTTTCATTCACAGTGCTCCGCGCTACAGACAGTGTAAACATTTTCGGATTAGACTGTTTTGACTTGTTTGGCCTGTCTATCCAAGACAATGTGTTGCAAATTAATTCTGTTGTTGTTCCTCAAGACAGCATAACCGATTTGTGTAAACGATACAGTGACATATTTAAAGACGAACTAGGTTGTGCTGCGAACTTTGCCGCTCATATTACGTTAAAAGATAATGCTCAGCCTCGATTTTGTCGTGCTCGTCCAGTGCCTCACGCCCTCCGGGCACCTGTAGAAGATGAACTTCGTCGTTGGCAAAACAACGGTGTTATTCAACCCGTTTCAGCTAGCCAGTGGGCTTCTCCCTTAGTTATTATAAAGAAACCGTCTGGCAAGTTACGTTTGTGTGCTGATTTTAAGTCGATAGTTAATCCTCAGACTGTCATTGATTCTTTTCCTTTGCCTAGACCGGACGAGCTGATGGATAAGTTAGGGGAAGCTCGTTTCTTTTCCAAAATTGATCTCCGTGAAGCATATTTGCAATTGCCCGTCGACGAGCAATCACAACAGTATTTTGTCATAAACACGTCGTTGGGGTTGTTCGGTTTTCTGCGTTTGCCTTTTGGTTGTGCGTCAGCTCCAGCTGTTTTTCAGCGTTTTTTGTCACAATTTCTGGCTAATGTGCCATCGTGTTGCAACTATTTAGACGATATTGTTGTGTCCGGTCGGACGCCTGCTGAACATTTCCGTAATTTGGAGTGTTTGTTTAAAGTGTTGTCTCAGGCAGGCCTACGTTGCAACATCGATAAATGTTCATTTTTCCTTACGGAGATGGAGTATCTGGGACATGTTATTAATGCTCAAGGCATTCATCCCTCCCAGTCACATTTAGCAGCTATTCGTGATTTGCCCGCCCCTCGCAATCTGCATGAATTGCAAGCAGTTCTTGGCAAATTGACATATTATATTAGGTTTCTACCTAATGCATCACAGATTGCTGCACCGTTGCATCGTCTCCGCCGTAAGAATGTTCCGTTTGTGTGGTCAGCTGATTGCCAATCAGCCTTTCAGCAGCTTAAAGAGGCTTTATTGAATGATCGTTGGCTGGTCCATTACGACCCTAACAAGCCTCTGGTGTTAGCTTGTGATGCCTCTTCTTTCGGCCTCGGTGCTGTGTTGTCTCACCGAGTCGGTAACACCGAACGTCCTATTGCGTTCGCATCTAAATTGCTAAACAAAGCTCAGTGTAATTATAGCCAATTGGAAAAGGAAGCGTTGGCTATTGTGTTCGGTGTCACAAAATTCCATGACTACCTCTATGGTAGACCATTCTATTTAGTAACAGATCACAAGCCCCTGACGTCACTGTTTCATCCGTCTAAACCAGTTCCTCAGCGGACAGCTCAGAGACTACAACGTTGGGCTCTTTTGTTATCACAATACCAGTATGAGATACTGTATCGCCCTACTGCTCAGCATGCAAACGCTGACGCGCTTTCTAGATTGCCGATTGCTGCGGATGATGTCTTCGATTCCTCTGACGACTCTTGCCATCAGATTGACGCCGATGAGCATCAATCCCTCCGGGATTTTCCGATTGATTATCGTCAGGTGGCACGTGAGACAGCTACGGATCCTCATCTGAGTTTACTATTACGTTTTGTTCAACGTGGTTGGCCGTCCAAGGCAAAGGACATATCGGATCCTGTGGTTCGTCGCTATTATCCGCAACGTCATCTGTTGTCTGTTTCGCACGGAGTTTTGCTGTTACGCACCGAGAATGACCAGCTTCGTGTAGTGGTTCCCCAAGTGCTCCGATCCAAGGTCCTCGACTTGTTGCATCAAGGTCATTGGGGAGTGGTCCGCACCAAGCAGCTTGCCCGCCGTCATTGTACATGGATCGGCATTGATAAGCAGATTACGCAGATGTCTACAGATTGTTCGACGTGTGTCGAACACCAAGCTGCTCCGCCTCAACGCTATTTTGAGTGGGCACGCCCTGCCGGTCCCTGGCAGCGAGTACATATTGATTTCGCTGGTCCATATTGGAATTCTCGTTGGCTCATCGTGATAGATGCATTTAGTAATTTTCCGTTTGTTGTGCCCATGCAGTCTACAACGTCTGCACAAACTATACAGGCGTTGACTTCAATTTTTTGTATTGAGGGTCTTCCAGAAGTTTTAGTGTCTGACAATGGTCCACAATTTACCTCTGCTGAATTTAAAAGTTTTTGTTCTGCCAATGGCATTCGCCATGTTCTTACTCCGCCGTTCCACCCTCAATCGAATGGTGCAGCGGAACGTTTTGTACGTACATTCAAGGATCATATGGACCGCCTTCGTGCTACGCACTCTCGTCAGCAGGCCCTCATCACGTTCCTGTCGTCGTACCGGACCACGCCACGCGACGGCCCTTCGCCTGCGGAGCTTCTCCACGGCCGTCGTCATCGCACCCTACTACGGTTGTTGCACCCCCCGGATCGACCCGCCGCTTCTGAGCATCGCACGGGTTTTCAGCGCAACGACGCCGTTTTTTTCAGAGTTTATCACGGTCGCCGTCGTTGGGAACGTGGTACCGTGATAAGTGTCCAGGATCGCGGTTTTTATACTGTTCAAGGTGCTACTGGGGTGCACAGGAGGCATCAGAACCAGTTGCGCCGCGCTGGCCGCCCGGATTCTGCCACTCGTTCTTTGTCCACAGATTTGGTCCGCGGCGGGTTCCAGCCGCGCCTTCCGACTTCGCTGCCGCCCCCAGGGCAGCAGCAGCAGCCGTCGCCGCCACCACGCCGACAGCCCGTCCCGTTGATGGCTCCCGCGCAGCTTCATCCGGGAGCGCCCCAGGTGGTCGCTCCGGCGCCTGCGGTCCCTCTTCAGTCGCCACCGCCTTCGGAGCTGATGGACGTCGACCCCTCAGCCGGGCCGCCTTCCCAAGCGGTGGCTGTGCAGCCTGTCCTACAGCCGCTTTCCTTGGGCACCCCCAAGGAGTCTGACACCGCAGCGCCTTGTCCGGCGTCCACTCAGCAGCCGTCGACGCAGCGTCAGGAGACGCTGTCTCTCTTCGTGGGTCCCGACGCCCCGTCGCGCCCAGTACCAGAAGCTGCGCCGGTGGTCACAGGCGTGCACCCTGACCTCGGTTTTCAGTCGGTGTTTCCCGAGGCCCCGCGCAGCCAATGCTGGGGTACGGACCGGTGACTGCCACCGACAACAGTCTCCGCCCCGGTCTCTTCTGCTACGCCTGCGGCCAGACCCCTCCCCCGCCGTCGACGCTCGCCACGTCATTATTCAACGACGGTGCGGTGATTTGGGGGGGAGGAGTGTTATATCCTAGCCAGTAATGCCACCCGAGCCCGCTGCCAAAAGGTTGGCAGCATCAAAGTCCGGACGCCGTCCGCATAAGCAGCGCCAGCGAGACAGGAAATCGCCCCAAGTCTGCGCGCGCCACCGCTGGCTTCTGGTTTCTTAAGCGCTGGAGTCGCGAGCGCTAGGACAGTTCTGTATTCGCCGCTCAGTTGTATACTCGCCTCCGAATTGTATACTTGCTAGTCAGTTGTGTGTTCATCGCAGCAGAGTTGTTGTTTGTCGTCAGCCGACGCTGACCTAGCCGCTCCGACTCGAACTAGACAGATTTCTGTAGACACGGAGTTCACTACTGTGTTGCTGTATCTTCGTTAATAAAGATAAGTACCGACTTTTATTTAATCAGAGTGTTTGGGTTTTCCTCTTTCTGTTCACTGTTCCAGCGGACCGGTCGGCCCGCTACTAAAAGTGTGGCGGTGACTTCGTAAGCCGTTTCTACAGCGAATTGCTTGTCGCTACGAACACCGCCACAAAAAGAATTAAAGACGGACTGGGAGACTCAATTAAATGCGAAATTTGGAGAACTAGATGTAGAGTTTTCTAACACCTTAGAGAGGCAATATAATAATTTAATGGGAAAACTTCATGACGTAGAAAAGAAATATGAGGTAGTTTCGAAGAGTTATGATGGCCTGTCCAATAGGATGGTTAAGTGTGAAAGCAGCTGCTTCAATGCTAGCGCACAGATAGAAGAGCTTTCGAAATAAATAGTCGAGTTTGAGTCCGATGCTCGTAAGGGGATTGACAAGTATTTAGTAGATCAAACTAAAAGACTTGACGAAGGCAAGGTTAAGACTACTATTGGATCCCAGCCAAATGAAAATATCAATGAGCACCTGAGTAGAAATGATGAATTAATTAAGCTCTTCACTAGCGAAATTCAGAAAATAAAAGAGAAAATAGTTAATGAGTTACCTAAATGGCAAAAGGAAACCAATCATAAATTGGAGGAGTTAAAACGTTTCATCACAAAATTTGTTGACAGAGGACGAACGTTCGGAGAATAGGTCGAAAAACAACCGAACATGTGTAATACGAAGTATAATTGTGGTGAAAATTTGCATTGGGAAGTTGATGATTCGGTTGGTAAAGATGATGATTCTTTTGGTCAGCGAGGATATTTGCCTTCATTAAAGGTGGACAACAGCATTTTTAAAAGTAGACAACTCCCAACATTCTCCACTGAAAAGAACAACCTGCATCCGAAAATCTTTATCAATAATTTCAAAAGAATATTTCCGCGTAGCTGGTCAGAACACGACCGACTTCAATTTATAGTATCCACAATTACGGGAGAAGCCGCATTCTGGGCCGCCGAAGTACGTGAAAGTTGCCATACTTGCGCTGAGTTTGAACAACTTTTTTTGGCTAAATACTGGTCGTCGAGTAAACAAGAGAAATTAAGAAAAGAGGTTTACCAACCTGAGTATTTTAACAGTAAAAGGAGTACTTTAAGGCAATATTTTGAAAAGTACATAAATAAGACACGTTATTGGAGTGATCCAATTTCTCACAAGGAAGTGATCAGAATTTTGAAGGGAAGGTTGCCCATAAATATACGTGAAAAGTTAATAAATGTTCCTGACCACGATGTAGAACAATTCTTGTCGGTGATTGACTCTACAGATATGATTATGGAAGACGCAAGACAAATGAGTAGTAATCAAATGTCGACCCACACTCATAGTAATACGAATACGAATAATTATAATAATAATAATTTAACGTATGATAATAATAATACCGAAAACCAGGTCAAACCCGCATCACAGGAGCGTGGACAATCTTCATCCTATGCTTGCAATAAAAACAATGATTATAATAAATATAGAAGAGATACTTACTGTGCTAGAGGTTAACCTCGATATGGTGACGTGAATGTGCATAGTAGTGATATTAATAAGAGTAACAGGTACCCAAGTGATGAACCCAATTGTATTCGACCTTGGGAAGATAATTCGAAGCATAATGTTCATCGTCAGAATGGAACAAATGCTTCAAGTCCTCATCCAGCACAAGGAGTTATACCAATGGGAGAAGGAGCCTCCAATGTGCGACAGGAAGAATACCATAACTCGGATCATACTGTACGGATTGTGGAAGTTCATGAACCCCCACCGATAACTCAGCGAGATAGATTAAACTAATACCAGTCACCAAATGCCTTCCTAGGATGACTGGAAAGGAGAAGGAAGGCAGGCATCAATTTGAAGTGAGAGTATTAAGGTACAATAATGATCAGGATATAAGGAATGAATTAATTGAAGAAAAACCTGAAGTTTCTAATAAATGTGGACAAATTTTACAGGCAATAATTCCAACAAGTATAAATAATGTTGATGTTGAAATATTAAAGGATACTGGAGCAACTATTAGTGTCATGACGCTGGACTGTTTAAAACAGATAAGCTGAGGGATAAAAATGCCCACTTTTCCTATCACAGGATGTACCATGTCTGGCGCGTTCAGCGCAAAAATGCAAAAAGTTGTGAAACAGGTACGTGTCGACGTTACAATACAGGGGGCTCAAATAGAAAGTACATTCCTGGTTGTTCCTAAAATGACAGTACCATGAATCTGGGGTTTGGATTTTTTATGTGAGACCGGTGCAATCATTAATTTAGAGAAAGGTGAATGTGTATTTAATTCCAATGGTAATGTTTTGACAGCCACCCTGAGAAAGGGCCGAGTAATTCCAAATCAATTGTGTATAAATCTAATGGTAAAATATGTCAGTATTGATGATGAAAATGTGTATGATATATGCCTTATTGAATGTTCTGAAGAAATGATGGATAAAATGTCATTGCAGGAAAAGATGTTAGAATCAGAATATTTATCTGTTATCCAAAGGGACGAACTGTACTACTTGTTGGAAGCATATCAGTCGATTTTTAGTAAACGTCCGGGTATAATAAAAGACTTTGAATACAATATAAAGACGTATGTACATAAACCCTTTTGTCGTACTTCCTATTCTATCCCATGGACAAAGAAAGAAGTAGTCAGAAAGGAAATCAATAAAATGTTAGAATGGGGTATTATTGAGCCCTCAGATTCTGAATATTGTAACCCTCTTGTGGCGGTAATTAAACCCAATGGTGACATCAGATTGGTGTTGGATACCAGAGAGATCAATAAGATCATTATACCTGTACGAACGCGACCGGAGATCGTAGAAGAGTTAGTACAAAAGTTTTATGGTGCCCGCTTCTTAACTTCTTTGGATATGCGTAGTTCATATTGGCAAACTAGAATATCGAAAGAATCTAGAATATATACTGCATTCGTTTTTCTGGGCCGAAGTTACCAGTTTACTGTCATGCCATTTGGGTTGAAAATAAGCGGTGGTGTTTTCATATCGGCATTAGGTACCGTACTGGGCAGAGACCTTTTGAATGAAGTTACTTTATATGTGGATGATTTGCTAATTGCTTCTGAAACTTGGGAGGAACATTTGGACTTATTAAGGAGAGTTTTTGCGAAATTTTTGGAATACGGAGTTACTGTAAATGTGAGCAAATCCAAGTTTTCTCATAACCAATTGAAATTTCTTGGACATATAATCACTCCTGAAGGGATAAAACCAAATCCTAAAAAGATGGATGCGATTAACAGATGTGCTTATCCAAAGAATAGAACGGACTTAAAGTCATTTATCGGCTTAGTTTCATTTTTTCGACGACTTTTACCCAAACAGCTAGGAAGCCAAGACTGTTTGTTACGGCTGTTAAGAAAAAATGTCATGTGGGAGTGGAATTCCGAATGCAAGCAAGCTTCTGATAACATCCGCAATGCTTTGACTAATGCTCCACTGTTACATCATCCGAGACTTTATCAAGATTTTTATATTGCTGCGGATGCTTCTGAAACAGGATTGGGTGCCACTCTTTTCCAGGTGGACAATCCAGAAGATATCAGTACCATCAAAGTAATTGGGTTTGCCAGCAGAACACTCTCTAACTGTGAACGTACATATTGTACTACTGAATTGGAAGTACTGGCCGTGGTCTGGCCCCTTAGAAAGTTTCGCTATTTTGTATATGGAAAGAAGGTCATTGTATTCTGCGACCACAAAGCTTTAGCTTTCATTTTAACAGGAAGGATGTTCCATTCACGTTTAACCCGGTGGGCCTTGCTACTGCAAGAATATGATATTACGCTCAAATACATCAGAGGGAAAGACAACATCATAGCCGATGCTCTTACAAGACTACCGAAAAGAAAGAATGACGACGAGTGTGAAGAACGGACTATTGACTTTAAAGTCATGAATTTATCAAGGCAATATTGTGAGAGTCAGATTTCACAGCTATCTCGAAGTCTTCCACAACTGCAAGAAGATGATAAGTTGTGGAAAACCATTAGGCATGCTGTTGAAAGTAAAACGCTAAGTCACTCTCAAGAACAGTATCAATTAAAATTCGGAATACTGTATCGGAGGAAGGATGAAGAAGATGTTTGGAAAGTTTGTGTTCCAAATAAATATTTAGAATTACTAGTATGGTACACTCACTTGAATTGGGGTCATTTTGGTGCCGCTAAATGTACAGCCAAAATAGCACAGTACTGCTATCATCCAAATTTGGGACGTATAGCTACAAATATTCTTGAGAAGTGCAGAATATGTCAGAAGGCGAAACCCATAAACTATTGTCGGAAGATAGAATTACATCCTATCATCCCACAACAACCTTTAGTGTTGGTGTCATGTGATGTCTGTGGGCCATGTCCCATGACACGTGGACGGTTCAAATATGTATTGGCTTTCTATGATCTCTTTTCAAAATATGTGAAATTATATCCTTTGAAAAATCTCCACGTTCGACCCATGTTACCCAAATTTTTCAACAACTATATAACTGAGCTTGGCAAACCGATAATGATCTTGACAGACAACGCTGCTTATTATACAAGCAAAGTATGGAGAGATATTATGAAAGAACAAGGAATCCAGCACATTTACATCTCAAGATTTTACCCTTGTGGAAATCAGGTTGAGAGAATCTTCCGAGAGTTGAACCGATTTTTACGGACGTACATACCCAAACAACATTATAAATGGATCGATTGGATTTATGAATTTGAGAAAGTGTATAATGACTTACCACACTTATCGACAGGTTATTCACCTAACCAAATAGTATTTGGTGAATGTATTGTGCCAGAATGGAAGAAGAAATTGCCTGCGATAGAACAAAAGATTACCAAGAATGAAGATATGGTGAAGACGGTCTACGAAAACCTGAATCATCAAGCACAATTGAGAAAAATCCGTTTTGATAAGAATGTGAAGAAAGTAGTCACATATGATGTAGGGGAAGAAATTTTATTGAGAAATCACCCAAAAGCATCAACCAGGAAAAGACTGAATAAGAAATGGCAATATTTATATACAGTTCCATACAAAATAATGAAAATACCTCATGAAGGGAGCTACCTTCTGGCAGATTGTGAAACTAATATAATTAAAGGCTTGTTCCCTCACATAGACCTGAAGAAGTATTATCAATAATGAGCAAAATATAGATTCAAGAAACACTGAATGATACCAAGACTACACTCAGTGGACTAAATAAAAGCACCAATGGATAAATACGTACTTATACTAACTTACAAAGAAAATTAAAGTATGTACCGACGATTTCCATGAGATTGCTTCTTGTTATCAGCAACAATGACGACGCTGAAATACGATTTATCCTCTCACCGAACAGCGAGGATGGATGATTTAAAAGCGAAATTAAGAGGAAAAGAAAAGGACCAAATCCTCTCTGGTTAAACAAGTGGCCTGATAAGGGGTTTGGCCTAGGATGCCAGTCGTCGAACCCGGCTGTGATCCCTGCCTTGCACAGTCAGTTGAAGAACTGAGGGCTTCATCCAAGAAAAAAAATGTGGTGTGAATATGAAGTGATTAATGCGAAGTGTTTCTAAGACAACCTATAAACAAATGTGGAATTTAGTTACGGGCATTTTGTCTAGGCCCATTAACTCAACTTAAATATTGTAGAATGTATGTACTGACTTGTTGAGTGAATCTGAGAGTGAGTGTATTCGCCGAAACAAATACCCTCTCCTGTCACAGTACACAAAAAAAAATAAGCCTGTCCTGTCTGGAACCCTCTTCAAGACATCACAGTCTGGGGGGCCGTGTAACATTACGAGTCAACATAGCTGTAACGGAACTTGAATAGCGTAAAGTTATCGTTAAAAACGCACGCCGCGCGATTTGTTACGATTTGGTCGGTCATAATAGTAGTAACATGTTTTTGAATACAATGAAAATATAACGGCGTTACCTGTTTAGCGTTATTGGAAATAATATGTAGTAAATTAATGAGTAAGGTAGCCGATCCTATAAGAAGAGGTAAAATTGGGCATATTAAGGTGTTTTGCTTTATTTCGACTAAGCCGATTATACGGCGTCTTTTTTTTCCGTTGACTCTTAGAAGAAAAAAATGAAAACAAGTAACGAAGTGCTAAATGTGCGTTGTGAAAAATATAGGGGCGAATTTTAAATAGCTAAAGTGTATAATCAGACTAACAAATGGACATTCAGTTACGCGAAATAGCGGACAGCGAAGTGTGGTCATTAAATTGAGTACACCTACAGGGCGGTCAATTCCGGGATAAGTTGATTCGCATCTCACGAGGGACGCCGTATTGAGACCGTTTTTTTTTTTAATTATTTCGCGGAGAGCGGGCTTCAATTTATAAAAAGGAGAAAAGCTGTATCATTATCATTGACTGTTGGTGTCAAGCAACCAAAACTGTTCATCAAAGGGTTTCGGTGAATGAGTGGTGAATGCGAAATGAAACTGTGAACAAATTTATGTTAAATAAAGCAGAAGAGACAAGACAGTTTGGTCGTATCTGTTATTGTTCCATAAACTGTAACATTTCTTCTCGTTGTACGAAGCCTTTATAGACGATCGTTATGACAATTTGCTTTGAAGGGATCTCGTTACGAGTTAAGTTTTGGGGACCTGGTCAAGAGGGGATAGTTCGTAGATCTCAACTACTGCAGCTATTCTGGAATCAGGTGCTACCGTGACCGTTGTGTGTTGTCAATGGCTTAAGGTCATCATATCTCATGCTCTAAGATCGACGCTCCTTTCCTCTTGGTATAACGGTGTCTCACGGTAACAACGACAACGCCGACGGCGAAGGAAGATTCGGTAGATCACCACACACGTTAGTGGTATTATGTGCTTCACCTTAGCACATCCGTGTTAGATACCGGTCTGATTCATTTTCCTCCCTCGGAGACGAACGCTCAGCCTTCAATAATATCTACGTAAATTATGTGTACGTTTTTAATACAACGCTATCTGTCCGACAACACACAAACTGAATGGTATTCAGCGTGCATGCGTGTTGTAGAACTACTGTGGCTAATGAAAGAAACGCAGCAGTTTCGCAACGACTGGATAATTTAGCAGTTCGTTGAGGAACAGGAAAATATCGTTTCTTTTTAGAATTAACTACTTGTCCAGCAGCCGCTACAAAATGTCTGAAAGAATAAACTGGAATCAGAGGAATTCTTCATACAAATGAAGTTTTAGTAAATGAGTTGAAATTTTAGTGTGCGATCTGTTATACATCTATCCTCACATGTATGCTATTTACCTTGTGTTAAAATAGATAAGATATGTATAAGCTATCTATGGTTGTATCTCACATCAGAAACTTCAATCAACAATTAAGCACAAGCCACTCATGTGTTATCACCGTTGCACAACAGTGCACCTAACTTAGATGCAACACATTTTAGCTCATTGAATATAGATACATTTCTTCACCGAACCTTATCTCTCTCACTATATAAGAATAAAATTCAAAACTTTCCTTTAGGATATAGAAAACACCAACCGGATTCAAAGTCTTTTGAAGTGAAGTGGGCGCGATATTCCATGCATATCCTCTCCAAGTTAATGATCGAATGTTCTTTTACCCAGATAGACGTCAAGATCAACCTTGCGACACATCTCCAACGGAATTATAAATCAATTTCTCCACAGTCATTAGGCCAAACTAAAACTGTTGCCTGGGAAAATGTGTGAAATACTCACTGAAATACAAAGGTTGATCTTATCTGCTTATGCTGTATTTTTAATTATGTCATAAGTGTCTAAGAGCTGTAAACTAACGTCTTAAGACGAAACGATCCTGTCCTCACGGCCCTGTTGGCCAGATAGCACCTACTCTCCTTACAGTGCAAATACTAAGAGAATCTTGTAATTTGCGCAGACACTTGGACGTTTATCTACTTTAATGTAAAATCTATAGATTTAATTTCATACGTCATAATTACTTGTTTGACGTTCCATGTCTATTTAATGCATAGTTAATATATGTTTTTATAATAGAAGTCACGAAGCTGATGATTTAGAAAAGCTCACAATTTTCAGATCTAAGAAAGCAGCTGTGTCCACGACTTTCGTTCACATACGTGGCTAAGTCAATAAATAAAGTCAATTTACTATCCTTCTTCACAGGTTGAAATCAATGGCTCAACAATGACCTTACTCAGTCTTACCTTTCTTCTTGTGCTTATCTATGTTTTTCCGGTGGATAGCATTTTATTATCCTTCGTCCTTTGTAATCAATGGAGAAACGAAAATACTTAACCTCTTGCTACACTCGGAAGGAACTAAAGCTGTGATGGTAATCATCTGAAGGCACATTCAGTACACAATAATTGCCTTGCTGATAATAAAACTTACGACTACAAAACATGTTAAAATGAACGATTGTCAGACTCGAGTAGTTCCTCCATTACGAAATTGGGTAAGCATATCGAGAGAGCTCAGCGAATAATTCGTGATGACGTCGCGCTAGAACTGGTGCTAATGCTCACGAGTTCTACGTTAATCACGGTTCAGCATTTACAGTCATCTTTGGAACTCTAAACTGCCACTTAACTTCTGCTCGTATGATACAACGTAATCTGACACACATATACAGGAATACTGTATATCTCGGGATCACATGTGAGGCATTTTGAAGAGGATGTGAAGACATTCTCAATTATCCAGTAAACGTTGACGAGATATGGGGCGATCTGTACGAACCACAAAGCAAGTAGCAGAGCATGATGAGGTTAACCTAAAACTCTTAAACTGAAGTTGTGCCTATCAGTTAAATACTGTTCTTAAGTGAATGTCGAATGAGGATCTGTTCACTCGCTACTGCTACAACGGAATAAGTTAGAACGGCACAAATGCCTACACTGATATGAGGTAACTTCTCACGCCTTCACTTGAAAACTCACGTTCAAAAAATCGTATAGAAACAGATAGTATTATAAGATTACAATATTTCACATTTAAGAACGGAAAGCACACAACGTCTCGACTGTGCCAGTGTCACTGGGTATTAATGTCACCAAATTGTCCTAAATGAAATTATAAATTTTTGATCCATTGTGAACCTATTAAAACTCTATTAAACAATATACGCACAATTAATTCCAATTTAATTGAAACTCTATGTGAAATGACTATGAGAATGATGCTCTTGGTGTAGATGAAATCACACATGAGATGTGTGGGTTTCCTCATAACGTTACAATTGAACCAGTCCCTATGAAATTTATATTAGCAAGTAAACTGACCCTCGAACGGAAATATTAAACAAGTCTCCTTAAAGAGAACGGAATTTTTGCACATCATTTCTAAATAGTAAAGAAAAGGATCGAACTGCAAATAATATTTTCACTTTCTCTGCACAGTAGAATGTATTTACTTACTTACTAACTTTCGGATTAATTATCACTGTTCAGATTTTCTTTGCTACCAGATATACCGGGAGAACATTAATAAAACCGACGAACTGCAGGGATGGATTTCTGACTGGAAATGGAGGAAAGATGTACATGAGTCCTAAAACGCATCGTTGCTACGAGAGATGGCGATGACGTACGGAACTTAATCTGACCATGTGCCTTGTCTTCCTTTTGTGTTATAGCCTGTGTGAGAGACGCAGCCCAAAGTAAGCAACTGAATGGTAGAGTATTCATGCCGGGAACAAGTGAATATGGTATTTGTCTGCGGCCAAGAATAAGGAAACGATCGTAGACAACAAGGCTATACCAAAACAAGCACTTTCACAGACACCAAGTGCTTCACACAACATTCCAAGCCCTATTTGCGCGTTTGTGTGATTATGGGTCTATTCAGACAGACAAATGTGAAGGGATGGTCGGGTTCTTGAGGATATTGAGTCGAACCCTATTACAAGGTCCAGGCAAGTGGTGAAAGCAGAAATACGATTGTGTGTATGATGCATGACAAATACTACTATTCCTGTTACCTGTAACGAGTGCAAAGATTACCAGCAGCGCTCTTCCACCCAAGCGAAGGATTCTCTCGATGTTTTTTTAACCAGACCATGACAATAATGGAACTTCTATCTCACTTCTCTATACCAACGAAGCAATCTTTACAAGACCTGGCACAATCAATCTGCATAACCTTCACCTGTGGGCTAGAGGCCATCCTCAGGGAACAGTTGAGACGTTTCATCAGCATCGGTTCAAATCAGTGCCTGGGCAGTGTTTTTTGGTGGCCATATAATTCGGCCAGTTATTACTGGATAACGCCTCATCGGAGGAACGTATCAGGAGTTGCTGCGAGTACTCTGCCTGGGCTGCTTCATTATGTATCTATGCCAATGCGACGAGTTACGTGGTTCCTGCAAGACGGAGCACCACCCCACTTCCTCATTACAGTTCGCCGACACCTGAACAACATCTTTTCCGGACGTGTAGGCGCTTTAGCGTAGCCTGCTAGAACACTAGACTTAAACCCTCTAGATTTTTACCTCTGGAGGCATCTGAAAATTGTTGTGCATGCTGAAACAGTTCCTCATGCGCAGACCCTTCAACAGAGTCTTCACGACGCGCGTGATGCTATTCGGATGGATGCCGGAACTTGAGAAAGAGTGCAGCAGTCCATGATGTGACGTGTGAAAGCCTACATTTGCATCAAATGGAGACCTCTTTGAACATCTGTTGTAAAGTGGACGCGATGTGACTCTGTAATGTGCTCCGGGCCTATTTGCTGTCGCTGTACGCAATTCGTCCTTTTTTCGGTCTCTTGTTCATAGGTCCTTTTGTCCTCTATTTGTAGCCAGGAATTCTTCCCTCCAGCTTGTCGCTCTTATTAATGTTCTTGCTATATTGAAATACTGTTTGTGGTATGTCATTAATTTGACATATGTACGTATACAGCTGTTCATCATTATGAAAACGACATCTTCAGAGATATGAAGTTTTGTCACTCACCTGATACGTAATTGTGTAGCCCCTAATGTTTTACTATTGCACAAGAAGCTGGCAATACGGATATGAACAATTTCACAGTTGAACTAATTATCTGAAAATTTGATGACAAACTGCAGCTACGTCACAGCGTCCGGCTAGAAGAGCTCCTTCAAATGCTTGGTTCGGAGTATTTAAATGGGACCCATTAGGGTAATTCGCAAATACAAATGGCTAAGTTTCATAATCACAGCGTTGGACACCCTTTTGATAATTTATTTATGAAGGGAGGAGTGAGATTATTCAAACTCTTACTTGCAAACTAAGTCAGGGGTTGGCTTTCACACTAAATAATTTCTACATGAGTTCACCGTTTCTAATCTATTTCTGCAGCACAAAAGATCACTCATTAGTCACTTCTGTCTACATAGTTCACTCCCCTGCTACAGTTTGCAGTCTGTCCTCTTCCCTCAGACAAAATAAATATCTGTTATCTTCTCCACTCCCATTCATTGATATTCGTCTACATACTGAAATTTCTTTCTTAAATACACGGACAACTGTAGTTCCTTTGATGTCTTGACTTCTTAGTTCACGAATGATCTTCCGTTTAGACTCGCTCTTACTAAATCTTCTGCGTTGGTAAATAAAAATTCTGCCTTATCTCTGCCGTCTTGTCTTCTGCATCGAAAGTTAAGAGCCTCAATGTTTCGTCATAAAATTCCATGCTTCAGTATGACAAACATATTTTATCCCTCGGAAAATCTTCACCCCGCCCATTGCTTAACGTACAAAACAACAACTCACCCTCTCAATACTTCGACTGTCCTCTTCACATGGTACCACCCGAACATTACCACAAAGAAAAAATTTCCTTTTATGTTTTTCAAGTCAACTGTCTTTCCCTCCTCGATGAAACTACAGAAACAGCACTGTATCCTATCGAATCACACCACGTTTATTCACAGTTAATATCACATAGAAATAACATTTGAATTTACTTGGAAAATAACGAAAGATTTATTGATAGATTAAATTGAATTCCTTTATAGAGGATTGTCATAAACAGTCTTAAAATCTAGTAAGAGTGGTGCGGGGTATGTTGTGCTGAGAATAATTATTAATAAAAAATTGGGTAGTGCTGTGTCGTTTGCGAGTTAATTAGCACTGAAATTAACCAAAGAAGCCGTTGCGAGTCCTAATGCAAGCAGGTCACCAGATACGGCGTCGCCAAAGGAAGGTTTTGTTTCCGAAAATTGAACAAGAGAACGATATAAAAATTAGACGTGGGACGGTAGTAAGGACCGAACCTATCCAGAGGCTGAGCCCTTTCAAGTGCTGCAATCTACGCTGGGACCACAACTGACTCTCATTGAACGCCATAAGATAATTAAACTAGTATCGCTATTAAACAATGTTTATTTGCGCTTGTATAAGATCTCACAACTTACAGATAAGCGAAACTTCCTGGCAGATTAAAACTGTGTGCGCGACCGAGACTCGAACTCGGGACCTTTGCCTTTCGCGGGCAAGTGCTCTACCATCTGAGCTACCGAAGCACGACTCACGCCCGCTCCTCACAGCTTTACTTCTGCTAGTATCTCGTCTCCTACCTTCCAAACTTGCTCTCCTGCGATAATAGTTGCGATAATCAAAAATATCGATGGTAACTTAGAGTTAAATATAAACTGGCTTTATTAAAATGACTTCAAACACACACTTAGAAACTATAATATATCCACTAACGAACTGTTCTGCTGCTGACAGCAGGCAGCTATATTTCTTAGGATAAAGGGAAGTGGACGTGTGTAGAAAGTTGTACCTGTCGTCTGATTTCACATGGTTCTTCAGGACCATCTGAGGTCACTGACCATCTGAGGTCACTGAAATTTTGCTCATGTGTATTATATTCACAGCAATACATAAGTTGTATTCAAATAACGCAAATAATGGGACTGTTCTAATAAGTAAGATGTTTTCATTGCTTTCATCCACAACGGGTAACTAGGACGAGCACCTTCTGACCAGTCGATAGGAGACTGCGGGAGAGGGGCACTGATGTCATGACCAACGCAATATTTTCAGATTCTGTTTCAGAATTCCTTACACAAAACCGTCCTTTCCTTAGCTCGTCTTCTACTTTGGGGCTCAGCTTGTGTGAATATTGGAAGAAACATTGTGAATTACAATAACTCGACAAGCTATCGCGAGATTCATGAGTTTATTCATCGATTATGTATTGTTCCACCAGAATAAAACAGATCACGCTGTACAGTTCGACAGTATAAGGACACAATAAAATACTGATGTGCTATGATACCTTAATGCCAATACTGCATTAGATTTCATAATAAAGCACACTCCGTTCAGGGATGAAAAACAAAGTAGGAGAACATTCACTTATAAGTGTACTGATACATCCAGTGTCACAACAACTTCAGTTCTACCATATACATACTAACCGAGATGCGGAGAGTGTCTGGGAGTGCGAGTGGCATGTACCAGTATCTATTTGACTGAGGTGTCTCTGTGACCGTCAGGTATATTGGCAAAAATATGTAGAAGTCAGTAATTAAAAGAAATTTCCCACATTAAAAGCAGTCACGGTATTCGCAATCAACCAATCTCGAATGCTCCATGCAGCCTTGAATACTACCTCCATTGATGTTGTCAGTCATTAAGTTCAATGTACATCATTCGGTGAGGGACAAAATTTAGATACACTACAGAAAATTCATAAGCTGTGTAAGTAGATTGTTGATGTGTTTGTACGTTAGCAGCGCTATGTAGCGCTCTGAATAAGTAACTCTGGCAGTGCTGTGTGCACTCTGTGAGAGACTCTCTGTGGCTGGTCGCACTAGCAGTTGGAGATGAGTAGCCAGCGGTATTGGAAGTTGATTGTGAGTAGTCAGCAGTGATGGAGGTTAGAGGTTAACAATTAACAGTGTTGGAGGTTTGCAGTATTAGCACGAGCGGACGGTCTGAATGTGGTCTGAATGTGTATCCGTCATGGAGATTTATTACTAGTTGTCACTTGATTAAGGTAAAATCTGGTAAAAACATTGTTTGCTCAGCAACAAAATCTTTCCTTTGCTAACCACATGGCTATTAGTAGTTAGAGCCTACATTAGTCAGAATCTTTTACTTAGCTGACTTGATCAATGTTTGCTTCATTGCTGTAGTTGGTGTAATGACGACTTTATGTGAGGTAAGTGACTTATGAAATGTATAGGTTATTGTTAGGATTTCTTCTTATTCAGGACCATTCTTTGTATTAATTATTTGAAGTCAGGTTATCATTTTTTGAGCAGTCAGATTGCGTTGCGCTAGGATATTGTGAGTCAGTGTTGAAACGATAAAATAGCAAAGAGACAGTATAGTCAATGTCACTCAGCAGTTTTAAGCAAAAATTTTATAAAGTAGTTTTATCTTCTCAGTTATTGAAATTTAAGTAGAAAATTTAATAAACTAATAAGTCTCAACAGCAAACAGATGGAAAGTCGAAGTACACGTTAATACTCATTATAGCAGGTCTTTGAGTTCCAGCGTTCAAGCTAGCGATTGGCCAATAATCAATAAGTAAGGGCCACGTGGTTTCCTGAGGCCATGAATTTAGACGATCTCCAGTAAATTGAAAATCTGGGAAACACATAAAAATTCATTATGCGTGTGCGTTTTCGTTGTACACAGGGCCTTACGTTCTATCATGTAAGCATTTTCGTTTGTTTATAAATTTTATGTAATTTGCACATCAGCAGGAGATCGCCAGATTTGGACATATTCAGTGAATTCAACATCAGCGAAACAAAAATTGCGAACATATGTAAGAATTACTATACTCAGATCTTTGAGTTCCATCGATAATGCAATACTGTTTATCAATAAACTTAATGGTAGTGTCGCGTAGTTAGGTCAGGGCCAGGATTTAGATAGCCAGTCACGAAAAATCTCCATCAAAATCCCCGATAATACACTGCCTAGAACTCTGCACACGAATTACAAATTATGATACACACGACAAACACAGTAGATCATGATATTTTAACATTTTACCCACGATAGCAGAAGTGTTACTGTCGCAATACTAAAGCTGGGGTGCTCCACGTCCACCTTTTGAAAGTATTGTAGTCTACTCAGTTCCTTGATATTTAAGAGAATTAAAAAAATATTCATTTGTTAATTAATTCTTCTATCTGATCACACAAATGATTTAAATTTATCAGTTAAAGTTAACCCACGAATTTAGGTTTAAATAGTAGATGTCACTTACCCCAATGAACATCTTAGTCAATATTTTCATTTTCAGGACCCAACTTACAGCGTACCTGACATTCTCTTGACATGGCTACCAGTGAATTCTTTCCCTTTAGCGGATAAAGAAACCATTGAGTGATATCCATTCAGAGGAAGACGAGGTAGTTTCAGGGATGGAAAGTTTCGTCAACAGTCAAAAGCAGCTGCTATAACGACCGATCCAACAAACCATTCATCATTGGGAAAAATGTGATTCACTGAAGGGTGAATGTGATGAGAAGACTTTCACAATGTTTCAAGATCTCACGTTGATCTTTTTGAGATCGTAATTACGGCTTTATTGCTACGCTTCGCGAACAAAGCAGCAAGTGCGAGTATGTCCATTTGCTCGCTAGTCCACTCATATTGGGGAACACTTCAATAATAATCCAGCCGTCAACGGAACGTTAAAGCGCTTTCTCTCCGTTCTGCTATCGACTTGAGCATTGAGGAGACGACAGATATTACATAGAACAGAAAAACTTAGCACGAATGACTGAGACCGTATGGCCCAAAATACACATCCCGATAAAATCAGCGCCCTGCACTTGGTGCAACTCTTTTGCGATAGCGCTGTTTTCGAAAATCTGTTGAAGTGTTATGAAGCAAGTAATTACCGTTTGATGTATTCGAACAGGAAAGATAAATATGTACTCTGAAAATTGGAAAACCTTATCTGTCATTACCTCATCTTCTACTCTGCTCACTCACAATCCGTGACGCGCAAAATGGCTATTTAAGCACGTCAAAAACCAGAGAGAGTATTACAGAGTAGGATCATCAGGAGGGGTAAGTTCACGGAGCAGACCTCCAGCGAGCCGCTATTTTCATAGAATATTTGAAGACGAAGACATTTCCGATTGAAAAGAAATTTTGGAATGTGAGATTCACGTAATTTTCTAGATGTCTTTCACACTAAGTTCCAAGGAACATCGAGCGAGATGGCGCAGTCGTTAACACACTGGGCGCACGTTCCGAAGCAGACGATTCAAAACAGCGCGCGGCTATCCTGATTTAGGTTCTCCGTGATTTCGCTAAATCGCTTCGGTGATGTGCTTCGACGGTTCCTTTGAAAGGGCACGACCCGCTTCCTTCCCTAATCGGATGGGACTGATGACACCTCCGAAAGAACAGGCACTGCGCATTCACAAATGGCTCTGAGCACTATGGGACTTAAACGTATGAGGTCATCAGTCCCCGAGAACTTGGAACTACTTAAATCTAAGTAACCTAAGGACATCACACACATCCATGCCCGAGGCAGGATTCGAACCTGCGACTGTATCGGTCGCCCGGTTCAAGACTGTAGCGCCTAGAACAGCTCGGCCCCTCCGGCCGGCGCGCGTTCACATAATCATGCGATTAACGTATTTAGTGCACATTTGATTACATTGGAGTCTGCAATATAGCTAATGCGTGTACTGGACCGAAGTTCCGACATTTGTTGAAATTGCTTAACGAATGAGACGTTCTAATTCGCTTCACAATCTGACAGAAGTTTCCGTCTCTCACTAATTTTCACACTAGCAACGTAGACAGAGGCTATAGACTACTATAGACCAATTGATCTTTGGCAAGAATTGTGTGCCTCTAAATGTATGCGTTATTAAAGAAAAGAAGAGCTTCTCATAACACTAACGTCAGTGAATATTGAACCATGGAGTGGAGTGTGTCTTTGCTGTGGTGTATAGGCCAGGATACCACTCCATGTGAACAGTGTAGTTGCTACAATAAAACGACAGCGATGTTAGAAGTTGCATTTTCTTCTACTTGATCAATGTGCTTCCAAAAATTCAAGCTCGATTTTAGGTTGAGATTTTTTTATGATTTATTGCATTTGTAATATTTCGCATTGATTCAGTTAGGGAGATAATCAGTTCATAATATGTAAGTATTAATTGGTTCTCTTGATCACAATTTAATAAGAAGTTAGGCAAACAGTCACAGTTGTTGAACAACCAACTTCAAATAATAGCTCCTAGTGCGATTTGTACCATAAAGTACGTTATGATAAATTGCAGACAGCAAATCGTCATAGTGGTCTGAATGTGGTCAATGTACCACAAACTAGGCAGGAAGGTATCAAAATTCAAGTACTTTTGGAAACCATTTAGTTGCATATGCAGCTGACTGTCACGATTCACCGAAGAAGTAAATCGAGAATTGAGGCTTTATTAATGAGCATTTGGTTTCTTTAATTCCTATTGAGTTATATCTGTCAACAGGGTACATTTAGGAACCTAATACCGACTGGTGGAAAGACAAACTACTTAAGCAGATCACTTCTTCTTCGAAGTTGTGTGAACCGTTACTCTAAAGAAATATTTCTTTCTGGTCCCTTTCTGTTTGTAACACATTGTGACTGACAATCGTTGAGACTGACAGCATCTTTAAACTATTTCACGTACTTTATGTACTTGCTTTTCATTTATGAATACCGATGGACGTATTGCGGTTTTGATACGTACGGTTTTCTCAACATAGTGAAACCACTCGCAATAGCTTTAGTAGTGTACTCGATTAACACTTTGCCTTGGGAACAGAGAGAAATGCAGACCATTCACTCAAGATAGTTTCAGAATTATTATTTTAATACGGTATTTATACATGAAAAATGAAACTGTAAACCTGTTTCCTTTGCAGGTACTCTCCTGATGCGAATTGTGTGCTGGCTTCCCTGCTGGTTGTTAGCCATGGGGCAAACGACAAACCGCCAGAGGGGGTAAGACTTTGCTTCTACAGAAAATGAGTTACCATTCTTTCCTCATTACCATAAGCATTTCAAGGGTTTCAGAACTTAGGATATTGTTTTTATCTTTCTCTGTGTTGTACACAGCTCATTAGGTATCTCAGCATTTCGGTAAACCTGCTATTCCTGAACGTGCGGCATTTTATGTGAATCCAAAGCTTGTTCATTAAGAATCTGTAATTCGTTCACTGATGCTGTTTCATAAACAGTTGTATGTTACGCGAGATCGGATCGGTAACAATTTCCGTGCTTCACAATGAATATTCCGTGGTTCACCACAACTCACACTTTCAAAATGAGATTTCGTCCAATCAATACACGCTTATAACGGTGTTATCGATTGGAATTATGGTCCTCTATTTTCCTCTGAGAATTTATGTTTATTGATAAATCAGTTTCAGTTGGGTTAGACGATAAAAGGAAAACGTTTTGCAGCAGTGAAGAGTTTGTGTCCTTTCTTAGCGAAATGTTTGTTTCATATAGTTTCTATAAACTTTATGTAAATTAAAGGGGTTCGCTGTTATCATCTGCAGCGCGACTTTAAGCGGAATCGGTCCGGGATTGGTATCTGTTATCTCCACGATATTAGACACGTGCAATGACCACTACGCCATACAAGAGACATGGTTGTCGCAACTGCACACAATATCTCGGTACGCCTTACGGCCGTTCTACAGTCCCACCGAAAGCTACCTATTCGCAGTCCCTGTCCACTGTACTCCTGTTCGCAACTCAGAGATTCCCCTATAAGGTCGGACATATTTGTGCATTCGCACTGAAGAAGGAATAATTCTGTGAACGTATTTGTATAATGATTTCCTTTAAATAAAAAGGTACTTTGAAATCAAACAACGCCTGAAATTTACAAGAAGAAATTCACTTAAATTCGTAACTTACGTGCTACAAATTCTCTTGTAACGTTGTGACAGGTCGAAGAGGAAACACATGATGAACGATGTCGGTTGTATTTTAAATTCCTCGTTGTGTCACAGACTTTTTCTCATTGCTACTTTTAAATGGAAAAATGGAAATGAGCGTTCGGCGTCATTGGCCGGGAGGCCCCTTACAGGGCAGGTCCCGCCGCCTTGGTGCAGGTCTTATTACATTCGACGCCACATTGGGCTGCCTGCGCGCCGGATGGTGATGAAACGATGATGAAGACAACACACTACCCAGTCCCTGAGCGGAGGAAATCCCCGGCCCAGACGGCAATCGAACCCGGGCCCGTAGGAATGCACTCCGTCACGCTGACCACTCAGCTGGCGGGACGGACACTTTTAAATGAAAGGTTACAACCTAAATATCTTAAGCAGCAGCATATAACCTTAATGAATGATAATATATTTTTCATTTACAAACTCTGGGCCTTGTTTTCCTTTTTTGTATTCATATGTAATGTCTGAGATAATTTAATATTAAGTTTCACACATTTCTTTCCGGCTTATCTACCGCATGAATGTCTTCTCCATCCCATAAAGAAAGGAACATGGCATTCGCCCCGCAACAGTATTTGTTTTACCCTTTTAGGTTCACACATACCGATTTTCATGTAATGGTTTTCCATTTTTAGTCATATATACCAAACGCAAGGTGCGTTAAAGCGGGACGGCTGGTTCCCTACCCTGGCGACTGCAATAAATTCCTGCACTGCGACGCCGTGGGGCTTGGAAGGGTAAAGTTTTGCCGGAAGGCCTCTTTTTCGACATGAAGCTCCAGGTCTGGAACTACCCACAATTCGTCGACTGCTCAGATGAGAAATAAAACTAGCACCTCAGAGTTCCCAATTTGGTGCCGGGCATATACGCTGCGGTCTTTGTCAGAAGCGAAGAACCAATTCCATAGTAGAAGTGATTCATTTATTCGTGTGTTACAGCTTGAAGATCTAGAATTTAACTATTTAAATTGTTCTTTATCATGTTGTCTTGAAGAATTACGTAAAATAAATATGAGAACGTATGTTCTTTGTACTGCTTCATTGCAGCTTTGATCCATATCTTTGTTTAACTTTTCTTAGATATGACAGTTGCAGTTTCTGCTGCTGTGTTTGTTACCAAATGACATTCAAACAGTTCCACACACTCACTGTCTGCGAAAAACCTGTGAGGTAGTTTCACACATAGCATTAACAGCAATAAAATACAAATGTTTCTATGTAAAGGAAGCGATAAATGAAAATTTTTACCACGGCCAGGATCCGAACCAGGATCTCCTGCTCATTAGGCAGAAGTGCTAAACACTATGCCACCCTGGCACAGTTGTTTTTTTAGAAATGCTTCCGTTATCCTACGTGTCTGCCTCCTCAAGCCAAATTTCCTATCTCAGTCAGGATCACCCATTTCGTTCGAACCTGAGGTATTATTCCAGTACTATTTGAGAGCCTCTGGAATGCTGTGCGAGCTTAGGAGGAATACCAAGTGTGCTGAGATGTCAATGGGCATTTGAAGTCAGGCCGGAGGAGTGAAAGGGTGGCGCAGTGGTTAGCACATCTGTCTAGTGAGCGGAAAAAAATGGCTCTGAGCACTATGGGACTAAACATCTGAGGTCATCAGTCCCCTGGACTTAGAACTACTTAAACCTAACTAACCTAAGGACATCACACACATCCATGCCCGAGGCAGGATTCGAACATGCGACCGTAGCGGTCGCGCCGTTCCCGACTGAAGCGCCTAGAACCGCTCGGCCACACCGGCCGGCGTGAGCGGGAAACCTGGGTACGAACACTGGTCTTGGTACAAATTTTCATTTATCCTTTCAGTCTGCAATTATATAACACAGATGTATGAGACTTGGAAAGTTCTCTGGAACCATGTAATACAATTTGGTTAAAGTACTAGTGCCGGTATATGATTACGTCTTTTCCGTCGCCAAATTATCTACGTCGCTGGCAACTTTAATTGGAAAATGCTATCTCGAAAGAGACGACAATAATGAAAAGAATGCAGTGAAACATAAGAGATTTAGTTTCTAGTTTGTTTAATATGATCCTTTATTTTAAATGTATAACGGTTGTCAAACCACATCAGTTTTTGTGATCAGCAAATACTGGCTGACGGTGAAACAGACGGTTTCGTCAACTTTATCAATAACGATATTTGACACGCAAATTATATAGAATTATACGTAGATCGAATTAGTTTGATTTTGGAGTAACGTACACTCCTGGAAATGGAAAAAAGAACACATTGACACCGGTGTGTCAGACCCACCATACTTGCTCCGGACACTGCGAGAAAGCTGTACAAGCAATGATCACACGCACGGCACAGCGGACACACCAGGAACCGCGGTGTTGGCCGTCGAATGGCGCTAGCTGCGCAGCATTTGTCCACCGCCGCCGTCAGTGTCAGCCAGTTTGCCGTGGCATACGGAGCTCCATCGCAGTCTTTAACACTGGTAGCATGCCGCGACAGCGTGGACGTGAACCGTATGTGCAGTTGACGGACTTTGAGCGAGGGCGTATAGTGGGCATGCGGGAGGCCGGGTGGACGTACCGCTGAATTGCTCAACACGTGGGGCGTGAGGTCTCCACAGTACATCGATGTTGTCGCCAGTGGTCGGCGGAAGGTGCACGTGCCCGTCGACCTGGGACCGGACCGCAGCGACGCACGGATGCACGCCAAGACCGTAGGATCCTACGCAGTGCCGTAGGGGACCGCACCGCCACTTCCCAGCAAATTAGGGACACTGTTGCTCCTGGGGTATCGGCGAGGACCATTCGCAACCGTCTCCATGAAGCTGGGCTGCGGTCCCTCACACCGTTAGGCCGTCTTCCGCTCACGCCCCAACATCGTGCAGCCCGCCTCCAGTGGTGTCGCGACAGGCGTGAATGGAGGGACGAATGGAGACGTGTCGTCTTCAGCGATGAGAGTCGCTTCTGCCTTGGTGCCAATGATGGTCGTATGCGTGTTTGGCGCCGTGCAGGTGAGCGCCACAATCAGGACTGCATACGACCGAGGCACACAGGGCCAACACCCGGCATCATGGTGTGTGGAGCGATCTCCTACACTGGCCGTACACCACTGGTGATCGTCGAGGCGACACTGAATAGTGCACGGTACATCCAAACCGTCATCGAACCCATCGTTCTACCATTCCTTGACCGGCAAGGGAACTTGCTGTTCCAACAGGACAATGCACGTCCGCATGTATCCCGTGCCACCCAACGTGCTCTAGAAGGTGTAAGTCAACTACCCTGGCCAGCAAGATCTCCGGATCTGTCCCCCATTGAGCATGTTTGGGACTGGATGAAGCGTCGTCTCACGCGGTCTGCACGTCCAGCACGAACGCTGGTCCAACTGAGGCGCCAGGTGGAAATGGCATGGCAAGCCGTTCCACAGGACTACATCCAGCATCTCTACGATCGTCTCCATGGGAGAATAGCAGCCTGCATTGCTGCGAAAGGTGGATATACACTGTACTAGTGCCGACATTGTGCATGCTCTGTTGCCTGTGTCTATGTGCCTGTGGTTCTGTCAGTGTGATCATGTGATGTATCTGACCCCAGGAATGTGTCAATAAAGTTTCCCCTTCCTGGGACAATGAATTCACGGTGTTCTTATTTCAATTTCCAGGAGTGTATTTCTTTATTTGTATTAAAGATTGTCTGATAGTAATTGCCACAACATGAAATCTGCCAGGCACTTAAATGTGATTTGCAGAGTATCGAAGTAGATGTTGGTGTAAATGTGGAAATAGTTTTAGGCGTTTTATTTCTTGAGAATTACGTTTGGCTGGACTTGCAATTTAATAGACAGACAGCAGATCAAATCAGGCCGAAGGGCGTTGTAAGGTATAGTAAAGGACACGAAAGGCCGAGAGTAATGAGCCCCGGGCGGAAAACTCTGAGAGGACAGAATCAGTCTTCCCGACAGGAGAGCAATATATTGGTGAACATTGTGCAGGCTCTGTTTGAAGGCTACAGGTATTTACGGCTCTATGATCTCCGCGAAACACGGTAGGCGTGGTGTGAGGGTTCTATATGTGTGAGACTGCAACATTCTCATCCCAGAAAGATCTGTAGCTGGTCTCTCAGATATATGAAGCGGACAGGAATCTTAGGAGGACCGTAAGAAATAACGTGTTGTAACACAGTAACATGCTCCTTTGAGGCACCGACAGTACAGAACGAAAACAAATTCCTTTCTATAGCTATAGGCCTCTCGGCAATATAATGTAGGAATTTCATTGATCAGTCTGGTCTGTCATAGTAGCTATGGAAAATTGTTGAGAAGAGGGAGGAGGCTTCGGGAGAATGAACACTTGCCTTCGCACGACTGCTCGTGAGATGCTAGTATTGGCTCTCGAAGAAGGGGCGAATGTTATGAGGGTACACAGGAAGAGCTGTGGACATTGGTGCCCGTGATAGAAACACTTTGAATTCTTCTTGCAGAATTTGGTGTAACAATTTATTTCACTATGCAACTCCAGCTGCAGCATGATGTAAACACTGTGTTAGGTAAATTTTCAGGATTTAAAGGCTTCTTCCTTGACACGGTGGCATGGTGGCACTGGCAGACAACCAAACGACGGTGTAAGAAATGGTAAGATATGCTATCAACTTCTGCCTGTATAGTTCGCAAGGTACTCATTAAACGTTACAGTGTTAATGAGTAGGAGGAAGACGCCCTTCTGGCACGCATAATTTTACGAAATGAAATTTTGGCAATCACTGTCATCAGATCGCCGAAATGGATCAGTTTGCTAATACTACGGTAGCCTATCTAACGGTTCCTTGTACTGAATCTCCGCTAACCATAGTTACTTGCAACTATTTCGTGTTCTGGTGGCAATTTGTCAGCGAATGGAATGCTATGAAACAAGTTCGATTTATGTTTCGGTGCAGCTGCTGCACTCATTTTGAGTGAATAATTATATTAAAGAATGGAACTTAGAATAACTTTGACATTCATTAAATACATATATATGTCACCTGCTCACAAAATTAAATTACAGATGCACAGGGCCGCAGTTTAGTGTTAATTAAAATCCATTGTGTGACAAATGATGGTTTACAGTCTTCATTGGCGATCTACATCCTGATAAAGGTTAATTACGTGAAGACGTAGGATGTGAGTTGGTACGTTTTTGGCGTACCTGTGCAAGGATCACGACAAAGTTTGGAAACTTAATGATGTAGTCATGAATAAAAACTTACACTTCCATATTTTCAGGAATATTTTTGGGGTACAAAGAAGGAGCCTCCTAGAAGATTGTGAGCCTAAAGACTGAAGACAGACACAATCGGGCGTACCCTGGAAACGGTGAAATATTTCACCGGCTAATCCTTCTAACACCAGATCAAGTTAAAGTCCAAAACCAAATTAACATCAGGATGCAACGGCCTTTATCAAGACCACCCCTTGTGACGACCTCGATAAATATTGAGGGATTCTCTACCCATAAGAGTGTTTTATTAGCAGACATGTGCTATAAGCATAAATGCGACGTATTATTGGTGCAGGAAACACACCGGGGAGCCACCAGCCACAGACCTAAAATAGCAGGAATGGATTTGGCCATTGAAAGACCTCACGACAAGTATGGGAGTGCGATTTTCATCAGACCCGGGCTCAACGTAACATCAGCCGCAATGACAGAAGTAAATAACATTGAAGCACTTATTATTCGTGCCCAGAAGTTCTCTGTGATGTCTGTGTACAAACCACCAGATGTGGACTTTGTTTTCCATGAACCAAACAATTTTACATTTGACCATATTAATTTTGTCATGGGCGATTTCAACTGCCATGGTGAAGCATGGGGATATAATGAGACTGATGAGAATGGTGTACAGCTTGAATCCTGGGCTGCCACTAATGACCTACAACTCATTCATGACCCAAAACAGACAGCATCGTTCAACAGCAGAAGGTGGAGAAGGGGATATAATCCTGACAACATCTTTGTGAGTAGGAAGTTGGCAGCACATTTCCTGAAGCTTGTTGAAGAACCTATCCCAAGTACACAACACAGACCAGTCATTTGTGTTGTGAATGCCATGGTTAAACCAGAGGAGGTGCTTTTCCGAAGACGGTTTCATTTCAAAAAGGCAGACCGGCACAAATTTAAAGAGAAATTGGACAAAGAGATTGAGAAAATCCCTCCCCGACTAGATGAGTATGGTAGATTTATCGATCTTGTGACAGGGATCTCAAGGAAAAACATCCCAAGGGGTTGCCGTATCCAGTACATCCAGGGTCTTACCGGCAGCAGCAAGGTTTTACTTGACAGGTACCAAAAGCTGTGCAGTCAGGACCCCTTCAGCGAAGATACGATGGAGGCTGCGGAGGAACTAAAAAAAAAATGGTTCAAATGGTTCTGAGCACTGTGGGACTTAACTTCTGAGGTCATCAGTCCCCTATAAATTAGAACTACTTAAACCTAGCTAACCTAAGGACATCACAAACATCCATGCCCCAGGCAGGATTCGAACCTGCGACCGTGGAGGATCTAATGCAGGCTATTGATGAGGATAAGAGATCACGGTGGTGCAAACTAGTCGAGAATCTTGAAACAAAACAGCAGACGTGCATGGAAATTACTGAAAAACTTAAGTGGGGACCCAACTGACCACCAGCAGAAGAACAACGGGGTAACAGCAAATCAGATTGGTAGCCAACTTCTGAAGAATGGGAAAACCAAAGGGAAAAGAGAAAGGGAAAGAGCTATACCCCAAGAGCAAAAAGATTACGGACTCCTCAATGATTCATTCACAGCAACCGAACTGGAAGACGTCATTCAGAGAATGAAACTGAATAAGGCCGCTGGAACTGATGACCTTAGAACGGAGCAGATAAAACAGTTTGGGTCCAAAGCTCGAAACTGGTTACTACAAATGATGAACACCTGTATTAAAGGGCTGAATATTCCAATACTATGGCGGCAGGCGAGAGTGGTGGGTTTACTAAAACCTGGCAAGGAGATAAAGGACCCCAAAAGTTACTGACCAGTGTCACTTCTATGCCATCTCTATAAGATACTGGAGCGGATGATTCTCAACCGGGTGGCAGAAACTATAGATGGAAGGCTCATAAAGGAACAAGCCGGCTTCAGACGAGGAAGATCTTGTTGTGGGCAAATACTTAATCTGACGCAACACATAGAAGATGGGTTTGAAAATAATTAATAACTGGAGCAGCTTCCATAGATCTTACTGCGCATACGACACGGTAAATCACAGAAAGCTATTGCGCAAATTATATCACCTCACAGGGGACTGTAGGTTGACGATGGTTATCGGTAGTCTTCTGCAGAATCGAAGATTTTCTGTCTCCCTAAATGGTAAGAAGAGTAGATGGCTACTGCAGAAGAATGGCTTACCACAAGGAAGTGTACTTTCTCCCATCCTTTATAATGTGTACACTAATGACCAACCTACACCTCAAGATGCAAGACTGTTCGTATATGCTGATGACACAGCTTTGGTGGTCCAGGGGTCCAATTTTGATGCAACATCAGGAAATCTCTCTAGAGCGCTTGAAGAACTGGCTCAATACTACGACGCCAATCACCTCAAGCCAAACCCTGACAAAACCCAAGTATGTGCTTTCCATCTGCGCAATAGAGATGCTAGAGTTGAGCTCGACGTTACATGGCAAGGTAAGAAGCTAAAGCACTGTCCAACACCTAAATACCTTGGGGTTGTACTTGACAGAACGCTTTCCTTCAAGCAGCATTGCCAAAACACCAAGGCTAAAGTCTGCTCCAGGAATAACATCATCTGCAGGCTGACAAACTATGAACGGGGAGCTCAACCATCAGTACTGAGAACATCAGCACTTGCTCTGTGTGTTTCTGCAGCAGACTATGCAGCGCCAGTATGGGAAGCATCTGCACATACTAAACAGGTTGATGTAAGTGTAAATGAGACAATGCGAACTGTTACAGGCTGTCTCAGAACCACACCAACGGGTAATTTGTACCTACTTGCTGGAATTGCCCCATCCAAGATCAGAAGGCAGGTGGCAGCAGACGCTGAGAGAACAAAGAAAGAAACAGATTCCCGACACCCACTGAAACGGCACGTCACTCAGGCTCGGAGGCTTAAGTCTAGAAATAGCTTTATTGCAAGAACCAAGATCCTTGACGGTTCACAGGAAGATAATAGAGGCCGTAAATGGGAGAATGAATAAACCGCACTGCAGGTAATACCAAAAGAGCAAATGGCACCTAGAAACAAACTTCCTTATTCAGTGTGGAGAACACTAAATAAGCTGAGGGCTGGTGTAGCCAGATGCAAAACTAATTTGTGTAAGTGGGGACTGCTGACTAAAGATGACGACGCTCTTTGCGGATGCCGAGAGGTACAAGACGAGGCACATCTGCTCATGTGCCGACTACTGCCGGAGCCCTGCAGTTTTAGTGACCTGCTACATGCCAATGACAAAGCCGTAGCGGTGGCTAACTATTGGAAAAATAAAATTTGATCTGGACACGGAAAAGTAAATTAAAGTAAGGAATATATTTAAAACATTTTCGCTAATGTAATGCTGATAGAGCAAAGGAGAGAAGCAAAACTTTTCACTATTAGAATTATATTGATTTATGATCTCTTTTCCAAAGATATAAATTCGCGTTAGTCACAGGATTTGTGATGGCGCGAATGAAAGAATCCATGTATGTGATATTTCAGCTTTCGATGGCTTGTATGGATTTTTTTCTACATCCTGTCGATCTTTCAGCGTTAATATAGTGTCTGCAATATTTTGAATGGATTCAGTAATACTTGAAGTAGATGTTCGCAAGGTGTTTTGAATGCGTGTTTGAATGAGGACTAGGAGTCAGATGAGAGCAGCTAGGGAGTTATTTAAGTAAGCGGAAATATCGAATTTGGAGTGAGATCAAGATCTGTACTTATCAGGGATGGAGGACCTCCATCCATACTAGAAATTCAACAGACGGAGAATTTCGAGTCAGACCGTACGATAGGAAATGACACGGATAACGAGAAAGCGGACTTCACGGTCGCTTCGAGACATGACGGTGCAGTTAAAAGGATCAGAGATTAATGTCTACAAGGGAGCAGCAGGACAGTTTCACCAAGACAGACGCTCTCTCACTTGAGTTCAGGAGAGTCAACTCCCAGAAGAAGACGTGAGCAAAGTAATCCAGAACTTGCTTTGTTTGCAATTTTTGCAATAATGGAACAGAAGAATGAGAGCGAGAAATGAAATGTTACGTGAAATGAAGATAACAATGAAAACAAAACAGGATAGTCTTAGCAAAAATTTGAAAATTGTGAAAGGATTAGCTGTGGAAGCAAAGGGTGAGACTATGGAAGCCAAGAACGTAATGCAATCAGCTAAACAGTTGGCAGAAGGCGTAGAGGAAGCACTTTCAGTTGTGGAAAATAAACTGGACAAAGTAAGGAAGAGGCAGAAAGATAAAGTAACACGCACGTTAGAAATCGGAAGAAGAACGGACGAAATTGATGCTGATTTTGTGACGAGATGGAGCCACATTACTGTTAGAGTCGCGGAAGAAGTAATGTTAATCTCACCCGTTAATACAGAAGAGACCTGAGGAACCTATAAATTCGGATATAACAAGAATAAAAGAAGAAATTCAATCGTTGGTCCATTAGAGTACAGCACAGGAAAGAAGAACTAATAACGAAAATGGTTTCCGTGCGCCACTCGTGCGAAGTTCACAGCCCACGAAATACATGTAGTCGTCATATGAGGACACATGCAGCGCCAGGAACGGGTCGGCCACAAGGAAAGTAGAAGTAGTGAGTCAACAACATACTGAGGTCCTGCAGCAGTTTACAGAGAAACACAGTTAGCTGGCAGCCGGCCGAAGTGGCCGTGCGGTTAAAGGAGCTGCAGTCTGGAACCGCAAGACCGCTACGGTCGCAGGTTCGAATCCTGCCTCGGGCATGGATGTTTGTGATGTCCTTAGGTTAGTTAGGTTTAACTAGTTCTAAGTTCTAGGGGACTAATGACCTCAGCAGTTTAGTCCCATAGTGCTCAGAGCCATTTGAACCAAGCCAGTTAGCTGGCAGGATGTATGCTCGGAAGAAACATTTGATTTTAAGCAGTTCCTTTCCGTACGGAAATTCCAATCGCACATGGACAAAGGCAAATCTATTCATTCCAAGTTGTGGATATCTCAACTCAGCCTATCATTCCTTCCATCATGGGCATTGCGACACAAGTTAGAATTCTTGTGTGCACATTTAGAAGTAGATCCGTCTGTCCGAATGAGTAAGATTGCACAAACGTGTAGCTCATATCAGAAGTTTATTGATGCTTTCCTAGCGATATATTGATAGAAGGGAAGTCAAGAGCGCATCAAGCAAGAAACTGCGATGTACAAACACTTACAATCATCAGAAGAGACAAGTGAACTTCTTTGACACTCTTATATGCAAGAACCAGTACTTGGACATGCCATATAGCGTGAGTGAAATTACCTATCGCTTATCAGCAATCATTGGCCGACAAGTGTGTTGTGACATAGAATCACTCAAAACCACATCACGGGAGTTAGAATTTTCTTTCAACGAGAATCAGGCGGAGGAAATAAGGAGGAAAGCGGGGAACAATAGGACCAGTTCTAATAGTTTTCGTGGAGTTCTGCGATGTGAGAATAACACACGAAACAACAGCGACAGACCGCCAGACATGAGTGGTTAATTCCATCCGTTCGCACCAAACAGAGACATGAAAACCATTTCAACACGAATAATCGACCCCACTTTATAGCAACGTGCCCTCAACCTAATGAAAGTCTGGACCAATCGGATTTGACGGACAGGTTATGTAGTTTCTGCATGAGGGAAGACCAACCAATTCCCTCGTTAAGTTAGTCGACACGTCAACTACATCTTCCCAGAACGTTCGATAGGACGCGAAGGCCCTGTACCATGGCGTCCTAGATCCCCGGACTTAAATCCCCTGGAGTTTTACCTCTATAGGCATCTGAAGAGCGTTGTGTATGCTGAATGAGTTCCTGATGTGGAGACCTTTCAACCGCTTGTTCACAACTCCCGTGATTCTACTCGGAGACAGGCTGGAACGTGGGAAAGAATGCGGCAATCCATGCTGCGCCGTGTGAATGTGTGCGTCGCATCCCACCGAAGCCACTTTGAACGACTGTTGGGACGTGGATGCGATGCAGATCTGTACTAAGTTTCAGAACGATTTCTTGTCGTTAGATGCACACCGATCATTTCCGGACACATGTTCGTAGGTCCTTTTGTTCTCTTTTTCCAGTCAGAAATCCGTTCCCGTTCTTTGTCGGTTTCATTAATGTTCACCCTGTACTGAAATACTGTCAGGGGTGTGTCATTAAGTTTACATCTGCATGCTCACCTTTTTGTCATTATGAAAATGGCTTCTGAAGAGATATGAAGTTTTCTCACTCACCTGAGACGTAATTGTGTTGCTTATGATGCTTTTCTGGTCCACAGAGAGCTGACAACATTGCGATGAGCAGTTCCGTGATTGAACAATCTGAAAATTTAATCTCTGAAAACTGAATGTCCGTCACAATGTCCTGCTAGTAAAATGCCTTCAAATGCTCGGTGCGGAATATTTAAATAGGGTCCACTGGAATAATTCACAAACAAAAATGAATGAGTTTCATAATCACAGTGATTGACGACGTCTTAGGAATATATTTATGTAGAGACACGTCAGTTTATTCAAATTTTCACTTCCAAACTAAGTCAGAGCTTTGCCTTCACAATAATTAACTTCTGCTTCAGTTCACCGCTCCTAGTTGGCTTCTACAGCACAATAGATCACCCATTAATTACTTGTATTTACATAGTGCACTCCCATGCTGCAGTTCGCGGCCTCTCGTCTTCCCTCAGTGAAAATAAGTAGCTGTTATCTTCTCCATGGACAGTCATGGGCCGGCCGGAGTGGCCGTGCGGTTCTAGGCGCTGCAGTCTGGAACCGCGAGACCGCTACGGTCGCAGGTTCGAATCCTGCCTCGGGCATGGATGTGTGTGATGTCTTTAGGTTAGTTAGGTTTAAGTAGTTCTAAGTTCTAGGGGACTGATAACCTCAGAAGTTGAGTCCCATAGTGATCAGAGCCATTTTTTTTTTTTTTTGACAGTCATGGCTATTCGTCCATACACTGAAAATTATTTGTCAAAAATCTGGATAAGTCTAGTTCCTATGATGTCCTGAAATCTCACTCCATTAATGATCTCCCGTTTCGATTCACTCTTCCTAAATCTTCTGCGTTGAAAAATTATAATTCTGCCATCTCTCTTCCATCTTGCCTTCTCCTTCGAAACCTCGATGTTTCGTCATGAAATTCCTTCACTCAGTATAACGACAACATCATCCATCTCTGGGAAAATCTTTACTCTGTTCATTTCTGATCTTCGAGAACGGCTACCCATCCCTTCAGTACTTCGACTGTCCTCATCACGCTTTCCCACCCGACTGTTACCACAAAAAGAAAACTTGTATTCCACATAATATGAGATCCATGTTCTTACTCTACTTTTTTTTCAGTTCAGGCTCTCGTCGTCAATTGCCTTTCCATCCTCGATAAATTTACAAAGACGGAGTTGTACCCTACCGGACAAAGCACTTTTTATTCATAGTTAATATTGCATAGAACTTACATTTAAAACTACATGAAAAATAATGAAGCATATATTAAGAGATAACATTGGATTCCTTCATACAGGGTTGTCAGAAACAGTCTGGAAAGCTTGTAAGGTTGTTGAGGCGTATTTTTTGCGGAGAATAATTAATAAGAAAGATTTCGGTAGGTTTTCCAGTTTTCGTGACAATTAGCATTAAAGTTGTGAGTGCTAATTCAGTTTGCTCACCAGACACGTTATCACCGTACGTAGGTTTTGTTACAGAAATTAAACAACTGAAAGGTACAAAAATTGGACATGGAACAGTAGTTAGGATCGATCGGAGCCAGAATCTGAGCAATGTCGTGAGCCGTCATCTGCACTATGACAACTGCTGACGCTTATTGCCTCTGTCGGCCGCTTGAATTTGCACGTGCAACGGCTTGCTTGGCTACCTTCAACGCTAATTTACTCAGAAACGACACAAGCCAACGAATTTTTCTTAACAGGTGTTCGCAGCACGACGTATCCTGAAACGTCCTTACAAGCTTTTCAGACTGTTACTGACCACCCTGTGTAATGATGTCGAGATCACAATCAAGTACAAATCCGAAGACAGGGTCCTCGATGAACTGCATCACTTAGAACTGAAGGCACGTTTACTATTGCCACCAACATACAGCAGTGGAAACTGAGCACCTGAACGGAAACTACAGCTATTTACACGTCCATCGAACTTTCTAGAGTCCTATCATACTTCCATCGAACAGGCTAGATATACAAATAACATAAATATAAGATATTTCAAAATTCTTCGTGAGATAAATAATTTTAATGCTGTGTGGCTAGGTCCTCCCGTTGGGTAGACCGTTGGCCAGGTACAAGTCTTTCGATTTGACGCCACTTCCGCGACTTGCGCGTCGATGGGGATGAAATGATGATGATTAGGACAAGACAACACCCAATCCTTGAGCGGAAAAAATCTCCAATCCAGCTGGGATTCGAACCCAGGCCATTACGATCGACATTCTGTCGCGCATGGGCAGCTAACAGTCATGATACACAGAAGAAGTAAATTTTCATCGAGACTTGACGCTTTATCAATCAGCAAATTGTTTCTTTAATTCACATTGAGTTATATGTGAAAACAGGGTTAATTTGTGAACCAAATACGAGTGACGGAAAGAGAAACGACTAAGCAGATCATTTGTTCCTCGAAGTTATGTCAATCCTTATTGTAAAAATAAAACTTCTTTCAGTTCCGTTCTGTCTGTAATACATTCTTATTATATCGTTATTATCGATAGCATCTTTAAACTGTTCCATGTACTTCATGTCTTGATTTCATTTATGAACGCTGATGAAAGTAATGCATACGAACAGCATTTTCAACGTAATGAAACCATTCACTATAGTTTTGGTATTATGTAAGTTTGACGTTTTACCATGGGACCAGAGAGAAATTTAGACCATCCAATCAGTATCTCTACCTAGAAGAGGTAGCTTTAGAATTATTTTTTAATACGGTATTTTTACGTGAAAAATGCAACTGTAAACCGGTTTCCATTGCAGGTGCTGTCCTGATTGCGGGTTGTGTGCTGGCTTCGGTGCTGGTAGTTAGCCATGCGGCAAACGACAAACCGCCAGAGGGGGTAAGAATTTCCCTCACCGGAAAATAGGTTATCACCATTTCCTCATTACGACAAGCATTTAAAGGGTTTCAGAACTTGGGATGTAGTTTTCTATGTTACTCCGTATTGTACGCAACTCATTAGGTGTCTCAGATATTCTGTAAACGAAGTTTTCATGAAGGTATGGCCTTTCGCGTGAAACCAAAGCTTGTTCCATAAGAATCCGTAGTTCGCACACTGGCGCTATTTTATAAACTGTTGTATGTTAGGAGAGATCGGATCGATATCAATTTTCTTGCTAAATGGTGAGAATTCAGTGCTTAACCACAACTCACACTTCCAAATGGACATAAACTAATTTTAAAATGGGATTTTGTCTAAAGAAGACGCTCTTATATAGAGGTTGGAGAATAGGAATAGCTTCCATATTTTCATCTGAGTACTTTCATTTAACGATAAAGCTGTTTCATTTGTGTTAGAGGATTCCAGAAAAACGTCTTGCTACAGTAAAAAATTTGTGTTCTTTTTTACTGAAATGTTTGTTCATACTGTTTCTAAGAGCTCTGTTTAATAGCCTCTTTATTTAAATAAAACGGTGCTTTCATTTGAAATCAAACACTTGAAGGAATTCACTAAAATTCACCCTTGCGTGCCACAGATATCGTTGCGATGTTGTTATAGGTCGTAGAGAAAACACCAGATGAACAGTGTGGCTGTATTTCATTTTCCTCGTTCTACCATATCCTTTTTGTCACAGCTACTGTTATTTGAAAAGTTACATCGAAAATAAATTTAACAGCAGCGTGTATTCTTAATGAATCGTAATATATTTTTCTTTCGCAAGTTATGTTTGTTATTTTCGTTTTTCTTGTTGTGTGTAACATCTAGGAGAACTGCACACTATATTTCCGACACCTCTTTCATATTTATCTACCCCGTGATTGTATTTTCCATCCTATAAAGTAAGGAGCTGGCCGTTCGACCGACTAACCGTATTTATTGCCCCTTTCAGATTCACGAGTACCAACTTTTTATTTTCCATATTTAGCCGCAGATACCAAACACCAGAATGTGTTAGGGAGGGACAACTGGTGCCCTACCATGGAGACTGCCATATTTTCCTGCACTGCGACGGCGAGGGCCTTGGAAGGGTCAAGTATTGTCCCGAAGGCCTCTTTTTCGACGAGCAGGGTTGCGATTACCCGCAGTCCGTCCACTGCTCAGAAGAGAAGTAAAATTCGCACCTCAGAGTTTCCAGTTTGTCCCTGTCAGAAGCTACGAAGTGGCTATTTATTGTTGTGGCATAGCTTGATGAGTTAGAATGTAGTATTAAAACTGATATTTAGCGTGCAGTGTTGGACCATTATCTAAAATAAATATGGAACCGTATCTTGTGTGTGTAGTTTAATTATAACATCCACCCACCTAGTAATAAATGTTTTCACTTGTGCAGACAAGACATTTGTATTTTCTGATGCTCTGTATGTTACCGAAAAACGTATTAACAGTTCCAAATGCTGCAATGTGAATGAAAAACCCGTAAAAAAGCTTCGTGCATAACATTTACACCAATAAATTAGTAATGCTGTGTATATGCAGTTTTTTTTTATTTTTTAAGAAATGCACGTGCTATACTAGCATGCCTCCCTACTCAATCTGAATTCCCATTTCAGGCAGGATCACCCATTTCGATCAAAGCTGAGGTGCTATTCCAATACAGCTGCAGAGTCTCTGCAATTCTGTTCAAGTTTAAGAGGAATATCAAATGGGTTGACGTATTAAAGGGAATTTGGATTGATTAGGGAAGTGTGCTAAATGTTTTTGACTTGAAAGGTTCTCTGGAGACATGTACTTTTATTCGATTGAATTCATAGTGCGTACAAACTATTTCGTTTTTGCAGTCACTAGCCTATCACTTTACGTGTCTGGTTCCCTTACTCTGAAAACGAGACGAACGAAGTGAAGCGTAAGATATTTAGCCTTAGCAGAAGATATGGCACAGAACCATACAAAATTCTGGTCTTATGTAAAACCACTATGCGGATCTAAGATTCCTATTCAGTCCCTTGTCGACCAGTCTCCTGTTGAAGTTGAAGATAGCAAAACGGAAACCGAAGTTTTAAACTGCACATTCAAGAAATCGTTCGTACAGGAGAACCGTACAAGCATACCATCATTTGACCATCGGACAGACTACCGTATTGACGACATATTAATAAGCATCCATGGAGTAAAGAAACAACTGAAAGATTTGAAAGGAAATAAGTGACCAGGTCCGGACCGAATCCCAACTCGATTTTACAAAGAGTACTTTACAGCATTGGCCCCTTACGCAGCTTAATTTATCACGAATCTCTCTCCCAGTACACATTCCCAAGTGACTGGAAAAAAGCGTAGGTGACTCCAGTAAATAAGAAGGATAAAAGAACGCACCTGAAAAATTACAGACCAATGTCCTTAACATTTTCTTGATGCAGAATCATTGAACATATTCTCAGTTCGAATATAATAAACTTTCTTGATACTGAGAAGCTTATGGCCACGAACTAACATGGTTATAGAAAGCATGGCTCATGCGAAACTCTGCTTGCCCTTTTCTCACATGATATACTGCGAACTATGAATGAAGGGCAACAGACAGGTTCCATATTTCTTGATCTCCGGAAAGCATTTGACATGGTGTCCCGTAGCAGGCAGTTAACCAAGGTACTTGCAAATGGAATAAGTTCACAGATATCTGAGTGTTCGAAGACTTCGTAAATAACGCAACCCAGTATACTGTCCTCATCAGGACAGAGGCGTCGTCAAGAGTGCCCCAGGGTAGCGTAATAGGACATCTGTTGCTCTCTATATACGTAAATGATTCGGCGGAGCAGCAATCTGCGGTTTTTTGCTGATGATGCTGTGATATACTGTAAGGTGTCGAAGTAGAGTGACTGTAGGAAGAGATGATTTAGACAAAATTTCCAGTTGGTGTGATCAATGGCAACTAGCTCTAAATGTGGGAAAATGTATGTTATTGCACATGAATAGAAAATTTATCCCTTCAAGAACATCCCCAGGACTCAGTTTGATAGAAGGCTGAGTGGATCTGGGGACATCATGGACGGACTAGATCGAGGAAAAGCCCCCATTCCTAACTAGGACTGATTCCAGGACCTTCCTGTCAGGACTACAGTGCTCTACCCACTCGACCTCCGAAGCCAATGCTTCGGTCTTGTACTTACTTGATATTATTCGTCTTCCCCTACAGTTTGTTGAGTATTTCATTTGACACATTTTTTATCATCGAATGCTTTTTCTAGGAGGTCAAATTCTATGAAGTTGTCTTCATTATCTAGGGTAACGTTATCCTGGTCTTTTCTTCCTTAACCTAGGCGTCGTGTAACAGAACCTCAATTTTTTTCGCGATTCGTCTCTATGTTATTCTGCAGAGCTATTTGGTTGCTTGAGATATTAAGCATATTACGCCTCAGGTTTTGTGTTTATTTGCTCGTTATCTTCGAGATGTCGGAAATATCATAGATTCTACATAATAAGTTGAACAATACTTTGGGTGAAACTTCCTCCAGTTACCTCACAACTGCCTTGTTTGATCGGAAACTCTGATAATTGTAACATGGGAAGCCTTGAGTCCTACAAATCGATACTTGTTTGTTCTATTCCATTAAAAGATACTTAGTTCATTCACCCTATGATGATAATGATGTAGAAGGACTGAGTTTCAGAAAACTATTTACGACAACCTCTGCGATGCTGGTCCAAATTATGTGCACTGCAGTGTTTTACCTACAGAAGCAACAAGACGGTTAGCATGATCCTTTGGAATATAAATGCTACAAATAATTGGCAGATTTACACCTAAGTCTCTGTGCTATTTAAATCGACAGCTTGTGACGAAAAATGTACTTGTAGCTGTCCTTGTGTTCGTAAATCCCTTATCACGATATAAAGACTAATAAAAGATGCCTGAACTAAAAACTGAAAGCTTATTTGATTATTTCGGTTTTACCACTTACGCTGATCTAGAATTAAACATGTTAAATGAGCTGATTACTGCTGACGCTTCGTCAGCTGCTTTAAATGTTTATTTGTGTCATTAAGCGATATTATGGCCATCAACACTGTACTTGATGTAACACAACTTTTTGAACGTCGATACCCACTTGACTGCGCGCCTGCGGCATCCGGGTTGGTCACTCTGAGAACAGCGATGGGAGAGTCCGATTCGCACTGCTAAGATATACGCTGCACAATTTTCTAGCAGACACTTCACGATAAGAGTTATTTAGCTCAACCAGTGACGAGGCACATTTACTGGAGAGCTGCATTGAAAGTGCTAGTGACCTAAGAGATAGATAAATGAATTTTTAATGTCACGACGTTATTTTATGAAATAATTATATGTAAGTAAGTTTAGCATTTTCTTAATGTGCTATATACGGATATTTTACATCCTCTCAACAACGAGATAATAACAGACGGAGCTTCACATCAGAAACTATTTTAAATCAAAGCAGTCTCCATTAGGTGAAATGTTTTTAAATATTTAAAGCTTCATATTGCAATACACGAAATAATATTAATGTACAAGACCACCGAGATGCTTTCAGAGATTGTATAGGTCTTCTGTCTGTGTATTTTGGCATCAGGGAATTCATGATGGTTATTTACGGAGGAATAATATAATTATTATTTGTTCATTTTGTTACAGCAATCACACATCCTTCTGTGAAAAAACTTTGTTGACACTGAATAAATCTATCATATGTAGTAACCACAACATAAACCACCAACAAAGAGTAATGCAGCAATCCTCAGATGAAATACTGTTCTGATGAAGCTGTGGGAATGGCTCAGTAAAATACATTGCAGTTAAACACAATATTGAAAGTACCTATTATCTACTAGGAAATGGTATCCTATTTCAAGGAATCAAGCTAGGAACCAAAATAAATTACGGAATTTATAAAATTATTGACCAATAAGATACTGACAAAGAAAGATACTTTGTTGTTCGGTACAAAGGAAATTATATAATATTTGTTTCTGCAGTAACGTCAGCTGCTCTTACATGTCTGTTACTTTGGGTAAGAACATATCGCGATGTGCACCCACTTCCCTGCTCCCTCCCCCCCCCCCCCCCCCTTATCACCTGCCGCAACACATGGTAACATGGCACCTGCATGACGCTGCCGAGTAACTGATATGGAGAAGTGTGGGCTGGTTTACGTTACTGACTTAAGTTGATGATACACTCCTGGAAATGGAAAAAAGAACACATTGACACCGGTGTGTCAGACCCACCATACTTGCTCCGGACACTGCGAGAGGGCTGTACAAGCAATGATCACACGCACGGCACAGCGGACACACCAGGAACCGCGGTGTTGGCCGTCGAATGGCGCTAGCTGCGCAGCATTCGTGCACCGCCGCCGTCAGTGTCAGCCAGTTTGCCGTGGCATACGGAGCTCCATCTCAGTCTTTAACAGTGGTAGCATGCCGCGACAGCGTGGACGTGAACCGTATGTGCAGTTGACGGACTTTGAGCGAGGGCGTATAGTGGGCATGCGGGAGGCCGGGTGGACGTACCGCCGAATTGCTCAACACGTGGGGCGTGAGGTCTCCACAGTACATCGATGTTGTCGCCAGTGGTCGGCGGAAGGTGCACGTGCCCGTCGACCTGGGACCGGACCGCAGCGACGCACGGATGCACGCCAAGACCGTAGGAACCTACGCAGTGCCGTAGGGGACCGCACCGCCACTTCCCAGCAAATTAGGGACACTGTTGCTCCTGGGGTATCGGCGAGGACCATTCGCAACCGTCTCCATGAAGCTGGGCTACGGTCCCTCACACCGTTAGGCCGTCTTCCGCTCACGCCCCAACATCGTGCAGCCCGCCTCCAGTGGTGTCGCGACAGGCGTGAATGGAGGGACGAATGGAGACGTGTCGTCTTCAGCGATGAGAGTCGCTTCTGCCTTGGTGCCAATGATGGTCGTATGCGTGTTTGGCGCCGTGCAGGTGAGCGCCACAATCAGGACTGCATACGACCGAGGCATACAGGGCCAACACCCGGCATCATGGTGTGGGGAGCGATCTCCTACACTGGCCGTACACCACTGGTGATCGTCGAGGGGACACTGAATAGTGCACGGTACATCCAAACCGTCATTGAACCCATCGTTCTACCATTCCTAGACCGGCAAGGGAACTTGCTGTTCCAACAGGACAATGCACGTCCGCATGTATCCCGTGCCACCCAACGTGCTCTAGAAGGTGTAAGTCAACTACCCTGGCCAGCAAGATCTCCAGATCTGTCCCCCATTGAGCATGTTTGGGACTGGATGAAGCGTCGTCTCACGCGGTCTGCACGTCCAGCACGAACGCTGGTCCAACTGAGGCGCCAGGTGGAAATGGCATGGCAAGCCGTTCCACAGGACTACATCCAGCATCTCTACGATCGTCTCCATGGGAGAATAGCAGCCTGCATTGCTGCGAAAGGTGGATATACACTGTACTAGTGCCGACATTGTGCATGCTCTGTTGCCTGTGTCTATGTGCCTGTGGTTCTGTCAGTGTGATCATGTGATGTATCTGACCCCAGGAATGTGTCAATAAAGTTTCCCCTTCCTGGGACAATGAATTCACGGTGTTCTTATTTCAATTTCCAGGAGTGTACATCAAAAAAAGTTTTGCATCACCCTGGTTCCCAGAACTCCTGAAGATAGACGTTGACTGGGGATATTGTATAACAGATAAAGTCTCTTCGACAGTTCAGAGATGTCACTAAACCCGCCGAAAGATGTAAACAACAATGCATGAGCCGCGCCTATTAGATGGACGAGGTCCGACAGCCGATCAGTTCCAGTCATTCCATGAGGAAGGAGGTACACGGCTCGTGTTGTCCGTAGTTCAACCATGCCTAGACGGTCAAAACCGCGGTTCGATCGCGTCCACATTGTTACTTTGTTCCAGGAAGGGCTCTCAACATAGGAAGTGTCCATGCGTCTCGGAGTGAACCAAATCGCCGTTATTCGGACATGGAGGAGATATAGAGAGACAGGAACTGTCAATGACATGCCACACTCAGGCCGTCCAAGGGCTACTACTGCAGTGGATGACCACTGCCTACGGATTATGGCTATGAGGAACCCTGACAGCAACGCCACCATGTTGAATAATGCTTTTCGTGCAGCCACAGGACGTCGTGTTACTACTCAAACTGTGCGCAATAGCCTGCACGATGCGCAACTTCACTCCCGATGTCCATGGCGAGGACCATCTTTGCAACCACTACACCATGCAGCGCGATACAGATGGGTCCAACAACATGTCGAATGGACCGCTCAGGATTGGCATCACATTCTCTTCACCAATGCGTATCGCATGTGCCTTCAACCAGACAATTAGATACACTGTCCAGCGAGTGCAGCAAGGTGGAGGTTTCCTGCTGCTTTGGGGGGGGGGGGGGGGCATTATGTGTGGCCGACGTACTCCGCTGGTGGTCATGGAAGGCACCGTAACGTCTGTACGATGCGTAAATGCCATCCTCCGACCGATAGCACCACAATATAGGCAGCATATTGGCGTGGCATTCGTCTTCATGGACGACAATTCGCGCCCCCATCGCGCACATCTTGTGAATGACTTCCTTCAGGATAACGACATCGCTCGATTAGAGTGGCCAGCAGGTTTTCCAGCATGAACGCTTTTGAACATGCCTGGGATAAATGGGAAAGGGCTGTTTATGGACGACGTGTCCAACCAACCACTCTGAGGGATCAACGCCGAATCGCTGTTGAGGAGTGGGACAATCTGGACCAACAGTGCCTTGATGAACTTTTGGATAGTATGTCACGACGAATACAGGTATGCATCAATGCAAGAGGACGTTCTACTGGGTATTAGAGGTACCAGTGTGTACAGGAATCTGGACCACCACCTCTGGAGGTCTCGCTGCATGGTGGTAAAACATGAAATTTGTGGTTTCCATGCGCAATAAAAATGGCGGAAACGATTTTGATGTTGATCTATGTTCAAATTTTCTGTACAGGTTCTGGTACTGCCGGAACCGAGGGGATGAAAAACTTTTATTGATGTGTGTATTTGATATCCTACTCCACGTCTGAGGGATAATTAAATTCTTTAATTCTGAGGGATAATTAAATTCCTTAAGTTTTTGCTTTATAAGGTAGACGACGTTGTTTCTCAGGGTTCAAGCTATCTTCACATCAGATTTTATCAAAAACGGTTCAGCAGTTTGCTCATCCTAATACAAGAGACAGCGTTACTTCCGCATTTGTTATGTAACTAACAACTCACTAAAAACGGAGTCAGTGGTATAGGAAAAATATTGGGTTTCATTGAATGGAAGGAGGAAGCTGATTCCAGAAGCGGATGTGACACCACAGATGATGTACAAGTTACTATGAAAATACAGATTGCAGTAATGTGTATCAGTTAGTACAATGCCTGAAATTCTTACATGTTCATGACTTAAATGTTTATGACCAAATTTCACCACAGTCATTATGTAGTTCTATATACACTCCTGGAAATTGAAATAAGAACACCGTGAATTCATTGTCCCAGGAAGGGTAAACTTTATTGACACATTCCTGGGGTCAGATACATCAGATGATCACACTGACAGAACCACAGGCACATAGACACAGGCAACAGAGCATGCACAATGTCGGCACTAGTACAGTGTATATCCACCTTTCGCAGCAATGCAGGCTGCTATTCTCCCATGGAGACGATCGTAGAGATGCTGGATGTAGTCCTGTGGAACGGCTTGCCATGCCATTTCCACCTGGCGCCTCAGTTGGACCAGCGTTCGTGCTGGACGTGCAGACCGCGTGAGACGACGCTTCATCCAGTCCCAAACATGCTCAATGGGGGACAGATCCGGAGATCTTGCTGGCCAGGGTAGTTGACTTACACCTTCTAGAGCACGTTGGGTGGCACGGGATACATGCGGACGTGCATTGTCCTGTTGGAACAGCAAGTTCCCTTGCCGGTCTAGGAATGGTAGAACGATGGGTTCAATGACGGTTTGGATGTACCGTGCACTATTCAGTGTCCCCTCGACGATCACCAGTGGTGTACGGCCAGTGTAGGAGATCGCTCCCCACACCATGATGCCGGGTGTTGGCCCTGTGTGCCTCGGTCGTATGAAGTCCTGATTGTGGCGCTCACCTGCACGGCGCCAAACACGCATACGACCATCATTGGCACCAAGGCAGAAGCGACTCTCATCGCTGAAGACGACACGTCTCCATTCGTCCCTCCATTCACGCCTGTCGCGACACCACTGGAGGCGGGCTGCACGATGTTGGGGCGTGAGCGGAAGACGGCCTAACGGTGTGCGGGACCGTAGCCCAGCTTCATGGAGACGGTGGCAAATGGTCCTCGCCGATACCCCAGGAGCAACAGTGCCCCTAATTTGCTGGGAAGTGGCGGTGCGGTCCCCTACGGCACTGCGTAGGATCCTACGGTCTTGGCGTGCATCCGTGCGTCGCTGCGGTCCGGTCCCAGGTCGATGGGCACGTGCACCTTCCGCCGACCACTGGCGACAACATCGATGTACTGTGGAGACCTCACGCCCCACGTGTTGAGCAATTCGGCGGTACGTCCACCCGGCCTCCCGCATGCCCACTATACGCCCTCGCTCAAAGTCCGTCAACTGCACATACGGTTCACGTCCACGCTGTCACGGCATGCTACCAGTGTTAAAGACTGCGATGGAGCTCCGTATGCCACGGCAAACTGGCTGACACTGACGGCGGCGGTGCACAAATGCTGCGCAGCTAGCGCCATTCGACGGCCAACACCGCGGTTCCTGGTGTGTCCGCTGTGCCGTGCGTGTGATCATTGCTTGTACAGCCCTCTCGCAGTGCCCGAGCAAGTATGGTGGGTCTGACACGCCGGTGTCAATGTGTTCTTTTTTCCATTTCCAGGAGTGTATAATAGCATACTGAATAATGTGCGCGTTACTGGTATGGATTCCGTAGCACTTCCTCAGAACAGAGGATAGTGGCGGTATTTCATATCCGAAAAAATTGCTCAACGTGCCTTGACGTAATTATCAGGTTCTTCACACTGGACAACCCTGGAGTTACTCGTAACATTGTACTGTTCGGTGTAATTTCGAGAATGTAGCCCTGTTCTCTGCCGATACACTAGTGTGGAAAACCTAAAGTCGAAAGTAACTTTCGCACGCTCTGACCCTGCCCGGTAACCGCACTCTTTGAAACGCGGACCGTACATAGAAAGAACCACAACAAAATTATACGGACGGTGACAAAGAAATACACTGAGGTGAGCAGAAACTTTTATTACAAGCACTACGTCAAAGAAGTCATCGATATTTATAATGTTTCCCTGTACATTTGGAAAGACGGAGCATTTTTCTTAATACCGTGTGTGACGACTATGGACAGCAGCTCGTGCTCTGGAACATGTTCCCATGGTGAACACAAGGCTCGTAAGTAGTTCTTGTAGTAGAGCTCTTCATTCAACCACCAGTGCAACTGACAATTGCAGAATGGTCTTTACTGCATGTGGACTCGCTCGTACATCTACACAGTGCATCCCACACGTGGAAGGTTAATAAATCGCTAAAACAAGCAGACCAATCAGTTCACCGAATATCCTCTCATTTCAAGAGCTCCTCCACCTGTCAATTTCTGTATGGTGGCACACTGTCACCCATAAAGATAAATTTAGGGCCGACGCATGGGGAATAAGTAAAGTTTCATAACGACGTTGGCCGAATAGTGTAACGTGTTAAAAATTTCGAAGAATGGATCTTCCATACAAGATTACGCCTCTGCGACGTTACCCAGTCGTCATGCAACTGGGCCTTGTGTGGCGAAACAGGACCCAGTCAAACGTAAATCTAACTTCTAATGACCGTGCTAATGTAATAAAATAGAGGAATACTGATACATCTCCCTTGATATCTCAAGCTTATATGTTTTGAGATAATGAATAATATTTATCTCTTCCCGGGTTAACTGAATATCACGCCAACACATGCAGTCAATGCTCACAATGGCACAGCGTGATGAGTATTCATACATCTGTTATAATCAGTAGTTTCCTCCAGTCAAAGTTGAACGGATGGGATATGCTGTGATTTGCTGCCATCTACTAACATAATGGCTGACACTGCACTTATTTGATCGAAAGAGGGCAATAATCAACATGATAACTGGAGGAAAGAAGACAATATGCATCTGCAGACGAACACTCAGAAATAAATTAAATACATATATTACAGGAAAAAAATGGAACAGAAATAGCAGGTGAGGAATTTAGTATCTCTGTTAATAATTACAATAATGAAAGTTATGTAGAACGATACAAGGCTTGCAAAGTAGTGACATCTGTAAAAGCGTTTGATTTGCTGAACGAAAGAAATTTAGTCCTTTATTTTGAAAGATAGTTGAAAATTGCGCTTCAGTGTTTAGTGCGATTCCAGTTACAATGATAATAGTGACCATGGCAAACCAATATAGCTTTAACACAGCTATTATCCAGAACATGAAAATTTTTCAGCAACGGGTCTCGTGGGTCGAGCCTTCGTATGATAAGTCGTTCATTTAGATGGCGCTCTCGGTAAGACATCGACATCGGCATCACTGGCCCACAATGCTTGAGCGTGCAGTCCAGTTATTATCATCGTCTTGCTGATCATCTCGATCGTAGCCTCCCGTTGTGGATGAAGCGGGAGCGCGCGATATCTGTAGAGTCCACTTAATCTGCGTATCTACAAGCAGCAACCGACGTAAGATAAGCTTCATTCCCCTAACGTGTGACTTACCCCATCGTAATAATGTTTCTTAGCCGTTACTAGCTACAATTTTAAGTTGATGGTTTCCCGCTTGATTCCAGCTCGGCACATTTCCAAGACCTCTGCTCTCTGCCTCGTGATGACTGGGTGTTGTGTGCTGTCCTTAGGTTAGTTAGGTTTAAGTAGTTTAAGTTCTAGGGGACTGATGACCATAGATGTTTAGTCCCATAGTGCTCAGAGCCATTTGAACAAGACCTCTGCTGTCAGTAAGAAGTATATTCTATTTGACAGTCAACGGTACACGCCAAATACTCAGTAAGGCTCTCAATAATTACCATGCATTCACTACAATATGATGGCGTTCGGGACTTCGTTCATTCAAGGTTCATTTTCTTGACATCATTTCACGGCAAGAAAATGCTTTACCGTATTCCAGACTTATTGACCAGGTATCGTAATGCACTAACTATTTCATCCTGTCTGTAATCAAAACCGTTCACTTACGGCATTTACGCAGCTTAACTGTCTGCTCATAAATTTTAATGTGCAGAGTCGCATTTTCGACTAATAAGCAACGCGAAACGTATGGTTATTCGTTCCCTATACACATTACAAACCGAAATCACAAAAGCGATATCACTGCTCAAACAGCTATTTTATATCGACCAAAACACATATTTAAATAGGTCTCATGCTGCATGACAAGCATTTTCTCGCTCTCACCCCCTGACTCTTAGATGATGTTTCCTCTGTGGACCTATCGATACGTCCCTAGAACTCAAGGCATATCTCCTAGCACTGCACCGAGTATGTCGATTTATAGTTTCTGATAGAAATTCATCGCTTTATTCCGTTCATGAAAAATGCATTTAAGTCACATTATAGTGAACGTGTGAACACACACCCACAGCAAAATGAAAACGGCAATTACATTTACAGCAACCACTGGGAAGCAAACACAAACAAAATTGCACAAAGAACCTAGTTTAGAAAACTCATCCCAAAATAACTCAGTCTACCAAGAAGATATATGAAGCACAATAGAAAAAGCGCAGAAGAAAGGGAATAAAGTATTATATCGTGTCATGCCAATTATCATGCATCATGCGTCATATAAGTTAAAAATGATTGATTTGTAGTGAATCTATTAATATCAGCTAAAGAATATGTGAATAATAAAATTCTGACTCAATCGAAACAGTACCGTAAAATAGCTGTCACTTTTCCTAATCCAAAAGAGGTGCAGAAGCGGGATGGGTCCCCATCAGCGAATATTGAGGCCTTAGAGTTGGTTCAAATGGCTCTGAGCACTATGGAACTTAACATCTATGGTCATCACTCCCCTAACTAACTCACCTAACTAACCTAAGGACATCACACACATCCATGCCCGAGGCAGGATTCGAACCTGCGACCGTAGCTGCCACACGGAGGCCTTAGGGACCAGTTCATCGAGTTGTTTGGTGGACCATGGTAACATGGGAGATTCTTTGGTTCCTTGGCTCTGGTTGGGTGCAAAGAATAGGCCTGCATTATACCTCTCTCCGTGCTTCATGAGTCACCTGCTGAATTCACAGCAGGCCCTGAACACTGCCCTTCCGCAGTGACAGACTCGCCTCTGCGGGCACAACAGTCGGCCAGATTGCTTGGCAATTACACGAAATTAGACAATGCCCCTACTTCTTAGCACCTTGTCGCGGCTGCCACATGCCAGGACATTTACTGTCTGTGTACACGGAACAACAGCGAGTACTACGACACAGCAGTCTCATCCATTCTGATATCAATATTGATTCTTATGTTTGATTAGGTTGTTTGCCCATTCAGTACTTTCAGAATCAAATAGAATCTTATAGTGATCAGTGGATGCCCTTTGTGGACAACTACAGCCAAATACAAAAATAATGATTGTCGGGTCACGCTCCCATTTGTAAATTCACAGTTTGCTGAAAACTTTCTCGGACTTCACATTTTAACTATTTTTGGATTTATAGATGAACCTGGATTTATAGATGACTCTGAGGATGGCGTGGGGTGGGTAAGTCGTCAGGAATGTGGGTGGCCAGAGAGGAAGACGGAATGAGGGAGCGATGAGTCCCAGGAAGAGGTGGCTGTCATAATCAAGACCTCATTTCCAACTTGTGTATTGGGTCTTCGGCTGTGACCACGGTGCTGCCCCACAGGTCTGGGCCAGTAACTGGTCAGCTGGCAGATAACGGCTGCATGTACTGTTGCCCTGCTTTGCTGATGTCTGCACTCAGCACTGATCTTGCAGTTACTTTGTGTCAGCCAAAGCACTGACGTCAACGGTGTGTTCTGAAATGACTGCACACAGATGGTCACTGCAAGTGTGAAGTGCTCACCACATTGTTGGAAGTTGGTTGCTGTGCTTGAGTCGCAACTCGCTGCCCCTTGGCAGGAGTCTGTCTGTTACAGTAGTGGACCAACAAGCCTACTGTGTTGTGGCACCATATCTGGTGGGTGGGCTAGGTACAGGAAGGAGGTACCCCGGCAGGGACTCGAATCTGCAAGTATGTCTGGTGGCTCCGTTTCTTCTCCTCGTCTGGTATAGCCCTGTATTCCGTTAGTACTACTGGATTGCCAATGAAAACGCTACAAAATCAAAGGTTACACATAACAAATAGGAAAGCAAATGTTGTGATAATCCACCAAACCTTGTAATAGACTCCGCAACACCACTAAAACCTCGATGATGCAGATGTAGCCTTGCTTGTACCATGCATTACGACTGCACCGGCAAGATACAGTGAGTCAGGCTAGTCTGTCGCACAATAATTTCACAAACTTGTTGCTTAAACCAAATCGTCAACACGCTGAACGCAATGGCTACATGCAGCTGATCCAGTGTTCCACTGCACAAATTTTGCTCTTAACGACGTAGTTGCGCTACAGATTATAAATAGTCTATACCGTTAACCTTGCCTATTAGTAGCTCCACATCGGAATTTGTAGATATTGCTGCAGTAATACGGTTAATTTTGTACTGAGTGTCAGGGTAGAGCCACACAGTCCACATAACACTGAAACCGTTGGTAGCAAATTCTGTCGAGACTGTACTGAGCTAATTACTCTGTGAGATAAAGTAAAAGCTTAAATAATGATGGCTAAATCCATGGGACACCAGTTTGATAATAACCTAGAAAGCGAGAAGCGATTTTGCACTTTTCAGCGATTTGAGGCGCACAATCAAAGCACGTCTTGAAATAGACGTTTATCACTTATCGTATCCTGAGGGGTCTCCAGATAAGCTTTGCAAAGGTCAGCGTTTTTCCAAAATTGTGAGATATGTTCAGTTACAAATGTCCTTGAACGCTGGATCTTAGCAGATTTGAATATTGAACACTCCTTTCAGGATGTTGCAGTTTAATAATTTGCCATTAGGAGTAGCTATAGCTCCAATGATATTTCCGTATTTTCTTGGTCAATTATCAAAGATATTCCATGCTGAATCTAGTATTTGGACATTTGAGCGAATGGCACTACAACAGAACAGCACTTGTAGGACTGGCAGTCAGTTTTACACTGACAGACAATGCGATGCGTTGCAGGGGTAAAAAATGTAATTTATTTCCCTCTAACGTACTGTGCTTAGAAAACGTGTTAAGTAATGATGTGATCGTTCCAACAGCAGAATATATGGCAGCGATAGAAAAGTTGCCAGTTCCTACGAATGCTGGAGATTTACAGTCACATTTGGGAAAGGCAAATTACTCTCAAAAATGTATTCTACGAACTGTCCTAATTTGTCATCCATAGAAAAAGTTTCACAAGAAAGGAATGAAGTTTGTGTCATCTGAGACTCATCATTTGGCATTCCAGCAACTGAAGCAACACTTCCACTTAGCTCCTCGTGTAACCACTTTTGCCCCTAGCTCGCCTTTGACTCTGGTCATCAAAACTTGTCAGTATGGCGTTGGCTCATTGCTCCCTCACCTATATTCTAATTGCTGTACCAATGCATTTTGGCGCATTACCAAGGGTGAGGAGTGTTATATGCTCAATTTAAAAGAAATATAAAAAAATTAAGATTTGTTAATTTTTGGTGACTTGCATTAGCAACATTCTTCTAAGAGATTGTGATGTGTAGGTAGTGTCCATCAAAATCAAGGAAGTTACAAAAAAGTCTACTCCCGACTGTACTATGACCACCACAAAAATATATTCGAATTTCGTCAGTTGTTGACTTTTACTCACAACATTCTATCCAAAGAAATACTGTTGCGTAAGTAACGTCCTGAATCTGGAAACATTCAATATGACTTTCACTGGGAAAAGTGACATGAACTATTAAGACTTAAATTTTTGGGTCAAGTTATATTGAAAAATTTAAGACATTTGTGGATCTGGTAGAGAAATGCGTTAGAAACAATAGTTTTTCAGAATTTCAAAACATAAAAAAACTGACGAGATTATAATACTTTCAAAAGGTGGACACATGGGCCCAAAGTATCGCCCACCCCGTTACTACGAGGGTTAACCCAATATTGATTCTGAATACTTACAGAATATAGCAATGTGGAATGTACAAGTTTATGATAAGGTTTCGTACGAATGTTTCAAGCATCTGACAATGTAATTTAATTTTTTGGTGCTGAAACTGTGTGTCTGAATGGACTGGAGTCAGATCAGAGACCAACAGATGTTGAGAACACCGGACACATGCACAGATGTAGCAGTCAACAGGATACTGCCTGCCAGATGTAGGAAATTTAATTCACTCTACAATTTGGCACGCAGTTCTAACTTGTCATTACTTATCAAGTCCTAGCTCTTTGTGAAAAAATTTACTTAGCCCCCTTACACATTATTGTCCCAAAGAAATGTAAAAATTTCAGTTGTTTAGATATAAAAATTAATGTACAATAAAAATCCCGAGGGCGTAACTTGACAGATACTATTTTATAGGGTTACATTATTAGGTAAATATCACTGATCAATTGCTGTTCAAAGATTAAAGTCATAGTAAACCACGATAGGTTGCTGAAATAACTAGTGTGTTTCCAACTTCTTACAAAGTCAGAAGAATCGTTTCGGAACATGTAATATCGTTATAGCGTACCTGACGTACCTACCAATATGGCGACAGCTATGACTTCATTATACGGATTGGGCGGAAAAGCTTGTAAGGGTGTTGTAGGGGAGGTACTGCTCAGGAATAATTATTGAAAAAATAAAATGGATACGTAATGCCGTTTCCGAGTTACTCAGCGATGTAGTTAGCCAATCATGCAGTCGCGTGAGGAAATTCAAGATCTTGGACGCATTAAAATGCGGTAATTCACAGACATCGGACGGTCCATCAGTCATCACTTCTTGAAATGCTAATGACAATTTAAAATGTGTCTTTTCTGGAAGTGATAAATTTAAGCTAGGTGAGCTAAAGCTGGTTTCATCAATTTCAGGAAACCAAACGAAGAATACTTTTTGGCGGCACTGTTTCTTGTAGGCTACTTGATTTTGCACGCATGTCGATGTGGTTGGTTATCTTCAGTGCCAAATATCCCCGCACAAACTGCCCTGCAACACCCTTATAAGCTTTTCGTACTGTTTCTACCACCCTGTATAGTACACTCCTGGAAATTGAAATAAGAACACCGTGAATTCATTGTCCCAGGAAGGGGAAACTTTATTGACACATTCCTGGGGTCAGATACACCACATGATCACACTGACAGAACCACAGGCACATAGACACAGGCAACAGAGCATGCACAATGTCGGCACTAGTACAGTGTATATCCACCTTTCGCAGCAATGCAGGCTGCTATTCTCCCATGGAGACGATCGTAGAGATGCTGAATGTAGTCCTGTGGAACGGCTTGCCATGCCATTTCCACCTGGCGCCTCAGTTGGACCAGCGTTCGTGCTGGACGTGCAGACCGCGTGAGACGACGCTTCATCCAGTCTCAAACATGCTCAATGGGGGACAGATCCGGAGATCTTGCCGGCCAGGGTAGTTGACTTACACCTTCTAGAGCACGTTGGGTGGCACGGGATACACGCGGACGTGCATTGTCCTGTTGGAACAGCAAGTTCCCTTACCGGTCTAGGGATGGTAGAACGATGGGTTCGATGACGGTTTGGATGTACCGTGCACTATTCAGTGTCCCCTCGACGATCACCAGTGGTGTACGGCCAGTGTAGGAGATCGCTCCCCACACCATGATCCCGGGTGTTGGCCCTGTGTGCCTCGGTCGTATGCAGTCCTGATTGTGGCGTTCACCTGCACGGCGCCAAACACGCATACGACCATCATTGGCACCAAGGCAGAAGCGACTCTCATCGCTGAAGACGACACGTCTCCATTCGTCCCTCCATTCACGCCTGTCGCGACACCACTGGAGGCGGGCTGCACGATGTTGGGGCGTGAGCGGAAGACGGCCTAACGGTGTGCGGGACCGTAGCCCAGCTTCATGGAGACGGTTGCGAATGGTCCTCGCCGATACCCCAGGAGCAACAGTGTCCCTAATTTGCTGGGAAGTGGCGGTGCGGTCCCCTACGGCACTGCGTAGGATCCTACGGTCTTGGCGTGCATCCGTGCGTCGCTGCGGTCCGGTCCCAGGTCGACGGGCACGTGCACCTTCCGCCGACCACTGGCGACAACATCGATGTACTGTGGAGACCTCACGCCCCACGTGTTGAGCAATTCGGCGGTACGTCCACCCGGCCTCCCGCATGCCCACTATACGCCCTCGCTCAAAGTCCGTCAACTGCACATACGGTTCACGTCCACGCTGTCGCGGCATGCTACCAGTGTTAAAGACTTGGATGGAGCTCCGTATGCCACGGCAAACTGGCTGACGCTGACGGCGGCGGTGCACAAATGCTGCGCAGCTAGCGCCATTCGACGGCCAACACCGCGGTTCCTGGTGTGTCCGCTGTGCCATGCGTGTGATCATTGCTTGTACAGCCCTCTCGCAGTGTCCGGAGCAAGTATGGTGGGTCTAACACACCGGTGTCAATGTGTTCTTTTTTCCATTTCCAGGAGTGTATATAGTTCTGTCATAGAAGACGTTCCGCACTTGATGTCAGAAATTCCGTAATAATATTTTATGCTGCTGTGTGGTGATTACGTCTACTGAAATTGGTGCTGAATAAGACAGTGTTCACTCTTCTCGTGGTGCACTATTACATCACTCAAACTGGTGTGACCTGTGTATTATCGCTTTCTTATCAAGATAGTTCATTAGGCTCCAACTGAAGGTCAACCGAAGTACCACTCAAAAAAAGAAGAAAATACTACTGAGTCCTGTGATGTTCTTGCCTTGTTTGTCACGCACCACGTATCTAGATAATCAAATCCAATCTGACTTTGTCAGTGCACATTCGTTAGGAATTTGGACTCAAAGAAATGCTTCTTTTATTTCCCTTGTCCATATGACCACTTCCTGCACCCTAAATGTTAGGATGGCGCCTATAACAAAGGGGAAGGTGATTTTTTTGTCTATCATTGTCTTCTGCCCTTTACACGAGTGAGATGGTAGAGTAGTTGAGGGTTTGGACTTTATATCTGAGACAAATGTTTAGGACTTCTGGAAAGCCATACTATTTTCGTTTTGTTTTGGTTTGCAGAATTACTTACACAAAATGCTTGGATTTACTACGAGGAATAGTCATAAAGTCTCAACAATCTACTAAGAACGTAACTGTACCTAATGAATTTTTTGTCTGTTTGGAACATATTTCTGTGGTCCTGATACAAACTGAAATCCATGTTCCACAGTATGAAATATTGAGTTTAGGGACAATCTCTGATTGTGTAAAGGAAGGGAAATGAAGCGGTTGTGCTCTTTCGAAGGACTCGTCCCGGTGTTTGCATCGAGCGATGTAGAGAAATCACGGAAAAAGCTAAATGTGAATTGCCGGACACGGATTTGAACCATATTCCTCCCGAATTCGAGACCAGTGTGTGTTTCACAGGACCTTAATGCTCCGCTGGAGCAACCTAATGATAATTACGTACAACGTTGATAAATTGGAGTGTCATGCGGTCATCCGCCTCCAGTATTTGAAATGGACTAAAGCGTCAATAATCCGTACTGAGTTGACTGAGGCGTACGACAACAATGGAACATCATGTGACATAGTGGTTCGATAGCGTAGACGCTGAGAGTCTCGTCCAGCAGTTCTGAATGGCGGTTAACAAAGTGATGGAAAATCTCTTTGTTGATACCTAGGAACCACAAGAGACATTAATGCCATGCTACTTGACGACCAGCATATCACAATTGACAAGATAGTGGAAAAATCTAGAATTTGATTTCAATAAGTTTTCAAAATTTCGTTCGAGAATTTGATTATGACAAATGTCTCCAATTGTTGTGTTCCATCACTACTTACACTCTTTCCGTAAGCTCGCCGAACTGAAGCACCAGCGAAAATGTTGCACCAATGTGTGTCCAATCCAGATTTCTTGAGGAGCCTAATCACCTTGGAGGCGTGGTTTCTTCTACCGGTCTGGTCCAGAGGTAGAGGAAAACAGCCATAAGTGGAAATATGGATCACTACCAACGAAAAAGGCGAGCATGTAAGCTTCATCGGAAAGGTTGATGCAAAGTTTTTGTTGTAACATCCAAGCTGCAGCGCCTTGGCAGATCGTCTCATGAAAATACTACTGAATTCTTCTGTGGAAACCTGTCAAAGGCGGTGTTTTTGTACCACCACGACACCTAAGGTCATTCCGCACAGGATACAAAAATGCTGCTTCTCTGGGACATCAAAATTCTGCCTCACGTCCCGTGTCCTCCCGACGCGGCTCCCAGGGAATTCTTCCCACATTATCGGATGAAGAATTCGTTGTGTGGTAGACATTTTCAGAATGACTTCGAGGTGATGTTCGAGATGGATCGTTTCTTCAACAGCCAAAAGCAAATCTCCTGCGACGAAGGTTTCCCCAAACCATTCCTCGTTACGAAACATCTGGAGCAATGAGGGGTGGATAGGAGTGAAGGATTGACCCTATCAACAAGTTTAGAGGTTATAGCTAGATTATTTCGAGGTAGTAATTAGAGTCTTATTGCCACTCCTCGTAAGAAGAGCGTATTTCATATTTCACTTGCACACTACTCCAGTTATCTGAAGAAAAACTCCACTGATACTCTTGCCGTCAACGGAACGTTAAGGTCCTTCTATCTCCTTCCCTTCTACTGTCGATATGGACATTAAGGAGATGGCAGAATAACGTATACATTTTTTTTATTTTACTTACACGGGATTATCACATGCACCACGACTGACCCAGTGAGATAATGTGGCTCAATACACATGTGCCTATGTATTCATTGGCATATCCTTAGGGTACCTCCTTTGCAATAACGTTCTTTATAGCAATCACTTCAAAATTAAGTCGCAATCAAATGCTATGAAGCAATAATTTGAGTCTCACGTCTCCGAGCAGTAAAGCTGATACGTACCTATCGAGCGTGACAATCTGTCAGTATCTCCGCGCCTTTCTGCTCGTTCAGAGTCCGTTACGTACGAAATGTGTATTGAAACTCACCAAACGCGAGAGACGGTCATCAAGAGGGACGACAAAGCACGATTATCATGTTCTCTGAGCAGGCCTTCTGTAAGCCACTACTTCAATAAAACGCTTGATGGCCAAGATAGTCCTGATTCAAAGGAAGATTCGAATCCTGTCATTAAGGCTATTCCCCTAGCAGTGTATCGTCCTCACCTTCCAGATTTTCATTGACACTCACTTGATTGATGTATTTAACAAACATTTGATTACACTAACATTTGTGATATTGTAAAGCCTTACGCGGGCCCAGTGCAACAACACTTCTTCAGAATTGTTTAACTTAAGAGACAAACAAATACGCCTCGCAATCCGATTGTAGTTTCCATTTACCGCCAATATTCCCACTTAAAATTTTGTGAGAAGCTTTAAAATCTTCGAGGTGCTCAGATTATGCTCAGTGCTCTACAAACTGGACAGACGGCTACCAAAGTTCACGTACTTTGAAAACCATGTAGCTTCGTGTACAGCTGCCTGTCATTATTTAACAAGGAAGTATTCAACGTTGCATAAAGTATTACTAGTGAGCAGTTCATTTCTTTAGTTTACAGTAAGTTAAATCTGACAGTACCGTTCACTTGTGAACCAAATAGCGACTAATTGAATGACAGCTCCTCAAGCAGGTCACTCCTTTGTGGAAGTTAGTCCTCACTGTGGAGCACTTATTCTAAAGATAACATTTCAGTCATTTCCATGCTGTTAGCAACATACCCTGAGTACATTCATAACATGTACATGAGAAATGTAAATGTTTTCTATTTATGAACATTGCTCAATATATTTTGTATATAATACCTAAGACGATCTAAACGTACTGACGACTCAGTACTGTTTTGATAATACAGTTTTTCGACACCTGCTATGGGAGTATAGAGATATCTACCTGGAAGAAGCAGGTTCATAACTGCAAACGTATTTCCTTTGCAGGTGCTCTTCCGTTTCTAGTTGTATCCTGGCTTCGTTCATGGCTGTTCACCATGCAGCAGACGATAAAACACCGGAGAGTGTAAGTATTTCCTTCAACAGAACATGAGTCATTTTCCTTTCCTCACTGCCGCCAAAATTTAAAAGGTTTCAAAACGTAGGCTCATGTTTTTGAAGTTCGACCGGGTCGTACGGAGTTCATTGCGTGTCTCAGCTGTTCCATAAACGAACAGCACGTCAACGTACGGACATTTCGTCAGCCTGTTCCATAAAAAATTTGTAGTTCGTACACTGATGCTGTTTTATAAACAGATGTATATTACGATAGATTGGATCGACAATCCTTTTCGTGCTTTATTGTGAGTAGACAATTGTTCACCACAACTCATACTTCCAAACGGATGCAGAATAATTGAGAAATCAGATTTGCTTTCAACGAAGAAGTGCCTGTACAAACGTTGCCGAATAGCGAAAGATTTTCTGTTTTCAAAAAAAAAAAAAAAAAAAAAAAAAAAAATGGCTCTGAGCACTATGGGACTTAACATCTGAGGTCATCAGTCCCCTAGAACTTAGAACTACTTAAACCTCACTAACCTAAGGACATCACACACATCCATGCCTGAGGCAGGATTCGAACCGGCGACAGTAGCGGTCGTATAGATGGAACAGACATCAAATGGCGATTGATATGTATTGTATTTTAAAATTCTTTGTTGTGTCAATTAAAATGTTTGATCCAAAACAAGTGAAACAGCAAAGCTTATTTGTCTTCATATGTAAAATGTAGAATTTTGCACAATATTTCAGACACCTCCTTTACATTAGTCCAAGGTAATAAAATATTTGTTTTACCCGACTCTCAAATAATGGTTTTCCTTTTTTAGTAGCAGGTACCAAACGCGGTATGCGCTACAGAGGGACAGCTATCTTGTCGACTGCCATTTGTTCCTGCGCTGCGATAGCCCGGCAGCCGGACGGGTCAGGTATTGTCCAGAAGGCCACGTGTTAAACATTCAGCTCCAACACTCCTGACTACTCTAAGAGTTCTCAATTTCGTGCAGAACGTATGCGCTACTGCCTTTGCCAGAAGCGAAGGAGCAAAGAAGTAATAAAACTGCGTCATTTATTCATGTGACACACTGGTGAGCTAGACTGCAGCTATTATAGCTTTTATTTAGAATGTAGCGACGAACGATTATCTACAATAAATACAAAAATATCTCGTTTGTATTATTTCATTACAGCTTCGAGCCAGATCCTAATGAATGGTTCACTTGCGCGGTCATGAAAGTCGAAACGCTGATTAACGAATTTACAGTTCCGTATAGAGCGCTCTGTAGGAAGAAGCTGTGAAGGGATTTCGTAGACAGCATCAACACTAAGAAAGTACTAATTCTTAGACAGAATCCAGTTTTCCCTTCACCAACTTAATACTTTACGTCATTAGTTCCTTCAATTTTAAATTGCTGTTCCGAGACAGATGATAAGAACGAAAAGAATGTAGAGAAGTATTACATATAAAATTTTTATCTTAAAAGAGCAACAACTGTCAAAACACATAATTTCTGTGGTAAGAGGAATGTCCGGTGATATTAGAAATATGCATGTTCACAAAGTCATGTCTATCATCACAGCACAGCTGAGATGCATTACTTCGTATATACTCAAAATATTCTGTTGTCCGAGAGAAGTTGTCCTTATTCGTATGATTTTTGATGCGCATGTGCGGTATACTCCCTGTGTTACGTGTACACCAAATTTGGAGTTTGTACTAGGATTGTTCTTAATATCCCATAGAACCTTGTCTTCCAAATCTGGTGTACGCGCAGTCCGTCGCCACCCATCGCGTTTGTCTGTCTGAAAGGACCCATGATCAAACAAACGTCCAAAACGGGCTTTAAATGTTCTATGATTTGACTGGTGTTTGTAAGGGTACTTCTGTACAGCCGTACCGCCTCCCTACCATTTCCATCTGCTTGGTCGTTCACAAACACTATCTCGGCTTGTTCGGATTGTTCCTGCCATGAATACAGGACCAGTTTGCTGCGTAAAGTACGCCGCGTCAACCACACAGCGTGCAACTCACGAGGAAAACCCGGCACGTGAGCAGAGGAACTGTCACTCGGCAGCACTGTACATAGTGGTGCATTGATAATGACAGGGCCAAATATCTCACGAAATAAGGATCAAACGAAAAAACTAGAAAGAACGAAACTCGTCTAGCTTGAAGAGGGAAACCAGATGGCGCTATGCTTGCCCCGCTAGATGGCGCTGCCATAGGTCACACGGATATCAACTGCGATTTTAAAAAAAAATAAGAACCCCCTTTTTATTACATATTCGTGTAGTACGTAAAGAAATATGAATGTTTTAGTTGGACCACTTTTTTCGCTATGTGACAGATGGCGCTGTAATAGTCACAAACGTATAAGTACGTGGTATCACGTAACTTTCTGCCAGTGCCGACGGTATTTGCTTCGTGATACATTACCCGTGTTAGAATGGACCGTTTACCAATTGCGGAGAAGATCGATATCGTGTTGATGTATGGCTATTGTGATCAAAATGCACTACGGGCGTGTGCTATGTATGCTGCTCGGTATCTTGTACGACATCATCCAAGCGTCCGGACCGTTCGTCGGATAGTTACGTTATTTAAGGAAACAGGAAGTGTTCAGCCACATGTGAAACGTCAACCACGACCTGCAACAAATGATGATGCCCAAGTAGGTGTTTTACCTGCTGTCGCGGCTAATCCGCACATCAGTAGCAGACAAATTGCGCGACAATCGGGAATCTCAAAAACGTTGGTGCTGAGAATGCTACATCAACATCGATTGCACCCGTACCATATTTCTATGCACCAGGAATCGCATGGCGACGACTTTGAACGTCGTGTACAGTTCTGCCACTGGGCACAAGAGAAAATACGGAACGATGACAGATTTTTTGCACGCGTTCTATTTAGCGACGAAGCGTCATTCACCAACAGCGGTAACGTAAACCGGCATAATATTCACTATCGGGCCACGGAAAATCCACGATGGCTGCGACAAGTGGAACATCAGTGACCTTGGCAGGTTAATGTGTGGTGCGGCATTATGGGAGGAAGGATAATTGGCCCCCATTTTATCGATGGCGATCTAAATGGTGCAATGTATGCAGATTTCCTACGTAATGTTATACCGATGTTACTACGAGTTGTTTCACTGCGTGACAGAATGGCGATGTACTTCCAACATGATGGTTGTCCGGCACATAGCTCACGTGCGGTTGAAGCGGTATTGAATAGCATATTTCATGACAGGTGGATTGGTCGTCGAAGCATCATACAATACCCCGCACGTTCACCGGATATGACGTCCCCGGATTTCTTTCTGGGGGGAAAGTTGAAGGATACTTGCTATCGTGATCCACCAACAACGCCTAACAACATGCATCAGCGCATTGTCCATGCGTGTGTGAACATTACGGAAGGCGAACTACTTGCTGTTGTGAGGCATGTCGTTACACGTATTTCCAAATGCATTGAGGTTGACGGACACCATTTTGAGCATATATTGCATTAATGTGGTATTTACATATCAGAAATGATATGTTCACAAAGGTACATGTATCACATTGGAAAAATCGAAATAAAATGTTCAAACGTGCTAACGTTCTGTATTTTAATTATAAAAACCTACCAACTGTTCGTCTAAAATTGTAAGCCATCTGTTTGTGACTATTACAGCGCCATCTATCGCAAAGCGAAAAAAGTGATCCAACTGCAACATGCATATCCCTTTATGTACTACACGAATATGTAATAAAAATGGGGGTTCCTACTTTAAAATAACGCGCCATCTGGTTTCCCCCTTCATGCTAGACGATTTTCGTTCTTTGTAGATTTTTCATTTGACGCTTATTTCATGAGATATTTGGCCCGGTTATGATCAAAGGACCACCCTGTATAATGTGGCAACGATGCACTTCCGGACCCGTGTTCATAGGGCCTTTTTTCCTCCATTTCCAGTCAGAAACCTCTCCCTACAGCTTGTCTGTTTCATTAATGTTCACCCCGTATTTATTTATTTGTTGTGAATATTGGACCGTATGCTATACTGTTAACGATGGTAACTGATTTCACACTGACTGTACATCGCTTTAAATATAATTATAATTAGCTTCTCCGTCTTGAGCTTATTGGAAATTATTATAGAGAATTTGACATCACACGCGCTTCGCTTTTATTTACAAAGCATCTTCTGTAGTCGTTATGGAAATACAGATATTTACATTTGTACGACTGTAAAAATGAAATTGATGGTACGTCTGTTTACACTCAGCGCAGTGTGGTGAAGTGCAAATAACGCTTGTGCCACGTAGGAGAAAGTGCTTCCAAAAGAGGCAAAAAACTACCAAAAGTGTTTGCAGAACGAATTTTCCTTCGAGCTCAGTCTTCGCTAACAACGAAGGAAAAAGCAGTGGGTTGAGAAATATGTCAACAAGAGTGAAAGACACCGTAAGTAATTTACGCGCCAGCTTTATAAGGAAGTACTGTTTTCATTTATAACAAACTAAAAGACAAATATACCTACCAGTTTTGCCACATTTACCATAGTAGAAGCTTTGTAAATAAAAGCGAAACGGATCTGTGGTAAATATCTCTTTAATTAATTCCAATAAGCCTGAAAAAGAGAAACAATAACAATTGATTTTACAGCTGCTGCAGAAGATGGCCATGCAAACGAACGTATTATTCTTTACACTTATTTTCTGCATACTTCCCGGACTAAGTTTCGTCAGTCTGATGGAACTATTTCTGTCTTAGTTCACTTCCATCTGGCATCAGTTTTCGTCATTGTTCTTAAATATATACCGGATTTTCTTTGAAACTCAAGTGTGTGGTAATAAATCACCGTCGGATACACACGCCACTTCTATTGTTGGTGTAGCACTGGTAGAAACATGGTTATCTTCATCTTTTAAATGTTTGACTAATATTCAACTGAAGTAAGTTATTTAAATATATTCGGTGTTATCTTTTCACGTACTCCTTCGACAACAAAACTAGTCCACACTTTTCGTTGTATGACAGCATCTGTTCTGTCCTCATGTGAGACATTTTCTTACGTGTATTGCGACAGCAGCTGTGTGAAACCTTGACGTGCCTACAGCTGATCAGCACCCCTTCCAAGACTGTTATTCGACGACATCTTATGCGACAGCCATTCCGAAACTAATGGATGCCAGTTATTTATTTTCATGGAAACTACATCAGATACAGAAAGCAAAATGACAGAGCTAGACAGAGTTCAGAACTTGCAGTCAGTCATTTCCATTACTTATGCATTTACGCCAACAACGAACCAAAGGCAGTAGTCGTCATGAGCCTAACCTTCTGAAGATAGACACTGTCTTACAGCTTCGACTATGAATCTGGAAATGGCGTCAGCATCGAAAAGGGGGGTTCTCAACCGCTTTAGTCTCCAAGAGATCCAAATGAACTAGCCCTTGCCTGTCCAAGACTACTGAACACTTTGCCTGTAGAGGTCCTGGTCTATTGCTTCTTCTTCGTAGGAAAATTTGCACAACGCCACCCAATGTCTCCTATTTTCTTACCCCTAGTGGTGTCAGTGCATCTCTATTGTGGTATTCTAAAAAGTGTTATCTCCAACCTCGTATTGGACCAACAGGTCCCGACAAATGTCCATTCGATAATTAAATGGCATGCCAGTTATACTCACACGTCCATATCAGATGCCATTTAGGAACGCTTTCTTGCTGTAGCTATCTGTTGCGGAGCATCAGCACTTGAAGAGCTTAAGATGGAAATCTAAAATGTACTACATCATGGATCAGACACACGTCAACACAAAAATGTAATAGATAATAGTATCGCAATGGTCCTAGTAGCCATTAGATCATTTTGTGTATCATAAACATCATCGATGCAAGCACATCACCTTTCTGTACCCCAAACACAACCTTCTTTAGCGATAATAGCTCTCTCAGCTAACTCTAAAAATTAAGAGAGAAATATTGAGCTCTCTTTGCTAGGCCGTGAATTAGGTCTCATATCTCTTCGGATATTACAAGTGCCAGTATATTATCCACCAGCCGAAAGTGCGTAACTATTTTGAAGCTTTCTGGAGATGAAGGTACAACGCATCAATTTCAGTTCCTCTATCTACTGCCCTCCGGAGCTCATGGAAGGCTACAGCGACATTTGTTTACGCGACCTGTTCTTAAGGAAACTATGTTGATTCAAAAACCCGGAATTGTTTGTTATTTGTTCCTCGAGAGAAGCATTTGTTACAAAATCACACATCTAATTAACATCAGTGTGGAGCGTTATTAGATCTGCATGGTAACCTTTTCAAGAAAAGTAATCGCAAAGTTTTGGCATTAACGCCAGGAACATGGAGCACTTATAGTAATTAAAAAAAAAAAAAAACATACGTAAAATATGTATGGAGGATACACACTACCACAATCGACTCTCTCAGGAAAGATTTCGAATTCCGTGTTGTGTGAAAGTATCACAACTCATCTGACACTAAAAGATAGCGCGTTAGTGTTTCTAACACAGCATGGTCATGAAGAATATCTCGTATTCTAATACATCTTATATATGTTCCCCCACTTTTTCACAACACCCATTCCTGACTAGCCATGGCGAAAATGTTTCATTATAAAATTGAGAGAATTAGTTTCCCACCGTCACTGAAATCCACAGAATGCTACGTTCCAAACGTTGAAGAGAAATCTCATGCATAGTCCACGAAGCATAGAAATTGTAAGTGCTGTTTGCGTTTAACTTCAGTTGGTGGAACGCTGTGGCCTCAGTCATTAACGAGAGCAGCGATTCGCTATGCACAGTCACAAAGATTATCTCCTCTTCAGGAGATGGAAGATACTGTTCATGGTAGGTTTACGTGTTTAAATGTGCCATATATTTTTCCTAAGAATAAAACAGAGGTACGATTAGGAACATGTTTGTAACACGTGGCATACGACTTTTCTGCAGATATGCAACCATTGTTAGCTTGCTGTAGCGTAGAGTTTCAAGTACAGAACTCGCACTTCAACAGTTATTCGAGGTTTTAGGAATTAACAGCTTGATGAAAACCTAGTTACCTCTGAAATAGTTATGTTAGACGCCTTAGTAAATTACGTATGAGAGTTATAGCTTTCAAGTTTATATATCTTTCGTAATGGTACAGGGGAGAAAACGAGAAAGAGGAAGCAGGCACTATTTGCCAAACAGTATTGTCAAACGATTACGTTTGACGTATTACTCTCATATACTGAAGTTTATCCATATATTCAATACTTGTAAAATTAGCGCTACGATTTACAGTACTTGAGATTATCGGTTTCCATGGTGTATTGCCAGTCGCAGATGGTCGAATTAATGGGTCACTGTGAACTTGAGCTCACAGACCTTAAGTGTAAAGTGAGGGACACGTGAACCACAGCTACACTATGCGATCAAAGTATCCGGACACTCCCAAAAACATACGTTTTTCATATTAGGTGCATTGTCCTGCCACCGTCAGGTATTCTATATCAGGGACCTCAGTAGTCATTAGCCTTCGTGAGGGAGCAGAATGGGGCGCTCCGCGGAACTCAAGGACTTCGGACGAGGTCAGGGGATTGGGTGTCATTTGTGTCATAAGTCTGAACGCGAGATTTCCACACTCCTAAACATCCCTAGGTCCATTGTTTCCGATGTGATAGTGAAGTGGAAACGTGAAGGGACACGCATACAGGACGACCTCGTCTGTTCACTGGCAGAGACCGCTGACAGTTGAAGAGGGTCGCTATGAGTAATAGGCAGACATCTATCAAGACCATCACACAAGAATTCCAAACTGCATCAGGATCCACTGCAAGTACTATGACAGTTAGGCGGGAGGTGAGAAAGTTGGATTTCATCTTAGAGCGGCTGCTTACTGCCACACATTACGCCAGTAAATGTCAAACGTCGTCTCGCTTGGTGTAAGGAGCGTAAACACTGGACTATTGAACAGTGGAAAAACGTTGTGTGGAATGTCGAATCACGGTACACAAAGTGGCAATCCGATGGCAGGGTGTTGGTATGGCGAATTCCCGGTAAACGTCATCTGCCAGCGTGTGTAGTGCCAACAGTGACATTCCGCCTTCTTCATGGAGGGTACAAGCACCTCTTGTTGTTGTGCGTGGCAATATCACAGCAGAGGCCTTCACTGATGTTGTAAGCACCTTCTTGCTTTCTACTGTTGAAGACCAATTCGGGGATGGTGATTACATCTTTCAACACAACCGATCAGCTAATGCACGGCCTGTGACGGTGTGTTTACACGACAATAACATCCCTGCAAGGGACTGACCTGAATCGTATAGAAGACCTTTGGGACATTTTGGAACGCCGACTTTGTGCCAGGCCTCGCAGAACGACATCGATACCTTTCCTCAGTGCAGCACACCGTGAAGAATGGGCTGCCATTCCCCAAGAAACGTTCCACCATCTAATTGAACGTATGCCTGCGATCGTGGAAGCTGTCACCAAGCCTAAGGGTGGGCCAACACCATATTGAATTCCAGTATTACCGATGGTGAGCACAGCAAACTTTTAAGTCATTTTCAGCCGGGTGTCTGGAAACTTCTGATCACACAGTGTGTGGAATTAATTTTAATTTAGGGGCAAATAGACACTTCAACAAGAACAACAAACAACAGGATTAGCGTTGCCACAACTTAACAAATAGCCTCTAGTCCCCTAACGTTACATCAATGCCCGTTCCCAACTGGCCATTGTTGATCGGCTAATGAAGATGGGTGCCTTCACTAACTGCTTACACAACATTACTGATTTACGTAATTTATTAATAATAGTTCACTGACAAACAAGTCTTAAACCACTTCATTGAAAGACTGGTTAAATAACTGTTAATCAGGTAATAAATTCTCAATCAATAACAGTAACAAACAACATCACTTCCAAATAAAAACTTACAGACTCGTAATGGTAGAAAGGTATCTTACAAACTTCAAAATTAACTTTCATGAAACACGCAGATATAAAAAACATATCCAAAACTCACAGTTAGCGTATCTTTCAAATTTCATTACTTATAATCCGTTGAACTACAGCGCAGAACTGAAAATTTCAGATCTGTCCAGTGAGTAATCCTGATAACAGAAAATTATGTTCACAAATAAGAAATATTATAATTTTATCCGGCATTGGTCACACTTTTACACAATCGTAAATTTCGTTGAAAAGTGACAGTTACTGCTCAATCTCCACACAGTTACGTAACTAACACTGCAGAAGTCACTGATGGTTAATACACGTACTACAGTCCAGTGCTTTCTTCTCCAGTATCATGACTTCCCTATTGTGGGCGAACATGCTACAGTACAGCGTGTTCAGGATGGGCCCACGCTATCTTGTTTATATTCCGTGGCAAAACACCCACAAATGACATCGCCCACAGCTATCCGTACTTTAAGTAATGTTTCGTACCAACTTTATGACCACAACAACAACAAAACTTAAATTCAGTTTTGGTCCATTATTGCTGACATTTACCCTCAACATCCATTTAAAGAGATACTGATGTGTAAACAAGGTACTGAATCCGCAGATATTGATCACAATATTCATTGGGAGCGTCACATCTACTACTGATACTACGTTTTTGTGTTAAGCTCAACTGAAAAATTATAAATCTATCGAATCTGATACAAGAATTCGTTATAAACAATACAAATTTTTCATAATACAATGTAGCTGACTAGATTATAATATTTTCAAATGGTAGACATAAAGTAATTTCCCACCTCCCCCCCCCCCCCCCCCCCCCCGCCCCCCTGGTATTGCCAGGATGAAGTAAGGCAAGAGTTGGTAGCATATAAACAAACCGTAATGAGATAGTACTGTGTTAAAAATTAACAAAAAAATTATCGGTTATGAAACTACATCTTACGACTGAGTATACAGCATTACGTCCAAATATTCTTGGAAGTGCTAATGAAGTTAAACAAATAATTTCTTTATGTATTATACAAATAAAGTTTATGTAATGAAACGGTATATTTAAAAATTCAGAATACTCTGCCTGAGAAGTAAATCTACCCACTTCTGTTAAAGGTAGTGCTGAATATTGACCACAGAGTAACTGTGAACATGACGTAAGTAATACGAGGTACATTCAAGTTCTAAGGCCTCCAATTTTTTTCCTCCGGACTAGAAAGAGATAGAAACATGCGGATTGTTTTAAAATGAGGCCGCGTTCATTGTCAATACGTCCCAGAGATGGCAGCACCGTACGGCAGATGGAATTTTACCACCAGCGGCGAGAATGAGAACTGTTTTAAATACTTAAAATGGCGACGCTTTCCTTACTTGAACAGCGTGCAATCATTCGTTTTCTCAATTTGCGTGGTGTGAAACCAATTGAAATTCATCAACAGTTGAAGGAGACATGTGGTGATGGAGTTATGGATGTGTCGAAAGTGCGTTCGTGGGTGCGACAGTTTAATGAAGGCAGAACATCATGTGTCAACAAACCGAAACAACTTCGGGCTCACACAAGCCGGTCTGACGACATGATCGAGAAAGTGAAGAGAATTGTTTTGGGGGATCGCCGAATGACTGTTGAACAGATCGCCTCCAGAGTTGGCATTTGTGTGGGTTCTGTGCACACAATCCTGCATGACGACCTGAAAATGCGAAAAGTGTCATCCAGGTGGGTGTCACGAATGCTGACGGACGACCACATGGTTGCCAGTGTGGCATGTTGCCAAGCAATGTTGACGCGCAACGACAGCATGAATGGGACTTTCTTTTCGTCGGTTGTGACATTGGATGAGACGTGGACGCCATTTTTCAATCCAGAAACAAAGCGCCAGTCAGCTCAATGGAAGCACACAGATTCATTGCGTTCCAAAGGGCACTACGGTAACAGGTGCATCCTACGAAAATGTTTTGAAGAACAAATTCCTTCCTGCACTGCAGCAAAAACGTTCGGGAAGGGTTGCGCATGTGCTGTTTCACCAAGACAACCCACTCGCACATGGAGCTAACGTTACGCAACAGTTTCTTCGTGATAACAACTTTGAAGTTGGCTCCTTGTGACTTTTGGCTTTTTCCAACAGTGAAAGACACTCTCCGTGGCCGCACATTCACCAGCCGTGCTGCTATTGCCTCAGCAATTTTCCAGTGGTCAAAACAAACTCCTAAGGAAGCCTTCGCCGCTGCCATGGAATCATGGCGTCAGCGTTGTGAAAAATGTGTACGTCTGCAGGGCGATTACGTCGAGAAGTAACGACAGTTTCATTGATTCCGGGTGAGTAGTTAATTAGAAAAAAAAATCGGAGGCCTCGGAACTTGAATGCACCTCGTAAACGTAATCCGGCCGGTGTGGCCGAGCGGTTCTAGGCGCTTCAGTCTGGAACAGCGCGACTGCTACGGTCGCAGATTCGAATCCTGCATCGGGCATGGATGTGTGTGTGTTCTTAGGTTAGTTAGGGTTAAGTAGTTCTAAGTTCTAGAGGACTGATGACCTTAGATGTTAAGTCCCATAGTGCTCACAACCATTTGCACTATTTGAACAAACGTAAATCATTCGAGTTTAATGTGCCTTACCTTAAATATTATGAAGATATTCAGCATATTACAATGTTATTTAACACAGTAGAATGAATAACTTGACTTCAGTTTTGTAGCTCAGTAGCATTCTCACAATGAAAGAGCGAGCCTGAATCTTAGGCATCCCTGTAATGTGTTTATATATCCAGGAACGAAACCTTGCACTCGTTGCACCTACTTGATAGGCTACCAAAGATAGACACATGCTTTGCTGGTAGCGTAGCTCAGGAACTTGGACCAAGTAACACCTTATATGGTTATAGGAATACACTCCTGGAAATTGAAATAAGAACACCGTGAATTCATTGTCCCAGGAAGGGGAAACTTTATTGACACATTCCTGGGGTCAGATACATCACATGATCACACTGACAGAACCACAGGCACATAGACACAGGCAACAGAGCATGCACAATGTCGGCACTAGTACAGTGTATATCCACCTTTCGCAGCAATGCAGGCTGCTATTCTCCCATGGAGACGATCGTAGAGATGCTGGATGTAGTCCTGTGGAACGGCTTGCCATGCCATTTCCACCTGGCGCCTCAGTTGGACCAGCGTTCGTGCTGGACGTGCAGACCGCGTGAGACGACGCTTCATCCAGTCCCAAACATGCTCAATGGGGGACAGATCCGGAGATCTTGCTGGCCAGGGTAGTTGACTTACACCTTCTAGAGCACGTTGGGTGGCACGGGATACATGCGGACGTGCATTGTCCTGTTGGAACAGCAAGTTCCCTTGCCGGTCTAGGAATGGTAGAACGATGGGTTCGATGACGGTTTGGATGTACCGTGCACTATTCAGTGTCCCCTCGACGATCTCCAGTGGTGTACGGCCAGTGTAGGAGATCGCTCCCCACACCATGATGCCGGGTGTTGGCCCTGTGTGCCTCGGTCGTATGCAATCCTGATTGTGGCGCTCACCTGCACGGCGCCAAACACGCATACGACCATCATTGGCACCAAGGCAGATGCGACTCTCATCGCTGAAGACGACACGTCTCCATTCGTCCCTCCATTCACGCCTGTCGCGACACCACTGGAGGCGGGCTGCACGATGTTGGGGCGTGAGCGGAAGACAGCCTAACGGTGTGCGGGACCGTAGTCCAGCTTCATGGAGACGGTTGCGAATGGTCCTCGCCGATACCCCAGGAGCAACAGTGTCCCTAATTTGCTGGGAAGTGGCGGTGCGGTCCCCTACGGCACTGCGTAGGATCCTACGGTCTTGGCGTGCATCCGTGCGCCGCTGCGGTCCGGTCCCAGGTCGACGGGCACGTGCACCTTCCGCTGACCACTGGCGACAACATCGATGTACTGTGGAGACCTCACGCCCCACGTGTTGAGCAATTCGGCGGTACGTCCACCCGGCCTCCCGCATGCCCACTATACGCCCTCGCTCAAAGTCCGTCAACTGCATATACGGTTCACGTCCACGCTGTCGCGGCATGCTACCAGTGTTAAAGACTGGGATGGAGCTCCGTATGCCACGGCAAACTGGCTGACACTGACGGCGGCGGTTCACAAATGCTGCGCAGCTAGCGCCATTCGACGGCCAACACCGCGGTTCCTGGTGTGTCCGCTGTGCCGTGCGTGTGATCATTGCTTGTACAGCCCTCTCGCAGTGTCCGGAGCAAGTATGGTGGGTCTGACACACCGGTGTAAATGTGTTCTTTTTTCCATTTCCAGGAGTGTACTTTGTAGGATATGCTCACAAGGTTCAGGTGCACTAGTTTCCGACTTCTGTACGAACATTTCTTTAAGTCTCGATTATTCTTATCACTGAATAGACGTTTGTATGCTTTACAGATCTTCGCTGTTGCATACTCTCATTGTCTTCTATTCAAGAACATGTTGGAGTGATGGTCTTTAGTCCATATGCAGCTCTCAATGCTACTCTATCCTGTGCAAGCTTCTTCATCTCCCAGTACATACTGCAACCTACATCTTTCTGAATCTGCATAGTGTATTCATCTCTTAGTTTCCCTCTACGATTTTTACCCTCCACGATGCTCTCCAATACTAAATTGATGATCCCTTGAAGCCTCAAAACATGTCCTACCAACCAATCCCTTCTTCTAGTCAAGTTGTGCCACAAATTTATCTTCTCCCCAATTCTATTCAATACCTCCTCATGAGTTATGTGATCTACCCATCAAATCTTCAGCATTCATCAGTAGCACCACATTTCGAAAGCTTCTATTCTCTTCTTGTCCAAACTATTTATCGTCCATGTTTCACTTGTGCGTTGCTACATTCCATACTAATACTTTCAGAAACGAGTTCCTGACACTTAAATCTATACTCGATGTTAACAAATTTTTCTTCTTCAGAAACGCTTTCCTTTCTATTAACAGTCTACATTTTATATTCTCTCTACTTCGACCATTATCAGTTATTTTGCTCCCCAAAAAGCAAAATTTCTATACTACTTTAAGTGTCTCATTTCCTAATCTAATTCCTTTAGTATCATCCGACTTAATTCGAATACATTCTATTATCCTCGTTTTGCTTTTGTTGATGTTCGTCTCATATCCTCCGTTCGAGACACTGTCCATTCTACTCAACTGCTCTTCCAAGTCCTTTGGTGTCTCTGACAGAATTACAGTGTCATCGGCGTACCTCAAAGTTCTTATTTCTTCTCCATGGATATTAATTCCTGTTCCGCATTTTTCTTTTGTTTTTACTGTTTGCTCAATATACAGATTGAATAACATCGGGGATAGGCCCTGTCTCACTCCCTTCACAACCACTGCTTCCCTTTCATGACTCTCGACTCTTATAACTACGATCTGGTTTCTGTACAAATTGTAAATAGCCTTTCGCTCCCTATATTTTACCCCTTCCAGGTTCAGCATTTGAAAGAGAGTATTACTGTCAACATTGTCAAAAGCTTACTCTAAGTCTACAAATGCTAGAAACGTAGGTTTACCTTTCCTTAACCTACCTTCTAAGATAAGTCGTAGGGTCCGTATTGCCTTACGTATTCCAACATTTCTATGGAATCCAAATATCTTCCCTGAGGTCAGCTTCTACCCTTTTTTCCATTCGTCTGTGAAGAAATCGTGTTAGTATTTTGCAGCCATCGCTTATCATGCTGGTAGTGTGGGTAATTTTCACATCTGTCAACACCTGCTTTCTTTGGGATTGGAATTATGGTATTCTTCTTGAAGTCTGAGGGTATTTCGCCTGCCTCATACATCTTGCTCACCAAATGATAGAGTTTTGTCGGGGCTGGCCCTCCCAAGGCTGTCAGTAGTTCTAATGAAATGTTGTCTATTCCCGGGGCCTTGTTTGGGCTTAGGTCTTTCAGTGCTCTGTCAAACTCTTCACGCAGTATCATATTTCCCATTTCATCTTCATCTACGTTCTCTTCCACTTCCACAATACTGTCCTCAAGTACATCGCGCTTGTATATACAATCTATACACTCCTTCCACCTTTCTGCTTTCCCTGCTTTGCTTAGAACTGGGTTCCATCTGAGCTCTTGATATTCATACAAGTGGTTCTCTTTTCTCCAAGGGTCTCTATAATTTTCCTGTAGGCAGTATCTATCTTACCACTAATCAGATATACCTCTACATCCTTACATTTGTCCTCTAGCCGTCCCTGCTTAGCCATTTTGGATTTCCTGTCGATCTCATTTCTGAGAAATGTGTATTCCTTTGTGCCTGCTTCATTTACTGCATTTTTATATTTTCTCCTTTCATCAATTAAATTCAGTAAGGATGTCTACTAGCCCTCGTCTTTTTACCTACTTGATCCTCTTCTGCCTTCACTATTTCATCCCACAAAGCTACCCATTCTTCTTCTTCTATGTTTCTTTCCCCCATTCCTGTCAATCGTTCCCTAATGCTCTCCATGAAACTATCTACAACCTCTGGTTCTTTAAGTTTATCCAGCTCCCATCTCCTTGAATTCTCACCTTTCTGCAGTTTCTTCACTTTTAATCTACAGTTCATAACCAATGGATTGTGGTCAGAGTCCTCATCTGGTTCCTAAATCTCTGTCTAATCATTATATAATCTATCTGAAACCTTCCAGTATCTCCAGGCCTCTTACACGCATACAACCTTCTTTCATAATCCTTTATTCAAACGTTAGCTATGATTAAGTTACGGTGTGGGCATAATTCTACCTGCAGGCTTCCTCTCTCATTTCTTACCCCCATTCCATATTCACCTACTACATTTCCTTCGCTTCCTTTCCCAACTATCGAATTGCAGTCACCCACGAAAGTTAAATTTTCGTCTCCCTCCAGTATCTGAATAATTTCTTTTATCTCATCATACATCAATCTCTTCGTCATCTGCTGAGGTGTTTAGCATATAAACTTGTACTACTGTTGTAGGCGCAGGCTTCGTGTCTATCTTGACCACAATATTGCGTTCACTACGCTGTTTGTAGTAGCTTACCCGCACTCTTATTTTTTTATTCATTATTAAACCTATTCCGGCATTACCCCTATTTGATTTTGTATTTATAAACCTGTATTCACCTGACCAGAAGTGTTGTTACTCCTGCCACCGAACTTCGCTAATGCCCACTATAACTAATTTTAATCTATCCATGTCCCTTTTTAAATTTTCTAACCTACCTGCTCGATTAAGGGATCTGACATTCCACACTCCGATCCGTAGAACGCCAGTTTTCTTTCTCCCCTGTCGTTACAGAGAATGTCGTTCTTTAGAAAATAATCACTGGATTCCTCTCCATCTAGTATTTGCTTCCTGAGTCCCCCCCCCCACAATTGGTCTTCTTATTGTTCAATTTTTCAAATTATTAAACAGTTGGTGTACCTCGGTTAGGATCGTAAATAACAGGTGACTGTCCGGCGTTTCCTCATCAAGCTACTATGGGCGTCAGCAATCTCATTATCAGATCCCTTAACGAGCCCAACCTTAAAATCTAAAGCCGAAATGCGGACCGCCTATCTCGCGATACGCCCTGTCTTCCTAGGACGAGCTAGGACCGAACTAAGGAGGGCCTGATTATCCGTCTCTAGGTCAAATTCACGATGTTTAATATAGAATCGAAATTTTTCCAGGGCAAATAACACAGCTACTCATATACCGAGTAATTGAGCTCAGGCCCCTCGAGACATCGGGAAGAAAATGCTAACGGGCGCCTGATATCTAGATCTTCCTGTAAAAGAACTGCCGCCACACCAGTATTGCAAGCATCAATCTGGGCCACAAAGATTTTCTTAAAGTCAGGTACTGCTAAAACCAGTTGGTTGGCAATCGCAGATTTAATTTCTTCAAAGGATGCCTGCTGACGTACAGCCAAAACGAATTTCGCATTATTTCTGCGTAACAAATTTAACGGAGCTGCAAGTTGCGCAAAGTTTGTGACAAATATGCGGAAGCAATTAGCCATTCCTACAAATCGGCCCACTTCGATATGCACCAGAAAATCAGGTGAAACAGTTGTGGAGGTCAGGGAGACGCACCAATTTCAATATCACCTTTTTACTGAAGAGCCTGTAGTCAACCACAGGTCGGAAATTGTTCCCCTGATCTTTAAGTTCTAAGAAAATGTGGGAAGCATAGGGAGAGACGGACGGTCTTATGACTCCGTCCCTTTAACGAGCCCTATATTTTCTGCCGCAATGTCTTATCTTAGGTGGTAACAAGCGATACGGATAGTGACGAATCGGCATGTTATCCACGACACGAAGATGGTGACTTCCAACCCGTCATAAAGCACGTTAGGAAATTCTCCCAAAAGTTCACTTAACTGTTTCCCTTGTTGATTAGCGAGGTGGTCTGTGCCAAGCAGGCACGTGTTACTACTGGTGTGACGTCCCACCCCCACATGAGCACATGAACAAAATGCTATTCAATCGTTGGGGGAAAATTTGATATAAAAGGTCCGGGTACCAAAATCTAACGCCATACCGGTCTTACGGATGAAATCATGCCCAAGAATTAAGTCAGGCACCAGTCTATTAACTAATAAATGCTTGACAGGCCATGAAAATTCACACACGCAAAGATTTCCCCGCACTTCCCCGCACCGAGGTAGCTCAAGGCCATTGGCCAACCGAAATGACTCAGTCGAGGAACGTACTGGAGTTAATCTACATACGTGTCCAGATTCAATAAACCACTCGTAATTAAAAAGTGACACAGAGCTACCAGTATCTAGAAACCCACACAACAGTTCATGCCATTTAGCCGCACAAACAAACGGTGAGTTACGTGTTGTGGCTAACTGTGTACGCCTACACCATCCCTGTCTCCGAGGATGCGACCACACCCCCGCCTGGCGTCGTTTCTCAGCGCGAGGCGTCCTTGGAACCGGGCATCCTAGTATTAATTGGTCACGTGCGCCGCAACTAAAACAAGCCGCTGATTTCATTGAACCGCGCGCTCTACCTATCATGCTACATTCTGGACCGGAGTTTAGTAAGTCTTGATGTACCCCGTTAACTCATTTCGCTGCTTGTCGGCAAAAGATAATTTCATAACAGAGTTAACGAGATTCTTTCACTCACGAAGAGAGACCGGACGAGGAAAGAGAGCGATCCGAGACCTACCTTCAGGCCAAAGACCTTCCAAAACATTAGCAACTAAATTCGCCTCGGGAACATCCATACGTGGTGCTGATACTGCCTCAAGAAGCCGCTCTACATATTCAAACAACGGTTCGTAGGAATCCTGCACGCGCCAATAATATCTACACTGTAGCTCACTGCGCGTACAGTCTGATAACTTCCCCACCACGATCGATTGCCTCAGTTACCTGATCGTTTTACCCTGCTGGAAGGTTTCGGAAAGCAGCCAACTTATGCTACCGCGTGCTAACGGGTAGAGCGCGGTAAGTACTACGTGATTGGGGGATACATAATGCGTCAGCATGAGACTTAAACTTAACTAGCAGCCACAATACCTATTGTATATTTTCTAAGGTTTCAATTGACAATTCCCGAATACTACTTAAGAGACACATCATCGGGTTGGAGAGGCAAAATATTCCCCAGTCGGATCACTTTGACCTCGGGCGACGAATCCACTTTCGGCTACTGGATTTTCAGACCGACTTTCTTATTCTAAGGCTGCAGCTTGGATTTGCAAATCAAACAAAAGACTATTCAACCGAATGACGTGCTAACTGTTCAGGGCTCGGTTCTAGAAGTTTAAGATCATTTACTCTATTGCCCAGGTGGACTAATTGTGGATGAATGCGCTTCACCTGCCTGACAGTTGATTAATTATTTTTACTATCCTACCGTGATAGTCTGTAAATTTTGGCTCACATCGCCAACCGTGCTGACATAAACGAAGAGTGGTGTTGACAACGTTACCCGTAGCCTAGCTGCCAGCCCCCCACCGTATAGTGAACATTTTGTAGCTTAATGCTCAATTCATACCCGAGCTGACCCTGTATTAGGTACGAAATACTGGGAGCCTGACGTGGACCCATGGTGCGGCTGTGGACAAAAGAGAATAATTAGGCAATGTCCCAACATAATGAAGCGACTCACGCTCAGTCCTCGCAGCTTTACTTCTGCCAGTACCTCGTCTCCTACTTTCAAAACTTCACAGAAGCTCTCCAGCGAACCGTGCACTTGCCCGCGAAAGGCAAAAGTCCCGAGTTCGAGTCTCGGTCCGGCACACAGTTTTAATCTGCCAGGACGTTTCAACTTATTGAATGTTTCAAGAGCAGCTGTTTCAACAGTCATGACAGCCTTCACAAAACATAGAGAGACGACATTTTGTAGCGAAATAGTGGGCGCAAATCAAAACTAAATGTCAGAGAACGTCGTACGCTAACACGAATTCTGTCAAAACAACACAAAACTACGGAGGCTAAAGTAACTGCAGGGCTCAATGGCATCTTCGAGACCCAGTATCTATCGGCACTGTCCGCCGAGAACTCCATAAAGCAAATATCACGGACGAGTTGCCATACCGAAAATATTAGTGACGACAACCAACGCAGAGAAGTGTAAAACATGGGGTCAGGAACATAAATCCTGGACGGCCGATCAGTGGAAACACGTCATATGGTCCGACGAGTCAACGTTTTCGTTATTTCCAATATTGGGCCTTTTTTACTTCTGGAGAACACCAAAACAAGCCTACAATCCTGATTGCTTGCTTTCACCTTGGAGGTGAAAGTGTGACGGTGTGGGCAGCCATATCATGGTATTCTGCTGGTCCCATAATTACTCTCAAAGGCCATTACTCATTTTAGGTGTTCAGGTGCACCCCATGATTCAAATGTTGTTCCCCAGCAATGATGCAATATTTCAGTAAAGATAAAGCACCCATTCACACAGCTAGAACAGTGCAATCGTGATATGAGGAGCATGCAACTCAACTGCAGCGTCTTCCCTGGCCAGCGTAGTCCCCGGACTTGAACGTCAACCAAACCTTGTGGGCGGTATCGGAGTGCAGACTCAGGATCAGATATGCGCCTCCCTCGTCAGTACAGGAGTTAGAAGAGGTTCTGATCGAAGAGTGGCATAACATTGCACTGGAGACTATTCAATCGTTATATGCCAGTATTCCAAGAAGAATTGCATCTGTATCACGCGCAGATGGGGGTCCAACTCCTTATTAATAAACCATTTCCAAGTAAGTACAGATGTTCACATTATTTTGTCTATTCCTGTATGCAGAAAGGGATCACTTGTGGTCCCAGTGAAGAAAAATATCTCGTTTCGATTTCAAGTGTCCTGACATGCAATACCATGCTTTATGTCACGATACAACATATGGCACATTCAATGGGCTACGAAACATCAGATTGAACGCTTGTCCTACACAAAAAACACCCATCACGTTTAGAAATCAGACAAACATGAGCGACAAGCAAGGAAGCCGCAGTCCCACACATATAGGAGTTACATCGCAGAAACAGCATTCGACCACTCAAATAAATGTGAGTATGGTCGAGGTAGAGGAAATACGAAGGCTTGTACGCAGATATGACCCTACCTACCAACACATTTTGCGTAATGCACTAAAGTAGGACGTGGCATACCTTCGAGTAAAAAGGGTTTAGCTCGCACCCCGTATTTAGAGCCCGGATTCCCCGTCCACTAAAATTTTTTAAGCACAAAGTGGGCCCTTGAGGATGCGAAAGACAGGAATATCGTGCGAATGATTTAATACATTAGAAAGCATAAACAGAAAAAATAAATATGAAGTCGCAAGAGATGTAAATGAAGACCTTCAACCCTTCCGCCAGAGTAGCTTACTCGAAGACCCCTGTAGCGAAAAAACAAATGGGCATACTACAATTGTCCTACGACATACCTTTATTGGCCTGGCAGAGGAGAGATTTCTTCATGTACAGTGGCAAAGTCGATTATGTAAGTAGGGAGCTGATCCTAGCTGTGAACTTCAACTGTATTTAGTTCCATGACTACCTACCTCTATTAAAAACTACAAAAATACGCACTGTAGTCCGCGAGCCTCGATAAATTGACACTTTACTGCACAATGACCTGGCAATTGTGGATTACAAGTACAACAGAGAATGTACTGAATATCTAATATGACTTTCAGGCAGCGACTGAAACACTCCCAGGTGACAGTTCTGGCTGGCTGCCATTTTGGATGACACTGTCAATAGTGGTGCCCAGAACGTAGTGGGTAGGTCTGCATTGTTGCCAAATTTATTCAAGATGGCGGTGGTAAATGCAGCAGTACCGCAATGATGACATCGCTGGAAGATGGTTTTCCCCTCCCCCAGCTCCCTCTTCCCCTGTCTCCTCCCCCACCCCTCTCACACCACCCTCCCCTCCCCATACCTCCCCTCCCTTTCCTCATACCCCACCTGGGAAGTGGCAGGAAAACCTGTCTGTTGGTGTGGAAGGTTCTGTTTGTTCCATTTTTTTGAAATGTGCATGTGTTATCCTGAGGGAAGTATTTCCAATACCACCAGAAATTGGCGGCAAAAGTTCTGGAAGGTGCCAGTATAACTCTTTTGGGTCAAACAACAACTATATGCCCTAATTAAAATGCTACAAATCATCAATCTAGGTAAATTAAAAAATAATCAACATGTATATGCACAGCTACAGAATCCAACATATACTGCAAAAACAGTACAGCTAAAAACTGGCAGCTATAAAGTTCCCGTAAATAATTCAGAAAAATGTACACAAATACAGGTAAAAATCTCGCCTAAACTTCATCTACAGACCATATAAAGATCTAAACATATTGGTCAACACTCCTAACCTTTACTTGCCGATGGTAAACAGGCACCCTACATACTGCAAACTGAGTGTAAGGATCGCACACTATATGTGCACCATCCATGAGTGTTGAACGCTCTCTGACTGCTGTGAGCACACAGCCCTCTATGTCACCAGCATGTGACAGCATGTGGCTGACTGCAAGCTATGCATTTGACCATGCAGGCACCACTAGCGATTCCATGTGGTGTCTGTTGGAACTTCCATGTTAGCTGACACTCGAACTGCATGCATACGCCACTCAGTGGTCTCCAAATTAACTATTAAGGTCTAGCACAGTCAGGCACTCGATGACGGCCAGCCACTTTGGTCACATGGCCAATAGTGGTGTATTATCCCACGGGCCTTTCTGACTGTCTGCAGCAGCTCGTAATGCTCAGGGGACCTACGTTAGCGCTAACTTGCTTTGTTGTTGTCTGGCAGCTCCAGGACATATGCAAACTCAAGCGCCACCAACCGCTTTAAATATGGAAAAAGAAGGTCAGCAAGCGTACTTCCCAGAACTAAACAGGCGGCATTTGACGTATAGAAACCATTACCGCGTGGTTCAAACACATTCCTCAACTTCTCCAAAGCACTCTTACCCTTCTTGGACGGACTGGGTGATTAATGTCACTAGAAGAAATACGAGGACGTTAAACAATATGGTTTCTGCTTCTCACCTACGAACTGAAATGTTCTGAGACATATTTTCCAGTTATGCCAGAGAGACCAACCCTGTGAACAATAGTAAAATACTTTTCTGGAGGGCATCCCATCCTAAACATGCCCAAGCTTGTGGATCTACGGTTTCACAAGGCTTTAAGGACTCGCTGCTCATAGTGCTCCTTTACATGCCTCTTGAAACTCCGACAAAGAGGGATACCTGCGCATTCGAAAGACACTGACAAAGAGAAAAGGGATTGTTGATCAATCCATTCCAGTTGCGTATGAGCCTGTAGACCTGTCTTTCCCTCAGAATAACCCCCTGTGGAATATTGGTGGTACAAAGACGTCCATCAGCTGGTCCAGCATCTTATTCTTCTCAGAAAACCTGGACACTTAGATGTTACTGGAGAAATACCAGGACGTTGAACAATTCATTCCTGCACTCCCATCTGCACACTGTTAAGGATACAGGGCACTTTTCCGGCTCAATATTATGTAAAAATCAACACCTGTTTCTTTCAGGCATTGTTTACAATGTACATATCTTACGGATTTTTTTTTTTTTTTTTTTTTTGATATCAGGTTATGCGGCACATTTTCTAAACAAGTTAGAAATATTTTGAATATTTTGCAATCTGCTTAAGGTTATTAAAAAATTAAAAAGAAAATTATTGCAATTTTTTTCCAAAATGCTTCCTCAAATTAAGATACCATTTAATCCAATGCTATAAATTTGAGGGAGACCACATTTTTATCAGATATGCACGACATGATGGTTAAGGTACTAGACCTATTTAATGATAAAAAAATTTCACATCTACCACTTTAATTTCTTTGATTTGTTTCCCATTAAAATGTTATTTTTCTATAATTTAGTTGATTCTGCAATAAAGCTTAGGTCTATTGCATAAGTGTGGAGTATTACAAGTTACAGAAAAAAATTTGAGCAATCCTTTATAAGCTTCAGGAAATATTTATACCTGAATTCTGATAAATGCAACTTGCGGGAAATTGCGAATGAAGATATGAGTCCAATTAAACTGTGCCTCAGAACATTCCTGAAGCATAGTCTTCAACCTGCAGCGTTTCTTCATCTTCAAGCTACCTCTTGACATTCCTTTTAGCATTTCTTGCTTCTCTGGTAACTTGAAGAGCGAATCATTCAGCTTCGTGTACCAGTTATCTCTCACACGCAAGCAATTAATCTTCCATATTTGAGCCACATTTCTTGCTTAAATTTCTCAGGACTTCAAAAAAATGGTTCAAGTGGCTCTGAGCGCTACGGGACTTAACATCTATGGTTATCAGTCCCCTAGAAGTTAGAACTACTTAAACGTAACTAACCTAAGGACATCACACAGCACCCAGCCATCACGAGGCAGAAAATCCCTGACCCCGCTGGGAATCGACCCGGGAACCCGGGCGCGGGAAGCGAGTACGCTACCGCATGACCACGAGCTGCGGACCCAGGACTTCCAACCTTCCTATCACTTCATCATTGAAACATATCTCTGCATTTATTACACCAACTTTTAATGCATTTAGACCCACAAAAACACTCCTGGGTAATTATTACCATATGCAATGGTTGAAACTTTCATTTGTAATCTGAGTGCCACCATGAAGAAATTTACTAAGAAAAATAGGGTCACTCAAGTCTCTAAACATTGGTTTTATTTCATTCATAACAGGCTCAGATGGTTATGATTGTATATTTGACCACTTTCTTTTGGTTTGTGGTAACCACTCAAAAACGTGCTCCTTTAGGGCAAAGTCCTTTAAGAGGGTGGTCATCTTTGGACAACTTATAAAAAAAGTAGGTGGCCCATACGGCTTCTCTCATTGCTGTAACATCATTCAAAGGTGCAGTTCGTCTAATGGCCAGTCCATAATAACTATGAAGAAGGTCTTTTTCAGTTTCTGTCTTTCTTCCTCGGCCAGACAGAGATTTTCGATCAGATAGCAACTTTCCTTTCATTTTTATTGTTTTTCAATCTAGCACCCATCCTCTTTTGCCCATGTCCAAAACACTCGAGTTTTGTTACCAAGGTATCGCCATTAACATTGACTTCATTAAATTTTATTGAAAGCTTTAGAGTCCCCATCGTCTAGGTACTTCGTATATGTAACGTTATAAACGGGCACGGACCTCTGAAATATTTGTAGAGCTCCATAACACTCCATACCTCCACTGTAACCATCATAATTCTTAAAACACTGAAGTTCAATATGTCCTCAAGTGTTACCATGGCATGTGTGGCAGTACTTAGATAAGCACTCAACATCAACAAAATTTCCATTCACCAGAGAAGTAGAACTTACAACAAAATTCAAGGAACGATGTCTTCGACGTAGCCATGTCCCATCAAGTGCAACAGCAGTGTCACTAGTTCCATTAATATTCACAATTTATTCTACTGCACGTTTCATAGAAGCTTTAGACAAAACCGTCAAGGCAGCTAAAAGTATTTTTATGTACTTACTGAACCTACTGGGTGGAGCAGGAAGGTCCATCAAAAAATAAAACATTTCAGTAGCCTTTTTTCCTTTTCCTTTCCATTGGATAAACTAACTTCAAATTCACATCATATGAATTATGCACAACGTTCGAAGTCATTTTCGAGGTACATTTATTGAAGGATCTACACAGAACAACTAGTTTTGAGGCTAAACCCTTTCTGCTACTTTGTTGTTCAGTTATTTCCAGACAGCCTACACCATCACATTGTTTACATTTCGCCACTTCCTTTATCAAAGAAGATAAGATGCCCACATCAACAACAACAAAGCCACTAGAAACAGCGTCATTGTTTACACAAAAATTTGAATCACCACTGGGCATGCCATGTGGGCGTTTCTTCCCTGAAAAACTGATACATAGGTTACTTTCAACAGTGTAGCTTGCTTTGTTCGTGAACTGATTACCTCGGAATTTACCTTTATTGAATTTCTTTATGCGTGGCATAGTTCGTATTTACTGCATACTAAAGGATATCTACCTCCCTAAATACATGTAGCACTTGGGCAACAAACATTCAGTAACACGTGAACAATCTGCTTCAGCGAAACAAAAGTAAACACTAGCAAATATAGTCACTTACAAACGCTATAAACCTGCACTGTTACCAACAGATACAATGTATCATACGCGTAATCGCTGGAAACAGAAAGTTCACAGTACTTTTCGGAATAATACTGGTTTCTGTAACAGAATTGAAGGGGGCGTTACGGCATACATGATCGTAACTTTAACATTTTGGTACGTATAGGGCATTTTTCATTTGAAGCACTACGATGTATACATCAATGTAATCAAGGAAGGTAGTAGAATTTAAGAAAGTCATAAAAAATAGATTTTTCCACCGTTTATAAATACCCTCTATCCTTATGTGTACTTCCCAGAACGACTGGAAGGGCCGAACGACACTCTTCCCTAGTAAAACAACAGCGAAGCACCTTTCTGGAGACCATCCCACCTCATACATGTATGACCCCACAGACCTTGGTTTCCCTCACAATATCGTCCTGTAGAAGCATTCCTGTTGGTTCCCCCCGTATTTTCTCTGACTTCCAGACTGGGAAAATTCCCACTCCAACACCCAAGCCCTCTCCCTTCCCCACCCCATCCATCGTCCCTGCTCTCTCCTCCACCACCTGGAAACTGGTGGGAAAAACTCAGACTGTGCTGAGTTGTAGATGTGGAGGCAGCAGTGTGTGTGTGTGTGTGTGTGTGTGTGTGTGTGTGTGTGATTGTGTGTGTGGTTACGATATGTTCAACTCAAGAAATGTTAGTGTTGAACAGAGAGGACTCCAATACTGCCTTAATGACTGTATTACCTGTAAGTTTGTGACTAAGGATTGTGTGCTTAGCTTCCTACATAAGGACTGGGAAGAAATGACAAAGGAAGAGTGTAAAAATAATTCTTTTCAGTAAATACTGGTGACGCTGTGGGATGGCTTGAAGATGCATTTCGTAATTGACGCAGACGGTTGGTGATGCTGTAACTGGCGACCTTGTTTGAAACAGTTAGTCAATCTGCCTCTTCCAGTGAGCAAGAGGCGATTGCCAGTGTTCCAGCAGGTAGCTGATATTTTGCAGACACATTGTAGGTACAGCAACCACAGCTGTAAGTAGTAATCTTGGCTATTAATAAACCGATTCAGTTGTATTTATTCCTTTTATTATTGGATCACCTACGGTTTCGTGACACTAAAAGCCAAATCTTTGGTGAACATCTGCATAGCAATAAATCCAGAAGGAAAAGCAACCCTGAGTTATGCACTGGAATGGTAAATTATTTTTAAGATTTTAATTTTTTTGAATATTAAAAGCTTTTACATAGAATATTAAAATGTTAGTACTCACATGACTAAAACATTTCAGCGGGAAAGTTCGGAAACTATTTTCCTAACATTCGTTGTCTGTCGGAAACAAAACATCGCTAAAAGGCTGTTCTCACAGGATAAAACAGCCGGTTCCCATTGTAGTGGATGAGTCCTACACAAAAATGGTTCAAATGGCTCTGAGCACTATGGGACTCAACTGCTGAGGTCATTAGTCCCCTAGAACTTAGAACTACTTAAACCAACTAACCTAAGGATATCACACATATCCATGCCCGAGGCAGGATTCGAACCTGCGACCGTAGCGGTCGCGCGGTTCCAGACTGAAGTGCCTAGAACCGCTCGGCCACAACGGCCGGCAGCTTGCGTGCTGACAGCTTGCAGATACGCTGATAATGTGCGACCTCGACCGGATAATTGATGGTCTTTCGGGTCAATGGTCAATGATAACAAAAAATATTGGAATCTAAAGTACAGATACTTTTTGAAAAACAATCTGTAGAATAAGAATATGATAGTGACAGCAGACATAATTACGCCCACAAGTTATGCTAAAGCTAGGGGATAAAAGAGGAACCTCATTTGCATATATTACGGCAGAGTCGACTGAATAAACCTTAAAACTTCAAAAAACTTTAAGATCATTAAAATTTAAAAAATTATTCTATCATAAAAATATTTTAAAAAATTCCCCACTTTGACAGTTAAAGAGGTACAACTATTGCATTCTTTGGCCCACATCCGACTGCAGCTCAAACCACTCCCATAGTCGTACGAAGGCACAATATTTTACAGATTTCCTCTCTCTCAAAGTCTTTAATTCGCTTACGACTCCAAAGGGTTTCCAGCGTAGGTTCTATCATACATGAAGCACTGGTATAATGAACTAAGCCAAATGTTAAAAAGGGAACAAAATGAATAACTGAGGGTAACAACAAATTTTAATTGCTCCAGTCATTTCGTCAGTACAAACAAAGACAACGTTAACATTAGTAGTTGACAAACGTGTGGAAGCAATATGCCCCAGCACATCTTGAACCAATGCTTCAATGAAAGTCGTTCCAGAAAAGCGTAGCTACACACGCGTAGTTCCGTTTCTTCATGGAGATTTTGATTAAACACACAAAGCGACAGGGTAATTGGTATTAAAGATTAATACGTCTACATCACTGTAATTTTATTTCGTGCAAGAATCAGATGTAAGCCATTGCAGTATTAACAAATCACGCCATACACCACAGTAGTTATAAAAGGACAACACAAGTAATACAAATAACCTCTTTTTGATCACATCTTGTAGCAAATATTTGATGATTGCACATCCGATGATGTGACACATAGTTTCTGAATATAGTGGTAAGCACGTTAGGCAGAACATCCGGCATTTGCAGGGTAGTCGCACACCCTAAGCTCGGCGTTGTACTGCAGGCCCTCCGGGCACGGTATCAACCAGGCCACGCCGTTCTCGTCGCACTTGTAGAAGCTGTTGCAGTCACTGGGGTTCGGCAGCTGGGTGACGTCTTCTGGATCCCAAGGTGGACAGGTGGGAGCATCTCCAGGTGGTTGCTGCGTGCTTTAGCCGTTACCAGAGTCGGCGTTACCATTCTCCTGATCGTCGTCAGAGGGGTCGTCGCCAGGTGGGTTACTTGGTGTAGCTGACGAAGAGCAACCGGCACTTTCTGGGTAATCGCACACTCTCAGCTCCGCGTTGTACTCTAGTCCATCCGGGCACGGTATGAGCCAAGCCGCACCATTCTCGTCGCATTTGTAGAAGCTACTGCAGTCATTTGGATTGGGCAACTGCGTGACGTCGTTTGGATTCCACTCTGGACATGTAGGAGCATCTCCAGCTGGTGGATTCGGGCTTACCTCATTACCTCCATTAGAATTTTCGTCATCTTCATCCCCTTCAGAGGGCGTATCTTCCGACGGGTTGCTTGAGCAACCAGCATTTTCTGGATAATCACACACTCTCAGCTCTGCATTGTATTCGAGACCAGCTGGGCATTCAATGACCCAGGCAACGCCGTTCTCGTCACACTTGTAGAAGATGCTGCAGTCATTCGGATTGGGGAGCTGGGTGACGTCATCAGGATTCCACGGTGGACAGGTGGGGGCGTCGTCAGAAGGTGGAGCTGGAGAATTGCCTCCATTGTCGTCTGATCCCCCACCAGAACCATTGTCGTCGTCAGCAGGCGGAGACGAGGATGAGGAGCAGCCAGCTCTCTCCGGGTAGTCGCACACCCTCAGCATTGGATTGAACTCGAGGTTTGCTGGGCACGGGATGACCGTTGCGACACCTGACGGCTCGCACTGAAGGAAGCTTGAGCAGCTGTCCGGGTTCGGAAATGGCCCGGACGCTCCCTGACAAGTTGCACTAACCTGAAAAAAATTGCTTACATGTTAGTATTCTTCCATTATCACGGATTACAGTGATATACAAAACACGTGGTTAAACCGAGCCCCATCGACAATAGTTCGCAGCTTGTTCAGGAATATGGTACGTTAACAGCTATTTGGAAAGTTATTTAGCGGTCTTGTTGATCATTACAGAGTAATTGCAATTCAATTGAATTTTTACTCCTTTTATCTTTGTATGTCTACTGCACTGAAAATGTCTGCACCATAGAGTAATTGTGCACTTTACTCATCGCCCCCATGTACGCATTGTACTACATGGTACTGTCTTGGTATTGTCTTTAGGGCAGCGTTAGCTGGTATTTAACAGTGGTAGACAGAGGTACGGATAAGTTTCCGGACAGAGAATTGTCAGATATGAATCTCGTGCAAGGATTTACTGATTGCGATAGAAGAGCGGCACAACGACGTAGCTATGGTAACAACATCTGTGGACAGGCGCCTGCATGACACGGTGTTTGTTTTGGAAACTTTAGTGATTTCATAATACAAGCATCTGCTGTGAAGATATTTTTACGGGAATAAATGTAGATGTGATATTATTCCAAATGAATCACAATTAAATTATTACTTTGCAATGATCGAGTTGGTTGTACCTAAAGACAAAAAAATTTCCTGACCAATTGCCAAAATTTAGTCGGAGGAGTCCTGATTCACATTGTACAACTATAAACCTACTTTCAGTGTGATTTCTTGGAAGTTATTTGTCTATAAATGGTATGTCAAGTACTCAAAAAGATTCTTCAGCTGTTAGAGTTTTGTGGGCTACATATTTCATACATTTATCTCCTAACCTGTAGCTTCTCATTGTATTTGTCACAGTACATTTTTAGTTCGACCAACTATCGTACCTTTACTACTGTATCTTTTACTTTTCGTTGTGTTTCGATTTTTGAGTGTATCTGGCCAGTGGTAGAACGCTAAACGTGCACTTCAATAACCTAAGATTTTTTTCTTTCAGGTCGACAGAGGAGACCATCAAGAAAGGGGACCTAACTTGCTTCAGTAAGAACGTCTGAGAAACAGCCTGTGAACTTGACCTTCTCAAAATAATGGCTGGCGTCAGATCATATTTTTAAAAGTCAGATGATTCTTCCCCTGTACTTGGAGGTGGTTTTACTGTCATTTGTTCTGATCTTCCGGCTGAAGACAGATGTGATGCAGCTCTCCTTGCTACTGTATCCTGTGCTAGCCTCTGCATCTGTGAGTAGCTTTTACAATCTAGTCTTACTATATTCGTCTGTTGGCCTTCCTCCTCTACAATTTTTACGTCCCACACTTTTCTCGAATATTATATTAGTGATCTCCTTATGACTTATAATGTGCCTTATCAGCTGGTCTCTTCTTTTAGTCACATTGTGCCACAGATACCTGAATTCCACTATTCTATTCAGTAATTACTCGTTACTTACAAGATCTGCCCATTTAGTTTTCAGCATTCTTCTGTAGCACCTTACTGATTGAAAACCTATATTCTCTTCTTGTATAAACTGTTTATCTTCCACGTTTCACTTCCATACATCGCTACACTCTAGGCAAGTAACTTCTGAAAAGACTTCTTAACACACAAATCTATGTTCGATGTTAACTAATTTCTCTTCTTCAGAAACATTATTCTTTCCATCGCCTATATTGTCTACTTCGACCTTCACGAGTTATTTTTCTGCCCTTATGGTAGGTCTCATCTCATATACTACTTCAAGCGTCTCGTTTCGCAATTTACACTTCTGGAAATTGAAATAAGAACACCGTGAATTCATTGCCCCAGGAAGGGGAAACTTTATTGACACATTCCTGGGGTCAGATACATCACATGATCACACTGACAGAACCACAGGCACATAGACACAGGCAACAGAGCATGCACAATGTCGGCACTAGTACAGTGTATATCCACCTTTCGCAGCAATGCAGGCTGCTATTCTCCCATGGAGACGATCGTAGAGATGTTGGATGTAGTCCTGTGGAACGGCTTGCCATGCCATTTCCACCTGGCGCCTCAGTTGGACCAGCGTTCGTGCTGGACGTGCAGACCGCGTGAGACGACGCTTCATCCAGTCCCAAACATGCTCAATGGGGGACAGATCCGGAGATCTTGCTGGCCAGGGTAGTTGACTTACACCTTCTAGAGCACGTTGGGTGGCACGGGATACATGCGGACGTGCATTGTCCTGTTGGAACAGCAAGTTCCCTTGCCGGTCTAGGAATGGTAGAACGATGGGTTCGATGATGGTTTGGATGTACCGTGCGCTATTCAGTGTCCCCTCGACGATCACCAGTGGTGTACGGCCAGTGTAGGAGATCGCTCCCCACACCATGATGCCGGGTGTTGGCCCTGTGTGCCTCGGTCGTATGCAGTCCTGATTGTGGCGCTCACCTGCACGGCGCCAAACACGCATACGACCATCATTGGCACCATGGCAGAAGCGACTCTCATCGCTGAAGACGACACGTCTCCATTCGACCCTCCATTCACGCCTGTCGCGACACCACTGGAGGCGGGCTGCACGATGTTGGGGCGTGAGCGGAAGACTGCCTAACGGTGTGCGGGACCGCAGCCCAGCTTCATGGAGACGGTTGCGAATGGTCCTCGCCGATACCCCAGGAGCAACAGTGTCCCTAATTTGCTGGGAAGTGGCGGTGCGGTCCCCTACGGCACTGCGTAGGATCCTACGGTCTTGGCGTGCATCCGTGCGTCGCTGCGGTCCGGTCCCAAGTCGACGGTCACGTGCACCTTCCGCCGACCACTGGCGACAACATCGATGTACTGTGGAGACCTCTCGCCCCACGTGTTGAGCAATTCGGCGGTACGTCCACCCGGCCTCCCGCATGCCCACTATACGCCCTCGCTCAAAGTCCGTCAACTGCACATACGGTTCACGTCCACGCTGTCGCGGCATGCTACCAGTGTTAAAGACTGCGATGGAGCTCCGTATGCCACGGCAAACTGGCTGACACTGACGGCGGCGGTGCACAAATGCTGCGCAGCTAGCGCCATTCGACGGCCAACACCGCGGTTCCTGGTGTGTCCGCTGTGCCGTGCGTGTGATCATTGCTTGTACAGCCCTCTCGCAGTGTCCGGAGCAAGTATGGTGGGTCTGACACACCGGTGTCAATGTGTTCTTTTTTCCATTTCCAGGAGTGTATTATCACCTGATTTAATTCGACTCTCTTCGTTTCAAGACGCTGTCCATCCCGTTCAACTGTTATTCCAAATTATTTGCTGTCTCTGATAGAATTAAGTTATCGACAAACCTTAAACTTGTGATTTCATCTTCCTGAACTTCAACTGTTACTCTAAATTTTGTCCTTGCTCAATGTGCAGATTGTATAACACCGGGGATAGGCTACGTAATTGTCTCAGTCCCTTCTCAATCACTGCTTCCCTTTCATGTTCCTCGACTCTTACAATTGTCGTTTGGTTTCTGTACGTGTTGTAAACTGCCTGTCGCTCCCTGTATTTTACCCTGATACCTTCAAAATTTCGAAGAGCCAGTCTCCTTATATCCGTGATTGAAAGTATTTGCAGCCTAAATGGAAGACGTTTTACTCTTTATTTCACACTAATGGATCTAAATGAGTGTAAATGACTTCATCAGAAGCCTCCCGTAAATCTTACATCACAAGACCTAGACCTCTCTATTTCCGCGCTTAGCAAGAAACAGACGACAGAGAGAATTTTTCTTCATACAGAGGCCGTACAAGACACCTGTGACATCAAAAGCCTATATTCTGCTTTATAGGATAATCCTGTCGCATTAATTCTATGCTTCGTATAGTGTTACCTGTCATATAGACACTACAGGCATTAACGACTGAATATAGCTGATAGAAGTTTTACGTTACATAGGTAAAATAGTTTAGTAGATGAGACTTAACCTTAAACAGAATTCAATATTTTGAACTGTTTTTGTAATTAATAGCTATATTCGTAGAACACTTCGACTGAGAAGATTCGAGTAAAGAAATACAAAGCAGGATTACTTCATCTTCGCCACTATTCACCTACATACGTATTACTTGGAGAGATAAGAATTTCAACAGATCAATCACACTAATAAATGGCTCTCTGGTATATTGAAGTAAGTAAACTGTAAATCATGAAGTTGAACACCCACGTACATTAGGCACTGAAAACGTTAATAGAGCTATTGGTTTTTAGACTCAGCAAGCACCACATACTCTGCAAAGTGGTTGTCATGCACTTACCACAGTCACCTTTCGGATGGAAGCTGCGCTGCTCCTTCCAACCAAGGCCGCTAGCACGACAGTCACAAGTAGTTGCGATCCTGGAAGATAACGCACAGTGCAACACACAACTTTTCACACGAGGAGATTGGTAATGCAAAGATACAAATGGTTTTTCCAAAATGAAGCTGAAATTTAATGCGTCTACTCGTCGGTTTGCCCTAAGCTTTCATATCCAGTAAAGCAAAGGAATTACAGCGATTACTGTTTGAAGCTTCACTATTCATCTCAGATTCTTCTATGTGGGATAATATATATTGCTCTTGATCTCTCCATAAAACGGACTATTTGAAAGAGATTTCCTTCTTAAACGCTAAACCCGAAGCACTTTTCTATTCTTATAAAATTTACTTAGCTCTCCACTTCTCTGAAGCTGAGACTGACGGAGAGCTGGATATGAACAGTGTCAGCAGTACAAATGTAATACGAAACTACAGTTGCGCAAATGCATTGTTTCTAACTTCATTGCGGTGGTAGCCGAGTACTGTTATAAATCACAATCAGCAAACTTTTGGTAGTCTCTGAACTCTAACACAACGCTGTGAGTTGGAAAAAAATCGTTGAAGATCCATTACTTTATCTCTAATGTTAACTTCAGCACCTGCTGCTTAGGCAACAGAATGCATTAATTTCGGATGTACTGCGTTTCTATTAAGGCGTTTCTGATCCTAATATGTACACTACTATCCATTAAAATTGATAGACAAAGAACAAATGCCGATGATAAACGGGCGTTCATCGGACAAATGTACTATACTAGAACTGACATGTGATTACATTTTCACGCAATTTGGGTGCATAGATCCTGAGAGATCAGGACCCAGAACAACCACCTCTGGCCGTAATAACGGCCTTGATACGCCTGGGAATTGAGTCAAACAGGTATAGCTGCCAATGCAGCTTCAACACGATACCACAGTTCATCAAGAATAGTGACTGGAATATTTTTACGAGCCAGTTGCTCGGCCACCATTGACAAGACGTTTTCAACTGGTGAGAGATCTGGAGAATGTGCTGGCCAGGGCAGCAGTCGAACATTTTCTGTATCCAGAAAGGCCCGTACAGGACCTGCAACATGCGGTCGTGCATTACCCTGCTGACATGTAGGGTTTCGTAGGGATCGAATGAAGGCTAGAGCTACGGGTCGTAACACATCTGGAATGTAACGTACACTGTTCAAAGTGCCGTCAATGTGAACAAGAGGTGACCGGGACGTCTAACCAATGGCACCCCATACCATCACGCCGGGTGATACGCCAGTATGGCCATGACTAATACACGCTTGCAATGTGCGTTCACCGCAATCTCGCCAAACACGGATGCGGCCATCATGATGCTGTAAACAGAACCTGGATTCATCCGAAAAAATGACGTTTTGACATTCGTGCACCCAGGTTCGTTGTTGAGTACACCATCACAGGCGCTCCTGTCTGTGATGCAGCGTCAAGGGTAACCGCAGCCACTGTCTCCGAGCTGATAGTCCATGCTGCTACAAACGTCGTCGAACTGTTCGTGCAGATGGTTGTTGTCTTGCAAACGTCCCCATCTGTTGACTCAGGGATCGTGACGTGGCTGCACGATCCGTTACAGCCATGCGGATAAGATGCTTGTCATCTTGACTGCTAGTGATACGAGGCCGTTGGGATCCAGCAAGGCGTTCCGTATTACCCAACTGAACCCACCGTTCCATAGTTTGCTAACAGTCATTGGATCTCGACCAACGCGAGCAGCAATGTCGAGCTACTATAAACCGCAATCGCGGTAGGCTACAATCCGACCTTTATCAAAGTGGGAGACGTGATGGTACGCATTTCTCCTCCTTACACGAGGCATCACAACAATGTTTCACCAGGCAACTCCGGTCAGCTGCTGTTTGTGTATGAGAAGTCGGTAGGAAACTCTCCTCATGTCAGCACGTTGTAGGCGTCGCCACCGGCGCCAACCTTGTGTGAATGCTCTGAAAAGCTAATCATTTGCATATCACAGCATTTTTTTCCTGTCGGTTAAATTTCGCGTCTGTAGCACGTCATCTTCGTGGTGTAGCAATTTTAATGGGCAGTTGTGTATATCCTTAAGAGTTCCCATAACCTGTCTCGGTCGGTTCTGTTCCAAACTGCTTTAAGCTGTTGTTTTACAGGCTTTAGCATTGCACTTGATGTATTTCCAGATAGTGGTCAATTCCCTTACTTGTCACATATCTGAGAATGTTTCTCTTGGAGAAACCTCAATAAACAGTACAGAAGAGAACATTTTAGCAACAACTCTGTTCGAACAACTTAGTTTAAAAGTACGATGTAGATTTTCTAGCCAAATAGAAAATGTATGAAAAGTTACAAATACGCAAATACCACGGCAAGTTGCTCTTACCTCTCATGATGCCAGTCCGTTGCTTTCCGCAAAAGGTGCCTCAGACTTACATTCGCACCGCTTAAATACTCTCACAAGGGGCCGTCTTCCTGCGTCAAACGAAACCACCCGAACAGCAGCTCCTCCGATAAGAAAAAAATGTACCATTATGCATATCGCAGTACTCCCGATGCATTAGTTACTTATCTGATGCTGACAATTGCTATTTCATCACCTGAGAACATATATAATTTACCGACGGTGGTTTTTAAACGCTCTGCCAGAGTGATTACCCAGGAAATGTATCGGATGAGCTGTAGATGAGATACAAACCGCTATTCGGGGAAACTGCGTATGAGTGGCACGACTACACATTAAACTACTATCACGGTAACCAACTACGTTGCTTCTAGCCTTCGTAGCCAAGATCGCTTACACATACTGAGACGCTGTCTCTTGATATTGGAGAAGCAGTTCCGAATGTGTATGGTGGAACGGTATTTAGTACTCACTGTGAGAAAATCGCGCTATATGGTACTCACGACCAACACGCATCTGAGACAACGGAAAATGTTTTGGTACTGGCTCACCCCGCCGCCCGGTTGCAGAGATCGCAAACAATATGTCGCCTAACAAATGCATGCCAGTCATCCAACTCTGTCAGACGCTCAACAGGTGGAGTACGCACCACAGAAACACGTTAAGAGCTTGTACCTTCATTAGATCGCTGATTTCTACAGTGGCACCCTGGAGACAAGTAGTTTTTACTTGTTCTGCACGCCTGCACCTCGTGCAGAAAAAAAATTTACGCGTCATAAGCCATGTTTTACACTACACACGCATCATACACATGCATCCCTAGTTCTGCCTCTCAGAGGTCACAGTAGAATTCTAAGAGGGCGTCCTGAAAAATGATGTCTTGATGTCAAAACACTAACAGATTTTTAAATAAAACAAATGTTATTAACATTCTCGGTTCTTCAAGCCTACATATTTATTTCTCAACATAGTCACCCTGGTGACGAACAAATTTCTCCCAATGCGAGACAAGATTGATGATCACATCACTGTATAATATTTTACTTTGTGACGGAACCGCAACGTCACCTCTGCTTGTATTGCTTCATCAATATCAAAGTGATTTCCTTGAAGGTGTTCTCTAAGTTTTGGAAACAGATGAAACAGGTATGGGGCCAATTCGGGACGTTACGAAGGATGATCGATGACAATGAACCCAAGGTGTCGGATTGTGGCAGATCTCGGGTGTGATCTGGCGTTGTGAAGCTAGAGGAATAAGTGTTCCACTTGCAGACAAAATGTTAGAATTTGAAACTCGATTACAACACGTTGTTTGTCCTACACCGACATTGTTAAGTTAGCCGCCTCCATGTTACACGCAACAATTTGGAGACCTATAGCAGCAGAGGAGGAATAACGATAAAAAACAAAGCTGTAGCATCATAATAACGTCCGTTTTATGTAAAAAGTTGTAAGATTTGTCGCATAAAAAATTCAGAGGCATTTATTTTCATCACGCCACCATAGAATCTCGCACACGAATGTATGGGAACTAAATTGGCTCGGACCAGTTTTTCATTATAATCTTCGGGATGTGTAATCAAAGCCGTAAGTAAACGCCATTACAAAGGTAATTCTAACTATATATCTTAAAGTAAGCACAAAGTGGCAGGAAAACGATGTTAGCGAACCCTTTAGTTCAGCAAATCTAACTGGTGGTGGCTGCTGTACCACCACGACAACCTCAGGCTACAGATGGGGAATTCATAGCATGAAGACACGAAGATAGTCCTCACTGTAGAATATGACCCACTGCGAGAACGAAACCTGTGGGGCCAGCTCAGAACACTTGGTTAGTGCCCAACGGAAACACTACAGATACTGAATCGAATGCATACTAACTGTTTGACACTCCATGCTACCGTGCTAGTCCCTCGGTCTGTTACGTAGGTTTCCTTCCAGCAGATTTCATGGTTCCGCTATCCTCTGTCCTGCTAACAGCTTTCAAACGTTTTCTGTGCACTGTCTCTCCACGTGAGACGAAATTAATTTATGCACCATAAAATATCCTGTGGCTTCATAACTACTGTGCAAGCCATTACATTGCGGTACAATGTACACGGCATGTAAGGAACGTCAAACTGGCATGAAGTGTACAAAGTAGTCATAAGTAATGGCTTCTACATGCTACTTATAAGCAGAAATAACGCAAATGTTTGTCATTCGAAAATTCAGAGAAATTTGGGCGTTTATGAGAAGCTGGTGCTAAGTCTCGTGTAGGAAGCAGAGACGTGTGACAGCAAGAATCAGATTACGGCTTCTGTAGGAACATGACCTGTTCAGACAATGATTCACCGTAGCGCGATATTACTGCTCGCTTTGCTCAACAGTTATGTCGTTACGGAATCGATGGGTTCAAAAGTTCCAGATAAAACAACATACACGATCTTAACCCCTTGGTGGATTAGCGCCCGAGATGACAGACATACTATTACGTAAGTAATAGTGAATTATAGATACACGTCACAAACCTTGAGTGAGGAAATGGACTTACTTGCAGTTAGAAAATACATCCTAGGACAGAAAAAACAGCATACCACGAAGAAGTTATACAAATTGGTCTGAAACTGATGTCCACATGAGTAAACAAAGGACATGCCGACACTAGGGCATAAAGTCTTCGCGAAATACATTCAGTGTACTCAACTGGATCGTAACTATGCCTCGTAGACAGGCGCGTGAACAATATACGAAGATGTCAACTTTCGAAAGAGGACGTGTAGTTGGGTTCAAAGAAGCCGGATGGAGTAATCCACGAAACTTCCGAAAACTCAATAGGTGGGATACCACTGTTTGATGATGCTGGCACGAATGGGTTAACTATAGTGGGATGAAAATTCAAGGTCGAAGGATGTCAGTGATACGATTCAGTGACTACATTGCTATCCTCAGTGAATATAAAGAGGAATCACATGGTCTATTGAATGGCATGAACAGTCTAATGCCGGCCGCAGTGGCCGAGCGGTTCTAGGCGCTTCAGTCTGGTCCCGCGCGACCGCTACGATCGCAGCTTCGAATCCTGCCTCGGGCATGGATGTGTGTGATGTCCTTAGGTTAGTTAGGTTTAAGTAGTTTTAAGTTCTAGGGGACTGATGACCTCAGATGTTAAGTCCCATAGTGCTCAGAGCCATTTGAACCATTTTTAGAACAGTCGAATGAGTGCACAGTGTGACTTGAGAGCAAATCGAAGAAAGAAGAAAGTAATGAGAAGTAGCAGAAATGAGAACAGCGAATAACTTAACAGCAGTACGATGGTCACGAAGTAGTTGAAGTTAAGGAATTCTGCTACTAAGTCAGCAAAAGAACCCATGACGGAGAAAGAAGGACATCAAAAGCAGCATAATACTGGCAAAAAGGGCATTTCTGGCAAGAGAACTCTATTGCTATGAAACATAGGCCTTAATTTGAGAAGAAATTTCTGAGAATGTAAATTTGGAGCACAGTATTGTGTAGTAGTGAAACATGCACTTCTGGAAAAACTGTAAGGGAAAAGAATCGAAGCGTCTGAGATGTTGTGCTACACACGAAGACTGAAAATTAGGTGAAATGATAAGGTTCTGCGCAGAATCGGAGAGGAAAGGAATAAGATATGTTAAGACATCATGGAAAAGTTTGCATGTTATTAGAGAGAGCAGTAGAGGCGAAAATCTGTATAGAGAGACAGAGATTGGATTACATCCAGCAAATATTTGAGGACGCAGGTTGCAAGTGTTACTCTGAGATGAAAAGGTTGGCACAGGAGATGAATTCTTTGCGGCTCGCATCAAACCATTCAGGAGAGCGATGACTCAAAGGAAATTAAAAGAATAAACAACATGAAATAAAATAAAAACTTCAAACACAGCGTCAAGAACGAAACTTTCGACCTAGACAGACGACAGAACGTGAGGATGGTGCAGCGAACAGAGAGGCACTTGGAGCACGACTTTCTCACTAATTACTGATATGTCTGGTGCTTCAGCCATTACGAGGATCGCAGAAAGAAGGCTGAGCTTACGGCCCCACATGCACCGGTTGACTGTGACCTCTGCACACCAGCAAGCTCGGCAGCAGAGGTGTTGGGTACATTCGGCCTGAAATCTCATTGTTTGAAGTAGAAATATCTTCATCGAGGAGTCCCGCCCCGGTGACCAGCAGACATGTGTTTGGAGACATCCCCGACGTGATAGTCTAGGGGCTATTTAGTTTCATAGCACAACACCTATGGCTGTCGTCTGTGGCATCCTTACGGCACAGCGGTACGCCGACGATATTCGTAGCCCCGTTTTGGTGCCCTTAATGGTAAGTCACCCTGGTCCTTCATATCAGCAAAATTATAACAGCTCGCACACGGCAAGAGTTTCTACTGCTTGTCTTCGTCCTTGTCATATCTTACGATAGACCAGTAAGATCGACGAATCTTTCCCCAGTTAAGTACGCTGAACCATTATGGGCCGGGCCCAACGATCAACTCGCGATTTGACTATTCAAATCGCCAATTGGACTGGATTTGGCACGTATGTCTCAGGCGCACATCCAATGCCAAGCTGAGTAACTGGCTACACAAGGGCCAGAGTGGACCAACACGTAACTGACTTGAACAATTTTTGAAGCTCTTTCTCTTGAGTAAATCTTCCAATTTTACTGAAGTAGTTATCATTTCCACCCACTCGGATGATTCTTTCGAGGTACGTCTTTTGTCTTTGATTATATCCTCACAGTCAACGTGGCGCCATTTGAGCCACCACAGAGTGTCAGAATGGCGACCATTGCTGCAGATTGCCTTGACACTGCAGAGGAGAGAGGAGGTCCGGCTGCAGGACGCACACGTGCAACAGTGGACGCAGGATTCGCAACACGTCATATTCTCAGATAAGACCCTTCTCTGCGTACAGTATCACGGTTGACACAAACACCTGTGGAAGCTCTGAGGGGAAAGAACATTTCCATATAGAATCACTCATCGTCAATAGCGACGCCTAGCGTGATCTTCCCATTGGGTACACAGCTCAGTCACCTCACGTTCACACACTCGTTAAATCTGACAACAACCATTAGATCCCTGTTGACTGAAGGCCGATAACTTAGCCGGGTGTTCAAATGGTTCAAATGGCCCTGAGCACTATGGGACTTAACATCTTAGGTCATCAGTCCCCTAGAACTTAGAACTACTTAAACCTAACTAACCTATGGACATCACACACAGCCATGCCCGAGGCAGGATTCGAAGCTGCGACCGTAGCGGTCGCACGGTTCCAGACTGTAGCGCCTAGGACCGCTCGGTCACACCGGCCGGCCAAGGCGGGTGTAAATGCCTCTGTCATGTTATCTGTCAAGAGGATAAAGTAGGACCACATGGTGGAGCCTTAATCTATCTCAACAGTGGTGGTGCTGAAATGTTCAAATGGTTCAAATGGCTCCGAGCACTATGGGACTCAACTGCTGAGGTCATTAGTCCCCTAGAACTTAGAACTAGTTAAACCTAACTAACCTAAGGACATCACAAACATCCAAGCCCGAGGCAGGATTCGAACCTGCGACCGTAGCGGTCTTGCGGTTCCAGACTGCAGCGCCTTTAACCGCACGGCCACTTCGGCCGGCTGTGTTGAAATGTTACTCCAGCCGGCATGTTCGTCTGATCTCTCACCTATTCGGACCATCTGCTATTGGATATACTAGAAACAGTCATAACACTGTATTTTTTATTTTGTCATTTTAGTTTATTTCTATTTATTTCATTTATTTCCTTATTTTTATTTGAGTTTTGCCAGCCTCTTCGTCCTACAGTACTACCCACAACTTATGTCCTCAGTTGTCTGCTGAATGTATTCCAATCTCTGCTTTCTACTACAATTTTTAAACTCTGTAGGTCCCTGACGTACCATGGATGTCTTTACGGACTTCCTACCATCCCATCCGCTCTTCTTGTCAGTGTTTTCCTCACAGATTCTCCGGAGAACCTCGCCATTTCTTAGCTTATCATACCATTACAGTATACCATATTTTGTAGCACTGTCCTAGGTCAAGTACCAACCATTTGTGCAGTTATGGTACGTACCACTGAGGATACTGATCGGAAATTCCGATGGGGATTCTGAGCTCAGCACTCTCATTGCTTCTGTGCGCAGAGAATGGTCTATGTGTCGGCATTAGGTACTTCCCCTCTTATTCTATTTCAAATCTTTATTGTCCTTTCCTTTCTCTCAATGATTAAATAAACGAATTAATATCCTTCACACTATAGTCTAGTGCAAGACTAAAGACTACACGAGTAAATGCTACTATGCTAATTTGTGCTTCGTCGTCCCCATTCGTTCGTCGAAGCTGCTTTGAAATGACGTCACGATGCCCAGAGTGTTCACCGAGCGAGGTGGCGCAGTGGTTAGCACATTGGCATCGCATTCGGGAGGACGACGGTTCAATCCCGCGTTCGGCCATTCCGATTTAGGTTTTCCGTGATTTGCCTAAATCGCTCCAAGCAAATGCCGGGATGGTTCCTTTGAAAGGGCACGGCCAAGTTCCTTTCCCGTCCTTCCCTAATCCCATGAGACCGATGACCTCGCTGTTTGGTCTCTTCCCCCAAACAACCCAACCCAACCCAGAGTGTTCCTTAGCAACAGCGACGCTGCTATGTTATTGGAAATTTGTGGTAAGGGCTATGTGACGAAACTGCTGAGGTCATCGGTCCCTGGGCTTACGTACTAATTAATTTAACTTCAACTAACTTACGATAAGGACAACACACACACCCATACCCGAGGGAGGACTCGAACTTCCGACGGCGGTAGCCGCGCGAACCGTGACGAGACGCCCGAGACCGCACGGTTACCCCGCGTGGCTGCTGTGTTATACAACCACTCAAGGCAACATGTACACAGTGTTTATATATATACGACACCCGTTAACAAGTTTTAATGAGGCGACAACAAACCATGACCACTGGAAACTTCCACCTTACCCGCAGTGAATAATTACAGCACTTGTTTCAGGGTTCACTGCCGCGGTATGAGACCATATTTAGCTTTCGAGCAATTACTTTAACGTAATCGTTCAATGTGCAGCACTTCCCTGTATCTTCTTTTGATTCCGATTTTCATGGGAAAAGCTAAAAAACGTTAGATTTCGTGTGATGGATGGCTTAATATCCGTAGTCTACTGGTTTTCAAATTGCGTAACACGGTCATGTCAGTTACCAGAAGCACTTGGAGTAAGAAAGTTCATTTGCACGCTGGGTTATCTGCTCCTAACTGATAACAGAAGAACTATTCCTGCTCTTAATGGAATGATTGGCGTTTCTTAAGATGATCGATACTAATGTGAGCTACTACTCTTGTATGCAAAATACCGTTTGCTTAAAAAGTTTCAACTTGCACTTGAATGAAGATGGAAACTAGTGTAAATTTAAACATACGCTTATGACTTCTGAGCTTTTACTTTTGAAAGGGCATTCAGCAAGACGACTGTTCAGGCTGGAAAAAATTCTGAACCGGAACCACTCCTATGCGGACTTGAGATAGCTTTTCAATGCATTCCTCTGAATATTCCTCCTCTGAGGTAAAGAAAGCATTAAGACAGCCCCAGAAAGCCTGTAGTGTTATACAGACGTGGGTGAAATCCAAGACGTTCCTAGCGTTCATCAGAGAAGTTTCTGACAACACAGGACAAATGTTGAACACACCGCTTATATATACACTCTACTAAATCACCCGGTAGATACATGAACATTTGATGTCAACTAAGGATACTGCTGGGAAAAGCAGGGATTTACAGGAGTCTACGTAGTTGTGAAGACGTGTGCGTTAGTACTACTACACGAACGGTCGAGAAACGAGTAAAAGAATACAAGAACAATTTTAAGTGGAGAGAAAAAGAGAGATCAGTTGTTATGGGACACGCTTTGTAGCCACTGGACCATAGCATTCTATTGAAGTTTCTCATAATGCGAAACGAGAACTGTAAAGAAACTTTTTATAGCCAAGGTCGAGTGCAAAATTGTTACTATTGAAAGGCTTCGACAGGTAAGACATGTAGAAACCGGCCAATAACAGTAGCTTTGAACCCGGTCTCGGCAATTAAAAACTTATTCACCGCAAAGGTGGGTCCTTTGACTGTAGGTTGGTTGGGTTGTCGTCGGATCGTGAATGGTTGGCCCGACTAAATGTCTCACCTAAGCGAGCGGTAGTGTTTGAATTCCAGGGCGATCCTCGAAAATCTGAACAACCTTGTGTGTACTGACTTTTTTTTATTTGTTCTTGTTGTTTGTACTTGGATGGCTTCTAGCCATTTTTTTTAAAATTAAGGTTCTTTTGCCCTTAAGGCGTAAGATTCTTTAGGCCTTCAGCCTAATTTAAAGAACTGTTTCACCTAGGACCTTTGGCATTCTAAACATTTTAATTTTGTTGTATTTTAAGTATTTGGCCTTCAGTCGATTTCGAGTTCGATTTGTTTTGCTCTTAAAGCCTTCAGCCTAGTTCAAAGAACTGTTTCACGTAAGGCCTGTGGTATTTAAAAAAATAATCTTATGGAGTTTTAAGTGTTAGGCATTGAGCCGATTGAATTTAGTATGTTTGCTCTTGAAGTATCTGATTCTTTGGGCCTTCAGCCTAACTAAATAACTGTTTTAATTTAAGGCTTTGCCTTTTTTCTGTTTTGGTTGAGTTCTGGCTAATTAAGAAATGTCTTACGTAAAAACAAAGATAGATTTATGTGTTGGGCTTTCAGCCATTCTTGAATTCAAATTGTTTGCTCTGAAAATCTCAGATTCATTGGGCCTTCAGTCCAAATAAAGAACCGTTGTAAGATAAGGCTTGCCTTTTAAATTTCTGATTATGATTGCGTTTTAAGTTGTTGGCTTTCATCCGTTTTTAAATTAAAGTGGCTTTCAGCCGGTAATTAGGCCCAAGGATTAAAGCTGTGTGTTTCAAGAAAAAATATTTTTTGGCTCTTGTAATGTTTGATCAAATAATAAAGTTGTATGTCAGAGTGTAACTGACAGCCCCTTATTTTGGCCCCTTTCCACAATTTAAACTACCTGTCCTGTCCTGCGGGTTAAGTCTGGCATCTCACAGTGTCATTGATATGATACAGGATTTGGATCGGACATATTTAGAACAAGGCCTTTTTCGTTGGATTGGAACCTTCTCACGACATTTCAATCACAAACCCTCTCCTCCGAATGCGAAATTGTTTTGTTGACACCGACCTACATAGGGAAAAATGACCACTATAATAAAATAAGAAAAATCAGAGCTCGCACGGAAGATATAGGCGTTCGTTTACTTAGCGCGCTGTAAGAGGTTGGAATGAACACTCTGCCAGGCACTTAAATGTGATTTGAAGAGTTTCCGTATAGATTTAAATGTAAGTGTAGATTTGATAAAACTAAGACACTGAGACCATAAGCAAATATTGTGAGCGGTTGTACAGAAAGGCTCTTGAGATCAAAAAACACGACGGTAATTTTATTCGAAAAGACTCTTGTACGAATCTGAATGATATTTGAACTCCACTGCTAAAGAAGATCTGGTGAGAGCAATAGCGAACAATATCAGCCGACAACAGCCAGTTGCGGTCGATATTTCTAAATATGCGACTTTACCCCTCAGCCCGGGAGCACGTGGAAATGGAATTTTACTTCAGTTAGTAGAGAATCAGGGTGCGCATTGGAACTTCGAAAAACCTACAACGTTGTTACAGATCTCCTCCGCTGATGGGCCTTAAATTTTGAATTTCAACGAGAAATTCATCTCGTCACGGCGTATATTTTCGTAGGTGTGATACTATCATCATAATCAATTTCATCGCCGTCATCATCGCTATCATCGTCTTCTTCTACTTTTCATGCACGTATTAAGTTTATCCATTTTACCAACATGTAAATCCCTTCACTTTTTTTTCCTTCAATATCGAACTATCTTCGTATTTGCTTGTGGGCTTAGAGCTGTGGCGCAAATTAGTAGGCTATTCTGTCTGGCTCACTGGCTCAGGTATACCATCGACTATCCCTCTTGCGGCCCCATTGCCAGTATCTGTGAGGAAAAGCTGGTATCTGTGGGTTGTGTCCTACAAGGAATGGAACTCGTCTAGCCTGAAGCGGGAAACCAGATGACGTAATGGTTGGCACACTAGATGGCGCTGTCATAGGTCAAACGGATATCAACTGCGTTTTTTTAAATAGGAACAACCATTTTTATTACATATTCGTGTAGTACGTAAAGAAATATGAATATTTTAGTGGGACCACTTTCTTCGCTTTGTGATAGATGGCGCTGTAATAGTCACAAACATATGGCTCACAGTTTTAGACGAATAGTTGGTAACAGGTTGGGTTTTTCGATTAAAATACAGAACGTAGGTACGTTTGAACATTTAATTTCAGTTTTTCCAGTGTGATACATGTAACTTTGTGAACTTATCATTTCTGAGAACGCATGCTGTTACAGCGTGATTACCTGTGAATACCAAATCAATTCAATAAATGCTCAAAATTATGTCCGTCAACCTCAATGCATTTGGCAATAAGTGTAACGACATTCTTCTCAACAGCGAGTAGTTCGCCTTCCGTAACGTTCGTACACGCATTGACAATGCGCTGACGCATGTTGTCAGGCGTTGTCGGTGGATCACGACAGCAAATATCCTTCAATTTACCCCACAGAAAGAAATCCGGGGACGTCAGATCCGGTGAACGTGCGGGCCATGGTATGGTGCTTCGACGACCAATCCACCTGTCATGAAATATGCTATTCAGTACCGCTTCAACAACAGGAGCTATGTGCCAGACATCCATCATGTTGGAAGTACATCGCCATTCTGTCATGCAGGGAAACATCTTGTAGTAACATCAATAGAAGATTACGTAGAAAATCTGCATACCTGGCACCATTTAGATTGCCATCGATAAAATGGGGGCCAATTATACTTCCTCCCATAATGCCGCACCATACATTAAACCGCCAAGGTTGCTGATGTTCTACTTGTCGCAGCCGTCGTGGATTTTCCGTTGCCCAACAGTGCATATTACGCCGATTTACGATACCGCCGTTGGTGAATGACGCTTCGTCGCTAAATAGAACGCGTGCAAAAAATATGTCATCGTCCCGTAATTTCTCTTGTCTCCAGTGACAGAACTGTACACCAGAACTGTACACGACGTTCAAAGTCGTTCACCATGCAATTCCTGGTGCACAGAAATATGGTACGGGTGCAGTCAATTTTGATGTAGCATTTTCAACACAGACGTTTTTGAGATTCCCGATTCTCGCGCAATTTGTCTGCTACTGATGTGCGGATTAGCAACGACAGCAGGTAAAACACCTACTTGGGCATCATCATTTGTTGCAGGTCGTGGTTGATGTTTCACATGTGGCTGAACACTCCCTGTTTCCCTAAGTAACGTAACTATCCGGCGAACGGTCCGGACACTTGGATGATGTCGTCCAGGATACCGAGCAGGATACATAGCACACGCCCGATGGTCAATTTGATCACAATATCCATACATTAACACGATATCGATCTTTTCCGCAATTGGTAAACGGTCCACTTTAACATGGGTAACATATCACGAAGCAAATACCGCCCGCACTGGCGGAATGTTACGTGATATCACGTACTTACACGTTTTGACTTTTACAGCGACATCTATCACAAAGCGAAAAAAGTGGTCCAACTAAAACATCGATATTTCTCTACGTACTAAACGAATATGTGATAAAAATGGAGGTTCCTATTTAAAAAAAACGCAGTTGATATCCGTTTGACCTATGACAGCACCATCTAGCGGGCCAACCATAGCGCCATTTGGTTTCCCCCTTCAAGCTAGACGAGTTTCGTTCTTTGTAGTTTCTTCGTTTGATGCTTATTTCGTGAGTTATTTGGCCCGTTCACTATCAATGGAACACCCTGTATATATGGCTTTCGTTAGCCCGAGAGAGAGACACGAAGTTTGGGGATAGGCGGTAGCGTCCCAACCATGGATGGTCACGAGGCCCGAGCGACCCAAGCCACGAGCTGCCCAAGGAAGGCCTGTGCAGAACGAAGATACCGGAGTACTTCACCGAGAGGGCACCGTCGACTATAAGCAGCAGGCCGACATCCTGTCGGTTGGTTGGCAACATTCGTGTCGGGCGACCGCTTGTGACCTGACTGCCCTCTCCTGCCTCAGCTTCATCGGCACCACTCAGTAACTTGTGCGACGCACCGTGGATCCGTGGAACTCAGAGTTTTACTCGGTCGGCTCTTTGTTCGTCAGTATAGGCAGTAGTATTGCACTAAGACACTGGCTATCGTTTGAAAATTTGTTCCGCTATTATATTGCCTTTCCTTTCTCGTTTGTAACAGATCATTAATGTTCTAATTAATCAGCTCTTGGTACCAAATACAGACGTTAAACACACTGTACCACTCAGCGTGCATGGGTGTACGGGTGTGATACTGTTAGTTACGTAAGCCCATCCACCATGGCAAGCTCATATCTCATCAGATGGGGAAAAATCGATATTTAATTGTCCTGAGGCCAAAACCGCATAAAAAGCATAAATCACAGCGGTTTACAATAGTCTTGAGGTCAAAAACCGCATAAAAAACATCAATCAAAATCAAATCGGATTATTAATTTACGCGTGACGTGCGCAAAACGTGTTCAATACGCTGTCCACCGTTTTGTGCAGCAAGTAGAAATCGAGAAACAGCATGTTCCACAACTGATCGAAGTGTTTCCGGGGTCACGTTCAGAATCTGTTGCGCAATGATTGCCTTCAGTTCAGCTAAGTTTGCAATCGGAACACTGAATACAGCATCTTTGAGATAACCCCGCAGCCAGAAGTCACACGGATTACGATCAAGTGATCGGAACGGCCAGGGTGTAGGGAAATGGCGGCTGATAGTTCTTGCGTTTCCGCAATGGCAATTCAGCAGCTGCTTAACTGGATTTGCAATTTCCGAAGGTGCGCCATCTTGCATAAAACTGATCTCATCCCCACATCCACGCTGTCGGAGCGGTGGAACGCCGTGGTTGTGCAAAAGACACTCACAGAACTTATCAGTGACGGTACAGGTAGCAGGTCCGGATGGAACTGTCTCTTCGAAAAAATATGGCCCTATGATAAATGCTGCCGTAAACCCACACCAAACAGTGACTTTTCAGGATGAAGTGGTACTGGTTGATCTGCGTGTGGATTTCCGTTGCCCATATTCGACCATTCCCTGTACTGACATACCCTGTCAGATGGGAGTGAGCTGCGTCTGTTCACAAAATCATCCATGGCCAATCATAGTCCATTTCCATACGAGCAAGAAATTCTAAAGCAAAGGTCGCTCTTGCTGGAAGGTCAACAGTGCACATAGGTAGTTTTGAATGGATAGCAAAGAAGAATGTTGCGTAGGATTTTACGCACCATGCTCACGGGTTTGTCAAATTTTCGGACAATTTTCCGTGCACTACACATTTGCACACCACCACTCGTCTCCCCCTGCATTGCTGTGGCCAATCCACTGACGACGAATCAATTCGTTTCCTCCCTCTACCTAATTAAACGCCAAAAGCACCCATCTTTTCGAATTTCCGAATCATTTTCTGCAGACCCACGGCAGTCATCGGACCAACGCCTTTTTTCTAACCCTTCAGTTTCCGGAACTTCTGCAGAGCGACATGTGCATAGTCTTCATTCTTGTAATAAAGCTTTAGAATCAGAGCGCGATCCTGCATTGAGACAGTCACGGCGAACGTCGGAGACGCGAAAGGAGGAAAAGCCGTGTACTCGGCGTGTTTATACCAACTTGAGTGGGTCGTGCGCATTGAAATTCTATTCATTTACATATTCTGACACATTCAGCGACATCTATTGATCAATTTTCACACTATTTTTCCCCCTTCTTCGATAATATTACGTTGCAGTTTAACCTCAATCTAATCAGTGGTGTTGTTTCTACAGCAGTTTGAAAGTTTAACTATAATTATAATCACCCTGTATATACACTGCCGGCCACCGTAAATGCAACACCCTGAAGGAAGCATCCGAATCAAGTGAAATTTACACCATGGGTTTGCAGCGATGAGATATGCAACTGATTAGAATTTCAGCGCAGACGCACATCACGCGCGCCTGTGGCGCCACCTCATAGCGCCATTTAAGGCTTGGCGATTTCGACGAGTGTACGTTCGGCACGTGTGTTTACCTTGTGGTTGTTTCACAAGACGATCAGTTATGCCTCGTAGACAACAGCGAACATCGTTTGATCAAGTATCCGAGTTCGACAGAGGAAGGATAGTGGCTTACCGAGATTGTGGATTATCATACAGAGAAATCGCTAGTCGTGTTGGACGAAACCAAACAACTTTAATGCGGATATGTGACCGTTGGATGCAGGAGGGTACGACGGACCGGCGTGGTCGATCGCATTCACCTCGGTGCACCACTGCACGTGCTGATAGGCAAATTGTGCGCATGGCAGTGACGGATCGCTCAGTGACATCCCGAACCATAGTACAGCACATTGCGTCTGTAACGCATCATCCAGTGTCTGCGCGTACCATTCGACGCCGTTTACAGCAGATTGGTCTGTCCGCAAGACGTCCATTGCTTCGTCTACCATTGACGCAGAACCACAAACGTCTCCGTCGCCAATGGTGTGATGACAGACGGATGTGGACGGCAGAATGGAATGACGTTGTCTTTACTGACGAGGCACGCTTCTGTCTGCAGCACCACGATGGTCGGATTCGAGTGTGGGGACACCGTGGAGAGAGGATGCTGGACAGCTGCATTATGCACCGCCACACTGGTCTTGCACCGGGTATTATGGTATGGGACGGTATTGGATATTACTCTCGCACGCCTCTAGTACGCATTGCCGGTACTTTAAATAGCCGGCGCTACATATTCGAGGTGCTGGAGCCAGTTGTCCTTCCTTACCTTCAGGGCTCGGCCACAGCCACATTTCAACAGGATAATGCGCGACCAAACGTGGCACGCATTGTCCAAAGGTTCTTCGTCAATAACCAGATTGAAGTGCTTCCCTGGCCGGCTCGCTCTCCGGATTTTTCGCCGATAGAAAACATGTGGTCCATGGTTGCTCAACGAGTGACGCAGATTACATCCCCAGCTGCCACACCAGATGATCTTTGGCAACGTGTGGAAGCTGCTTGGGCTGCTGTACCCCAGGAACACATCCAACGTCTCTTTGACTCAATGCCGAGACGTGTGGCAGCGGTGATCTCCAACAATGGCGGCTACTCTGGCTACTGATTCTGGCAGGAACCACATGTCACAGACGTCTGTAAACGTAATCATTTGATACTTGGTCAACATGTTATCTACAAAATAAATTTTGTTGTGCTACCTCTTGTCTTTCTTGGTGTTGCATTTACGGTGGCCAGCAGTGTATATCACCCAAAGCTACAAAAGGCTGTTCACACATATGGTACCGAAGAAGCTACTGGTCTACTACATTCTAGCGAACTGCAGAGCTGTAGGGAAACCTGTAAAGGATGGAGGTTTTGTGGAGTGTTTGGCTCTTCACCTTCAATTCAAATATAAATTATTAAGCCTCAATAGACTGAAAGATCAGTGACTGCGCGACTACAACATTGCCGAAAAATCACTTCAGGCACTCGTATTCACGAAAGGAGTATGCGTACGGAGCGTTTTAAAATGGGACACTGGAATACAATGGTGGTAATAAATGCGCGTACCAGAATGAGATCCATGAGAAGAATCGACAGGAAGTGTAGTCCATCTGTGAAGATAATAGCTTACAAAATGCTATTTCGACCCATACATGAATATACACTCCTGGAAATGGAAAAAAGAACACATTGACACCGGTGTGTCAGACCCACCATACTTGCTCCGGACACTGCGAGAGGGCTGTACAAGCAATGATCACACGCACGGCACAGCGGACACACCAGGAACCGCGGTGTTGGCCGTCGAATGGCGCTAGCTGCGCAGCATTTGTGCACCGCCGCCGTCAGTGTCAGCCAGTTTGCCGTGGCATACGGAGCTCCATCGCAGTCTTTAACACTGGTAGCATGCCGCGACAGCGTGGACGTGAACCGTATGTGCAGTTGACGGACTTTGAGCGAAGGCGTATAGTGGGCATGCGGGAGGCCGGGTGGACGTACCGCCGAATTGCTCAACACGTGGGGCGCGGGGTCTCCACAGTACATCGATGTTGTCGCCAGTGGTCGGCGGAAGGTGCACGTGCCCGTCGACCTGGGACCGGACCGCAGCGACGCACGGATGCACGCCAAGACCGTAGGATCCTACGCAGTGCCGTAGGGGACCGCACCGCCACTTCCCAGCAAATTAGGGACACTGTTGCTCCTGGGGTATCGGCGAGGACCATTCGCAACCGTCTCCATGAAGCTGGGCTACGGTCCCGCACACCGTTAGGCCGTCTTCCGCTCACGCCCCAACATCGTGCAGCCCGCCTCCAGTGGTGTCGCGACAGGCGTGAATGGAGGGACGAATGGAGACGTGTCGTCTTCAGCGATGAGAGTCGCTTCTGCCTTGGTGCCAATGATGGTCGTATGCGTGTTTGGCGCCGAGCAGGTGAGCGCCACAATCAGGACTGCATACGACCGAGGCACACAGGGCCAACACCCGGCATCATGGGGTGGGGAGCGATCTCCTACACTGGCCGTACACCACTGGTGATCGTCCAGGGGACACTGAATAGTGCACGGTACATCCAAACCGTCATCGAACCCATCGTTCTACCATTCCTAGACCGGCAAGGGAACGTGCTGTTCCAACAGGACAATGCACGTCCGCATGTATCCCGTGCCACCCAACGTGCTCTAGAAGGTGTAAGTCAACTACCCTGGCCAGCAAGATCTCCGGATCTGTCCCCCATTGAGCATGTTTGGGACTGGATGAAGCGTCGTCTCACGCGGTCTGCACGTCCAGCACGAACGCTGGTCCAACTGAGGCGCCAGGTGGAAATGGCATGGCAAGCCGTTCCACAGGACTACATCCAGCATCTCTACGATCGTCTCCATGGGAGAATAGCAGCCTGCATTGCTGCGAAAGGTGGATATACACTGTACTAGTGCCGACATTGTGCATGCTCTGTTGCCTGTGTCTATGTGCCTGTGGTTCTGTCAGTGTGCTCATGTGATGTATCTGACCCCAGGAATGTCTCAATAAAGTTTCCCCTTCCTGGGACAATGAATTCACGGTGTTCTTATTTCAATTTCCAGGAGTGTATATGCAGAATGAAGCGACCAGTTTTGAAGTTGTACTAAGGCCGGGATTCGAATCTGTATCTCTCGCTCAAGAAGCAGACGCACTTAGCCACTGTTCCAGGCTGGCACAGTGAGTTTGCACAACTGCACAATCCACTCTACCGCACATCCGTCCTCATTCCAAATTCCCACTGAAGCCCCTAACTCGAAAATATTGCGGAGGCTTGTGTAGTGTTGGTTATAGTTATAGAATCGAAAAATGGTTCAAAATTCAAATGGTTCAAATGGCTCTGAGCACTATGGGACTTAACATCTGAGGTCATCAGTCCCCTAAAACTTAAAACTACTTAAACCTAACAAACCTAAGGACATCCCACACATCCATGCCCGAGGCAGGATTCGAACCTGCGACCGTAGCTGTCGCGCAGTTCCAGACTGAAGCGCCTAGAACCGCTCGGCCACAGCGGGGAGGCTTACCAAATGCATTGGAATAGTGACACAGCATCGAGCAGAATGGGGGATCCTGACTGAAACCCATACACAGGTGCTTTAATCAAATGAAACTATACGGTTCCAGCAATCTTCTCAAGTCTCAGACCCTATGACGTATATATGCAGACTGAACAGAAGAATGAAAATATTTGAATACTGCTCGTCCTTCTGCTACAGATAGGTATAGGAAATTCGGGAGATGCAAAGTATAGCAGGGTGTTTCGTCACCGTAAGCGTCATAAAGTCACGGAGATGCCCATCAAATTGCATTGGGAGAAGCGTTCAACATCACGGTGTTGTACCCTGTTAAAATTCTGAGACAGTACCTTCTTAGAAGAGTCAGCGAATGTATTCAGCGAAATAGCTACGAGGGTAAAATCGGAGGGATGCGAACTCACACAGCAATTGACCCTTAATCTTTCTTACCGTCCACTACAAGGGGCTGGGACGAGAATGGAGGTGAATGTCAGTTTTAAGCAAAGCGCCAGACTTCCTAAGGTGGTTTGCAGAGTGTGGATGTAGATGCTGCAGACGTAAATTTATGTTCATCATTACTGTCCAAACTGTAGTCCTAAGTTCCCTTCACTGTCCGAAGCCTGCTTTCCAAAGGTACTTTGACGGTAGTCTGCAGACGACACATAAAAAAAAAAATGTTGTAACTCGTACACTGATGGGGTTTACTTCATGAATCGTCTTACACACGATCCAACAAAATCTCAAATTATACTCTACGGTCAATTCTTTGTTGGACTCTTGTGACTTAAACGACCAATATTCTTGCAGATTTTCTCTTTCGTGGTAGATATTACGAGCTTCATTTAGCTTTTGCTGGTAATTCAGGCTGCTGCATCGCATATTAAATGAATGTCTGGAAGCTCCTCCCACTAATAATGCTCCCAGTTTCACAGCAAACTATGAAATAGAAACAGGGTGCTCATCACAGATGATTGTACTTTACTTTTCGAGGTAACACTATCAACAGCGAAGCGCCAAGCAGCTCTTAGTTAATAAGCACCAGCGGTTTCAGTCACCTGGCCTGGACCCATTGCTCATTCAATACCTCGTACGGTCTTACACAATAATCTCCATAACCATCTGCTGATCTTAAAACCCTAATGGTCTGTTGCACCTTTTGTATCGTCATATATACTTTGGAAATATATGTGACCACCAGAAGCTACAACTCTCTGCTGTCTCTTTGAAACTACAGGAATTTTTTTTATCTGACTTATTACGTATTCAGTCGAGGATGTAGCAAGTAAGTAAGGTATAGTTCTGTTAACCAGAAGATTGGAAATTTTGGATCATAATATTTGGCATTATCATAAGCCTTTCAAGATGTATGAAATAGTGTCCATGAATGGAAGTGAAGAGATCTGAATTTAAAAACTACCTAAACTGACTTGATACTACGTATTTATAATTTAGCAGCATATTATCGGTTTAACAAGTGGAAAATGCGTGCCTGAAAATGTGTATGTCGTATACTCCTCAAGATAATATCTGCTTTTTGCTGTCGTAGCTATTTCTTTTCCTTGTATAAATATCTAAATCCTGATTTATGCTTCATATAACAACTGTGGCATAAATCAGGATTCAGATATTTGTACACGGAAAAGAAATGTGTCGACAGACATATCTCGGGACGCGTTCTCTTGCTGTTTGGATAACATCTGATACATTTGTGACTCACGGTAAGGTGCGTCGTTTCTTTATACCAACAGTAATCTTGAACCTATGTCTTATAACGCACAAATTTTGAAGGTAGCCTGCAGTACACACGTCAGAGACAGTCAGAAAGTTAGTCATACTGCGTAATTCGGTATCCTCTGTGCGTCTTTAAAAGTAGTGCAACAATAACGCTGGAGGTTCGTGACAAGAGGGAAAATCACCTTTGGAGAAATGTGCTTCATGTAATAGAAGTAGTAAATGACGTAACTTCTTCTCTTTGCGGGTATTAATTAGAGAAGGTACACATCTGTGACCTCGCACAAAGCTTGCAAAATTTAGATCATACAAGCGATATATACTAGGCGGTAATATGACATTTTTCAGATACTATACAGATGCAAACCAGGTTGACCTAGCAAACACACCGTATCAGCTATCCACAACACAGGAAATCAAACATACTGTGATTTTTTAAAATCGATTCGAGACAGAATACTAAGTCAATTATGCAAAAAAGCGCGAAATTATCGTGAATAAAGTTTTCTTTTTCTTTTTTGAGTCATCAGTCTTCTGACTAGTCTGATGCGGCCCGCCACGAATTCCTCTACCACCAACATTTTCGCATTGGAGTAAGACTTGCAACCTATATCCTCAACTAATTTCTGCACGTATTGGTACTGTCAGTTTTCGACTGTAGTTTTTAATCTCTACTGCTCGCTCTAGTACCATGAAAGTTACTCCCTGATGTCGAAACGTACGTCCTATCTTCCTGTTCCTTCTTCTTGCCATTGTTTTCCGTGTATTCCTATTCTGCTATGAATCTTCCCATCTCATACCATACCTGTCCACCTAATTTTCAACATTCGTCTGTAGCACCACATCTCAAATGCTTCGATTCTCTTTTAGTACGGGTTCCCGCAGTCCATGTTTCATTACCATACAATGCAGTGCTCCAAATGTACATTCTCAGAAATTTCTCCGTCAAACTATGGCCTTCTCTTGACCAGGAATGCCCTTTCTGCCAGTGCTGCTCCTGATGTCCACCTTGCTCCGTACATCATTAGTTATTTTGCTGCCTAGGTAGCAGAATTCCTTAACTTTACCAAATTTCTGATCCCCAGTTCTGATGTTCAACTTCTTGCTGTTTTGTTTCTGCTGCTTCTTCTATTTACTCATAATCCATATTCTGTACTCTTTAGACCGTACATTCCATTCAACAGATTCTGTAATACTCCCTCACTCTCACTGAGGGTAGCATTGCCACCAGTGAGTCGTATCATTACTACCCTTTCATCTTAAAGTGTACTTCCTCTCTTGAGTGTTTCTTTTATTTCCGTCTTTCCTTTATCGATGTATACATCGAAAAGTAGGAGCGCATGACAACATCCCTGACTTACACCCCGTTATGCGCTAACACTTTTTTCTCGATTCCTCGTTCCCTCTTGATTCTTGTACATGTTATGTATTGCCTGTTTTTCCCTACAGCTTACACCTGTTTTTCGCACCTTTTTCCAGGTCGACAATTCTTATGAAGGTGTCACGAGATTTCGTCAATCTTGCTTCCATTATCAGCTGCAACATCAGAACTGCCACAGTAGTGCCTCTACCTTTCCTGACGTTGAACTGATCATAATCTAACATGTCCCCAACGTGTCTGGACAACTCGAGCTCATCCAGGTGACAAAACTGTGAAAAAGTAAGTCACCTAGTAACAACGCAATCTCAACATCATTGGTCAAGTATTTCGGAATATCATTTGGAATATGACCCTTTCGTCGTTGACCAGACTGACTTATGATATCCTTCCTTGTCTCAAAATAATGTTGGGTGGCATGCCATGAGTGGGTGAAACGGCGAGATACTTCTCAAGTGATTACATTCGCTGGAATGCATGTGGGAAAATAATGTAACAAGAGATGACACAAATATCAGCTTCTTTTTTCTGGACTGAGAGGAACTAAGCTTTACAAATCTTCTATGTACGTCTTACATTTGTCCGATAACCTATCAAGCAAATGTTAGTCCTCTTACAATTTTTACTTTTTATTAATATTTCTTATAATATTATTTCGAAAAATATATCTTACACCCATTAAGCCAGAAATTAATAGTCATCTCTTAAATAGCTATAATAGCAAGGTACCTGTAAACAGCCTGGGGTTGTTTCATCGCCAGTTGTTGCTCCAGATCATTCCACTTCATTTGACCCACTACTGACAGAATAGAAATAACCATGTAAACAGGTGCTCACTAGATTGTGTACCAGCTCCATTCACTGAGTCTAATAAGGCACTTCCCATGTGACAAAACAGACAAAAAGAAGATAAACAATACTTCTTCACATTTTTAATTAGTAAAGATCGTTATATTGGCTTTCGTGTGCTTTGTTAGAGAGCACTGCTGCTTGTGACACAAAATTACTACGGAGGTGGCGTTATCCGAATGTGGCGGACATCATGAAAGGTCATTGGAATATTATTCGCAGTGCTGTTTCGAGAGGTATGCGATGTGTAAATGGATGTAGAAGGAAATGATTGTAGGAGTAGCCTCGGAGCTTCCGGATTCCTTTCCTAATGTACTTCTGATCAAAAAGCAATTCTGGTAGCTGGAGTCAGAGGCCTCTCTTAAACCCGGTGATACTTTCATGAAAACTTTCATTTCCTAACCTATATTTCCTTAGAAGTCAAACAACAACTTTCATAGCTTTAGCTTTATATACGTTTTGATATAATTAAATATTTTCATACAGATTTTCATCCCCTGTTTCACCACTTAAGAGGTTGAATTTCCAAAATACACTGAAACGCATATTTCATTGTTTCCAGCCGAGGAGCCAAATACTGGTTTTCAAAGATTTTGTTTCGAAAGTGATTCCGTGATGCAATATCTCCGAAATAAGTTTCATGCCCTAATTTCGTCCTTAGGCGTTAAATTTCGAAAAACAATGAAACCCATTACTCTTTATTTCTAAGTAGGGAACCAAATACAAATTTTCTTAGCTCTAACTTCCAAATATTTATTTAATAAGATATTTTTAAAAATTCATCCGCTATTTCACCCCCTTGGAGGTTGAATTTCCAGAATTACTTCCAAATCAAATACCATTTTTCGTAAATATAGCTTTAAAAATGCTTAGTATATCTTTCATAACAATGTATTTTCAAAACAAATTTTCACCCACTCCTCAAGCCTCTTAGTGATTGAATTCCTGAAGTTTCTGAAGTATGAATTTTTTTATTTCTGGCTGAGAAACCAAAGATCAATTTTCGTGGTTTTGGCATCAAAATTTAATTAAACTCGACATACTTTCAGTAAATCTGTCGTCCCACATATCATCCTCTTAGGGATGCAACTTCGAACAATCTGTTACTGAACCATTCATGCAGTACAAGATAAGCATCGTGTCCAAATTTCAATATGCTGTCCTTGGCAGCTTGGGCTGGTCGATGATGAGTCAGTAAATCAGTCAAGTCCTATTTCACCCTACTACAATTTGAATTTCCAGAAATACTGAAACTTTAATTTTATTTTTCCAGTTGAGAAACCAAACTTTTTTTAAGGTTTACTTTTAAAAATGCTCGCATAATGAAATATTTTCATAAATATTTTCATCCCCCATTTCACCCTGTTAGAGATACACTTTCCAAAAACCCTTAAAAACACGATTTTTATTTCTGACCAAGAAGTCAAATACCAATTTCCATAGATGTATCTTTGGAAATGGTTTGATAGTACTTTCATAATGAATTGTTTTGAAAAAAAGCTGTCACCCACTATTTCACCCAAATATGATTTAAATACCCAAAAATGATGACACAAGTATTTATTAATTTCTGACCAAGGAACCAAATACCAGTTTTCGTAGTTCTAGCTTCAAACTTGCGTTATTAGGGAGATATTTTCAAAAACCATTTCAGTCTATTTCACCCTCTAATGGGTGGCATTTCGGAAAATCTCTTCCTAAACGATGCCCTCTTCAAACTTTAAGTTTCGGTATGGGCTGGGCGACTCTGTCAGGACATTTTCTTTAATATACGCAGATAAGCTCTTAGATCAAAATTCTGCATACGTTATTTCGTAGACATACAGCTACATCAAAGTTATTTCATTTCTTCATTTAGATTTCATTTTAACACAAAAAATGATGGGATAATTAGTAGGAAAGGTTAGAAAAGAATATGTCTTGTTCATCATAATTTTATTCCATTCAATTATCAGATGTAATCCATAGAGAACTTCACACATTTCATCATAACCTCAGTATTTGTAGGCGGACAGCTGAGATATTTCAACAAAGAACTCTTCAAACATGCTTTGAGTCAAACATTTGATAGCTGAACACTGGGTGATTACACAAATATTGTCTTAATGGAGGGTTATTCATGTTAGACGGAACATCCGGCGTTTGCAGGGTAATCGCACACCCTCAGCTCGGTGTTGTACTGCAGTCCTGCTGGGCACGGGATCAACCAGGCAACTCCGTTCTCGTCGCACTTGTAGAAGCTGTTACAGTCGCTGGGGTTAGGCAATTGGGTGACGTCATCCGGATTCCAAGGTGGGCATGTGGGAGCATCTGCAGCAGGATCCTGTGGGCTTTCGACATTACCAGAGCCAGTATTTCCGTTGTCTTGACCGCCATTAGAGGAATCGTCGCCAGATGGGTTACTTGGATCAGCAGACGATGAGCAACCAGCACTCTCTGGGTAGTCACATACCCTCAGGTTCGCATTGTACTCGAGTCCAGCTGGGCATGGTATGAGCCAAGCCACACCATTCTCGTCGCATTTGTAGAAGCTGCTGCAGTCACTGGGATTGGGCAACTGTGTGACGTCATTTGGATTCCAAGCTGGACAAGTAGGAGCATCTCCAGCTGGTGGATTTGGGCTCACATCATTACCCCCATTAGAATTTCCGTTATCTCCACCCCCCTCAGAAGGTGTATCATCAGATGGGTTGCTTGGTGCAGATGATGAGCAACCAGCATTTTCTGGGTAGTCACACACTCTCAGATCTGCATTGTATTCGAGACCGGCTGGGCATTCAATGACCCAGGCAACGCCGTTCTCGTCACACTTGTAGAAGCTGCTGCAGTCATTCGGATTGGGCAGCTGGGTGACGTCATTAGGATTCCATGGGGGACAGCTGGGGGCGTCGCCAAATGGTGGATCTGGTGAAGCGCCTCCGTTATCATCTGATCCTCCACCATTTCCATTGTCGTCGTCAGCTGGTGGAGACGGTGATGAGGAGCAACCAGCTCTCTCTGGGAAGTCACACACCTTCAGATTTGGATTGAACTCAAGGTTTGCTGGGCATGGGATGACGGTTGCAACGCCTGATGGTTCACATTGTAGGAAGCTTCTGCAGCTGTCTGGGTTCGGAAATGGTCCAGAAGCTCCATTGCAAGTTGCACTCATCTGAAAGAAATTGCATATTTGTTAGTATTCCTGGATTTTCATTATCATTATATTCTATTAGCAATACACAGGGTTATTTCTATCGTCAATATCTCCTCGTTTGTCTAGGATTACTTTCAGAATATTTTGGTAGAGTGGCTTGTGGCTTCCAGAGAATCGCTAAAGAAATATAGCAGTTCGTCTGATTTTTTTTTTTTTTTTTTGTCATGTTGACAGATTCTTCCGCCAGTTCTTGCTAGAGCAACATTATAACAAATGAGAATCGCCAGTTTGCTTTTGTTCTGCAATATTAGTTTTGTTGTTGAACGGTATTCGGCTTACGAGTCTGAGTAAATGTCTGAAGATGGCCTTTTATTGTTAAACGGTTTTCGGCTTACGAGTCTGAGTAAATGTCTGAAGATGGCCTTGTTAACAATAAAACTAATATTGCAGAACAAAAGCAAACGGTGTTTTTCATTTATTCTTTTTTTTATCTCCGTTTACCTTTGTATCTGCACTGCACTGAAATTGCTTGCACCATTATGGAAATATAGGATGTAATGCTGTGCGACTTATTTGGAAATAAAACTTCATGCATTCACTAGTGATACTTATGTTGATAAAAGTAGTGCCTACTATTCGCCCTGAAGCGTGATTTTTACTACTTGCGTCCGATTCACCTTTGTTTTTTCATGAGTGTTGACTGTAAATTATCAGTTATACATATTACTATGGATACGTTTACTGGCAGAGAGTTTCCAGATATGCATCTCTTTATTGGGTCCACTCAATGCAGTGGAAAACAGTCCTGAAAACGATGATCCTGCATCTACAGCAATAACATCAGTATAGAAGCGCCTGTGGTGTCTGTGTGAAGGAAATGCCGAACAATTGTACGTGTATTGTGTAATCGACAGAATAAATCATAATCACAGTATTACTCTTTAAAGTGCCACCAGAGAATACTTATCTCTTCTGTCAAACTATTCAGAAAATATCTCTGATTATCTTCGAAATTTTGTCAGTGGAGCTGTGGTTCATCATATACAAATACAGATCTACGTTCAGTGTTATTTCACGGAAATAATATTATGGTATATAGGATGGAACCATTTACGAAAATTCTTTAGCTGTTAGTGTTTTACCAACTGTACATGACCAACATTTAAGTCTGTATCTGTAATGTTCATAATACTAAATATAGTATTATATTAGTGTAACCAGTTAGCTTATAACTTTTTGTTAAGTAGTAGTGGCACAGTGCTTACCTTGGTGGTATATTCTTACTGCCTGCAAGAAAATATAAGACTTTTTCTTGCTGATCGATACCAGAGAAGATGGTCGAGAGAGAGGAGACAGCATATTATAGCGAGAATGTGTGACATAGCAGCCTTCAAGACACTGCTTTCTCATAAGAATGGAAGACAAGAATACCAGCGAAAACTGGCTTCGATCTCAAATGTCATACTGTAGACAATTCCGACTAGGTAATTCATGGTTAGTTTCTTACAACTGTCACTAAACGTACATCCAAGAAAATGGGAAAACATATTATAGCTTCTTTTTTTAATCTTGTGAACATGAATGATTTTTAAGACTGGAAATTCAAATTCCATGTTCAGTAAGACACAGAACTTAACTAAGGGAAAGGTAACAACATCCATGTTCCTGCAGTGTATAATCATTCCATTGTATTGGCTGATGTCATTTGACGTCTGTCCTGCCTCTTTGATCCGGTTCGAGCCTCAGTCAAATGTCTGTGACAGAGCAGTGTAGTTTAGTACACGTTTGCGTATTACATCGATGGATCCTTCTGAATGGCGAAGCTTGCGGTAGGGGAAGCGATGCTCGTCACCTTCGTCAAGATCGTTTTCCACAACGTCAGAACTCATCTTAACACTTTGCGCAACAATTACGCAACGGCTTCGTGAAACGGTACCTTCACCGTCAGCTGACGTGACTGTGCTACACGAAGGAGACGCCGCACATTCGAATAGGAAGAGGCTGTACTGCATCACGTTGAACAGAACTCACGAACGAGTAAACGAGCAATTTGTGAAACAAATGATGTCCTGGGTCCTGCCAACCAATTATTTGTAAAAGTGGTCGCATTACCAACATGTTTGCAAACTGCTGTAGCACGTAAACGTATGTTTTCACAAATAGGTTTCAATTTTAAATATTACACATTCACTCGCGTCTACAGTTGTTGTAATGCGCATTTCTAAACATCGTTTAGGTATAAAGGTTATTAACCCTTTTATCGCAATTTCTTTTCGTCTCAACGACTGAATATAATTGTAGAAGTATTGCATAAGATAACAAATAATAGCAGATTAGACTCAGCCTTTAAATGAATTCACAATTTCGATATTATTTTAAATTAACAGCTATTTTCCTGAAACAATCGGACCGAGAATATTCTATGAAATAAATTTAGCATTTCATCTTTGGCAATTAGCACTTATGCAGTTTGGATTTAGAGAAAGCAAATATTAATAATACTAAGTTAATACTGGTAAACTGCTGGCTAACATATTGAATGATTAGAATAATAATTCTGTACACACACCCACATTTGGAGTCGATTACATCAACTGAGCGACAGGTTTCTTACTAAAGAACACACAACATAATATGCAGGTTGCTGGATACACTTACCACAGTCACCTTTCGGATGGAAGCTGCACTGCCGCTTCCAACCAAGGCCGCTAGCAAGACGGTCACAAGTAGTGGATATCCTGAAAAGTAAAACATGATGTAACACGCATCTTATAACACAAGCTTGCTAACACTTAATGCATTTGTTTGTTGCTCTGTGTGAAATTTTCGTTTTAAACAAAGCTAAGAAATTTAGACAATTTGCTCTTTCGTTATAAGTAATACTGATGGGAATTCTCAATGCTCATCGCACATTCCTCTCAGTGTGACAGAATGAGCTGTACTCGTACTTGTAACATCCCATAAAATTAACATCGTTCGGTAGAAGGTTTTCCTTGTTATATTCAACGTTCGGCATACTTCTCTATTCTTTATAAACTCAACTAGCATAAGAATTTAATGAAATCATGACCGACGGGACGTTAAATGTTGGCAATGGGCTTACTGAACATGCAGTGTAATAAAATACAGTGGTAATCGAAGTCTGTTACAAATCATAATTAGCCAACATTAGATATCGTTTGAATTGTTCCGCAATACCCGCTATCACTATTGTGCACGAGACAAACGTCGCTTAGCCTTGTCTGTGCTACTAGTTTCAATATTTTATACTTAGATAAAAGTGCGCTCTGCATTTAGATGTTCTAAGTTTGCTTGTTACCTAAACGTATACATGCTTTCAGAGTTCTCAGTATCTGTTTTTGTCGGCTATATTGAAACTTATTTCAGCTGTTGCTTTAGAGATATGCAGTAGAATAAATCAACTCCCTTACTTACTAAATAAATATCTGAGATACGTTACCCAGAGAAACCACAATACACAATGCAGCACACAGTCAAGTGAACATTTTGGCACCAGCTCTATTCGAGAATATAAGTTTATTTATACGCGGTATATTTTCTAAGCAAGCAGAAGCTATATCAAAGTTAAAAAAGGGCCAATATCGCGGCAATTGGATCTTACCTCTCATGTTTGCTCAAGTCACGTTACTGTCCGCAAAAGGTGGCTTAGACTTACATTCGTACCGCTTAAATAATCCCTCAACGGGCTATCTTCGTTCGTCAGACACAACCACACGAACGTCAGCGTCGCAGATAAGAAACAAATCTGCCATTGTGGATAACGCATTCGTCTAGATGCATTCATTTCTTATCTGACACTGTCAACTGCTGTTACACTAGGTGAGAACATATGTAATTTCCTGATAGCGTCATCTATAATTCTGCCTGTCACAGGACGTGTTAAATTCTAAGAGGGCGTACTGAAAGTAATTGTCTATGTGTGAAAACACTTGGGGATTTTAAACAAAACAAATGGTATTAACATGCTGTGTTTTCTCCCCCATGCCTACATATTTATCTCTCAACATAGTCACCCTGTCGACGAACACATTTCTCCCAACGAGAGACAAGTTTGATAATACCATCACTTTAGAATATTTGGCTTTGTTGACGGAGCCACAACGTCACATCTGCTTGCACTGCTTCATTACTTTCAAAGTGAATTCCACGAGGGTGTTCTGTAAGTTTTGGAAACGGATGAAACACGGATGGGGCTAATTCGGGACTTTATGAAGGATGATTGATGACAGTGAACTCAAGACGTCGGATTGTTGCAGAGGTCACAGAGCTCTTGTGTGGTCTGGCGTTACGATGCTGAAGGAGGAATGTGCTCCATGTTTGGACGAACTCTTGGAATTCTAAACTCGATTACAACAAGGTGTTTGTCACACACCACCATAGCTAAGTTACTCACTGCCATGTTACCTGCCATGTTACATGCTACAATTCGGAACCCTCTAGCCTCGAAGGAAGAATAAAGATGAAAAACAAAGCTGTGGATTCTTAATAACGTTCGTTATATTTAAACAGTTTGAAGATGCTTCGCTTGAAAAATTCGGAGGCATTTCTTTTCAGCACGCCCTCACAGAATCTCGCATACGAGTGTATGGGAACTAAAATGGCTTGAACCATTTTCCACTGTAATCTTCGGGATCTATAAGCAAATCCATAGGTAAACACCATTTGAGAGGTAATTCTAATCATGTACCATAAATTAAGCACAACAGTGCTGGAAACACGATGTTGGCGAACCCTTTACTTAAGCAAATATAATTGACTGTGGCTGTAAACCACAACGTTAATCTCAGACTAAAATGAGGAAACTGATAGCATGGAGACACAAAGATAGCTCTCATTGTATAATCAAATGGAGTACATTTATGACGACATTGACCTGTTGCGAGAGCGGACCCTGTGCGACTTGCGTAGAAGCTTCATCAGTGCCCAACGATCACAGCACAAATACTGAGTTAACTGCATACTAACTGTTTGGCACTCCTTGTTACTATGCTGTCTGACAGTTGATAAGCACACACTACCCTGCGAGCCCTTCAGTCTATTACATAGCCTCCTTTGTAGCAGATGTTTTGGTTCCTCTTTCCTCTGTCCTGCAAACAGCTTTGAAACGTTTTCTGTGGACTGTCTCGCCTCATGAGACAAAATTAATTTGTGTAACCAAACATGTCATGTGGTTTCCTAACTACCATGCACGTCATTAAATTACACTACAATGTAGATGGCACATAACTTCCATATAGTGTACAAAGTAGTCATAAGCGACAGCTTTTACATGCTACTTACGAGCAGAAGCAATGCAAACGTTGTCATTCCAAGACGCAATAGATATCTGGTCGTTAATGAAGCCGATGCTAAGTCTCGTGTAGGAAGCAGAAACGTCTACCAGAACGAATCAGGCTTGGTCTGCAGTAGGAAAATGACGTGTTGAGACAGTGATTCACCGTACCACGACATTGCTGCTCGCTTTGCTCGTCAGTTGTGCTAATGTGGAAACGGGGGTTCAAAAGTTTCGGATACAACGACATGTAAGATCTTAACGCCCTCGTGGATTAGCGCCCGAGATGACGGACATTCTGTTTCGTCGGGAATACTGAATTATAGACATACGTCACAAACATTGAGTGAGGGAAAAACATATTCTAAGACAGGAAAACAATGCACCAACTGGAGTCATACTGATTCCACGGCATAAAGTCTTCGTAAATTCCATTCCATTTACTCAGTTAGATAGTAACAATGCCTAACAGACCCGCGCGTGGACTATATATCTAGATGTCAACATTAGAGAGAGGACATGTAGTTGGGTTCAAAGAAGACGGATGGAGTAATCGGCGAAACTTTGGAAAATTCAATAGGAGCGATACCACTACTGGACGATGTTGGCAACAATGGGTAAACCGTGTTGGGATAAAAGTTCAATGTGAAAGGATATCAGTGATACGATTCACAGATGACATTGCTATCGTCAATGAAAAAGAAGAAGAACTACATGGTCTACCGAATCGAATCAACGGCTAATGAGTACAGATTGTGAATTGAGAGTAACTAGAAAAAAGGTAAAAGTAATGAGAAGTAGGAGATATGATAACAGCGAGAAAATTAACATCATTAAGTAGATGAAATTATTAAGGAACTCTGCTGGCAAGGCAGTAAAATAAACGTGACTAACGGAGAAGGAGGACATCGAAAGCAGTCTAGCACTGGCAAAATGGGCATTCCTGGCCAAGAAAATTCTGCCGGTATGAAACATAGGCCTTAACTCGAGACGAAATTTCTGAGAATGTGCGTTTGCAGCACAGCATTGGATAATAGTGAAACACGGACTTTTGGGGAAACCGGAACATAAGAGAATCGAAGCGTCTGAGCTGTGGTGCTACACACGGAGATTGAAAGTCAGTTGGAGTGGTAAGGTAGGGAACGAGGAGATTCTGCGCAGAGCTGAAGAGAAAAGGAATATGTGGAAAACATGGACAAGAAGAAGGGAGAGGATGACATCTGTTAAGACATCAGAGAACAGCTTACATGGTATTAGATGGAGCTGTAGATGGTAATATCAGTAGAGAAAGACAGAGACTGAAATGTATTCAGCAAATAACTGAAGACAGTGGTTGCAAGTGTTATTCTGAGATGAAAATGTTGCCACAGGAGAGGAATTCATGGCGGCTTGCATCAAACTATTCAGAAGAGTAATGACCCAAAAAATAAATTAATTATATAATAAATATCGTAAAATAAAAAGGCCAAATACAAAGTGAAGAAGGAAATGGTCGACCTAGACCGAGCAGACGTCAGAGAATCACCCAGAACCCCGCATTCCTCATTATCATTGATCTCACTTTTGCTTCAGCGACTGCAAGGATCACTAATAGGCGGCTCACAGAAAGAGGGCTGAGCTTACGGCGCCCCATGCGCCAACCACCATTCACCTCTGTAGACCAGAAAGCCCGACTGCAGGGGTGTTGGGTACATTCGGAATGGAATCTCGTTGTCTGGAGTAGAAATATCTTCAGCGATGAGTCCCGCTAGGAATTTTTCCCCGATGACCAGCAACGCCACAGACAAAGGTGGTACACCAAACTGTCGCCTGAAAAACTGATCGACAATCAGCAGTGATGGTCTCTGGGAGGCCACTTTATTTCATAGTTTTACCACTTTGGCTCTCAGTACTGAGGTACATTGACTATATTCTTGGCCCCGATTTGTTGCCTTCAAAGGTAAGCCATCCTGGGCTTACATTTCAGCAAGATGAAAACCGACTGCAAACGGCAAGAGTTTCTACTGATGGTCGTCGTCCTTGCTTTACCTTACCGCGACCAATAAAGCCAACGGATCTTTCCCCCAATTAAGACCCATGGAGCATTATGGGCAGTGCTCTCCAATCAGCTCGGGATTTGACAATTAAACACGCCTATTGGACTGGATTTAGCACGTAGCCCACAGCAGCAAGGCCAGTGCCAAGCTCAGTAACTGATTCCAAAAGGACAGAGGTGGACTAACACGTTATTGACTTGTTCATTTTGAAAAGTTCTTTCTGTTGAATAAATCCTCCAATTTTCCTGGAATCATTATGATTTGTTTGTCCGTAAATGTACTTCACCTCTTCCAGTTTCAGCCCATTCGGTTGATTCTTTCATGGGACGTCTTTTTGATTATGTCCTCACAGTCGATGCGACACCATCTGAGAAATGCTATTCCAGCCGGCATGTTCACCTGATATCCCACCTGCTCGAACCGTGTGCTCTTGGGTGGCCGAGAAAAAGTCATACCACAAGTTGTTGTTTATTTATTTCTTTATATTTATTTTTTGAGTCATCAATCTTCTGACTGGTTTGATGCGGACCACCGCGAATTCTTCTCCTATGCCAACCTTTTCATCGTATAGTAGCACTTGTGACCTTTCTCCCCATTTATCTGCTCGATATATTCCAATCGCTGTTTTCTTCTACAATTTTTACCGTCTACTACCTCTAGTGCCACGGAAGTTATTCCGCCGTGTCTTAACAGATGTCCTATCATTCTGTCCCTTCTTCTTATCAGCGTTTTTCACACATACCTTTCCTCACCGTGTCTCTGGAGAACCTCGTCATTCCTTAGCTTGTTAGTCCATCTCGTGCCACTACTAGCCAGCTATTACCCCTGACGGCTCTGGCGTAAGTTTGATGCTGCATGGAATAACCTTCTGGTGTCTTATTAATACAGGAAATTAAATTTCCTCACCGGCCCCACGATCCTAGCAGGTATTTGTTGCACAAGACCGTCTACATGTCGTAATAAATTTTGTTTTCTATATCTTCTTTTCGACTACTCCCATCACCATACCAAAACCAGGACTTGTAAAACAACGTTTAATGTCAGCATCAAATATACCCATGCTCCCATTACAAAGAGGTTTTCTTGACAGTGACACTGAATGTTTTATTAGAAGTTCCATATTTTGAATTGTTAATGGCAGCAGACGAAACGACTTTACAAATAAAATGTGCATAATGGAGATCTAGAAGGTCTCATATGCCCTTATCTGTCATCGAGGCTCAGCTTGGGTAGATCGTCAGCTGGTATAGAGTCGTTGCTCGTACAGAAGTGACTGTTTCGTCGATAAACGTAGCAACGTCTATACCCTCAAATGAATTAATTTGTTTGTCCTACTACAATGTACCAAATACGATAAAAATTTGTAATTTTTTCCCTCCATTTCAACATTGTAGTAAACTAAACTAGTTTCGAAGAGATGGCAATAAAATATTTTGCGATGTTCGCCGTGTAAATGAAGATGTATGGGGCGCTAATTTCGTTTGTTAAGTACCCAGTTGAGCTGCTTTACAACACACCATATTTTGTAACACCGTCCTAGGTCAAACACCAACCCTTTCTGCTGTTAAGGCATGTAACACTGAGGATACTGATCCGAAATTAAGATGGGGATTCTGTGCTTAGCACTCTCAGTGCCTCTGTCCGTAGGGAAAGGTGTATGTGTCGGCATAGGCACTTCCCGTCTTATTCTATTTTAAATTTTTATTCATCTTTCCTTTCTCTCAGTGGATAAATAAACAATCTAATATCCTGCAGGCCATAGTCTAGGGCAAGACTAATGACTAGATGATTAAATAACACTTCGAAAATTTGTCCGTCGGCTTCCCCACTCATTCATCGACGCTTCTTTGAAATGATGTCACGATGCCCAGAGTGATCCTTAGCAACAACGACGCTGCTATGTTATTGGAAATTTGTGGTAAGGTCTTATGGGACTAAACTGCTGAGGCCATAGGTCCCTGGGCCTCGCACTTTTCACCTAATTTACGCCATGCCCGAGGGAGGACTCGAACCTCCGACGGGGGGGAGCCGCGCGAACCGTAACAAGACGCCCGTTAGACCGCACTGCTACGCTGCGCGGCTGCTATGTTGTACAAGCACTCAAGGCAATGTATATACACATACGACACCCGTTAACAAGTTTTAGGGAGGCGACAACAAACCATGACCACTGGCAACTTACCCTTACCCTGACCCTCACTGAATAACTACTGCACTTCCTTCAGTGTTCATTGCCGCGGTATGAGACCGAATTTAGTTAATTAAAGTAACGTAATCGTTAAACGTACAACATTTTCTTGCATCTACTTTGATTGCGAGTTTCTGTGGAACAACTAGAAAACGTCGGATTTCTTGTGAGCTTTGGCTCAATATACGTAATCTGCTGATTTTAAAATTGGGTAACACGCACATGTCAGTTACTAGAAGCGCTTGGAGTAAGGATGTTCATTCCCACGCTGGGTTATCTACTCCTGAGAGATAACAAGAAGAAGTATTACTGCCCTTAATGGAATTATTTGCGAAGTTTAAGACGATCGATGTAAGTCTGAGCTACTACTCTCGCGTGCAAAATACCAGTTGCTAAAAAAAGATTCATCTTTCACTTGAATGAAGATGGAAATTTAAACATGCTCTTAGGTCTACAGAGCTTTTACTTTGGATAGGGCATTCAGGAAGACGGCTGTTCAAGCTATAAAAATGTGTGGTCCGACGCAGACTTGAGTTAGCGGTCCAATGCATTGTTCTGAATATCCGTCCGCTGAGATAAAGAAGGCGTTGAGACAACCACGGGAAGATTATAGTCATGTACAAACGTGTGCGAAATCCAAGGCATTCCTGGGGTGCATCAAATACATTACCAAAAACATTGGAAAAAATCTTGAACAGATGGAATGTATGTGTAATCTATTAACCTACCCGTTATATAGAGGAACACATAAGGTCAGCTAAAGATACTCGCATACTACTGGGAGAAGTAGGAATTTACAAGAGTTCACGTAATTGTGAAGATGATTACGTTGGTACTGCTAAATGAACGGTCCAGAAACGAGCAGAAGAATACAAGAACAAGAGTAGGAAGGGAAAAAGGCAGATCGGCTGTTATAGGACCCACCTTGCAGCCACTGGACCACATCATTCTATTCAAGTTTCTCATAACGCGCCGGTGGAGGTTCGAGTCCTCTCTAGGGCATGGGTGTGTGTGTGTTTGTTCTTGGGATACTTTAGGTTAAGTAGTGTGTAAGCTTAGGGACTGATGACCTTAGCAGTTAAGTCCCATAAGACATCACACACATTTGAACATTTTTTTCTCATAACGCGAAACGAGAATAGGGTATCTCTGTACTTTAAAGAGACTGTTTATAGTCAAGGTCGATGCAAAACTGTTACAGATTTGTTAATCATAAGTAAAATTTTACATAGCTATAATACAACTTGTGGAAATTAGGGGGTCTACTAACGTTTTACTCCTCTGATGCTTGTCGTTTGTTAAAATCCACAATATACATGTGATTCAGGTAGATATGCAAATATTTTAATGCAAATATTTAATTAATATTTAATTTATTCCGCAAGTAAAACTAAATTAAAAAAAAAAAACTGAGATAAACGAAGATCTGCAAATGTCTAGTTACGGAATTACGTCTAATAAAATATTTTGCCTGAAATTTAGCGACTTCGCTGGTATGAAGTCACCGCAAAACTGTATGAGTTTAAAGGAAAGCACGATTTCCGTTATTTTGTTGTTATTGGCCTGTGAATCTAATAAAGCACATCCCAAAGGTCTATCTGCAGTAGTTTTCCAGAACATTTAGAGAAGCAAAGATTATTATACAATAAAATTTGTTTTCTTTCCATTAAGAATGTAGAAATATTTATGTCATTGTTGGCAACCGTTAGTGAGTTGTTTCAGTTGTTTCCTAACTTTCAGTGAAAGAACATAATAATAATAGTGTATTTAAATGGAACCACGTAGTAACTGTTGTACTTTCTACATTATTTATGAAATAGGGTTGTCTTTCAAATTTACGACAGAGGAATACGCCGATATGGTGTTTATTTATAGCAAATGTGATGGTAATGCTACGGCTGCAGTTAACGAATATCGCGTTCGTTATCCAACTGAGAGGATTCCGAGAAATTACGTCTTTGCTTCTCTGGATGTTCTGGAAAACCTATGTAGATACACGTCTGGGACATGTTTTTTGTTAGATTCACCAGATCAATAACAAAACAATTGGAATCGTGCTTTACTTTAACTGCGTAAAGTTTTGCGATTGCTTCTTATTAGCGAAGTTGCTAAATTTCAGATGAAATCTCTTATTAAGCGTAACTCCGTAACTGAACAATTGCGGGCCTGTGTTTATATGAACAATTTTTTTTGTTTTACTTCTGAAATAACATGTTAAAATATTGGCATTTTCTCGTGAATCACCCTGTGTAGTTGAAATCTGATTTCGCAGGAGAGAGCGGATGAATTTGGTCAATTACTGTTAGTTATACAGGAACACACACACTACTTTATTCCTTGAACCAATGCACAGTTTTCTCTTTAAAACAACAAAGATCAATTTACGGCTGAGGGCCCAAGTAACTTCTCCGGAATAAATTTAAATGATTGCTTTTAAAACACCAGGATGTAGAGTAACGGCTGAAGGCCTTATTTAAGTAAAATTACAATATCTTCCGGCTAAATGCCACATTAAGGAAAATTCAAGTTACTTCTACTGCTGAAAGCGCAATTACAAAATTTTCTTTACATAACAAAAGAAAGACTTAAAGAATAAGCCTTTACACAGTACAACAGAAAAACATCTTAAGAAAACTTGAAGTATCTCGTCGGCTGAAGGCCCAAGCAATTACTCAATAATTAAAGACAACCTTTAGACAAACATTTACAGAACTCAGCTGAAGGCCGATTCAAGAATTGAAAATAATTAAAGAGAAACCTTCCCGACAAAGGTTTACAATTGAGGCCACAGATTCTGAAACAAAATCGGCTGAAGGCCTAAATACAGAGCAACAAGAATTGTAAATGAAACACGGCTGAAGGCCTAATGTTAAAGTTGTTATGAAGTTCGGCTGAAGGTCATATACTAAACAGACAATATTAATACACGGCTGAGGACATGGCACAGTACCTGCGACCAAATAAAATGACAATCACAAACAACAAAGAGTGGTGCTCAGAAGTGTTCCAAGGGTCGGCCTCGGCCTGATCACACACCGCAGAGTCATCCTCGGTGCTCCGCCGCGACCGACCAACTCCCCTCACGCGGAAACGGCCAAAAGATCAAATACACGTCCGCCGACGAGACGACCGACCGAACGACCAAACAACGGTCGTTCCCGCTCCAGTCTTCTTCAGTCGGACAGTCCATGCGTGTCGCCGGCGGTCGGCAAATACTGGCTGCCCACACATCATAGAGCTCCGTGCCCGACGCTCCTTCGTCCCCGACCGCTGTTCCGTCCCCGACTGCTGCTCCGTGCCCGACTAACTGCCACACACACACCATGACACGGAAATATAGCTGCCACACCAAAGTAGTTACAGCTGTACCAGTATCGATAAACGCTGCTGCTGCCACTGACGGAGGCTAGTGAGCAACTCTTTCAGACAGTAACTCAGGGAGGAATAAGACGCCACTCGATGGTGACAAAATGCCCAAAAGGAAAAACGGCATTAAAGCGACCATACCACGGCGCAATAGTGAAACTGCACAATTATGCAATGTTTGCATTTACTTGTTGAGAGAAGCACATCTTGGAATCTTATCACTCGAAATACGTAGTTCTACGAGTAAGAAGGTTCCAAGACGTGTTCCTCTCGTCATTTAAATGCAAACATTGGCATAATTGCGCACTGCCCTATATACTGTGGATTTTAACAACTGAAAAGCAACAAAGGGGTGCTACATATGTAGAGATGACAAGTTACACCAGGTGTATTTTACTTGTGGCAACTTGTTTGTAATTTTATTTTTCTCAAATCTGTATAGAATGTGCATTATACTCTCCAAAAAAATCTTCACGTTGCCTGAGTAATGAACATACAATGGAACATGACGTGCAACCAAAAGCACTTTTCAAGATCTGAAGATGACACTCTTACCAGTCGAAACCGGTCAAGACAAACTTATAAATTTATTCATCACATTAGATGGAATGAGTAAGGTAGAAGTAGATATCCTAGGAGTAGTGAAGAAACTTAAATCACTTAACAAACGGAAGCCTTCCGGTCCAGACTGTATACCAGTTACGTTCCTTTAACAATATGCTGATACTACAGCTGCATACTTAACGATCACATACAATCGTTTGCTCTACGAATGATCTGTATACAAAGACTGGAAAGTTGCACAGATTACAACAGTATTCAAAAAATGTGATAGGAGTAATCCACTAAATTACAGGCTTATATCGCAGGATTTTGGAACACATATTGTGTTCGAACACTATGAATTACCTCGAAGAAAATGGTCTATTGACACACAGTCAACACGGATTTAGAAAACATCGGTTTTGTGAAACACAACTAGCTCTTTACTCATACATAGTGTTGAGTGCCATTGAGATGGAATTTCAAGTTGATTCTGTATTTCTGGGTTTCTAGACGGCTTTTGACAGTGTACCACACGGCCGGCTATTAGCGAAATTGTGTGACTACGGGACATCGTCTCTGCGACTGGATTCTTGATTTCCTGTCAGAGAGGTCACAGTTCGTAGTAATTGACGGAAAGTCATCGAGGAAAACAGAAGTGATTTCTGCAGTTCCCCAAAGTATTGTATTGTATTGTACTGTATGGAACTGTGGACCTAGAAACAACGGACAAGCATCGACACCGCCGTGGCCCTCAATGGTTCACAACCCCAAAACAGGCTACTACATTCCACTCACCCCACCACCGTCCCACACCGAACTCATGGCTATTGCCCTGTTCGGCCCCCTGTGGACCCCCCTGGGAACGTCTCACACCAGACGAGTGTAACCATAATGTTTTCGTGGTAGAGTAATTATGGTGTATGCGTACGTGGAGAAAGTATTTGCTGTGCAATCGCCGACGTAGTGCAACTGGGGCTGTTATTAGGGGAACCAGCCCGCATTCGCCGAGGCAGATGAAAAACCATCTTAAAAACCATCCACATACAGGACCTCTACACTAATCCCCCGGGCGGATTCGTGCCCGGGACCGGCACGCCTTCCCGTCCGGAGAGCAGTGCGTTAGACCGCACGGCTAACTGGGCGAGCGTTGGCGAAGGTACTGTTTTAGGCCCTTGACTGTTCCTTCTTGCATAAATGGTGGAAGAGTCAGTCTGAACAGCCGTCTTAGGTTGTTTGCAGATGACGCTGTCGTTTATCGACTAGTAAAGTCATCAGTACATCAAAAAAAATTGCAAACCGATTTACAAAAGATATCTGTGTGGCGCAAAAATTGGCAGTTGTTTCTAAATAACGACAAGTGTGAGGTCATTCACATGACTGCTAAATTACAATTACGAGTAACTTAAATTGGAAGGAACATACAGAAAATATTGTAGGGAAGACTAACTGAAGACTGCGTTTAATTGGCAAGATACTTAGAAAATGGAACAGATCTACTGGAGAGACTGCCTACACTACGCTGCTCAATCCTCTTTTAGAATACTGCAGCCGGCTGCTGTGGCCGAGCGGTTCTAGGCGCTTCAGTCCAGAACTGTGCTGCTGCTATGGTCGCAGGTTCGAATTCTGCCTCGGGCATGGATGTGTGTGATGTCCTTAGGTTAGTTAGGTTTAAGTAGTTCTAACTTCTAGGAGACTGATGATCTCAGATGTTAAGTCCCATAGTGCTCAAAGCCATTTGAACCAGATAGGTTTGACGGAGTATATCAAGAAAGTTCAAAGAAGGTCAGCACGTTTTGTATAATTTCGAAATAGGGGAAAGAGTGTGACGGAAATGATACAGGGTTTTGGGTGGACATCATTGAAACAAAGGCGTTTTTCGTTGCTGTGGAATCTTCTCACGAAATTTCGATCACCAACTTTCTCCTCTGAATGGGAAAATATTTTGTTAACGCCAACCTACGTAGGGAGAAAAGATCACTGTAATTAAATGAGGGAAATCAGAGCTGTGAAGGTGGTTCGATGAAGCCTCTGCCAAGCACTTAAATGTGATTTGCAGAGTGTCCGTGTAGATGAACATGTAGATGTGGGTTTGATAATACGCAGATACTGAAGCCAGTAGCAAATATTATGAGGCTGTACAGAGAGGCAATTGAGATCACTAAACACGACGGTAATGTTATTCAAATGGACTCTTGTATGAATGTGAATAATATTTGGACTCTGGTGCTGAAGAAGATCTTGTGACAGCAATAGCGGACGATAGCAGACGACAACATCCGATTTCGCTTGAATTTTCGAAATATGCGACTTCAGCCAACTGCATGTTAGCACGTGGAAATGGAAAATTCCTTCAGTTAGTAGAGAACCAGGATGGGCCAGTATCTATTATTAAAGACCTCCTCTGCAGATACGGATTAAATATTCATCCAATCACAGTGTATATTCATCCTATCACAGTGTATATTTTCATAGGTGTGATACCATCAACATCATCAGCTTCACCATCAACATCATCACTATCATCATCATCATTTTGTTCTTCTTCTTGTTTTCCTTCGTTTATACACGCGTTATGTTTATCCATTTCACCAACATACAAATTCCTTCATACTTGTTTTCGTTCAGTATCTTACTATCTTATTACTCGCTTATGGCCTCTATTCTTTATCGGTATATCATGTTCGCTCTAATTACGTCGTGCAATAGCTAACATACAGTGTACGTTTATTGTGAATGTCATTTTGTACGTGCGGCATATTTTTAGTTTGTTAGTATTCACAAATTCATACAAATATCTACTGTCATAAGACTTTTTTCGTTTTTCAGATGCCATTTGCATTGCTTTTTACTTGATGATACACTTGTTCTAGATAAGAGGTTTTGCCACCCATGTAACTTACGGTGTTAACTTGCTCGTTGTTTTTTTTTTCCTAGTGACATTTATGTTCTAATACAGTCCCTATATTTAAAAGCCGTAACTTTCGTTATTCAGTTAGAAGTTGTACTGCGCATAAATATCCTGACTTTGAAACGTAGAACGCTGCAAACTACTGTGAAGTACCAAAGAGACTGGTACGGGCATGCATATTCAAATACAGAGATATACAAACAGTCAGAACACGGCGCTGAAGTCGGCAACGACTGTATAAGAAAACAAGTTCCTGGCGCCGTTGCGGCTATTGTTACTACAATGGCACGTTATCAAGACCGAAGTTTGAATGTGGTGTTATAGTCGGCGCACGAGTGATGGTACACAGCATCTCTGAGGTAGTGATGAAGTGGGCATTTTCCCTTTCCACTGTTTCACGAGTGTACAGCGAATGTCAGGAATCCGGTAAAACATCAAATCGCCGACATCGCTGCTGCCGGAAAAAGATCCCCCAAGAACAGGACCAACGACGACTGAAGAAAATCGTTCAACGTGACAGCAGTGCAGCCCTTCCGCAAATCGCTGCAGATTTCAATGCTGAGCCATTAACAGGTGTCAGCGTGCGAACCATTCAATGAAACATCATCGATATGGGCTTTCGGAGCCGAAGATCCATTCGTCTAGCCTTGATGACTGCCGTCAACATCGAAATTAGACTGTTGATGACTGGAAATATGCTGCTTGGTCGGAAGAGTCTCGTTTCAAATTGTATCGAGCGGATGGACGTGTACGGGTATGGAAACAACCTCATGACTCCATGAACCCTGCATGTCAGTAAGGGACTGTTGAAGCTGGTGGAGGCTCTGTAATGGCGTGGGGCGTGTGCAGTAGCAGTGATAAGGTTGGTTGGTTGGTTGGTTTGGGGAAGGAGATCAGACAGCGTGGTCATCGGCCTCATCGGATTAGGGAAGGATGGGGAAGGAAGTCGGCCGAGACCTTTCAGAGGAACCATCCCGACATTTGCCTGGAGTGATTTGGGGAAATCACGGAAAACGTAAATCAGGATGGCCGGACGCGGGATTGAACCTTCGTCCTCCCGAATGCGAGTAGCAGTGATAAGGGACCCCTGGAACTTCTAGATACGACTCTGACAGGTGACATGCACCAAGTCATCGTGTCTGATCACCTTGCATCCATTCATGTCCATTGTGCATTTCGACGGACTTGGAAAATTCCAACAAGAAAATCGACACTTTATATATCCAGAATTGCTACGGAGTGGCTCCAGGAACAGTCTAGTGAGTTTAAATTGCTACAGAGTGGCTCCAGGGACACTCTTCAGAGTTTAAACTCTTCCGCTGCTCACCATGGTCCCCAGACATGAACATTGTTGAGCATATCTGCGATGACTTGCAACGTGCTGCTCAGAAGAGATCCCTATACCCTCGTCTCTTACAGATTCATGGACATCCCTGCAGGATTCATGGTGTCAGTTCCCTCCAGCGCTACTTCAGACATTTGTCGAGTCCCTGCCACTTCGTTTTGCTGCACTTCTGCGTGGTGGCAGGGGCCCCACAAATTATACTCAGGTGCACCAGTTTCTTTGGCTTTTCAGTGCTTATCTTTGAAGAGACCTTTGTTGCTTCCCCTGTAACATTTAACAAAATCTACATACAAAGTTTTCATTTTCTACCATCGAAATTCAGCTTATAATTGTGTAGGAACTAATGACAATCAAATTTCGGAAATCCGTCCGGCGTGGTGAACAGCATGCAGGCAAGCAGAAGCTTCGGTGTAATAGACGTAATTACCTCAAAACAATGTGCATCGGACAAGAAACTTGTGACCACCACACTGCCTTTAGCATAGATAATGGGTTCAATTCGATGAGGAAAACTGTCCACACGTTTCGTCTGGGATTTCGTGCTTATCTGAATCTGTTGACCCAAATTATGTACAGAAAACGCCGCCAACACACAACACAACCACCTTCGACGTGAACTGGACTCCTCTATACTCCCGCAGATCATATTTTTAAAATTTCTTTATTTTTTTGCTTTCGGTTACGAAGATCATACAGACATCAACTTTAGTGCCAAATAATCGCAACCGCAAAAAAGCAGAATAGAACCAAATTACAAAGTTAGCATACAAACACAGTCTTAGAGTAAAATAGAAAAGTATTTAGACAAACACCAGACAGCCGGTGGCAATGATGACAATGGAACTGGAGCAGAATTACAAGCAGCACTGTACAGCAACTTTATGGCGAACATACATATGGATAAAAAATACTCCTATACTAAAAGAAAAATTGAAAGGACAAACTCCGTACTACCTACGTTGGACGCCAGAGGTTCAACTCCAAATTCCTAAGACAATGACTCAGCGCCCTTGCGCAACTATGGTAGGAAGGTAGATCAGGACCAGCCTCACACGTATTAGAACACCGCCAACATATGACAGGACCACCTTCGACCTGAACTAGAATTCTCCGTACCCACTGCACGTTGATTTCAGTTTTTATATACATCTCTGTTTCGGCTGTCGGTTACAAAGACCATACAGTCAACAACGACTATAAATTGGCAAGGAAACATAAACGCAAAATTGCAGAGTAGCACAAAATTACGAAGTTAGCATATTAAGACACTCTTAAATTAAACTAGAAGTGCAATTAGACAAACACAAGACAGCCGGTGGCAGTGATGACAGTGACATTGGAGCAGAATTACAAACAGCGCTATACAGCAACATTATGACGAACTTGCATATGCTCTTACTGTAATTGAAAAAAAAATGAAAGAACAAAATCCGTACATCATACAATGAGTACTGCCGCAAGGTAGCCGACCTTGCTGAGAGACAAACCATTCACAGTTTGAATCGTGATAAGCAGCCTTCCGTATCGTCGATGTGAGATCCGCATAAGGAATCGGCGTTGGGCGTAAGTGGACTTCTGTAATACTCCTCTTGGCAAGGCGGTCAACAGTTCATTATCGAGGGGGGCCGATCCGCCCAATAACACTGGGTTCGGTGTGTGGCGGCGGTGGGGTGAGTGGACTGCTGCAGCCTGTTATGGAGTTGTGTACCGCTGAGGGCCAAGGCGTGGAAAAAGCCTCTCTGTCGTTTCTAGGTCCACAGTGTCATGCAATAGCATACAATGCAAGTCTCCATCCCTTTCTTATAACCTTTTAATCCGAGCACTCTTGTTATTTCAAAGGGTTCAAATGGCTCTGAGCACAATGGGAATTAACTTCTGAGGTCATCAGTCCCCTAGAACTTAGAACTACTTAAACCTAACTAACCTAAGGGCATCACACACATCCATGGCCGAGGCAGGATTCGAACCTGCGACTGTAGCAGCAGAGCGGTTCCAGACTGTAGCGCTTAGAACCGCTCGACTACCCTTGCCGGCTGTTGTTATTTCCTGCTGGTTCTATTACATATTGTATATTACCCGTCTCTCCCTATAGCTTACCCCTATTTTCTCAGAATTTCTAGCATCTTGCACCACTTTACATTGCCGATCTCTTTTTTTACAAATCCTGTGAATGTGTCTTGATATTTCTTTGGTCTTGCTTACATTATCAGCCTTAACATCACATTTGTCTCTCTGGTGCCTTTACATTTCCTAAAGCCTCACTGATCGTCATCTGACGCGTCGTCAGCTTTCTTTTCAGTCTGTATATTATTCATGTCGGCCAGTTGGATGCATGAGCTATTGAGCGGATTGAGCCTTATTCTGGCACCTTTAAGCTCTTACAGTCTTAGGAATTGTGTAGGTGATATTTTCTCCAAAGTCACATGGTATGTCGCCAGGCTCATACATTCCCTAGCGATCTGATTTTCTGTGTGCCTGAATTTCCCTGAACATTTTTGTACTTCCTTCTTTCATCAATTAACTGAAGTATTTCTTCTATTACACATTGTTTCTTGTCAGTTACCTTCTTTGTACCTATGTTTTCCTTTCCAACTTCTGTGATTACCCTTTTTAGAGATGTCCGCTTCAAATGTACTGCCCACTGAGCTATTTCTTCTATTTGTATCTATAGCATACGAGAACTTCAAGCTTATCTCGTCACTCCTTTGTACTTCTGTATCCCACTTGTATGCTTATTGATTCTTCCTGAATAAGCTCTTAAATGTCACCCTACTGTTCATGACCACTACATTGAAATCTGATGGTATATCTGCTCCACAGTACGCCTTACAATCGCTTATCTGATTTCGGAATCTCTGCCTGATCATTGTTGTGTACATAATTGCGCGTAATCAACGCGTATACAACTTTCCCACTAGAGCGCGCCCCACTAAGCACAAGAGCACAGGTGCAGCGCTCGTCCGTCTCCACACTACAAGATGGCGCTGCCATAGAGACGGACCAAACTCTGCTTCGGCCGATCTGGATATTAATATGTAACGCAGCCAATGAGATTGCCGCTTACGCAGAACCTTTTCTCCTCACGGATCACACTCACTCAGTGATAAATGAACGCGTGAGGTATTATAACGAGTGTACGGACCTCCGATTAGTCAGTCTGCATTTGTCTGCATCAGTCTGTACTAGTCTGCATTAGTCTGTACCACTCTGTATGAGTTCTACATTTGTCTATACCAGTCTATAGTCAGGTTTCAGTCTGCGCCTAATAAGATTACCATATTCCTGTCCATAGCCCTGAAGATAAATGTATAGACACTTTTGTCAGATATCAGAGATATATGTGACAATAAGGTTAACGTACCAATACCAAAGGAACGTCAGATTGTCAATTATAAATAGCATCCAGAACCAAGTTAAGTAATTTTTATGCTTATTATTATTTTAATAAATGTGTGTGAAAATTAATCAAGTTCTGTTTAAAGTTGTTCACCGTCAATCTGCTACTCAAAGCGTGCAAATGGCATTTCTATCGTCTGACCTAGCGGCAGAAGATAAAGACCCCATGATAAGACCACGAGACATATTGCTGACACTCGCCTACTTCGTTAGAGCGACAGGTCAAATAATCTCATGGTGTGTGTACTGAAGGTCTCACAGTACGCACACCACAATCATGGTGAAAGCTAACTGAAAGTTTCCCTTATCTGCAGGCCTTCTGCAAGTATAACTAATCCTATTGTGATTCTTAACGCGAATGTTCACTATTACTAACTCAAACTTATTACAGAACTCATTTAGCCTTTCTCCTCTATCATTCCTTCTCTGAAGCCCGTATTCTCCTGTAACCATTTCCTCTACTCCTTCCCCTACAACTTCATTCCAGTGCCACATGACTAATAGATTTTCATCTCCACTTAGGTACTGTATTACCCTTGCAATATCCTTATATATTTTACCTGAGAAAGAAAACTGACGTTCTACAGATCGGAGCGTGGAATGTCAGATCCCTTAATCGGGCAAGTAGGTTAGAAAATTTAAAAAGGGAAATGGATAGGTTAAAATTAGATATAGTGGGACTTAGTGAAGTTCGGTGGCAGGAGGAACAAGACTTTTGGTCAGGTGAATACGGGGCTACAAATACAAAGTCAAATAGGGGTAATGCAAGAGTAGGTTTAATAATGAATAAAAAATAGGAAAGCAGGTAAGCTACTACAAACAGCATAGTAAACGCGTTATTGTGGCCAAGATAGACACGAAGCCCACGCATACTACAGTAGTACAAGTTTATATGCCAACTAGCTCTGCAGATGACGAAGAAATTGAAAAAATGCGTGACGAAATAAAAGAAATTATTCAGATAGTGAAGGGGGACGAAAATTTAATAGTCATGGGTGTCTGGAATTCGGTAGTAGGAAAAGGGAAAGAAGGAAACGTAGTACGTAAATATGGATTGGGTCTATGAAATGAAAGAGGAAGCCGCCTGGTAGAATTTTGCACAGAGCTCAACTTAACCATAGCTAACACTTGGTTCAAGAATCATAAAAGAAGGTTATATATATGGAAGAAGCCTGGAGATACTGACAGATTTCAGATAGATTATATAATGGTAAGACAGAGATTTAGGAACCAGGTTTTAAATTGTAAGACATTTCCAGGGGCAGATGTGGACTCTGACCACAATCTATTGGTTATGAACTGTAGATTAAAACTGAAGAAACTGCAAAAAGGTGGGAATTTAAGGAGATGGGACCTGGATAACCCGACTAAACTAGAGGTTTTACAGAGTTTCAGGGAGAGCGTAAGGGAACAAATGGCAGGAATGGGGGAAAGAAATACAGTAGAAGAAGAATGGGTAGCTTTGAGGGATGAAGTAGTGAAGGCAGCAGAGGATCAAGTAGGTTAAAAGACGAGGGCTAGTAGAAATCCTTGGGTAACAGAAGAAATATTGAATTTGATTGATGAAAAGAGAAAATGTAAAAATGCAGTAAATGAAGCAGGCAAAAGGGAATACAAACGTCTCAAAAATGAGATCGACAGGAAGTGCAAAATGGCTAAGCCGGGATGGCTAGAGGATGAATGTAAGGATGTAGAGGCTTATCACACTAGGGGTAAGATAGATACTGCCTACAGGAAAATTGAAGAGACCTTTGGAGAAAAGAGAACCACTTGCATGAATATCAAGAACTCAGATGGAAACCCAGTTCTAAGCAAAGAAGGGAAAGCAGAAAGGTAGAAGGAGTATATAGAGGGTCTGTACAACGGCGATGTACTTGAGCACAATATTATGAAAATGGAAGAGGATGTAGATGAAGATGAAATGGGAGATATGATACTGCGTGAAGAGTTTGACAGAGCACTGAAAGACCTGAGTCGAAACAAGGCCCCCGGAGTAGACAACATTCCATTAGAACTACTGACGGCCTTGGGAGAGCCAGTCCTGACAAAACTCTACCATCTGGTGAGCAAGATGTATGCAACAGGCGAAATACCCTCAGACTTCAAGAAGAATATAATAATTCCAATCCCAAAGAAAGCAGCTGTTGACAGATGTGAAAATTACCGAACAATCAGTTTAATGAGTCACAGCTGCAAAATATTAACACGAATTCTTTACAGACGAATGGAAAAACTAGTAGAAGCCGACCTAGGTGAAGATCAGTTAGGATTCCGTAGAAATATTGGAACACGTGAGGCAATACTGACCCTACGACTTGCCGGCCGAAGTGGCCGTTCGGTTCTAGGCGCTGCAGGCTGGAACCGCGAGACCGCTACGGTCGCTGGTTCGAATCCTGCCTCGGGCATGGATGTGTGTGATGTCCTTAGGTTAGTTAGGTTTAACTAGCTTTAAGTTCTAGGGGACTAATAACCTCAGAGGTTGAGTTCCATAGTGCTCAGAGCCATTTGACCCTACGACTTACCTTAGAAGCTAGATTAAGGAAAGGCAAACCTACGTTCCTAGCATTTGTAGACTTGGAGAAAGCTTTTTACAATGTTGACTGGAATACTCTCTTTGAAATTCTGAAGGTGGAAGGGGTAAAATACAGGGAGTGAAAGGCTATTTACAATTAGTATAGAAACCAAATGGCAGTTATAAGAGTTGAGGGGCATGAAAGGGAAGCAGTGGTTGGGAAGGGAGTGAGACAGGGTTGTAGCCTCTCCCCGATGTTATTCAATGTGTATATTGAGCAAGCAGTGAAGGAAACAAAAGAAAAATTCGGAGTAGGAATTAAAATCCATGGAGAAGAAATAAAAACTTTGAGGGTCGCCGAAGACATTGTTATTCTGTCAGAGACAGCAAAGGACTTGGAAGAGCAGTTGAACGGAATTGACAGTGTCTTGATAGGAGGCTATAAGATGAACATCAACAAAAGCAAAACGAGGATAATGGAATGTAGTCGAATTAAGTAGGGTGATGCTGAGGGAATTAGATTAGGAAATGAGACACTTAAAGTAGTAAAGGAGTTTTGCTATTTGGGGAGCAAAATAACTGATGATGGTCGAAATAGAGATGATATAAAATGTAGACTGGCAATGGGAAGGAAAGCGTCTCTGAAGAAGAGAAATTTGTTAACATCAAGTACAGATTTAAGTGTCAGGAATTCGTTTCTGAAAGTACTTGTATGGAGTGTAGCCATGTATGGAAGTGAAACATGGACGATAAATAGTTTAGACAAGAAGAGGATAGAAGCTTTCGAAATATGGCGCTACAGAAGAATGCTGAAGGTTAGATGGGTAGATCACATAACTAATGAGGAGGTGTTGAATAGGATTGGGGAGAAGAGATGTTTGTGGCACAACTTGACTAGAAGAAGGGATCGGTTGGTAGGACATGTTCTGAGGCATCAAGGGATCACCAATTTAGTATGGAGGGCAGCGTAGAAGGTAAAAATCGTAGAGGGAGACCAAGAGATGAATACACCAAGCAGATTCAGAAGGATGTAGGTTGCATTAGGTACTGGGAGATGAAGAAGCTTGCACAGGATAGAGTAGCATGGAGAGCTGCATCAAATCAGTCTCAGGACTGAACACCACAACAACAACAATATACTTTACCTATGTCTTCAACTTGCGTCATCGGCATGTACTCGAGAACTATTGTTGCCTGTGTTGGTTTGGTATCGATTTTGATAAGAAGAGCCTTATCACTGAACTGTTCACAGTAACACACTCTCAGCCCTGTCTTTCTATTCATAACGAATCCTACTCCACTTATACCGTTATAACGAGGATGACTTATAATGTTCGGCATGGAACACATTTGTGGTTTCCGTTACCGGAATATAAAGTGGATAAATAGTTAGGCAATCAATAATACTCCATTTTACGGACATATACTGAAGCAGTGACTGAAAATGTGTACCAAGGCCTGGAATCAAACCAGGGTCTCCTGTTTACTAGGCAGATGCTTTAGCCATGAAGCGACCTTGCCACAGCTGTTCATACAATTGCATGAATTACCCTGGCGCGCCTCCCTCCTTCATCCAAATTCTCACTGCCACCACAGTTTACCTGTAATTTGCCATTACACACGAACGGAATTGCCGCAGCTCTCCATGTCCTGGTATTTATACTTCAGTCTGTATATGTTATAGTGAAAGTGGATGTACACCATCACTAGAATGATCAGTGAGAGCTACCATAAACTGAAAAAACGCTTCCACTAGTGAATGTGAACCATCACGGTATTCCGCTAGGGAAATTGTACAGCAACATATCATCCACTAGTGAAGGTGTATCATCGCTGCTACCGGATTACTACCAGTGCGTCCAACAATGGTATCACACATCAGTTGAATGTAATTGTTGTCACCTTCCAGCTCGTTATTGTTATGTTATACAGCAGTGCAGTTATGGTTGGCAGTAGTGCAGTTACGGTTCACATCAGTGCAGCTATGGTTGAATCAGTGAAATTCTACCAACATCTGACAGTGGAATGGGGAAATCTAAGTTATATTTGTGTCTTCATGGACAGAGAAAAGTACGATTCACTTATCAGTAAGGCTAAATCACTAAAAACTGAACGAAAGAGGGATGGCAACGACTACAAGTTATGAAGAGTTATCGAGTGCTGGAAGTGAATGAGATAATCGAATTAATACAACGTGTAACTGAAGAAAGTAAGATTAAATTCTGTGTTGATGATGATGAACTGTGTCATATTCTGCATGATGCTCATGTAATGACTGGCCACTATGGACGTGACCAAATGATGAAATGCTTGTAATTATAGTTCTTTGATACAACATACAGAGATGTCCAGATTTATCTTAGTGTGAGCCTTGTTTACAAAAGCAAAAAAGTCAGAAAAAAGGAATAGTAATGAGGCCAATGCTGTTCAAGGAGCTAAATTCCATATGGCAATCTGATCTCATCGACTTCTAATCGCAATCAGATGGATATTACAAATTCGTAATTGTTTATCAGGACTACCCAATTAAATTCGTCGTTCTTAGGCCACAGAAATCCAAAACAGCTGAAAAGGTTTGTGATAACATTATTGACATTTTTACGTTGTTCGGCGCCCCCTCAATATTGCAGTCTGACAATGATAGAGAGTTTGTTAATAAAACAATGAGCAGCTTAACTGAACTATGGGCCAATTTTAAGATTGTCCACGGTAAACCTAGACACAGTCAGAGCCAAGGCAGCGTAGAGAGAGCAAATCAAGACACAGAAAATATGCCAACTATGGATGCAGGAGCACAACACCGCGGGGTGGAGCCATGCGTTAAGATTTTTGCAGCTAATGAAGACTATTTCTGTACATTTTGGAATTAAAACATCTCCATACGAAGCGATGTTTAGTTGCCCTGTCTTCAACAAGTTTACCTCCTGAAGCATTGATGAACGTTCACTCTGGGGATGACCTTGCACACATAATTAAGCCAGTGAGTGTTAGCAGTGAGACAGGGCCTGAAACGATGCAGCATAATGACCACAGTAAATCTCCATTGCAAGATGGTAACATACCAACAGGAACAGAGGTTGTGAACAGAGAGCAAGAAAGTATTCCTGACAATAATATCTACTGCCTGACTGATATAGACGAGTCGACTCGTGCTATTAAAAATCATCCAACTGAAGCGTACAAGCGCTTCGAAGAACGAGCGCAAAGAATTCGGCAGTGTTGAGGTCACTGCTTTCCAACAGTGGAAAAGGACTGTAGTGTGAGAGTTCCAGTTCACGACTCCGATAGAGGAAGAGATGCTAGGTCGATCTTGGGTGTAGTCCTCGAAACAACGACCGATACCTTCTACCGAATCGGGATGAGAGATGGTGCGCTGAGCCAACTATACGCACGTTAATAAATTGTTTGTTTTTAAATAATTATGGAAGGGACGATACGCTTCCACTGCTGCTACAACTACAACATTTTGTTTCAGAACCGAGTTCAGTACTTGCCCTCTAAGAATAAGATCAGGGGAGGAAGTCCCAGCAGTGGACAGTGTTGCCCTGAGGACAGTTGCGACGTCTCAGTCGATGGGAAGCGGCCAGGGATTCTTCAAATGCTACTGCCAACAAAAATGTCACACTCTGATATGCTTTTGCAAAAACAAAACTGTATTATGCAACTCAAAGTGCCATGGTGCGCATCCTTCCTGCAGTACATGAATTTTACATAACATGACTATGTTTTCGAACTACAGTTGGTAAATGCAACTTTCGAAGCACGACTGTTTTGTTTTTATAGCCATGGTTCACATTCCTTGCCTCTTGGCAATGAAGGTATACATTCACTAATGATATTGCACTATCCATAGTCAATATACGTTATTTGACAGAATTGGAATCAGTAATCCACTTTCACTAAATGAAGCAGTGAAGGTGCATTATCACCAGTGGTAGTATACTTACCCTGAAACCTCTACTTCCACTATAACACATACATAAAATCAAATCTGTATGAGACCAATAAAATTCTCTGAAACTCTGTCATTCCATTTGTATAAATAGTTGCACCTGGGTTTCAAGTTGGCTCCCCTACTTACATTCGATGCTGAGATGCTATTCCAGATCATGGAACCAATTTTCACTCGTAGCTTCAGTCTGTATACATAAAATCGTATCTGTATGTGACCAGTAAAGTCACTGAGTCGTTTAATTTCAATGGATAAAACTTCAGTTCGGATATACTATTTTCTTCTGCCTCGAGTCAATAAGAACGAGATTAGGGGTACTAACTGGATAGATGCACTTCCCGGATTTGCCTAGATTTATAGTTTAATACTGTGTTACGTTTTGCGTCTTATCTGTTGTAGTACTGCTCAGTGTTTTCTTGCTTGAAACTACTGTTGTTCTGAGACTTTTGCTGGCTGGTCGTCCAGTCAACCGCATACCGTATGTTAGTATAGCGGATAAGCACGGGAGACTGTTGGCGTCGAGTTAGGTAGTTCACCGTAAACTCTGAACTGTCACCAATAAGCGGAAGCAATCTATGTTGACTGGCTTAGGAACGTTCTTCTATTGGTAATAAAATTAATTGTATAATCTATCCATGTTTACGTAGGGCATTCAACTTTAGTTTGCTGAAACTTGGTATTTCACTAGCTTAGGCATTTCTGTTTCAGTGGATATATTCATAAAATTAACTTCTTAAAGCTGTAAGTTGGCGCCTGAGCACTTCCAGTAATCTCGCATTTCAGGGAAATTGCCGTGTATTTGTATTTCTTTTAAAATAGTTTTTCTTTTACAACTGTAATGCAATAAAAGTGCCACCCACTTCATTAACAGCCTTCAGCTAACCAGTACTTCTGTTTGCTCCTAATCTGCTTGCGTTCTTGTCAAACTGTTCTGTTGTTATACATATATTTTGATTAAAAACTTTTTAAGTATATTATTTTCTAAATGCAGTAAGTCACCTTCTGCGCAATCTCGCCGCCTAGTGGTATGTTGTAAATTGCAGTGTCTTCTGGTTCCTGAACGCCTCCTGAAGATGCTGTTGTCCAGTGTTTGAATTTTCTTCAGTAATTTTAAAAGGGTTATCTAATATTTTGATTAGAAAGTTTTCGTAGCTGTATGTTAAAACGCCTTCTCCAGTAATTTTAAAATGCTTGTATGTTGATCTTACGGTTCAAAATTTCTATAATTGTGTTTTAAACAATTATCAATAAATTCTCATGCGATATTCCTAGCAAATAAATTTATCACCGGTAGTTTGCACTAAATTTCTCCTCTTCACCGCCCCCCACCCCCTCTCCCCCACAGCGCTTATCACACTGAATGCACTTCACATTCGAATGTATGATGAGAAACGGCTGAAATGAACCTGCGTTCGCTGATTGAAATAATTCCTGTCTTACTGGAAGTGAAGCCGATTGTCGTTCACAAGGTGTGACACTCGACCCTAGTCCACCTCAATGAGGATCTTTTAACGATCTGTGTTCTTATGTCGTGTAACACGTCAGCTATGTGACATGTCATTCCTTGATGACACGTATTACAGTTCACGCTGATATTACAACAAATGAACTCCATTCACAATACGATCACATCCACACCCAAACACGATAGCCGTTCTCTGCCATAGTTTCTCCACGTAGACGCGTCACTGCGCTGACTCCTTGCAGCCGACTGGCCACTTACACATCTTTTCGCTCCCATGACGTAATTCATCGGTGGACCATGGATGGACACATTACCAACTGGTATCAGCCCTGCAACGCCCAAAATGGTCCATAGTGACCAGTGCGCTGTTTTAAGGCGTGAATGATATTTTCTCCGGTAACCTTATACCATAATACAATTTTTTGGTCGCTGTGAGTGAGTTCGGTCCCATCGCGATGGCAGGTGTGTTATGGAAGTCGAGTTCTTGTTTGAAGTAACACCTGGCTATCGGGTGCTACAGTTAGCGAACCATGATCACTTGCGCGAAGTGGCCGTGCGGTTAAAGGCGCTGCAGTCTGGAACCGCAAGACCGCTACGGTCGCAGGTTCGAATCCTGCCTCGGGCATGGATGTTTGTGATGTCGTTAGGTTAGTTAGGTTTAACTAGTTCTAAGATCTAGGGGACTAATGACCTCAGCAGTTGAGTCCCATAGTGCTCAGAGCCATCACTTGCGGAATTGGGGAAGTACAGGATGAAAATGGTGTTGCATTAATTGCACCGCTGAAGTTGAGAGTAAAGTAGTAACGTGTCCCAGATCGTGCAAATGTGCACCGATCGAAAGTCACCCCCTAGCTTTAGCCACTTTTTTGATGAACTTTTGGCATTCAGTAGCCCTTTAACATACATCGTCCAAATCTGCAAACTTAAAGCCGTCTTTTCATAATGAGAACAAACGACAATACTCTTCCTCGTACCACTCAAGACACAACACATTTTCAGTTCAAGTTACGCTGGGACACGTGTTATCTTACTGACCTAAATCATACACTCCTGGAAATTGAAATAAGAACACCGTGAATTCATTGTCCCAGGAAGGGGAAACTTTATTGACACATTCCTGGGGTCAGATACATCACATGATCACACTGACAGAACCACAGGCACTTAGACACAGGCAACAGAGCATGCACAATGTCGGCACTAGTACAGTGTATATCCACCTTTCGCAGCAATGCAGGCTGCTATTCTCCCATGGAGACGATCGTAGAGATGCTGGATGTAGTCCTGTGGAACGGCTTGCCATGCCATTTCCACCTGGCGCCTCAGTTGGACCAGCGTTCGTGCTGGACGTGCAGACCGCGTGAGACGACGCTTCATCCAGTCCCAAACATGCTCAATGGGGGACAGATCCGGAGATCTTGCTGGCCAGGGTAGTTGACTTACACGTTGGGTGGCACGGGATACATGCGGACGTGCATTGTCCTGTTGGAACAGCAAGTTCCCTTGCCGGTCTAGGAATGGTAGAACGATGGGTTCGATGACGGTTTGGATGTACCGTGCACTATTCAGTGTCCCCTCGACGATCACCAATGGTGTACGGCCAGTGTAGGAGATCGCTCCCCACACCATGATGCCGGGTGTTGGCCCTGTGTGCCTCGGTCGTATGCAGTCCTGATTGTGGCGCTCACCTGCACGGCGCCAAACACGCATACGACCATCTTTGGCACCAAGGCAGAAGCGACTCTCATCGCTGAAGACGACACGTCTCCATTCGTCCCTCCATTCACGCCTGTCGCGACACCACTGGAGGCGGGTTGCACGATGTTGGGGCGTGAGCGCAAGACGGCCTAACGGTGTGCGGGACCGTAGCCCAGCTTCATGGAGACGGTTGCGAATGGTCCTCGCCGATACCCCAGGAGCAACAGCGTCCCTAATTGCTGGGAAGTGGCGGTGCGGTCCCCTACGGCACTGCGTAGGATCCTACGGTCTTGGCGTGCATCCGTGCGTCGCTGCGGTCCGGTCCCAGGTCGACGGGCACGTGCACCTTCCGCCGACCACTGGCGACAACATCGATGTACTGTGGAGACCTCACGCCCCACGTGTTGAGCAATTCGGCGGTACGTCCACCCGGCCTCCCGCATGCCCACTATACGCCCTCGCTCAAAGTCCGTCAACTGCACATACGGTTCACGTCCACGCTGTCGCGGCATGCTACCAGTGTTAAAGACTGCGATGGAGCTCCGTATGCCACGGCAAACTGGCTGACACTGCCGGCGGCGGTGCACAAATGCTGCGCAGCTAGCGCCATTCGACGGCCAACACCGCGGTTCCTGGTGTGTCCGCTGTGCCGTGCGTGTGATCATTGCTTGTAAAGCCCTCTCGCAGTGTCCGGAGCAAGTATGGTGGGTCTGACACACCGGTGTCAATGTGTTCTTTTTTCCATTTCCAGGAGTGTATAAAATTTATTCCACTCGAAAAAGGGAAAGAAAGGTGTAAAAGTTTTACAGATACCAGTTTATTTAGTTCGGAAGGGGGTGAGAAGCTATTGTACGCTATCCGCCATTGTGTTCAATCTCTAAAGTGAGAAATCAATGAAGTAATTTCAGTCAGAGACAAGAAATAGAATCTGTGAGAGATTGCCTTTAACACTGTAATTATGTCAAACATTGCAAAGAACTTTGAAGGTTAGTTAGACAGAATGGACGGCGCCTTGAAGAAAGGCTGTACACGTATATGAATACAAACAAAAGTAAATCAAGGGTAATGGAATGCAGTGGAATTAAATCAGGCGATTGAGAGGAAAAGAGACTACTAAACGCAGAAGATGAGTTTTTCTATTTGGGATGCTAAATAACTTATAGTGGCAAGTAGAGGCTGTATCAAACGCTAACTGGCAATCTCAGCACAAGCGCTTCCCGCGGATGCTTAGAACTCTCAAAATCAGGGAGTAGATAGTGAACGTTGCTACCTTCAAGTACACAAGATTTGACCTCCAGAGCACGGAAAGGCGGTTAGAAGCTCTTACGAGTTGTGATTAGACAAAGCGGACGTAGTTTTTTTTTTTTTTTTAAAAAAAAAAAAAAAAAAAGCTAACGGCTGCCTTCAGAATGCCATGATCTTTTACTCAACCTTCCACTACTTACGATAGCTTTATTCTTCTTGTGATTTCGATTATTTACATTTCATTCCGTGTTGCTACTATCATTTAATTCTTTCTTTTTACAACTACTGCTTATCTTCTCAGCATATTTAGCCAACATAATTTTCACTCCTATGGACTCGAAGCGCCTGAATACGGAGGTTTTGGGACTGCCACGCTATCTCATAAAATGACTGTACTGTATCCAGAAAATTCTCTTTGAGTGAGACGGTGCCAGTGGCATGTTGCTATTAGTCATGGGCACTGACCTTGATAGGTGGTGTACATCATTCTGGAGAATCTGTATTGGCTGTATGTGTAAGTTATATACTTCCTTATTGAGAAACGTCTTGATTTCCGTGAATTAAGTGAATTTACTTCAGTTCATCGGCTTTGTCTCTAACGAGTCAGCATTATAAACAGAATCATGTTACGAAAATAGCACTATTATATAATATACAGTATACATTTATCCTCCACAACCAATCCCTTGCGACGTTCTCGAAATCCATTGTACTGATTATAGAGATAGTACCTTCAAAAGCGAGAGTCAAATGACACCCGAAATTCGCTTCACTTCTGAACTGTAGAATGAATTTACACGCAGAAAAAATTAATTGTTGTCAGTGGCCGTCGGAATATTCAGGCTGTCATAAAACCGGTCCATACTCAAGGAAACTCATTACGATGAAGCAAGACTGCTTGTTAGCTTGGCGTGGGACAGCCTACTAAAGTGAATTCAACACATATAGAAACGGTGGGGGAAGGCTGTGAACTATCTCAAGTGCGTCTTCCTATCACTGGTTGTTCTGAGATAATGCACTGCTGATCGAAATTAGTATTTAGATCAACAAAAGTAACATACAGCACGTAGCAACTGTTCGTAGTAATAGCCGCCAAGCGCAGTGCATGCGTTACAACATAATTGATTAACTGACCAGAGCTCTGAGCTCATAATCTTTGGTATACACTGCTAGCTCACAATATTTCTGATAGGGGTGTACTTCTTAACCGAGAGAAACCTTCAGACCTTAAGGTACCTTCGTGCGTTCCCCAACGAACTGAACCATTATTGTTCATTATACACTGAAGAGCCAAAGAGATTGGTACACCTGCCTAATATCGGTTTGGGTCACCGCGACCACGCAGAAGTGCTGCAGTAAGACGTGGCATGGACTCGATTAATCTCTGAGTAATGTTGGAGGGAACTGACACCATGAATCTTGCAGAGCTGTCCGTAAGACCGTAAGAGTACGAGGGGGCGGAGTTCTCTTCTGAACAGCACGTTGAAAGGTATTCCATATACGGTCAATAATGTTAATGTCTGGGGAGTTTTATGGCCAGCGGAAGTGTATAAACTCAGAAGAGAGTTTCTGTCGGTACTCAGTAGCAATTCCGGACGTGTGGTGTGTCGCATTGTCCTGCTGGAATTGCCCAAGTCTGTCGGAAGGCACAGAGGACATGAATGGATGAATGTGATCAGACAGAATGCTTACGTCAGTGTCACCTGTCAGAGTCGTATCTAGACGTATCAGGGGTCCCATGTCACTCCAACGGCACACGCCTCACACCATTGCAGGGCTTTCACCAACTTGAAAGTCCCCTGCCGACGTGCAGAGTACATGGATTTATGTGGTTGTTTCCAGTCATCAACAGTCCAATATCGATGTTGGCGGACTCTGGTGAGGCGTAAAAACTTGTCTCGTGCAGTCATCAAGGGTACACGGACGTACCTTCGACTCCGAAAACCCCTATTGATGATGTTTCGTTGAATGGTTCTCACGTTGACACTTCTTAACGGCGAAGCATTAAAATCTGCAGCAACTTGCGGAAGGGTTGCACTTCTGTCACGTTAACGATTCACTTCACTCTTCGTTGGTCCCATTCTTGCAGGTGCTTTTTCCGGCAGCGATATCGGAGATTTAAAGTTTTACCAGATTCCTAATATTCTTTGTACACTCGTGAAATGGTCGTACGGGAAACTTCATCGCTATCTCGGAGATGCTGTGTCGCATCGCTCGTACGCCGACTATAAAACCACGATCAAATTGACTAAAATCTTGATAACTGTCATTGTAGCCGCAGTACCCTTTCTAACAACTGCGCCAGATACTGGGTGATCAAAAAGTCAGTATAAATTTGAAAACTTAATAAACCACGGAATAATGTAGATAGAGAGGTAAAAACTGACACACTTGCTTGAAATTACATGGGGTTTTATTAGAACCAAAAAAAACCGTCATCGGTCCTTTTTTCTTCGAGGAAATGCGTGATTCTGGTTTTGTAACTGCTACTGTGACGGTTGAGAGGTACACCGGTATGTTACAGAATCGCATCATCCCCAGCCTGGCTGATAAGCACCTGCTGGAACGTACGATGTTTATGCAGGATGGCGCTCCACCCCATATTGCTAGACGCGTGAAAGATCTCTTGCGCGCGTCGTTTGGTGATGATCGTGTGCTCAGCCGCCACTTTCGTCATGCTTGGTCTCCCAGGTCCCAAGAGCTTCGTCCGTGCGATTATTGGCTTGGGGATTACCTGAAGTTGCAAGTGTATCGTGATCGACCGACATCTCTAGGCATGCTGAGAGACAACATCCGACTCCAATGCCTCACCATAACTCCGGACATGCTTTACAGTGCTGTTCACAACATTATTCCTCGACTACAGCTATTGTTGAGGAATGATGGTGGACATATTGAGCATTTCCTGTAAAGAACATCATCTTTGCTTTGTCTTGCTTTGTTATGCTAATTATTGATATTCTGGTCAGATGGAGCGCCATCTGTCGGACATTTTTTGAACTTTTGTATTTTTTGGGTTCTAATAAAACCCCATGTCAATCCAAGCATGTGTGTCGATTTTTACCTCTCTATCTACATTATTCCATGATTTATTCAGTTTTCAAATTTATACTGACTTTTTGATCACCCGGTACTTGATGTCTTATATAGGAGTTGCCGACAGCAACGCCGTATTCAGCCTGTTTACATTTCTCTGTATTTGAATGCGTATGCCTATACCTGTTTAGCGTATATGTATACAAAACACGCATAAAGTTCAAAGCTACAAGAGACCGTTCACATATGTGTATCGAAGAAGCGGCAAGGCTAGAAAATTTTAGCGAATTGGAGGAACATCTGGAGACGATCGAGATACAGCAGAGGGTTTGGCTAATGATCCGCAATTTAAATGTAACTTATTGTGCATCAATAGATTGAAAGACTAGTGATTGTGCGACTGCAAAATTGCCGAAAAATCGCTGCAAGCTCTCAGAGTCACGAATATCTAGGAGTATGCGTACAAAGCGATTTATAGTGGAACTGGTAGTAGTAAATGCGTGTGTCACAATGAGATTCATGAGAAGAATCAACTGGAAGTGTGGTCTATCTGCGAATGCAGAGGCTTACAAAACCTCTATTCGACTCATTTATGTGTATACATGTAGGCTGAAGCGACGAATGTAAATTTGTACTACGGACGGGATTCGAATCTGCTCGCGAAGCAGAAACGCTTACCACTGAGCCACACTGGCGCAGTGGTCTTGCACAACTGCAGGTTCTACCCTAGCACACATCCGTCCACATTCCTAAATCCCATTTAAGCCCCTAACTTGAAAACATTGCGGAGGCTCTTCAGCTGTAAGGGAATATTATCTCAGCATCGAGCGAAAGGGGGGTCCGACTGAGTCCCAGGCATAGGTGCTTTAATCAAATGGAACCACTGTATATAGTTCCAGAAACCTTTTCAAGTCTCAAACAGCTATGACATATGTTTGATGACTGAACAGACGAATGGAAATATTTGAGTATTGCTCGTAATTCCGGGACAGGCAGATAAGGGATATACCTGAGATGCAAAGTAGAGCAGCGTGTATCGTCATCGTAAGCGCCATAAAGTCACGGAGATGGTCATCAAACGCCATTGAGAGAGGCGTTCTGCATCACGGATGTTGTTCCCTGTTAAAATTCTGAGACAGTACGTTCCTAGGAGAGTCAACCAATGTATTCAGCAGAACAACTGTAAGCGTAAAATGGGAGATATGCGAACTCACACATCAACTAGACGTGAATATTTCTTTCCATCCACTACTCGGGGCTGAACTAGAATGTGGGAAAGTGGCAGTTGTACACAACGTACCCTTCGCCAAACATCCTAAGGTGGTTTGCAGAGCATAGATGTAGATGCTGCAGACGTACATTTCTGCTTCGTCAACACTATACCGTGCCAAGTTCCCCACATTGTCCTTGTAAGCCTGCTTTCCACAGCTACTTTGACTTGTCTTCTCCATACGGCACATAAAAAAATGTTTTACCTTATATTTTAATGGTTATTAGTTGATGAATCGTCTCACACACTATCCAACAAAATCTCACATTTTACGATCAGTTCTTTGATGGACGTCTTGTGCCCTGGACGACCCAGATACTTACAGACTTTTATCTATAGAGACAATCATTGTAACTTTCATTTAGCTTTTCCTGGCAATTCATCCCACGTTACATGGGTGTCTGGAAGTTACTGAAACGAGTATTGCTCCCATTTCACAACCAACCATGAACTAGAAATAGTGTGCACATCACAGACGATTGGGTACTATTTTTCGAGGTAAAACCATCAACAGCGATGCGTCAAGCAGTTGCTTGTTAATAGTCAACAGCAATTTCAGTCACTTGGCTCTAACTCATTGTTCATTGTATACCTACTCTTACAGAGTAATCTCCACAACCACCTGTCGATCTTAATACCCTCAAGGTTTGTGACACCGTTTGTATCGTCACACATTGTTTGGAAGCAGAACTCCAATCTCCTTCACAAGTTAAAGCTATCAGCTGTCTCTTTGAAACTACTATAGTTTCTTTTCTCACTCATTACATACTCAGTCGGAGATAGGATCACAGATGCTACTACTCTGTTACCCAACTGATTGGCAATGTTGGATCATAATATTCGCCTGCATCATATGTCCTTCAGGACGAAGTGATGAAATACCGTCCATGAATGAAAGTGCAATGATCTGACTGTAAATAAATCATAAACTGACTTGTTACTACCCATTTAGAATTCATCAGTGACTAATGAGGGTTAGCAATTGGAAATGGAAACACATGTCTGAAGCAGTGTATGCCGAATACTCCTCAAGTCAATATCTTTTTTTTCTGCTGTAGCTATTTCCCTTCCTTGTACATGTATCTAAACCGTGTCTCGAGAGATATCGCGACGCGTCCTCTTGCTATGTAGATAATATCTAACAAATCTGTGACTCACAACACAGTGCGTCGTTTCGTTGTATGAACAGTAACCTTGAACCATTCTCTTGTGACGTACAAATATTAAAAGTATCCTTCGGAACACATGTCATCACTCAGAAAGGCTTAAAGTTTGTCATACTGCTTAATTCGGTACCCTCTGTGCGTCTTTAAAATACGAGGGCAGTTCAATAAGTAATGCAACACATTTTTTTTCTCGGCCAATTTTGGTTGAAAAAACCGGAAATTTCTTGTGGAATATTTTCAAACATTCCCGCTTCGTCTCGTATAGTTTCATTGACTTCCGACAGGTGGCAGCGCTGTACAGAGCTGTTAAAATGGCGTCTGTAACGGATGTGCGTTGCAAACAACGGGCTGTGATCGAGTTTCTTTTGGCGGAAAACCAGGGCATCTCAGATATTCATAGGCGCTTGCAGAATGTCTACGGTGATCTGGCAGTGGACAAAAGCACGGTGAGTCGTTGGGCAAATCGTGTGTCATCATCGCCGCAAGGTCAAGCAAGACTGTCTGATCTCCCGCGTGCGGGCCGGCCGTGCACAGCTGTGACTCCTGCAATGGCGGAGCGTGCGAACACACTAGTTCGAGATGATCGACGGATCACCATCAGACAACTCAGTGCTCAACTTGACATCCCTGTTGGTAGTGCTGTCAAAATTGTTCACCAGTTGGGATATTCAAAGGTTTGTTCCCTCTGGGTCCCTCGTTGTCTAACCGAACACCATAAAGAGCAAAGGAGAACCATCTGTGTAGAATTGCTTGCTCGTCATGTGGCTGAGGGTGACAATTTCTTGTAAAAGATTGTTACAGGCGATGAAACATGGGTTCATCACTTCGAACCTGAAACAAAACGGCAATCAATGGAGTGGCGCCACACCCACTCCCCTACCAAGAAAAAGTTTAAAGCCATACCCTCAGCCGGTAAAGTCATGGTTACAGTCTTCTGGGACGCTGAAGGGGTTATTCTGTTCGATGTCCTTCCCCATGGTCAAACGATCAACTCTGAAGTGTATTGTGCTACTCTTCAGAAATTGAAGAAACGACTTCAGCGTGTTCGTAGGCACAAAAATGTGAACGAACTTCTCCTTCTTCATGACAACGCAAGACCTCACACAAGTCTCCGCACCCGAGAGGAGCTCACAAAACTTCAGTGGACTGTTCTTCCTCATGCACCCTAGAGCCCCGATCTCGCACCGTCGGATTTCCATATGTTTGGCCCAATGAAGGACGCAATCCGTGGGAGGCACTACGCGGATGATGAAGAAGTTATTGATGCAGTACGACGTTGGCTCCGACATCGACCAGTGGAATGGTACCGTGCAGGCATACAGGCCCTCATTTCAAGGTGGCGTAAGGCCGTAGCATTGAATGGAGATTACGTTGAAAAATAGTGTTGTGTAGCTAAAAGATTGGGGAATAACCTGGTGTATTTCAATGTTGAATAAAACAACCCCTGTTTCAGAAAAAAAATGTGTTGCATTACTTATTGAACTGCCCTCGTAATGTTACAATTACAGTGGAGGTTCATGACGAGGTGGAAAATCATCTTTGGGCAAAAGTGCTTCATATAATAGTAGTAAATAACGAATCTTGCTCCTTAGCAGTACTTCACATAATAGAAGTAGTGAATAACGGAACTTGCTCTCATAGTAGACCATTGTGGGTGTTAATCAGATGTGGTAGACATCTGCGTTCTCGCACAAAGCTTATAAAATTTATATTACACAAGCGATATATACTAGCAGGCAATATGACATTTCTGTAATACCACAGGTGCAAAACAATACTCCTTATTGGATTCTTGATAGGTGGTCTTAGCAAACACAGCCATTTCAAGATATTAAGAGCACGGGAAATCAAACATACTGCATTTTTAAAAAATAGATTCGGAACAGAATAGTAAGTGAATTACGCCAGAAAAAGTGTGTACTTATCCTGGAGAAATAAAATTTTTTTTTTCAGTCATCAGTGTTCTGACCGGTCTGATGCGGCCTACCACGAATTCCTGTTCTCTGCCAACATTTTCACCTCGGAATACGTCCTCAATTGTTTTCTGGATGTATTGGTAATGTCTATTTTCAGCTGTGGATTTTAAGCTCTGCTGCTCGCTCTAGTGTAATGCAAGTTATTCCTTGATGTCTTAACTTATGTCCTATGGTCGCATCCCTTATTCTTGTCATTGTTTTCCGTATATTCCTATCCTCGCATAACGTCCTCATTCCTTACCTTATCTGTCAACCTAGTTTTCAACTTTTTTCTGTAGCAACACATCTCAAATGTTTCGTTTTTCTTCTATTCTGGATTTCCCGCAGTCCATGTTTCTCTACCATACGATTTTGCGCTCCAAACGTACATTCTCAGGCCTTCAATTAACGTTTGTAGACTTCTCTGTGCTCTCCTTGCTCCGGCCGTGATGGGTTATTTCGCTATACAGGTAGTAGAATTCCTTAACTCTATCAAATTTCTGATCTCCAGATCCGATGTTAAGCTTCTTGCAGTTCTCATTTCTGCTACACTTAACACTATCGTCTAATCTGTATTCTGTACTCTTTAGTCTGTACATTCCGTACAACAGATCCTGTAATCCTTCTTCACTTTCACTGAGGAAAACACTGCCATCAGAGAGACTTGTCGTTGTTATCCTTTCGTCTTGATCCTTTCTTTTATTTCCGTCATTGCTTTCTCGATGAATAAATTGAACGGTAGGGGCGGAAGGCTGTATCCCTGACTTACACTTCCAGTCATATTGTTCCGTCCTGGCTCTTGTACATATTGCATATTACCTGTTTTCCCTTATAGCTTAAACTTATTTTTGTCAGCATTTGTACCTCTTGTAGCATTTGACATTGTCGAACGCTTTTCCAGGTCGACAATTCATACTAACGAGTCTCCATTTTTCTTCTGTCTTATTTCCGTTACCAGCTGCAACTTCAGAACAGAGTCGGTAGTGCATCTGCATTTCCTGAAGCTGAACATATCGTCATCTAACATATCCTCAATCTTCCTGGACAACTCTAACTCCTCCAAGCGACAAAACTGTGAAATAGTATGTCACCTAGAAACCACAAAAGTTCAACATCATAAGTCACGTATTCCGGAATATCATCTGGAATATGACTCTATTTCGTGTATCGAAGTGACTTATGATATTTTCTTCTCAAAACAACATACGGTGACATGCCATGAGTTGTAAACGATGAGATACTCCTTCAGCGAGTACATTCACTGGAATGCATGTGCGGAAGTAGTGTAACGCGAGATTACAAAAGTAACTACCTGTTCTTTCGGACTGCAAGTAACTCAGCTTCACAAATCCTCCATATATTTCTTAGTTTTGCGCGATAACGCATCAAGCATAATACTGAGACGTCAATACATTTTAATGCATAGTTATACTGATGTTAGCCATTGTACACTTTGTACTTTCTATTAATAATTCTTGTAATATTAGTTTGAAAATATATCTATATCCATTAAAACAGATACTGCTCATCTTCCCTTAAATATTTGTAATAATAAGATTCCTGAAAATAGCCAGAAGTGTTTTCATCGCCAATCATTGCTCCAGAGCCGGCCGCGGTGGTCTAGCGGTTCTAGGCTCTCAGTCCGGTACCGCGCGACTGCTACGGTCGCAGGTTCGAATCCTGCTGCGGGCATGGATGTGTGTGGTGTCCTTAGGTTAGTTAGGTTTAAGTAGTTCTAAGTTCTAGGGGACTGATGACCACAGATGATAAGTCCCATAGTGCTCAGAGCCATTTGAACCATTGCTCCAGATCATTCCATTTCATTTGTCCAACTACATGCAAAACAGAAGTTCCACTGTAGATAGGGGATCACTAGGTTGTGTACATGTTCCATTCACTGAATGTAATAAGACTCTTCCCATTTGACAAAACTGCTTGCGACAGAAAATTATTGCGTACGTGGCGTTATCCGAATGTGGCGGACGTCATCGAACGTCATAGCAATATTACTCACAGTGCAGTCGTGGGAGGTATGCGACGCGTAAATTAATGTAGAAGGAAATGACTGCTTATTTTCCTACTAGGGGTTTAATTTCGGAAATCGAGGAAACCAATAATGTTTTATTTCTCAGTGAGATGCCAAATGTAAGTTTTCTTACATGTAACTTCAAAATTCTTATTTAATAAGATATTTAAAATAAATTATCAGCTATTTCACCCCCTTTGAATTGGAATTTCCAGAATTACTTCCAAATCAAATACTATTTGTCATAGATGTAGCTTTAAAATTCTTTACTATAACTTTAATATTTACTTATTTTCAAAATAAACCTTCACCCGCTCTTTAAGACTCTTAGTGGTTTAATTCCTAAAGTTGCTGAAGCATGATTTTCTTTATTTCTCACTGAGTAACCAAAGATCAATTTTCTTGGTTCTGGCTTCCAAATTTACTAAAAAAAATGGTTCAAATGGCTCTGAGCACTATGGGACTCAACTGCTGTGGTCATAAGTCCCCTAGAACTTAGAGCTACTTAAACCTAACTAACCTAAGGATATCACACACATCCATGCCCGAGGCAGGATTCGAACCTGCGACCGTAGCGGTCGTGTGGTTCCAGACTGTAGCGCCTTTAACCGCTCGGCCACTCCGGCTGGCTCCAAATTTACTAAAAATTGGCATATTTTCAGTAAATAAATCAAGCCACATATCATCTCCTTAGGGATGGACTTCGAAAAAAACAGTTACTGAATGATGCCTGCAGTACGAGATCAGCAACCTCACCAAATTTCAAGTTTCTGTCCTTAGGAGCTTGGTCAGGTCGATGATACGTCAGTGAATCAACAAGGTCCTATTTCACCCCATTAAGAGTTGAATATCCAAATAATACTGAAACTTCATTTTTTTAATTTCCAGCAGAGAAACATAATGCAAGTTTTTTAAGATTTACATTTAAAAATTCTTTCATAATGACATATTTTCATAAATATTTTCAACCCCATTCCACCCTGTTAGTGATTCAGTTTCTAAAAAGTCTTAAACATACGACTTTTATTCATAACCAAAAGTACAATACCAATTTCCATAGATGTATCTTTGGAAATGGTTTAATAGTACTTTCATAATGTTTTTTTTTTTTTTTTAAGAAGCTGTCACACACTATTTCACCCCACTATGCTTTAAATTTCCAGAAATGCAGAACCAATTATCCCTTAATTTTTGACCAAGAAACCAAATACCAAATTTTGAAGTTCTAGATACACCTTTTCACCCTACTTCACCCTCTATTCTGTAGCATTTCAAAAAATCCCTCTTCAAACTTTCGGCATGGGCTGGGAGATGATGAGTTACTCTGTCAGGACATTGTCTTTAATACACAGAGATTAAATATAAATCAAAATACTGCAGAAGTTCTTTCGTAGACATAGAGCTACATCTAAGTTACTTCATTTCTTCATGTTGATTTCTTTTAAACAAAAAACATAATAGGATAGTAGGACAGATTAATAACGAATATGTCTTGCTCACTGTATTTTATTTCATTCAATTATCACATGGAATCCATAGAAGAATTATCACACTGCATCATAACCTCAGTATTTGTTGGCGGACAACTAAGATATTGCAAAAAAGTACTTTTTAAACATGCTTTGAGGCAAACATTTGATGACTGCACACTGGGTGATTACACAAATATTGTCTTAATGTTAGACGGAACATCCGGCGTTTGCAGGGTAATCGCACACCCTCAGCTCGGCGTTGTACTGCAGTCCTGCTGGGCACGGGATCAACCAGGCAACTCCGTTCTCGTCGCACTTGTAGAAGCTGTTACAGTCGCTAGGGTTAGGCAACTGAGTGACGTCATCCGGATTCCAAGGTGGGCATGCTGGAGCATCTGCAGCAGGATCCTGTGGGCTTTCGCCGTTACCAGAGCCAGTATTTCCGTTGTCTTGACCGCCATTAGAGGAATCGTCGCCAGATGGGTTACTTGGATCAGCAGACGATGAGCAACCAGCACTCTCTGGGTAGTCGCATACCCTCAGGTTCGCATTGTACTCGAGTCCAGCTGGGCATGGTATGAGCCAAGCCACACCATTCTCGTCGCATTTGTAGAAGCTGCTGCAGTCACTGGGATTTGGCAACTGTGTGACGTCATTTGGATTCCAAGCTGGACAAGTAGGAGCATCTCCAGCTGGTGGATTTGGACTCACATCATTACCCCCATTAGAATTTCCGTTATCTTCACCCCCCTCAGAAGGTGTATCATCAGATGGGTTGCTTGGTGCAGATGATGAGCAACCAGCATTTTCTGGGTAGTCACACACTCTCAGATCTGCATTGTATTCGAGACCGGCTGGGCATTCAATGACCCAGGCAACGCCGTTCTCGTCACACTTGTAGAAGCTGCTGCAGTCATTCGGATTGGGCAGTTGGGTTACGTCATTAGGATTCCATGGGGGACAGGTGGGGGCGTCGCCAGATGGTGGATCTGGTGAAGCGCCTCCGTTATCATCTGATCCTCCACCATTTCCATTGTCGTCGTCAGCTGGTGGAGACGGTGATGAGAAGCAACCAGCTCTCTCTGGGAAGTCGCACACCTTCAGATTTGGATTGAACTCGAGGTTTGCTGGGCATGGGATGACCGTTGCAACGCCTGATGGCTCGCACTGTAGGAAGCTTCTGCAGCTGTCCGGGTTCGGAAATGGCCCAGAAGCTCCCTTGCAAGTTGCACTCATCTGAAAGAAATTGCGTATTTGTTAGTATTCCTGGATTATTCTTATCATTGTCTTCAATTAGCAATACCCAGAGCTATTCTTAAATCTATCGGCAATATCTCCTCGTTTATCTAGGTATTATGTTCTCAATATTTTGGTACAGTGGCCTATGGCATTCAGAAGATCGCTTCATGGGTGTAGCCATTCTTCTGACTTTTTTATCGCCATTTTCCTTTGTATGTGTACTGAAATTGTTTGCATCATTATGGAAATACCGGTAGTACGTGCTGTGTGACTTACTTGGAAACAAACTTCGTGCATTCACTAGTGGTATTTCTGTTGACAAAAGTAATGCCTACTATTCATCCTGAAGCGTGATTTGTAATACTTGCATCCGATTCAGCTTTGTTTTTACGGGAGTGTTGACTGTAAATTACCATTGATATATATTACTATGGATACGTTTACTGACAGAGTGTTTGCTGATATGTAAGTCTTAATTGGCTCCAGTTATTGCAATGGAAAACAGTCCCAAAACCGATGTTCCTGCATCTGCAGCAATAACATCTGTACCGACAGTATAATTAATAATTACAGTATTACTCTGTAATGTGCCACCAGAGAATAATTGTCTCTTCCGTCAAACTACTAAGAAAATATCTCTGATTATCTTCGAAATTTTGTGTTCAAATATGTGTGAAGTCTTATGGGACTTAACTGCTAAGGTCATCAGTCCCTAAGCTTACACACTACTTAACCTAAATTATCCTAAGGACCAACACACACACCCATGCCCTAGGGAGGACGCGAACCTCCGCCGGGACCAGCCGCACAGTTCATGACTGCAGCGCCTTACACCGCTCGGCTAATCCCGCGCGGCTCGAAATTTTGTCATGACTGCAGCGCCTTACACCGCTCGGCTAATCCCGCGCGGCTCGAAATTTTGTCAGTGGACATGTGGTTCATCCTACACAAATATAATAGAAATTCAGTGCTATTTCATTGAAATTGTATTACTGTAAATGGCTCTGAGCACTATGGGACTTAACATCTGTGGCCATCGGTCCCCTATAACTTAGAACTACTTAAACCTAACTAACCTAAGGACATCACACACAACCGTGCCCGAGGCAGGATTCGAACCTGCGACCGTAGGGGTCACGCGGTTCCAGACTGAAGCACCTAGAACCGCACGAGCACACCGGCCGGCTTTATTACTGTAGACAGGATGGAACCGTGTACGAAAATTCTTAAGCTGTTAGTGTTTTACCAGCTATTTGCGGTAAACGTTTCACTCTGAATCTGTAACTTTCATAATACTAAGTATAGCATTATATTAGTGTAACCAGTTAGCTTATAATTTTTTGATATGTACTAACTGTTCTGCGCTTCTTCTCAAATTCCGGGATGCTAAACTCTTGCTACTTGCAAGAAAATATATGATTTTTTCTTACTGATCAATACTAGAGAAGACGTTCGAGAGAGAAAGGACCCAGCATTTTACAGCGAGAATGTGTGACATAGCAGCCTTCAAGACATTTATTTCTAAAAATGGAAGACAAGTATTGCCACGAAAATAGATTTCCAGCTCAAATTTTACACTGACGATGATTGTGTCTGGTTAACTCATCGTGGTTTTCTCGTACCTGTGACTGAATGCACTTGCAATCTAATGCGAAAAATTTTTACAGATTCTTTGTTTAAGATATATAACTTCATTGAAGAGCTCGTACAAATGAAAGCCTTCTAAGTCTAGACTTTACTGTATATAATTATTCCATTCCAATAATATTTTTCTGCCTTAATTACTAGTAGGTTCACTTTCAATATACAGGGTGTTCGGAAATTCCCGTTACAAAAAGTTTCCAATGGCTCTGAGCACTATGGGACTTAACATCTGAGGTCATCAGTCTCATAGAACTTAGAACTACTTAAACTTAACTAACACAAGGACATCACACACATCCATGCCCGAGGCAGGATTCGAACTTTGACCGTAGCAGTCGCGCGGTTCCGGACTGAAGTGCCTAGAACCGCTCGGCCCCAGCGTCCGGCTACGTTACAAACTTCTTTGACTTGTAGAGGGGAGTGAGTACATAATCTATGAATAGAAACCCATGTTCGGAAATGTACCGTGTTCTTGCTGCAGCCGTTTGAAAACATTATTGGTAGGTAAGTATGCAACAGGGTACCCATGGTGGGGGGCTGTTATGTCTGATTGGCTGATGTCATTTGACGTCTGTCCTGCCTCTCTGATCTGGTTCGAGGCTCATGCAAATGTCTGCACAGAGGAACATAGATGAGTACATGTTTGCAGATTACACCGATGGATCCTTCTGAATGGCGATGCTCGCGGTAGGGGAAGCGATGCTCGTCGTCTTTATCAAGATCGTTTTCCACACCGTCCGAACACATCGCATACTCTTTGCGCAACAATTACCTAACGGCATCGAGAAATGGTAGCTTCGCCGTCAGCACACGTGACTACGACGCACCAAGGAGAAGCCGCACACCTGAATTGGAAGAGGCTGTTCTGCATCACGTTGAAGAGAACCCACGAACGAGTAAACGAGCAACTTGTTTTGCTATTAGTGAATGAAGTTGTGAAACGTCCTTGGTGCTGCCTAATCAATTTCGTGTAAAGTGGTCTCGTTTCCAACATGTTTTCAAATGGTTGTAGCATGGAAACGGTATGTTTCCAAACATGGGTTCCAGTTCAATATATTATACACTCTCTCCCCTCCACAAGTCCTAGAAGCTTGTAACGGGAATTTCTAAACACACCTTAGATATAAGGATTGTTAATCGTTTTATCCTAATTTCGTTTTGTCTCAACGACTGAATATAACTGTAGAAGTATTGCTCTACGAAGACAACAAATAATAGCAGATTAGACTTAGCCTCTAACTGAATCCACAATTCTGAACATTTTTTTAAAAATTGATATCTCTTTTCCTAAAACAAATGGACCGAGAAAGTTCTATTAAGTAATAGTTAGCAACATTATTTCATCTTTGCTGATTTTCAGATACGCACTTTGTATTTAGAGAGAGTAAATTTGAATAATACTAAGTTAGTACTATTAACTTGCTGACTTGCATCCTCAATGAATCACACAGTAAATCTGTACACCCATCTACATTTTCAATCGAATACATTAACCGAGCAGCTAGTTTCTTACTAAAGAACACGCAACATAATACGCAGGTTGCTGGATACACTTACCACAGTCACCTTTCTGATGGAAGCTGCACTGCTGCTTCCAACCAAGGCCGCTAGCACGACGGTCGCAAGTAGTGGAAATCCTGAAACGTAAAGCACGATGTAACACGCATCTTATCAGATAAGCTTGCTAACAATTAATTCGTTTATTTGTTGCTCTGTGCGAAAGTTTCGTTTTAAGTAAAGCTAAGAAGTTTCGACGATTTGCTCTTTCGATGTGAGCAATACTCTTGGGAAGCCTCAGTGCTCACCTCATATTCCTCCCACTGTAACAGAATGAACTGTATTTAAAGTAAAATTAACATCCTTCGGAAGAACTTTTCCTTGTTATATTCTACGTTCGACATACTTCTCTATCCTTTATAAACTTAACTAGCATAAGAATTTAATGGGATGCTAGACGTTAGTCATTGGCTTACTAAATATGGAGTATAATAAAATACAGCTGTCACAAATGTATTGCTTCTAACGTTACGTCAGTGGTAATCGTAGTCTGTTAGGAATTATTATTAGCAAACATTAGATATCGTTTGAATTGTGCCGCAATACCCGCTGTCGCTGCTGTGCACGAGAAAAACGTCGCTTTGCTTTGTCTCTCCTACTAGTTTCAATGTCTTATACTTAGATAAAGGTATGCACTGCATTTAGATGTGCTAACGTCGTTATAAGAAGATTGTGACCTTAACGTATACATGCTTTCAGAAGTCTCAGAATCTCTCTCTGTCGGCTCTAGCCAAACTTATCTCAGCTATTGCTTTACAGGTACAGAGTTAATCAACTCCCTTACCTACTAAGTAAATATCTGAGGTTGTTTAACCCTGAGAAACCTTAGTACACAACAAATCATAGAGTCAAGTGAACTTTTGGCATGAACTCTATTCGAACATTTTAGTTTATTTATACATGATATATTTTCTAACCAAGTAGAAGCTATAGTAAAATAAAAAAAAAGTGCCAACATCGCGGCAAGTGGCTCTTACCTCTCATGTTTGCTCAGGTCAGTTACTGTCCGCAATAGGTGGCTTAGACTTACACTCGCACCGCTTAAATAACCCCTCAACAGGCTCTTTCGTCAAACACAGCCGCATGAACGTCAGCATCAGTGATAAGGAGCAACGCATACCTCCAGATGCATTCGCTTATTATCTGACACTGACAACTGCTGTTTCACAATGTGAGAACATGTGTAATTTCCTGATAGCGGTAGATAAACACATTTTCACATCGATATTAATGTCAAGGGAACGCGTCAGTTAACAAGTAATTGGCATTCATAGAATTACGGGCAGAGACTACATATGAGTGACAGAATGACGTACTCGATAACATTCTCATCATGCCAATGGCCAGCTCCGCAGCTGCCGCATGATACGGAGGAAGGCTTACTGAATCTCAATGGTTGAACAGTATTTACCAAGCAGTGTGAGTAAATTAGTCCACATGCACGATCAATATGGTATCGAGAGAAAGAAAAATGCTTCTGTTCTGGCTCAGCCGGAAACACATTATCGGAGGCCACGTACAATGTTGAGAATGAATTTCCACCATTCAGCGGAGCCTCGGCTGATTTGAAACTTTCTACCAGATTAAAGCTGCCTTAAGAACCAAGACCCCCCCATGAACCATGGACCTTGCCGTTGGTGAGGAGGCTTGCGTGCCTCAGCGATATAGACAGCCGTACCGTAGGTGCAACCAAATGGAGGGGTATCTGTTGAGAGACCAGACAAACGTGTGGTTCCTGAAGAGGCGCAGCAGCCTTTTCAGTAGTTCCAAGGGCAACAGTCTGGATGATTGACTGATCTGGCCTTGCAACAGATTTCAAATAGATTATATAATGCTAAGACAGAGATTGAGGAATCAGGTTTTAAATTGAAAGACATTTCCAGGGGCAGATGTGGACCCTGCCCACAATCTATTGGTTATGACCTGTAGATTAAAACTGAAGAAACTACAAAAAGGTGGGAATTTAAGGAGATGGGACCTGGATAAATTGAAAGAACCAGAGGTTGTGCATTCAGGGAGAGCATAAGGGAACAATTGACAGGAATGGGGGAAAGAAATACAGTAGAACAAGAATGGGTAGCTTTGAGGGATGAAGTAGTGAAGGCAGCAGAGGATCAAGTAGGTTAAAAGATGAGGGCTAGTAGAAATCCTTGGGTAACAGAAGAAATATTGAATTTAATTGATGAAGGGAGAAAATATAAAAATGCAGTAAATGAAGCAGGCAAAAAGGAATACAAACGTCTCAAAAATGAGATCGACAGGAAGTGCAAAATGGCTAAGCAGGGATGGCTAAAGGACAAATGTAAAGATGTAGAGGCTTATCTCACTAAGGATAAGATAGATACAGCCTACAGGAAAATTAAAGAGACCTTTGGAGATAAGAGAACGATTTGTATGAATATCAAGAGCTCAAATGGAAACCCAGTTCTAAGCAAAGAAGGGAAAGCAGAAAGGTGGAAGGAGTATATAGAGGGTCTATACAAGGGCGGTGTACTTGAGGACAATATTATGAAAATGGAAGAGCATGTAGATGAAGATGAAATGGGAGATACGATACTGCGTGAAGAGTATGACAGAGCACTGAAAGATCTGAGTCGAAACAAGGCCCCCGGAGTAGACAACATTCCTTTAGAACTACTGACGGCCTTGGGAGAACCAGTCCTGACAAAACTCTACCATCTGGTGAGCAAGATGTGTGAAACAGGCGAAATACCCTCAGACTTCAAGAAGAATATAATAATTCCAATCCCAAAGAAAGCAGGTGTTGACAGATGTGAAAATTACCGAACAATCAGTTTAATAAGCCACAGCTGCAAAATACTAACACGAATTCTTTACAGACGAATGGAAAAACTAGTAGAAGCCGACTTCGGGGAAGATCAGTTTGGATTCCGTAGAACTGGAACACGTGAGGCAATACTGACGCTACGACTTATCTTAGAAGAAAGATTAAGGAAAGGCAAACCTACGTGTCTAGCGTTTGTAGACTTAGAGAAAGCTTTTGACAATGTTGACTGGAATACTCTCTTTGAAATTCTGAGGGTGGTAGGGGTAAAATACAGGGAGCGAAAGGCTATTTACAATTTGTGTAGAAACCAGATGGCAGTTATTAGAGTCGAGGGACATGAAAGGGAAGCAGTGGTTGGGAAGGGAGTAACACAGGGCTGTAACCTCTCCCAGATGTTATTCAATCTGTATATTGAGCAAGCAGTAAAGGAAACAAAAGAAAAATTCGGAGTAGGTATTATAATCCATGGAGAAGAAACAAAAACTTTGAGGTTCGCCGATGACATTGTAATTCTGTCAGAGACAGCAAAGGACTTGGAAGAGCAGTTGAATGGAATGGACAGTGTCTTGAAGGGAGGATGTAAGATGAACATCAACAAAAACAAAACGAGGATAATGGATTGTAGTAAAATTAAGTCGGGTGATGCTGAGGGAATTAGATTAGGAAATGAGACACTTAAAGTAGTAAAGGAGTTTTGCTATTTGGGGAGCAAAATAACTGATGATGGTCGAAGTAGAGAGGATATAAAATATAGACTGGCAATGGGATGGAAAGCGTCTCTGAAGAAGAGAAATTTGTTAACATCGAGTATAGATTTAAGTGTCAGGAAGTCATTTCTGAAAGTATTTGCATGGAGCGTAGCCATGTATGGAAGCAAAACATGGACGATAAATAGTTTGGACAAGAAGAGAGTAGAAGGTTTGGAAATGTGGTGCTGCAGAAGAATGCTGAAGATTAGATGGGTAGATCACATAACTAATAAGGAAGTATTGAATAGGATTGGGGAGAAGAGAAGTTTGTGGAACAACTTGACCAGAAGAAGGGATCGGTTGGTAGGACATGTTCTGAGGCATCAAGGGATCACCAATTCAGTATTGGAAGGCAGCGTTGAGGGTAAAAATCGTAGAGGGAGACCAAGAGATGAATACACTAAGCAGATTCAGAAGGATGAAGGTTGCAGTAGGTACTGGGAGATGAAGAAGCTTGCACAGGATAGAGTAGCATGGAGAGCTGCATCAAACCAGTCTTAGGACTGAAGACCACAACAACAACAACGAGAACCAAGAATCGAACCGAGGACTTAAGCGTTTTATTTGCAAGTGCTCACATATTCAGGCGCACCTCAGAGGCTGAAGCCGGCCGGAGTGGCCATGCGGTTCTAGGCGCTGCTGTCTGGAGCCGATCGACCGCTATGGTCGCAGGTTCGAATCCTGCCTTGGGCATGGGTGAGTAATGTCCTTAGGTTAGTTAGGTTTAATTAGTTCTAAGTTCTAGGCGACTGATGACCTCAGAAGTTAAGTCGCGTAGTGCTCAGAGCCATTTGAACCTCATCTGCCACCATATAAACTACAAAGACGTTCTTCCTAATATCTGAGGAAACTAGCACTTCTGGAAGTCAGTGGTAGCAGTCCCCCACGTATGGTATACAGATTGGACATCTCACCACGAAAAAAAAGGAAGGCAGCAACTGATACCGGAGTCTGCTGGACAAAACAGAGTGGCTAGTTCAAAAACCAATGAGGCGATCTGCTGGAGTCTCGACCTGAGCCTGCAGCCACTTGTGATCAACAGAGTCATCGTAACAAATTTGATAGATATTGCTTCAGGCCCAGTAAAATACCTTCGTAGGAATCCTGCCACTACTGTATTTACTACTTCTCTGTAGATACACGAAAGATAAAAACAATCATGACAGAGTGACCTAAATTTTTTCATAACTCAAAGTGATCTTCAGTGATGGGAAGAAATTTAACTTATATAGGCTAGATGGATTTCAGTATATTAGCATGATCTGAGAACAAAGCAGCACGTAAGACAGCAGAAATTTTGGTGGTGGAAAAGTTGGAATTTGGGCAGCCTCGTGCGTTAGAGGTAAATCGTTCACTGCTTGGGTGAACACTAGAATGAAGTCTAACATGTACTCTGAGATTCTATACACACCGCCATTGTATAGACCCTCTATATACTCCTTCTACCTTTCAGCTTTCCCTCCTTTGCTTAGAACTGGGTTTCCATCTGAGTTCTTGATATTCATGCAAGTGGTTCTCTTTTCTCCGAAGGCCTCTTTAATTTTCCTGTAAGCAGTTTCTGTCTTCCCAATAGTGGTATATGCCTCTACATCCTTACATTTGTCCTCCAGCCATCCCTTCTTAGTCATTTTGCACTTCATGTCGATCCCAGTTTTGAGAAGTTTGTATTCCTTTTTGCCTGCTTTATTTACTGCATTTTTCTATTTTATCCTTTCATCAATTATATTCAATATTTCTTCTGTTACCTAAGGATTTATACCAGCCCTCGCCTTTTTACCCTCTTGATCATCTGCTGGCTTACTATTTCATATCTCAAAGCTACCCATTCTTCATCTACTGTATTTCTACATCTACATCTACATTTATACTCCGCAAGCCACCCAATGGTGTGTGGCGGAGGGCACTTTACGTGCCACTGTCATTACCTCCCTTTCCTGTTCCAGTCGCGTATGGTTCGCGGGAAGAACGACTGTCTGAAAGCCTCCGTGCGCGCTCTAATCTCTCTAATTTTACATCATGATCTCCTCAGGAGGTATAAGTAGGGGGAAGCAATATATTCGATACCTCATCCAGAAACGCACCCTCTCGAAACCTAGCGAGCAAGCTACACCGCGATGCAGAGCGCCTCTCTTGCAGAGTGTGCCACTTGAGTTTATTAAACATTTCCGTAACGCTATCACGGTTACCAAATAACCCTGTGACGAAACGCGCCGATCTTCTCTGGATCTTCTCTATCTCCTCCGTCAAGCCAATCTGGTACGGATCGCACACTGATGAGCAATACTCAAGTATAGGTCGAACGAGTGTTTTGTAAGCCACCTCCTTTGTTGATGGACTACATTTTCTAAGCACTCTCCCAATGAATCTCAACCTGGTACCCGCCTTACCAACAATTAATTTTATATGATCATTCCACTTCAAATCGTTACGCACGCATACTCCCAGATATTTTACAGAAATAACTGCTACCAGTGTTTGTTCCGCTATCATATAATCATACAATAAAGGATCCTTCTTTCCATGTATTCGCAATACATTACATTTGTCTATGTTAAGGGACAGTTGCCACTCCCTGCACCAAGTGCCTATCCGCCGCAGATCTTCCTGCACCTCGCCACAATCCTCTAATGCTGCAACCTCTCTGTATACTACAGCATCATCCGCGAAAAGCCGCATTGAACTTCCGACATTATCTACTAGGTCATTTATATATATTGTGAAAAGCAATGGTCCCATAACACTCCCCTGTGGCACGCCAGAGGTTACTTTAACGTCTGTAGACGTCTCTCCATTGATAACAACATGCTGTGTTCTGTCAATGCTGTGTTCTTGTCAATGGTGGCCTATGCTCTCCCTAAAACTCTCTACAACCTCTGATTGTGACAGTTTATCCACGTCCCATCTGCTTAAATTCCCACCTTTTCACAGTCTCTTCAGTTTTAATCTTTAGTTCATAACCAATAGTTTGTAGTCAGAGTCTTTATCTGTCCCTGGAATGTCATACATTTTAAAACCTGGTTCCTAAATGTCTGTCTTAGCATTATATAATCTATTTGAAACCTAGTAGTATCTCCAGGCCTCTTCCATGTATGCAACCTTCTTTCATGATTCTTGAACCCAGTGTTAGCCATGATTAAGTTATGCTCTTTGCAAAATTTGACCAGGTGCCTTGCTCTTTCACTCCTTACCCCCATTCCAAGTTCACCTACTACGTTTCCTTCTCTTCCTTTTCCTACGACCGAATTCCAGTCACCAATGACTATTACGTTTTCGTCTTCCTTCACTATCTGAATAATTTCTTTTATCTCATAATACATTTAATCACTCTCTTCGTCATCTGCGAAGCTAGTTGGCATATAAACTTGTAGTACTGTGGTAGGGGTGGGCTTCGTGTCTGTCTTGGCCACTATAATACTTTCACTATGCTGTTTGTAGTAGTTTACCGGCACTCCTTTTATTCATTATTAAACCTACTCCTGCATTACCCCTATTTGATTTTATATTTATAACCCTGTAGTCACCTGACCAGAAGTCTTGTTTCTCCTACCACCTAACTTCACTAATTTTGCACTATATCTAACTTTAACCTGTCCATTTCCCTTTTAAAATTTTCTAAGCTACCTGCCCGGTTATGGGATCTGACATTCCACACTCCGACCAGTAGAACGCGTTTTCTTTCTCCTGATAACGACGTCATCCTGAGTAGTCCCCGCCCGGAGATCCGAATGGCTTACTGTTTTACGTCCGGAATATTTTACCCAAGAGGACGCCGTCATCATATAAGCATACACTAAAGCTGCGAAAAATTACGGCTGTAGTTTCCCCTTATGATAGCAAGTAAATATCAGAGTGATTTTGCTGTACTGCACACCGCAGCTTCGGGCAGTTTATTTCACTAGTGAGCGAGTTTTGCGTGCTCCTTGGGAGGTATAAGTCACATCTTGCTCATTGCGCTGGCATGCAAGAGATGTAGGACCTTTACCAAAGTTCGGTAAGATTGTCAAGTGAAAGAACAACATATACCATGCCACGAGCCGGCCAGTGGGGGCGCTTCAGCCTGGAACCGCGCGACCGCTACGGTCGCAGGTTCGAATCCTGCCTTGGGCATGAGTGTGTGTGATGTCCTTAGGTTAGTTAGGTTTAAGTAGATCTAAGTTCTAGGGGACTGATAACCTCAGATGTTAAGTCCCATAGTGCTCAGAGCCATTTGAAGCATTTTGAACCATGCCACGAACACCTATTTTTCCAGCGGCAGTATAGCCTTCAACCACCTTTCCTTGTTTCAGTCGATGGTCTTGATTCCAGTTGAAATAACTTGAGTTTTTATCATAGCTCAAAATATTTTGCAACGTCATCTCCCACACATAATTTGTATAACGCTGTTATCGTTTATTCACGGGGATTTTTTACAATGGTGTTTAGCTAGTTTCATGTCCCTTGGGTCATTTCTACAATTAACTTTAATGATGTGCGACGACTCATTTTTCATTCACAATACACATTGGTATGTATATATGGCAACTGCTGATCAGTTGCGTTATTATTTTTCAGCATTGTTGTGAGTTAATAATTCGTATCCATCATCTTTTACAAATTACAAAAACAGAAATTATTCTACAGAACAGAAGGTGTTGTCAAGGAAAAACATTTTCAATTTATTTCCAAATTTAGCTTTGATGTCTGTCAGACATTTTATGTCTTTGGGTTGGAGGAGATATCACAGCGGAGACAATACCCAATAAAAAGTTGCAATTAATGATGGGGTTAAGCAATTCACCAAGTCGAAAGCCAATCGAATTGTTTTACAGTGAAGCTCGTGTGAAAGATCAGAATCTTACATAGTTTCCTACGGATGATGCTTAGAAGTTTCTAAATCAGGAAGAAAGTAGTGGACCTCCTTGGAGCGTATAACACGGGCTTTTCCTACCTTGAGAGATGCAGTACGGGGTTTCGTGAACGCGGATAGGTTTTGTAACGTACCTACAACAAATATGTGACGTTACTAGAACAAATTATAAGCCTGTGACCGTCTGTGAAAATGGGATCGATAAACAACTTGAGCTATCAGTAATCGGAATCTAATCTGCATACACAGTGTGCGCGTTGCATGAGTGTCAGTTTGACTGTATTTAAACCCTCAACAGATCGTTACATGAAAAATTAAAACTAACATTTGGATAAGCTATCTCACTGCGTATTGGAATATGTAAAACTACAGGAACAAATGAGCCTGTAACAATGAATACCTAAGCTATCTCAATAAACAAGTGGAGCTATCAGTAATCGGAATCTAATCTGCATGCAATGCGTGCGTGTTGCATGAGTGTCAGTTGACTGTATTTAAACCCTCAACAGATCGTTACATGAAAAACTTAAAACTAACATTTGGATAAGCTATCTGGCTGCGTATTTGAATATGGAAAACTACAGGAACAAATGAACCTGTAACAATGAATACCTAAGCTATCTGGCTGCGTCTTTGAATAAGAGTTTACAAGTGATACAGAGTCTGGCTTGTGCAACGGAATATATTGGATTAGAGTTCATGATATTTTGCGGTGTGTCAGTGTCTTAGTTTTGGCCCTAAGTTTTGCACTCACCTCTTTAGAAGACTGGCTTTTTCCAAGTGGTTTACAGCAATTTGTAGTAGCATGCAGCAGCAGCCGGGAAAGCTTATTCTTCCTAAGAATGAGTTTAATAAAAAGGAGTTTGCTTGGGCCTATTAACAACTAAACAACTTGTAAGAAGGGATTTCGTAATTTAAGTCTATTTAAAAACTTCAGAAATCATTATGACCAATAATAGTTTGACAAGTATTAATAATGGCGAAATGCCTGATAATGACTTTATAATTATCAATAGTGGCTGAGTGTCAGATTAACAAATTATTTAAATTTCAAAGTTACATTAACATTTAATAGCCACGGCATATTTATTTGGCTTCTTTAACTGACAAGACAAACATGGGATTATTGCAGACTCGGACTAACAATCACGAGCCTAACCCAGCAATTGCGCTTTACGCTATGCTTGCGAATTTTGCCTCGAAATCCATCTTCAAGCGTAGTTAAGCCATCTAAATCTCTCCTGGCAGCGTGGATCAAACCAGGCCTTGAGTGTGTTAAGGGCAGCATGTCACGTCGTCTCCGAGCCCTAGACTGACACCACTGACTCATCTCACAACAGTGCTTAGAATCGCGCTCCCATGTTTCGCCCTCAGATTGTCACTATCGATATCTGAGTGCTTACACAATGCAAAGAAAAGCCTTAATTTGGCTATATTGTTTTCGATGGGAAGTTCTGACACACTCCTTACAGTTGTTAGAAATTCCTTGCGCAAGTGAGTTACGATTATCCCAAACATGTGTAGCCATACGACGGTAGAATGCTTTTGGATTGCGGAGATAACGGCTAATATCTGTGTACCGTGACTGTGTTCATAACCTTCCAGTCATTCCTTCTATTTTATTCCTTATTTGATTTTATGCATTGCATTTGGTTCTTTGTAGCTACGATTCGTTATTTATCTCCTGATAACCTTTCAGCACACTAAGCCCTCTCGTATTGTCAGTACTATGGATTCTTAGTCCAAACAACAGAAAATTTCGATTTTGGGACACTCATGCTGTCTCATAGAAGTATCGTAGAGCATTCACGACATTCTCTCTCAATGGAGATACGCCTGTGACATGCTGTAGTGGCTCTGTGGCCACAACCCTTGGGAGCTGTTGTGCCAATCGGGGTACATGGTTCTGGAGACGCTGTATTAACTGGATATGCGAAGTACACAGGCACTCTCAAAAGCTGAGTTACTACGTCAGAGTGCATAACAAACGAACTAATTAAGTTATTCAGAACACGTCTTAGATATGTGACAAAATCTCACAAAGTTTTCTTGTGTGTGGTTTATGTTGCTGGTCCAGGTTGTCATGAGTCTAGAATAATGACAACGGTACAAGACAAGATCTGGCTTTTTTCTTCTTTTTTTATTCATTAGTCTTCAGATTTGTTTGATGCAGCCCACCACGAATTCATCTCCTGTCTCTTGTGCAAAAATTTACAACTCAGAATAACACCTGCAACCTATGTCCGATGCATTCGAATTTCTGCCTTCCCCACCGTTTTTTACCGTCTACACTTCCCTCTAATGCCATGTGCCATGGAAACTATTCCGTGATGTCTTAACAGATGCACTATCACTGTGTTCCTTCTTCTTGTCAGAGGTATCCATATATTTCTTTCTTCGCCGATTCTGAGAAGGACTTTCTCCTCCAGTTCACCTAGTTTTGAACCTTCCTCTACAGTCCCACATCTCAGATGCTGTGCTCCAAAAGTACTTTCTCATAAATTTCTTCCTCAAATTAAGGCCAATGTTGGAGACTAGTAGATTTCTCTTTGCCAGAAATGCCGTATCGGCCAGTGCTTTTTATGCCGTCCTTCCTCCGCACGTCATGGGTTATTTTATGTCTAGGTAACAGAATTCCTTAATTTCATCTAGTTTGTGATTATCAGTACTGATGTTAAATTTCTTGGTGTTCTCATTTCTGGATAATTCACATTACTTTTGTCTTCCTTCGATTTACTCTCACTTCATATTCTGTATTCACTACTCTTTTCACTCTGTTCAACACGTTGTGTAACTCTTCTTCACTTTCACTGGGGGTACCAATGCAGCAATGTCATCAGCGTATCTTATCACTGTTGTTTTTTTCACCTTGAATTTTAATCACAGTCTTAAGTCTTTCTGTCACAGTATTTTCGTCATTGCCTCTTTGACGTATAAATAACAGAAGGGACGAAAAACTACATACCCGCCTTACACTCTTTTTAATCCAAGCCCTTCCTTCACTGTCACCAACCCGCATTGTTTCCTCTTGGTTCTTGTACATATTGTATATTACCCCTGTTATCTCAGAATCTCGAAAATACTGCGCCGTTTTACATTGTTGAACTTTTCTCCAGGTCTAAATATTCTGATACTCTAACAGATCCTTAATCTTCTTTCCAGTTCTTCCGTATATTATTCTTTTCAGTAACTTGTATGCAACTTAACAAAGCTGATCACGTGATAATTTTCGCAATTGTTGGCTCTTACAATCTTCGGAACTGGGTGTATGATGTTATCCGAAAGTCTGATGGTATAATGTCAGTCTCACACATTCTACAGACCAACGTGAATATTCCTTTAGTTGTCACTTGTCCCGATCAGTTTATAAAATCCGATGGAATGGTGTCTATCCCTTACTTGACCTTAGGTCCTTCAAAGCTCTTTTGAATTCTGACTCCAATATTGCAATACTGGTTTACCTATCTCTTATTTATCGATTTCTGTCTCTTCTTCTATCACTTCATCAGACAAGCCCTACCCCCCCCCCCCCCCCCCCGACCCCTTGTTCACCTATCGTTTGTTCTGAGGGAATGTCGCCTACTCTAGGGGCCTTGTTTCTATTTGGTGATATTAACGCCTTGTCAAATTATCACCGAAACATCATATTTCCCGTCTCGCCTTCATCTACTTCTTCCATTCCTATTTCTTTTCCCTTGTACAGTGTTTTCATATAATCCCTAATTTCCATAGTACTGGTTATAGACCTGACCTTTTAATATTCGTACAGCTGGTTCTCTTTCCTCCAAGGGCCCTCTTAATTTTGCTACAGGTGGTACATATGTTCCCCCTAATTACAAATGCTTCTATAAACTTGAACTTGTCCTCCACCTATTCCTGCATAGTGATTTTACACTTTCTGTCACTATTATTATTAGACTTACGCATTGCATTTCACCTATTTCATTTTCTGCATTTATATTTCTTCTCCTTTCATAAAATTTAATATCTTCTATGATCTCGAAGAATTTCTACTAGACCTTGTCTATTCCCTGTTTTATTCTCTCCTGCATTTACTATCTCACATCTAAAAACTACAGATTCATCTGCTACTGAACTGCTTTCCTCTGTTTCTTTCAATCCTTGCCCAATGCTCTCTCTGAGACTCTCAACAACCTCTGTTCGTCAAACTTATCAACCTCGTATAAATAAATTAAGGTCAAAGGACACGACTACCCCTGGAAAGGCAGCGTTTCCAGGTCTCATCCACGTATACAGTCTTCTTCCAAAATTGTTAAACCAGATGCGAAGGATGAGTAAATCACACTCCCTGTAAAGATATTCTGAATAAAATAATTCGTGATCTCTAATCCCAATGTCAACTTTCTCGCTGTTCTCATTTGTGCTACTTCTCATTACGTCCATCTTTTTTCGTTTTACTCTCAACAGATATTCTGTACTTATTAGACAGTTCATTCTATTCAGCAGATTCTGTAATTATTCTTCACTTTCACTAAGGGTAACAACGTCATCAAACAATCTTATAATTGGTATCACCCTGACTTTTAATTCCACTCCTTTGTTGTTCCTTTGCGCCACTGCTTCTTCGATGTATAGATTGAACAGTAGGGGCGAAGACTACATCACTGACCTAGCACTTCGTTCTCTCTCTTCCACTCTTGTTATTCATTCATGACTCTAGTACATGTTGCACAATAGCCACCTCTTCATACAGCTTACCCCTATTTTCATACGAATTTCATGTAACACTGTCGAGCGCGTTTTCCAGGTTGACAAATACTATGAACGGGTTTAGATATTTTTTTTTGTCATGGTTCCATTATCAATCACAACGTCAGAATTGCCTCTCTGGCGCCTTTAAATTTCCTAAAGCCGAAATGCTTGTCAAGTAACACACCTTCAGTTTCATTTTCCATTCTTCTGTATTTTATTCTTGCCAGTAACTTGGCTGATGAGCTGTTAAACTCATTGTTCTGGCACTTGTCGGTTCTTGTAGTCTTCGGAACTGTGTGGATAACGTTTTTCCGAAAGTCAGATGGTGTATTTCCAGACTCATACATTCCACACACCAAAGATAATAGTCGTTTTATTTCCGCTTCCACCGATGATTTTAGAAATGTTGATGGCACATTCTCTGTCCCTTCCGCCTTATTTAATCTTAACCTTTCCAAAGTTCTATTGAATTCTGATTCTAATACTGAATCTCCTGTCTCTTCTGATTCGAATCCGTTTCTCCTCCTATCACTTCAGACAAATCTTCCCCCTCATATAGAGCTTCATTCTACTCTTTCCACCTACCGCCTCTCTTCTTTGCAATTAACAGAGAAATTTCCGCTGTACTCTTAATGCAACAGCTCATCCTTTTAATTTCACCGAAGGTTGTTTTTATACTTTTAGTCGTTCAGACAACCACTTATTTTCCGATTTCTTCATATTTTTCATGCAGCCTTTTCGTCTTCGCTCCTTTCTATCGATTTCATTCCCCAGCGACTTGCATTTCCGTATTCCTGAATTTCCCAGAAAATTTTTCCAGTTCCTTCGTTCGTCGAAGTATTTATTCTGTTATCCGTGGTTTCTTCGCATTTACGTCCTTGTGATTACTTTTTTCTTTCCAACTTCTCTGAGTGCCCTTTTCAGATATGTCCATTTCTCTTAGTGTACTGCCTACTGAGCTATTTCTTGTTGCAGTACCTATCACCTTCGAGAATTTCAAACGTATTTCGTCCTTCCTTAGTACTTCTGTATCCCATTTCTTCTCGTATGGATTCTTTCTGACTAATCTCTTAAACTTCAGCCTAATTTTCACCATAACTACTCATCATGCTACAGTGTGATCCGAGTGTAAGTCTGCACCTGGGTACGACCATCATTCCAATATCTGATTTCGGAATCTCTGTCTGACCATGATGTAATATAACTGAAATCTTCCTGTATCTCCCAGCCTTGTCCAAGCATACCTCCTCCTCTTGTGACTCTTGAACAGAATATTGACTATTACTAGCTGAAATTTATTACAGAACTCAATCAATCTTTCTTCTCCTTCATATTGCCATTTTCTTCCGTAACCCTTTCTTGTAATTCTTCCCCTACAACTTATTACAGTCTCCCATGCCGGTTAGATCAACCTTTACGTACTGCATTACCCGTTCAATATCCTCATGTACTTTTTCTATCTCTTGATCTTCAGCATGCGATGTCGATATGTATAACTGAACTATTGCTGTCGGTGTAGATTTGCTGTCGATTCTGCTGATAACAACCCTATTACTGAACTATTCACAGTAACACACTCTGCTCTACCTTCCTATTCGCAAGGAATCCTGCTCCCGTAATATAATTTTTGCTACTCTTGATATTGACCTGTAATCTGACCAGAAATTCTTGTCTTCTTTACATTTCATTTCGCTCGCCCCCGCTACATCTAGATCGCACCTTTGCATTTACTTTTCTGATTTTCTAGGATCCCTACCACGTTCAAGCTTCTGTCTTTCCGCACCTCTTCTCGTAGAACGTTACCCCTTCGTTTTTTTTATTTAATCTTCTTTTCATGGTCACCTCCCACTTGGTAGGCCCCGCCAGGAGATCAGAATGTGGGTTACTCCGGAATCTTTTGTCAGTGGAGAGAGCATCATGACACTTTGTCAATTACAAGCCATATGTCATGTGGCTACACGTTGTGTGTCTTCAATACAGTGCTTTCCATTTCCTTCTCCATCCTCATGCCGTTGATGTTGCTGAGTATTCCGCCTTTAGGGGCAGTTTTCTACACAAGGTCAAGTGAGTGGCCTAAACCTCTGTCCGCTCCTCCGCTCTCACTGACTGAGCCGTTGGTAGACTATGTGTGACTTCTTAAGCCGGAAGTCTTCTACCGCCAAAGCTAATTATTATCCAAGGTTTACGATGTGGCTAGTTTCAAACCTGGGACTGAGTATGTTTTAATTACTAAGGACAGACTTTATCCCTAGACCACGGTTACAATTCCTTAACTTCGTCTATTTCGTGACCTCCAATTCTGACGTTAAGTTACTCACTGTTCTCATTTCTGTTACCTCTCATTACTTTCGTCTTTATTCGATTTACTCTAATACCACATTCTGTCCTCTTTGAACTATTCATTCCTTTCGGCTGGTCCTGTAACTCCACTTTCAATCAAGGTAGAAATGTCATCAACGAATGTTTTTATTGATATCCTTTCACCTTAAATTTTAGTCCCACTCACGGACGTTAGTTTTTATTTCAGTCGTTGTTTCTTCAATTCAGCAGTAGCGGCGAAAAAGGACGTCCCAGTCTTACAATTGTTTTAACCGGAGAACTTAGTTCTTGGTCATATTGTTCCGCCTTGGTCCTTGTACAGATTCTCCTTGTGTATCATTCGTCTAACGGGTATATTCTCAGATTTATGAACATCTTGCTACATTTTACATTGCCGCTTTTTCTAGGTCGTCGTAATGAACATAAACAAGAGTTGTTTCTGTAAGATTCTGAACCCAAAATTGGGAGCATTAGGTTACGTTATAGTACATGCACTGAGACCTACTTTCCAGACTGACTGACCTAATATACCACACTCTGACCCGTAACAAGGCAGTTCTATTTTTAATGATCACTATATTTTCGTGTTTATTTACCTCAGGAGTACCTTTCCCTACATGATGCTGCCACTATTTAGCCATACAGTCGAGATGCCTGCTTTTAGGACGTTTTGTGCATAGCGGTTACAAAGTAGGAGAAAAAATGGCTCACTAAGCTTGTTTCTGAACTGTAGCAGACCTTCAGCGCTGACAAAAGTATTTATCAGTCACCGGAACTCCCTGGTGTCATACTCCCTGGTGTCATACAATATATTCATGCACATGGCAGCGCGATGACCTAGGGGTTTACAATGGACAGTGTAGTAACAAGGAGTCAGACGCTTTAAAGGAAGGTGTACCAAGAGTGTTAGGACCCAGCGGTCGCTCTAAGATAATACGCTATTTGTAGATAATGAATATTTAGTTTTATATTGGTATACACAACTTTTACCGAACACAAATACATTACTGGTCATTACAATTGCTACACCACGAAGATGACGTGCTACAGATGCGAAATTTAACCTACAGGAAGAAAATGCTGTGATATGCAAATGATTAGCTTTTCAGAGCATTCACACAAAGTTGGCGCCGGTGGCGACACCTACAACGTGCTGACATGAGGAAAGTTTCCAACCGATTTCTCATATGCAAACAGCAGTTGACCGGCGTTGCATGGTGAAACGTTGTTGTGATGCCTCGTGTAAGGAGGAGAAATAAGATCGGATTGTTGCCCATCGCGATTGCGGTTTATCGTATAGCGACATTGCTGCTCGCGTTGGTCGAGATCCAATGACTGTTAGCAGAATATGGAATCTGTGGGTTCAGGAGGGTAATACGGAACGCCGTGCTGGATCCCAACGGCCTCGTATCACTAGCAGTCCAGATGACAGGCATCTTATCCACATCGCTGTAACGGATCGTGCAGCCACGTCTCGATCCCTGAGTCAACAGAGGGGGACGTTTGCAAGACAACAACCATCTGCTCGAACAGTTCGACGACGTTTGCAGCAGCATGGACTATCAGCTCGGAGACCATGGCTGCGGTTACCCTTGACGCTGCATCACAGACAGAAGCGCCTGCGATGGTGTACTCAACGAGGAACCTGGGTGCACGAATGACAAAACGTAATTTTTTCGGATGAATCCAGGTTCTGTTTACAGCATCATGATGGTCGCATCCGTGTTTGGCGACATCGCGGTGAACGCACATTGGAAGCCTGTATTCGTCATCACCATACTGGCGTATCACCCGACGTGATGGTATGGGGTGCCACCTCTTGTTCGCATTGACGGCACTTTGAACAGTGTACGTTACATTTCAGATGTGTTACTACCCGTGGCTCTACCCTTCATTCGATCCCTGCGAAACCCTATATTTCAGCAGAATAATGCACGACCGTCTGTTGCAGGTCCTGTACGGGCCTTTCTGGGTACAGAAAATGTTCGACTGCTGCCCTGGTCAGCACATTCTCCAGATCTCTCACCAATTGAAAACGTCTGGTCAATGCTGGCCGAGCAACTGGCTCGTCACAATACGCCAATCACTACTCTTGATGAACTGTGGTATCGTGTTGAAGGTGCATGGGCAGTTGTACCTGTACACGCCATCCAAGCTTTGTTTGACTCAATGCCCAGCCGTATCAAGGCCGTTATTACGGCCAGAGGTACTGGGTACTGATTTCTCAGGATCTATGCACCCAAATCGCCTGAAAATGTAATCACGTGTCAGTTGTAGTGTAATATACAGGGCTATTACAAATGACTAAAGCGATTTCATAAATTCACTGTAGCTCCATTCATATATGGTCACGACACACTACAGATACGTAGAAAAACTCATAAAGTTTTGTTCGGCTGAAGCCGCATTTCAGGTTTCTGCCGCCAGAGCGCTCGAGAGCGCAGTGAGACAAAATGGCGACAGGAGCCGAGAAAGCGTATGTCGTGCTTGAAATGCACTCACATCAGTCAGTCATAACAGTGCAACGACACTTCAGGACGAAGTTCAACGAAGATCCACCAACTGCTAACTCCATTCGGCGATGGTATGCGCAGTTTAAAGCTTCTGGATGCCTCTGTAAGGGGAAATCAACGGGTCGGCCTGCAGTGAGCGAAGAAACGATTGAACGCGTGCGGGCAAGTTTCACGCGTAGCCTGCGGAAGTCGACGAATAAAGCAAGCAGGAAGCTAAACGTACCACAGCCGACGGTTTGGAAAATCTTACGGAAAAGGCTAAAGCAGAAGCCTTACCGTTTACAATTGCTACAAGCCTTGACACCTGATGACAAAGTCAAACGCTTTGAATTTTGGGCGCGGTTGCAACAGCTCATGGAAGAGGATGCGTTCAGTGCGAAACTTGTTTTCAGTGATGAAGCAACATTCTTTATTAATGGTGAAGTGAACAGACACAATGTGCGAGTCTGGGCGGTAGAGAATCCTCACGCATTCGTGCAGCAGATTCGCAATTCACCAAAAGTTAACGTGTTTTGTTCAATCTTACGGTTTAAAGTTTATGGCCCCTTTTTCTTCTGCGAAAAAAACGTTACAGGACACGTGTATCTGGACATGCTGGAAAATTGGCTCATGCCACAACTGGAGACCGACAGCACCGACTTCATCTTTCAACAGGATGGTGCTCCACCGCACTTCCATCATGATGTTCGGCATTTCTTAAACAGGAGATTGGAAAACCGATGGATCGGTCGTGGTGGAGATCACGATCAGGAATTCATGTCATGGCCTCCACGCTCTCACAACTTAACCCCATGCGATTTCTTTCTGTGGGGTTATGTGAAAGATTCAGTGTTTAAACCTCCCCTACCAAGAAACGTGCCAGAACTGCGAGCTCGCATCAACGATGCTTTCGAACTCATTGATGGGGACATGTTGCGCCGAGTGTGGGACGAACTTGATTATCGGCTTGATGTCTGCCGAATCACTAAAGGGGCACATATCGAACGTTTGTGAATGCCTGAAAAACTTTTTGAGTTTTTGTATGTGTGTACAAAGCATTGCGAAAATATCTCAAATAATAAAATTATTGTAGAGCTGTGAAATCGCTTCAGTCATTTGGAATAACGCTGTATTTGTCCAATGAATATCCGTTTTCTCATGAGCATTTCTTCTTGGTGTAGCACTTTTAATGGCCAGTAGTGTAATTAAGACACACAGGAATTATAGAATAGACGCCACTCTCAGCGCATGTATTACAACGTAGTCTATACCGCACTGAACTTCGGCTTCAAAATCGTAGGAATACATTGCGTGCTCATGTTCGTTACTACCGGCACGGAAGCTCAGTGTTTTCGGTCAGAGGGATGGCTCCTTTCTGTAATTAAAAAGAAAATGAGTGAAGGGATCAATGGATCTCACGTGAAGTCTGCTACGACCTAATACAATGAACAATAACGAGAAAAATCCAAAAAAAGAGAAAGGCATAGCATCTTTCATTAGTAATCAAAAGTTCTCGGTCCCGGGTTCGAATCCCGCCGCTGCTTTAATGTTGATTAGTAATCAGCATTGGCGGCCGAAAACTTCCCAAATAAGAAGTTACCCTCATTCTGCCAGCGGCCTTATCAAACAGGGTGGAGGAGTTGACAGTGGTTCATCGGGCACCATTGTCCTTGGGGTGGGAAACTGCCCCTAAAGGCGGAAAAATCAGCATTGATAAACGATATGATGATGAACAAGGGAATGGAAACTACTGCAGTAAAGTCACGTAGCGTGTATCCACAGGACATGTGGCCCGTAATTGAAAAAGTGTTATGATGAACTCTCTATTGGCAAAATACTCCGAAATAGTCCGCCATTCGGATCTCCTCTAGGGGACTGCCAATTGGGAGGTGACCATGAGAAAAAGATTGAATAATCAACGAAATGATAAGGTTCTGCGAGTCGGGGGGGGGGGGGGGTTTGGAATGTCAGAAGCTTGAACTTGATCGGGAAACTAGAAAATCCGAAAAGGGAAATGCAAAGGTTGAATACAGATATAGTAGGGGTCAGTGAAATGAAATTGAAGGAAGACAAGGATTTCTGATCAGATGAGTATAGGGTAATACCAACAGCAGCAGAAAATGGTATAACGGGAGTAAGATTCGTTATAAATAGGAAGATGTGAACAGTTCAGTGATAGGGTTATTCATATGAGAATCGACACCAAACCAAGGCCGACAACGACGTCGTCAGTTGAAGATGAAAAGATGGAGGTAGTATATGAGGTAATACAATGCGTAAAGGGAGACGAAAATGTAAATAACCATGGTGGATTTGAAAGCAGCTGTAGGGGAAAGAGTAGAAGAAAAGGTTACATGACAATATGGGCTTGGAACAGGAATGAGAGAGGAGAAAGATTAATGTAGTTCTGTAATAAATTTCAGTAAGTAATAGTGAATACTCTGTTCAAGTATCACAAGAGGGGGAGGTATACTTGGAAAAGGCCGGATGACACGGGAAGATTATATCATGGTGAGGCAGAGGTTCCGAAATCAGGTACTGGATTGTAAAGCGCACACAGGAGCAGATATAGACTCAGAGCACAATGTAGTAGTTTTTGTGGACTGGCAGGACAGCCAATCCACTAGGACGGGAGGCCGAAGGGCACGCGTTTAAGCTCACGCAGGCTGGCGTGAGGTCTGGAACAGGTAAAGGAAGTTATAGTAGCAAAGAACGTACATAGCTGCGGGAATACTTAACTTTAATCCATAATTGGTGAGCATCGGTCTGACGGTACATGCATCGCAAGATAAATAGCAAATGATAATGGCGCCTTGCTAGGTTGTAGCACATGACGTAGCTGAAAGCTATGCTAACTATCGTCTCGGCAAATGAGAGCGTAATTTGTCAGTGAACCATCGCTAGCAAAGTCGGCTGTACAACTGGGGCGAGTGCTAGGATGTCTCTCTAGACCTGCCATGTGGCGGCGCTCGGTCTGCAATCACTGATAGTGGCGACACGCGGGTCCGACGTATACTAACGGACCGCGGCCGATTTAAAGGTTACCACCTAGCAAGTGGGGTGTCTGGCGGTGACACCACATTCCTCCCCCGCAAATCGGCGGACGGTTGTGGTATAATGCTTCCGCCCGCCGTGGAGACGAGCCAACGTTGGCGTATGCGACAGGGTGGGGAGCCTAACAACAGGCGAGGCTGTGCCACCCGCACCCTGCCATTGGGCCCGAGGGGAGCTAGGAAACGCGTGAAAACCTGTTTCAGGGTGCACGCCAAAATGCGGTGTGTGCGCCCTTAAAGAGACAGGAGGGGCCGAAGGGTCGACCTCCATCGGGCCGGGGCACCCGATGGGCGAAGATGATATATGGTCCGGAGCGGGTAAGAATTCCATGGCAGAGGACAACTGGTCATGGGAAGCGATCGGCGTTTCCGTGCTTAGCAGTGGACCGATACAAGATATCGTAGCGGTACTGCGAGAGGAAAATAGACCAGCGAATGAATTTCTGCACTGTACGTGGAGGTACAGGCTTGTTCAGATGAAAAAGCGATGTCAAAGGTTTGTGGTCTGTGATGATGGTAAAGTGACGGCAATACAAGAAATCATGAAACTTAGTAACACCAAATACGAGAGCCAATGCTTCTTTCTCGATCTGTGAATAATTTCTTTGTGCAAACGAGAGCAATTTGGATGCAATGGCAATAGGGCGATCGTGCGAACCATCTTTGTGCGCACGCACAGCACCGATCCCGAAATCCGATGCATCCACCATCAAAAAAAGGGGATTCCGGGGATCAAATGGCGTAAGGTAAGTATTGGACAGCAACGCCGATTTCAACTGGCGAAAGGCGCATTCGCATTCCGTCGTCCAGACGAATGGAACACCTTTACGGCGTAAGCGATGAAGCGGAGCTCAAATGGAAGAGGCGAGGCGCACATAGCGATGATAATAATTTATTTTTTCCAGCACACTCTGTAGCTGCTTCAAATTCTGCGGCAAAGGCAAGCACGGAGGTGCTCTGGAGTGGGATGTATGCCTTGGGCATTAAGTAGATGTCCCAGATATGGCAAGTCACCGGCAAAACACACATTTGTCCTTCCACAAGCGAAGACCATTTTGTCGCAAGACCTGAAATAATGTTCTGAGATTGGCTAAATGTTCTTCTTCCGGCTTTCCGGAGATCGCAATATCATCCAGATAGTTTCTGTAGTAGGGACCAATGCACAAACAGTTTGTAGATATTGCTGAAACAATGCAGGGGCGGATGCACACCAGAATGGCAGTCGTTAGAATCGGTACAAACCAAGATGCATGTTAAACACTAAAACGCGCTGGGATTCTTCGTCTACTGGTAGTTGCAAGTACGCAACTGCTAGGTCCAATTTCGAAAAATATTTACCCGGGCACAGTTTGTCAAAAAGATGTTCCAGGCGGGGTAAAGGAAAAGTTGCAGTCACTAGTTGTGGATTCACTGTTGCCTTGAAGTCCACACAAAGTCTCAATTTTCCGGAAGGTTTTGGCAAAATTACTAAGGGTGATGCCCAGAGAGAAGCCTGCACACGTTCAATTACACCTTGTGATTCCAAATCGTGTAATGTTGTAGCGACCTCATCACACAATGCGTGGGGAACATTGCGCGCTCTGAAAAATTTTGGTTGCGCGTTTACTTTCAGTTCCAAATGTGCTTTATAGTTCTTAGTGCAACCAAGGCCCGGTGCAAAAATGTCTGCAAATTCTTCACATAGACAAGAAACACTGGCGGAAGGCACAGTCTGGTTCACTGATAGGACCTGATTGATTATAGACAAGTTAAACAACTGAAACAAATCGAAACCAAACAAGTTCACTGCAGAAAAAGAACGAAGGACGTACAATGACACAAGTTTTGTTTGTCCCTTGTATGTTGCAAGAAGGCTGCACTGTCCTAACACAGGGAGCCCGTGACCTGATTATGTAGTTGGCTTAACATTTGTGGCACGCAACGGAGGTGTGCCCAGTGTTTGTATGTGTCGTGATTGATCAGTGAAACTGCAGCTCCGGTATCGAGATGGAATGGTATCACTTTGCCGTTAATGTCCAAATCAACAGAAAGTTTATTGTCCTGCTGATGACAAGAGCGACTGTCTCGTGCATCATGAAGTGACACTGGTACAGAATCACGTGCGACTTGACGGGATTTCCGGCGATGTCGACGCACACTAGTTGTGGGTCGAACACAGTCACTGTAAGAGAGAGTGGCACTGGGTGGAGTGGAATGAACTACATGAATTTCCATAGGCGAAGTGTTGCGAGCCTGAGTATCCTTGGTTCGATTCCGATTCCAGCGCGAAGCAAAGGGTCTGGAATGGTTTTGAGCTTCCGATTTGAGCTTTTTCTGGCAAACACTTTGAACATGTCCTTTTTTATTACAGAAAAAGCAAATATTTTGGCGTGACGGCAATTCTCACGCGAATGTCTAGTAGCACGCTGCGGGCATGATTTCACTGCATTTGCTTGCTGGCGCGGTACACGCAGCCGAGAGCCAGGCGGCTTTGGCGCGGCCGGGCGTGAGGACTGTTTACTGTTCCATGCAGCTCGCCCAGCAGGCCGGTTAACCTGACACACGGGTGGCGAAGTTTCAAATGATTCCTGAGCAATGTCAAGTGTGTCCTTCCGATCCAATATGTCCACCACTTGTTGAAGGGAGTGATTGACTAGTTTCAAAATCTGTTCCCGTATACGAACATCAGAAACGTTTTGTGCAATTGCACCATGTACCATTGTATCTGAATAAGGGAGTCCACATTGACACTCAAAAGCACAATCCCTAGTAAGGCCTTGTAAGGTTGCAACCCACTCCCTATTAGTCTGACTTGCCGTACGTTTTGTACGAAAGAAGATATACCTTTTCGCAACTACATTGACTGATTCTTTGAAATATGCATCCAATGCAGACAAAATTTCTGTGCAGGACAGAGTTGCTACGTCGCCTCGGGGAAACAATTTGACTTTCACACGGTACGTGGACCCTCCGACGCACAATAAGAAGAAAGGCTGCCGCTCGTTACCTTGAATTCTGTAGGCGGCGAGATGGAATCCAAATTGGCGTGACCACTCCGTCCTGCTTTCCAGTGCTGCATCAAAAGGACGAAAAGGCGGTGCAACTGCGTGTTGCGGCTGCGTGAGCGGTGGAGCGGCGGCTGCCGCATCGTTTTGCATTGCACGTTGACCCTGGACGAGCTGTCCAAGGGCATCCAGTAAGGCCTGCGTCTGCTGGTTCTGTAAGCGATAAAATTCGGACAGTACATCTGGAGATTGTGGCGAAGCAATTACACAAGTAAATCATGGCAGTATAGTTACGAACGCGAATTGGCCCGTCGCCAAACTGTTGTGGACTGGCAAGACAGCCAATCCACTAGGTTTCAAACTGTTGTAGCTTGGCAAGACAGCCAAGCCACTATGAGGAAGCTGAAAGGTACGCGTTTAAGCTCACGCAGGCTGGCGTGAGGTCTGGAACAGTTAAAGGAGTTGAGACTAGTAAAAAAAGTATGGAGCTGCTGGAATACTTAACTTTAATCCATAATTGGTGAACATCGCTCTTGACAGTACATGTTTTACAGCATCAATAGTAACTGGTAATGGCGCCTTGCTAGGTCGTAGCAAATGACGTAGCTGAAGGCTATGCTAACTATCGTCTCGGCAAATGAGAGCGTAATTTGTCAGTGAACCATCGCTAGCAAAGTCGGCTGTACAACTGGAGCGAGTGCTAGGAAGTCTCTCTAGACCTGCCGTTTGGCGGCGCTCGGTCTGCAATCACTGATAGTGGCGACACGCGGGTCCGACGTATACTTCCGGACCGCGGCCGATTTAAAGGCTACCACCTAGTAAGTGTGGTGTCTGGCGGTGACACCACAGTAGTGATGAAGAACATGATGAAGTTTAAAAGACTAGTAAGGAAGTATCAATATGTAAAGAAAGGGGATATGGAAGTATTAAGGAGAGACGAGATACTCTTGAAGTTATCTAAAAGTTGGAAAAAAAACATAGGTACAAAGAAGGTTATTTTGAAGAAGAAGAAGAATATGCAAAAACATTCACGGAAATTCAGGGATGCAGAAATACAAGTCGCTGAGGAATGAAATAAATAGGAAGTGCAGGGAAGCTAAGACGAAATGGCTGCAGGAAAAATGTGAAGGAAAACCAATAGAGAAATGAATGTTGGAAGGACTGACTCAGCATATAGGAAAGTCAAAACAGAATTCGGTGAAATTAAAAGCAAGAGTGATAACATAAAGACTTCAACGGTAATACATTTCTTAAGTGCAGAAGAGAGCGGATAGGTGGAAAGAGTACACTGAAGGTCTCTACGAGGGAGAAGATTTGTCTGTGTGATAGAAGAAGAAACAGGACTCGATTTAGAAGACATAAGGGATCCAGTAGTAGAATCAGAATTTCAGGGAGCTTTGGAGGACTTAAGAACAAGTAAGGAAGAGGAGATAGATAACATTCCATTAGCATCTCTAAAATCATTAATGGAAGTGGCAACTATTCACGTTGGTGTGTAGAATATATATCTGGCGACAAACAATCCGACTTTCTGAAACATATCATCCACATATTCCAGAAGATTGCAAGAGCTGACAAGTGAGAGATCTACCGCACAATCAGGTGAACAGCTCATGCATCCAAGCTGCTGAAAAAAATAATATATGGAAGAACGGAAAAGAAAATTAAGATGAGATATATGACGATCATTTTGGCTTTAAGAAAGGTAAGGGCACCAGAGATGCAATTCTGACGTTGTCATTAATATGGGAAGCAAGACTAAAGAAAGAAGTGTAATGTGCTGCGAATACATAGAAAGATAGATCCCTTATCATTTAGCTTCTAAATAGCAGGTAAGCTACTGGAAGCAGTTAATTCCATAAATTATCTGGGAGTACGCGTTAGGAGTGATTTAAAATGGAATGATCATATAAAGCGGATGCCAGACTGAGATTCATTGGAAGAATCCTAAGGAAATGCAATCCGAAAACAAAGGAAGTATGTTACAGCACGCTTGTTCGCCCACTGCTTGAATACTGCTCAGCAGTGTGGGATCCGTACCCGATAGGGTTGATAGAAGAGATAGAGAAGATCCAACGGAGAGCAACGCGCTTCGTTACATGATCATTTAGTAATCGCGAAAGCGTTACGGAGATGATAGATAAACTCCAGTGGAAGACTGTGCAGGAGAGACGCTCAGTAGTTCGGCACGGGCTTTTGTTAAAGTTTCGAGAACATACCTACACCGAAGAGTCAAGCAGTGTATTGCTCCCTCCTACGTATATCTCGCCAAGAGACCATGAGGCTAAATTCGAAGAGACTAGAACCCACACAGAAGCATACCGACAATCCTTCTTTCCATGAGCAATACGAGACTGGAATAGAAGGGAGAACTGATAGAGGTACTCAAGGTACCCTTCGCCACACACCGTCAGGTGACTTGCGGAGTATGGATGTAGATGTAGGTGTAGAAAGACACGTTCGTAAAATTTATCGACTTGGAAAAAGCGTTTGACAATGTGAAACGGAGAAAAATAGGGGTAAGCTATATTGAGAGACGGGTAATATAAAATACACTCCTGGAAATGGAAAAAAGAACACATGGACACCGGTGTGTCAGACCCACCATACTTGCTCCGGACACTGCGAGAGGGCTGTACAAGCAATGATCACACGCACGGCACAGCGGACACACCAGGAACCGCGGTGTTGGCCGTCGAATGGCGCTAGCTGCGCAGCATTTGTGCACCGCCGCCGTCAGTGTCAGCCAGTTTGCCGTGGCATACGGATCTCCATCGCAGTCTTTAACACTGGTAGCATGCCGCGACAGCGTGGACGTGAACCGTATGTGCAGTTGACGGACTTTGAGCGGGGGCGTATAGTGGGCATGCGGGAGGCCGGGTGGATGTACCACCGAATTGCTCAACACGTGGGGCGTGAGGTCTCCACAGTACATCGATGTAGTCGCCAGTGGTCGGCGGAGGGTGCACGTGCCCGTCGACCTGGGACCGGACCGCAGCGACGCACGGGTGCACGCCAAGACCGTAGGATCCTACGCAGTGCCGCAGGGGACCGCACCGCCACTTCCCAGCAAATTAGGGACACTGTTGTTTCTGGGGTATCGGCGAGGACCATTCGCAACCGTCTCCATGAAGCTGGGCTACGGTCCCGCACACCGTTAGGCCGTCTTCCGCTCACGCCCCAACATCGTGCAGCCCGCCTCCAGTGGTGTCGCGACAGGCGTGAATGGAGGGACGAATGTAGACGTGTCGTCTTCAGCGATGAGAGTCGCTTCTGCCTTGGTGCCAATGATGGTCGTATGCGTGTTTGGCGCCGTGCAGGTGAGCGCCACAATCATGACTGCATACGACCGAGGCACACAGGGCCAACACCCGGCATCATGGTGTGGGGAGTGATCTCCTACACTGGCCGTACACCACTGGTGATCGTCGAGGGGACACTGAATAGTGCACGGTACATCCAAACCGTCATCGAACCCATCGTTCTACCATTCCTAGACCGGCAAGGGAACTTGCTGTTCCAACAGGACAATGCACGTCCGCATGTATCCCGTGCCACCCAACGTGCTCTAGAAGGTGTAAGTCAACTACCCTGGCCAGTAAGATCTCCGGATCTGTCCCCCATTGAGCATGTTTGGGACTGGATGAAGCGTCGTCTCACGCGGTCTGCACGTCCAGCACGAACGCTGGTCCAACTGAGGCGCCAGGTGGAAATGGCATGGCAAGCCGTTCCACAGGACTACATCCAGCATCTCTACGATCGTCTCCATGGGAGAATAGCAGCCTGCATTGCTGCGAAAGGTGGATATACACTGTACTAGTGCCGACATTGTGCATGCTCTGTTGCCTGTGTCTATGTGCCTGTGGTTCTGTCAGTGTGATCATGTGATGTATCTGACCCCAGGAATGTGTCAATAAAGTTTCCCCTTCCTGGGACTATGAATTCACGGTGTTCTTATTTCAATTTCCAGGAATGTATGTACACTAGCCAAGAGGGAATAATAAGAGTGTACGATAAAGAATGAAGTGCTCAAATTGAAAAGGGTGTAAGATAGGATTTTAGTCTTTCGCCCCTACTGTTCGATCTGTACATCGAAGAAGCAATGATGGAAATAAAAGGAAGGGTCATGAGTGGAATTAAAATTCAAGGTGAAAGGATATCAATGATACGATTCGATGATGACATTGGTATCCTGAGGGAAAGTGAAGAAGAATTAAATGATTGAGTACAAAATATGGACTGAGAGTAAATCGAAGAAAGACGAAAGTAATGAGAAGAAGCAGAAATAAGAACAGCGAGAAACTCAACATTAGGATTGATGGTCACGAAATAGATGAAGTTAAGGAATTCTGGTACCTAGGCAGTAAAATTACCAATTATGGAAGAGCAGGAAGGACATCGAAAGAAGACTAGTAACGCAAAAAGGGAATTCCTGGCCAAGAGAAGTCTACTAGTATCAAAGATCGGCCTGAATTTGAGGAACAAATTTCTGAGAATGTACGTCTCGAGTACAGAACTGTATGGTTGTGAAACATGGACTGTTGGAAAACCGGAATCGAAGAATTAGGGATATGGTGCTACAGACGAATGTTGAAAATTCTATGGACCGATAAGGTAAGGAGTGAGGATGTTCTGTGCAGAATCGAAGAGGAAAGGAGTATGTTGTAAACGCTGATGAGGAGAAGGGGCAGGATGGTACGATATCTGCTAAGACACGAAGGAATGACTTCCATGGTACTAGAAGGAGCTGTAGAGGGCAAAATCTGTAGAGGAAGATAGAGATTGGAATACATCCAGCAAATAATTGTTGACGTATGTTTCAAGTGCTACTCTGAGATGAAAAGGTTGGTACAGGAGGGGAATTCGCCGCAGGCCGCATCAAACCAGTCAGAAGATTGCTGACCCAAAAAAAAGGTCAGGTTATAATTTTTAGTTGAGAAAAATATTATAACGTAGAAGGTAGTTCGGGTGTGACCAAATTGATTTTATTCGGAGCGTCTTCCTTTCGTTCAGTAGTAATGAATTTGAACAAACTATTTAGCCGTATGATTTTGAAGCTGAAGATCAGTGCTGTAGAGTACGTGGTAATACATGTAGTGGGACTAGCGGCTATTTCTGTTTGTCCTTCGCCATTAGACAGTGCTACAAAGGAAGTTCACAGGCCGATCATCTGTTACACAAAGAGAGGTAGTTAATACTTCAAAAACGAAAAAGAATCGCAAAGGTGAGGGATGAGAACTCTGAATATCTAGTTGCATTATCGCCAGGAACCAGAAATTTTGTATGCAACGTCATTACAACATCATGTTGATTCAGTTGACGCTGAAAGAGCTGAAGATTCTAATGGAAGACAAACGATTTGTACAGGATTCGTTGTTTAGTACATCAAGAAAAACTTTGTGTTAATTATGCAAGTATGAAACAGATGATGGGCATGGTGATGTGAATTTAAATTCTCTGAAGTCGCCCTATTGTTATATGTTCAGCTGGACCGGTTTTTGCTGGAACTTATACCTTACTACGGAGCATGCTGCTTATGCCGCTATTGTTGAATTTCTGAAGCAAAAAGGAAAGCAAGAACGAAAATGAGAAGTTCCGGAATGGACTGCTAATATTGAACTTTAGAATGAGTTGACTGCCGACTGGCCTTAGTAAGACACTGACTGCAAAGTGAGAAGCAACTTATTTCCAATTTCGTGCCTAAAAAGTATGCATTTAAAAAGAAAATTGCATTGTGGAAGGAACACTCCAGATAAAGTACACCGTTCAATTCCCTAGTATCAGCGGTATCAACGGAAACGCAAATTTGGAAAAACAATTGTGGCGTTGAAAGAATCACAGGAATAGCTTTCCAAATGGTTGAGCACACTGCCAGTCTTACATCTGTGTTTGAGCTGTTTTTCAGGCATTTTGTCATATCACTTGATTAGCAAGCGTGCGTACCTCATGCGATCAGAGTTCTTGGCAGTCTGTTATCTAGTGTATAAAGTCCAAAGTTCTAAGAGGCTATTCACAAATGTATGTAGACAATATATGCGTATATATGGTGTCTGATTCTTCGCACATGTCTGAAAGAACAGACACCTTTGTCGACCTAGCGGCCATATGATTAATTGTTCGAAGGTTTGTGGCCTTTAGCTGCATTTTGAAATGTATCAGTCGTAACAGCTGAAAATTTGTGCCCGACCGGGATAGGAATCCGGATTTGCCGCATTAAGCGAGAGATCGCATTAGGCACGTTTTTTCATTTTATTATTTATTTATTTTCTTTTACTTTTTTGTTTTCCTCCTTGGCAGTTAGAAGCGCTAACGACTCTTTCCGTTTTCTCCTTTGTTTCTTTTTTTTAATGAACTTTTGCCATGGCGCGTCTCTGTATCTCAGCGATACAGGCACCATGCCCTTCCAACCAAAAATCCCACATTGCTACATCACTGACGCAGCATCACGTATCCATGAAACCCTTACTCGCAGATCCCTGATTCCAGAAAGGGATCAGGCATCCGCACTGAAAGAAAGGATTGTTGGTCGTTGCCATCTTACACATATACACTGAAGAGCCAAAGAAGCCGGTACACCTGCCTAATACTGCGCACGGCCCCCGCGAGCACGGAGAAGTGCCGCAACACCATAAGGTATGGACTCGACTAATGTCTGATGTAGTGCTTGAGGGAACTGACACTATGAATCCTGAAGGACGATCCATAAATGTTAATATCTGGCGATTTTGTTGGCGAAAGGAATTGTTTAAACACAGAAGAGTGTTCCTGGAGACACTCTGAAGCAATTCCGGACCTGTGGGGTGTCGCTTGTCCGTCGGAATGCACAATGGACACGAATGGCTGCAGGTAACCAGACAGGATGGTTACGTACGTGTCACCTGTCAGAATTGTATCTAGACTTATCAGGGGTCCCATTTCACTGCAACTGCTCACGCCCCACACCATGACAGAGCGTTCCAAAGCTTGAACAGTCCCCTGCTGACATGCAGGGTTCATGGGTTCATGAGGTTCTCTCCATACCCGTACACACCGATCCGCTCGATACCATTTTAAACGAGACTCGTCCGACTAGGCAACGTGTTTCCAGTCTCAACAGTTAACTGTCGTTGTTTACGGGCCCACGCGAGGCTTAAAGCTTTGTGTCGTGCAGTCATCAAGGGTACACGAGTTGGCCTTCACCTCCGAAAGCTCATATCGATGATGTTTCGTTGAATGATTCGCAAGCTGACATTTGTTGATGGCGCAGCGTTGAAATCTGCAGTAATTTGCGGACGGGTTCCACTTCTGTCACGTTGAGCGATTCTCTTCAGTCGTCGTTGGTCCCGTTCTTGCAGGATCTTTTTCCGGCCGCAGCGATGTAGCAGATTTGATATTTTGCAGGATTCCTGATATTCACGGTACACTCGTGAAATGGGCGTACGGGAAAATCCCAACTCTTCATCGCTACCTCGGAGATGCTGTGTCCCATCGTTCGTGCAACGACTATAACACCACGTTCAAACTCGTTTAAATGTTGATCACCTGTCATTGTAGCAGAAGTAACCGATCTAACAACTGCTCCAGACACGTGTTGTCTTATAATGGTTTTGCCGGCCGCAGCACTGTATTCTACATATTTACATAGTTTGAATAAGCATGCCGATACCAGTTTCTTTGGTTATTCATTGTATATGCTCATGCCCATGTGTGTGTGTGTGTGCGTGTGTGTGTGTGTGTGTGTGTGTGTGTGTGTGTGTGTGTGTGTGTGTGTGTGTTCTTTCGGAAATTCATTGGAAGAATCCACAGGAACCACATTCTACCTGTTAAGATGATAGCTTACAAAACGCATGTTCGTCCAGTATTTGAATATTGCTCATTAGTCTAAGACATTTACCAGATAGGACACTAACGGAAGTAGAGAAGGTGCAAAAAAGAGCAGTGGCATTAATCACAGCGAACACGAAAGCTTTACAGAGGTACCCATCCGTCTACAGTGGGAAACGATACATGAGAGGCGTTTTGCATTCATTGTTAAAATTGTGAGAATGGGCGTTCCTAGAAGATTCACTCAATAAATTCCTTCTTCCTACGCATATTCAGCGAATTAACTATGAAAGTAAAATTAAAGATATTCGAGCTTAAAAAAGGACTTACCAGCAATATTTCCTCCCACACAGCAATCGGGCTGGAACAGGAGTATAGTGTTATTCGCTGAATATTCTAAGGTCTCTCGTGGAGTATGGAAGGACAAGTTATACAAGGAGATTCCCACCCTACATTATCTCCGAACTCCTCCACACTATGTTCATCGAAGACACCTAGACGGGTCGTCTCCAGACGAGATATAAAAATAATATCGCTTCTTGCTTTTCATTTTATTGCATTTGCATTTTATTTAATTGATGGATCGTTTCGCCCAATATCCAATGTCATCTTCCCAAACGTCGCTCTGTGATCACTTCCTTGCTAGACACCTTTTGGTTTGAGTGACCCATACTCTTGCAGGCTTCTGTCTATAAGCTGTACGCTCTGTACCTGCAATAAGCTCGCATTCGGGAGGACGACGGTTCAATCCCGCATCCGGCCATCCTGATTTAGGTTTTCCGTGATTTCCCTAAATCACTCCAAGTAAATGCCGGGATGGTTCCTCTGAAAGGGCACGGCCGACTTCCTTCCCAATCCTTTCCTAATCCGATGAGACCGATGAGCACGCTGTCTGGTCTCCTTCCCCAAACCAACCAACCAACCTGCAATCAGCTTTTCCTGTCAATACACGGCTCTGTATCGCACGTTAAACGTATGTAAAATAGTTCCTGTAACAAGCAAAGATCCCACTTTGACAACCAGTCATGAAATACAAACTGTGAGCACATCACAGACGACAGCTTTCTGAGTTAGAACCATCAACATCGATGCAACAAGCACTTGTTTGTTCATCAACATAGACAGTTTTCAGTTCTAACTCACACTCAATGCATATTGAAGATCTCATATCACGGCCGTTTTCTATCAGACGCAAAAGTTATCCGCTGTCTCTTTGAACCCAGTTTCTTTTCCCACTCACTAAATAATCTGTTACGTAGCAGGTGAGGAAGATGTTGCTTTGTTACCCTAAAGACTTTAAATGTTGGATCGTAGATGTCGCACGTATTGAAGGCCTTTGAGAATCTCTCGGTGATGAAATTGTGTCAATGAATTAACAGTGGTCTGATTGTAAATTCAACTTACAGTGGCTTGTTATTAAGCACTTAGAATCCGTAAACAATGAAGGTGAGTTTACAGACAAAAATTAGTGTTTATCGTAGTTCTTGTCCAATATTCTTCAAATTGATACATGCTCCTTTCTGCTGAAAAAGCATATTCCGTTCCTTGTACAAATCTCTAAATCCGCATTTACGCCACATTTGATAACTGTGTCGATAGCTATATCTCTGGGCGTCATCTCTCCCGTGTTGATAACATGTAATGCATTTGTCGCTCGAAGCAAGGTGTGTCATTTCTTCTTATAATAAAATTACCGTAATAGTGTGTCATAGAACGTACAACTGCACGTAGCCTGTAGCTAAGGTTTCATCATTTAGAAGGGGCATACTTCGGACATTTGCGTCTTTAATAGTAGTGCAGTAATTATGCTGGAGATTCGTGCCGACAAAAAAGTCTGATTTGTGAAAAAATAATTTAAAAACCAAAATTAATAACCGACGAAAATATCAATATTAAAATTCAGTCGTAAGCAACTGTGCTATCGCACAAAGTTCATGATATTGAAGTTTCACATACAGTCTTTGCTAGGAATGTAAACCAAAATATCTTATTTATTTCTTTAAAAGTGGGCTTATCACACGCAATAGCATCTAGATAATCAGAGCGTGGGAAATAAACCACAGTTCTATTTTTCAAAATCTGTTTAGAGTAGAATAACAAGTAGGTCAACTACGTCTAACAGGGGACGAAGCTAGCTGGAAGAAGATTATGCGCCTTGGAACAATGTTCGTTATTCCAAGCAATAAAGCTGTTACAAAGTAACACACATGAACAAGTCCTTCATCATCTGCCGTCAAGACCTGAGTGTTATCGGGACTCTGACACATCTGTCGTTTGTAGAAGTGAATGTCATCGGGAATATGACACATCTATCATTTGTCGAAACGAAATATCATATCCATTCCCTTCCCAAAACACCTTGCGATGGTCCGCGGAGAATGGATAAAGGTGAAGACAAAGACATTCTGCTTCAGTAAGTGTGTTAACTGATACGCATGCTGGGAATTTATGGGATGTGGAGATGATAAAACGGATCGCCTTCTTAAATTTCCTAAGAATTGTCAAAAGTTCATTGTCACGAAGGTATTTCTATTTTTTATTTTCAAGTGGTGACGCAGAGAGCAAAGATACCAAACAACCATACCTTTTACTGTGTAGTTTCACCGATGTTAGATTCCATAAAATTTTCACTTTGTTTTACAGTTTCTTACAATATTATTTTGTAAATGTGTATGTTATCCATTAAATTATAGGTTACTTATTGTATCTTACATACCAGCACTAATAAGCTACTGGTGTTCAATGAATGGTCTGTAGTTTTTTCTTCTCCGATTATTGCTCCTGAACATTCTGCGTCTCTTTCCTTCTAACAGCACCTGTGCCATTCACTGAGTAATAGTACCGTTCAGTATGGCGCTTGCCATTTCATGAAATAGACAATTACTAGAACAAGAAACTTTGCTTTTATCTTTAATTTGTATAAACCATTAAACTTGGCTTGTCATGTTTTTTTTTATTCCAAAAGAGCGCTGTACCTTATGTCACGAAATTAATTTCCCCGGAGGTAGTCTTATACGCACGTGGTGTACATCATCGAACTTAATACTGGTAAGAATATATCCACATCGCACACTTGAGAGATGGGCCAAGGAAAAATGTCTCTTGGAGATGGCTACAGGAACAGCTCCTGCAGTCCTCTTTTACTCTGTTTTACTCTCTTTTCTGATGCACCATTTGTAGTTTTATTAGAATGTTTCTTTTGTTTACTATTTTAATTTTCGACTGTATCACTAGGAAATATTGTTGTCCCAGAAACTCATTAGAATTGCTCCATTTATCCAACACAAAACTCATTTTCTTGGAGGTTTTGCTCAGTTATGAAGCGGAGGCTGGGAGTGGGAAACGCCTCGTCAGTGTTCCCAGTTAGTGTCCTTGTCCCACTCACAGCCTCTTGGGATGTATGGCTGAAAATAACGAAGTATTACAGTATCCTGCACTGCTGTACCAGCATGCAATTAAAGAAGAAAAAAAAATGAAAAATACAGATGCATATAGACATTTTCTTGAAGTTTAAATAAGGCTGTTGTAAAGTGGTTTTAAACGTTATCATTTATTTATATTTATGGTAGTCATATTTAATGGAAATTGTGAAACCACAGAGCGGCTCAATGTAACTTCTCCGATTTGCATTGTCTGTACTTCGAGCATTTACAAACATCATTTTTATAAAAATGAGATTTTAAATCTGCAACGGAGTGTGCGCTGATATGAAACTTCCTGGCAGATTAAAACTGTGTGCCCGACCGAGACTGGAACTCGGGGCTATTGCCTTTCGCGAGCAAGTGCTCTACCATCTGAGCTACCGAAGCACGACTCACGACCGGTACTCACAGCTCTACTTCTGCCAGTATCTCGTCTCCTACCTTCCAAACTTTACAGAAGCTCTCCTGCGAACTTTGCAGAACTAGCACTCCTGAAAGAAAGAATATTGCGGAGACATGGTTTAGCCACAGCCTGGGGGATGTTTCCAGAATTAGATTTTCACTCTGCAGCGGAGTGTGCGCTGATATGAAACTTCCTGGCAGATTAAAATTGTGTGCCCGACCGAGACTCGAACTCGGGACCTTTGCCTTTCGAGGGCAAGGTAGGAGAGGAGATACTGGCAGAAGCAGAGCTGTGAGTACCGGTCGTGAGTCGTGCTTCGGTAGCTCAGATGGTAGAGCACTTGCCAGCGAAAGGCAAAGGTCCCGAGTTCGAGTCTCGGTCGGGCACACAGTTTTAATCTGCCAGGAAGTTTCATCATTTTTATAATAATGAATTAACTCAAAATTCTTGTTCACTTACGATACGTGGTCCAGTCGCATTGTGACCTCCGCCAATGTTCGACCTCAACGTGCAATAACCCGTCACAGAATGCAGATGGCAGTACTGGCGGTGAAGGGCATACATAAACCGCGTCGGGCGGGTATTGGGGGGGGGGGGGAGGGGGGAGTGGGGGACGCAGAGTATATCTTGCATAACAAATGGGGCCAAGGCATCTGTGGTACACCATAAGCCACAGATGAAAGAGTGAACGACAGCTGTGGGAATTCGAACAGACGTGCAACTGTCGAGCAACTGACAGCTCAGATGAACCAAGAGGCTGCCAAAAGTGTCTGCTCAACGACCGTTCAGCGAAAGCTGCTGCGTACGGGGCTCTGTAGCAGACGCATGGTTCATGCACCCATTCAGAGTGCTATTCATCGGTGCAGATGGCTGGAATTTGCACACGGGTACCGTAACTGGACTTTCACCGTGTGCCAACAGACGGCCTTTCCAGATGAACTTCGCTTTATACTCCACCGGACGGAAGGCTGTTGGAGTGAAACGTCTGAAAGCAAATGCCCTGCAACAGTCATTGGAACGGCCCAAGCCTCAGGAGGGAGCGTTATGATTCTGGAAGATACATTGGATCAACATAAGTATTCATCTGTTCTTTGGAACCATGTCCACCGGTACATACGGTTTGTTTTTCTTCCCAAGACGGCTTCTACCAGCAGGACAATGCACCATTTCACACACTCGCAGAGTGGATGTGTTTCACGAAGAGAACCAGGATGAGTGTACTATACTTCGAGGCCATCAAACACCATTGATTCAAACCCACTCGAGAATATATGTGACCCCCACAATCGAATTTTTGAAGCCATGGATCCTCAACAGAGAAACGCGCAGACAGCCACGACTCCGGAATCGGTATAGCTCAACATCCCTGTCGGCACCTTCCACAACCTCGGCTTCTTTCTACCTCCATATCTCGGAGCAGCCCGCTCTGAAAAAGGTGCTTATTCAGGCCACATTAATCTAACTTTACACTGTATATTAGTTCTATTTTCTATAGTCAAAACTGCTAAACGGAGTAATACAATAAATTCTATGTATTCAAGATGTATAAAAATACATAAAAACTCAGTTTTACAGTTAAGATGTCAATGTACTTAGAGTTTGTGAAATTGATTTGAAATATACACGAAATTTCCGTACGTTATACACAGAATGCGTGGATATCAAGACGCTGATATTTACAAGGAAATAAGAAGTTTTTCTAAGCTATTAGTTAACTATTTACTACTCAGTTAATATTTCTGCCTCTGTTTTAGAGAAGTAATATTAAGTCTGACATGGCTACGCTGGTTTATTAGACTCAGGCTAGGCAGCTGGATAACTGGACTGTCGCCATTGAAATTTATTCTGTGAAATGGATATAAGGGATCGGAGGACTCGATTTCTAAAATAAATAAGAGAACAGCCACAGAAATTACAGTGTCATTGAACTTACCTGAAGGGTAGCATATTTAAAGATTTTTTTATGTTTAAATGAATAAAATCTGTGTGTGTGTTTGAAAGGACAGCATTAATTCGAGTTCTGTGTCAAACCCCGAAAAGATGTACAATTTATCGTGCTATTACCGATCACATTTATGAGCAATATGGGGAAAGCATGTCATTCTTCTCGAGAGATTGCTTTCAGAGAAACACAGATCTACAAATAAGGATTATTTCGATGCACACTGAGTATATTCCAAGGAGTGAATGTGTTATTCCGAATTACGATGCAATGTTCCTTCAGACATGCAATAAGCGGGAAACCCGGGTTTTTCACATTCGCAACTGCGAATACATTTCATGTACTATATTGTTTTCCAACGGGATGAATTCGGTGATCGAACTGGTCGCTCCATAAAGTGAGTGTGTCGTATAATTTTATCTGTTTCCAAAAAGAATCCCTCAACTATTACACTGACATGAGAATGTGCGTTATCTGCAAGAATATCCTTCTACACACGAAAGCAGTCAATTGGTAAATCTGAAATGCTCCGAGTCTTGCTTGTAGCTTTTGCGATTCATTTTAAGGCCTGGATTCTATATGTCAAATTTGATTTGTACAAAGCCATTTTCCATCTTCGATGAAAATCTGCACCATCATCATGGAGACAAGCAATACTTTTTGAGCCTCGTCTTTTCCACTTGATATCAAAATCTTGGCTTTCAGGCTAAGCAACTATGGCATAAAGACGTCTGTGAAAATACATTCATTTGCCGTGTAGGCCGCGTGGTGTAGCCGTGCGATCTCAGGCGTCTTGTCACGGTTCGCGCTGTTACCCCTGTCGGAGGTTCGAGTTCTCCCTCGGGCACGGGGGTGTGTGTTGTCCTTAGCGTAAGTTAGTTTAAATTAGATTAAGTAGTGCGTAAGCCTAGCGACCGATTACCTCAGCAGTTTGGTCCCATAGTCCTTACCCCAAATTTCCAACCTGCCGTGTACTACGCTCCAGCAAACCTCTGAAATCTACGTATTATTCTACCAAGTAGGATGTCTGAAATGCGGTTGGCATCCCTGTTCATGACTGTGTTTAATGTGTAACTGTCAGAAATTTCATTGTGTATGTCTGTTATTGTACAGTACTGTATTGAGTAGAAAGTTGTGTCGTACAGTTTGCGAATTTCGAGATGGAGGAGTTAGAGGAGCAACGCGTCTGTATTAAACTTCGCGTGAAACTCAAGAAACCCTTCACAGAGACACACCAACAGATGCAGGAAGCTTACAGAGATGAGTGCTTAAGCAGTACTCAGTGTTACCAATAGTGCCCACGGTTTAAAAATGACAATACTGAAGTGGAAACGGCGTTGGGTGCGATGTATCAATTGTGGAGGAGAGTCATTCGAAGGATATCATTCATAGTAAGAACTGTGTAAGCGTAGATACATTTTGTGGACAAAGCTGAGCAATTTTTTGAACAGATCTCGTATTATTGTCAAGTCTTTCTCGAGGCCCTTTTCTTCATATTGATAGGAATTCTTTTCGGATCTCTAGCTCCGTGTGATCGTTTGTTGGCAGGTATCGAAAGCCTCGTTTTGTCTCTTTTTTCCCCCCCCCCCCCCCCCCGTCAGTAATTTGAACGTTTTCTTATTTATCATTACTACTAGCTTTCTTTGTATCTTTATGCATGTTTTGCATTCGTTTCAACGTAATTTATTTTGAAGTTGATGTTATTTCTCTAATTGTTTGTTTATTGTTTTTATTCCGGATGCCCAATGGTTCTCTGTAGACATTTCGAAATAGGTTAGGATAGTTACGATTTTAGATGCACGTACAATTACTGTGTTCTGGTAATACCTTTAAAACTGGAAATACTTTCAAATACTTTTAAAACTGAAATACTTTCAAAACTGGAAATACTTTGAAAAATGAGACAGCAATTTTATCTCCGTTAATGTTTTCATTGATATTTGTAGCAATTTTTCTCCATCGTACTGTTTCCCTACGTAGATATTCAACGGAATATCATTTTATTTTGATAGTTCAACGAAGTTTTACTATGTATAAGAAAACATTATAGTTTTATTATGTCATGACTGCGCTTCTATTATCCTTATGCACGAACCAGAGGGTCTTATTTCGCGTTACCTTGTCCTACTAGAGGTCGCTCCCAGTGACCCAGTGTCCACTCTTTCTAGGGAGACAAGTGAGGATCCACAACAACATGTAAAGTTTATTACTGACAGGGTCCGTAGATCATTTTAACGATTCTTTTATCGAAACGTTGAGGAACGAGTCAGTTTGCAGGGAAGGTGTACACGTTTAGTGTTGGTATTAATAAACTCACTATTTTTAGTCGTACTCATGCTACTACACTAAAAACTAGGACTTTTAACGCCTATTGTTACAAAAGCAGAAATTAACGACACAGGAATATTAATTACGGTCAGTAGCTACTAATTACTGCCGCCAAATTACGTCTTAATTAAAGTACCAAGTAGCTGTCGATACCACACCAACAGAACTCCTTAGTAATTGGTGTAGTTTATTTTATAAATGTTTATCGACTATTATATCCTCTAAGGGAACGCACAGAGGAATGTATAGAGACAGAACTCGTCGACGTAAAACCGCCGGTTGCTTGCGAATATATTGTTACTGTACTAGCGGCTCTAAGATTATAATATTCGTTTCCTCTATATGATATCCTTGCTCCTTATCCCATAGAATGCTGCAACCATCCAATCCAGTGACTAATTATAGGAATAATGAATGCGGAAGCACGATGTTGTGTATTTTCACTCACTTCTCTTCACGTGCGGTCTGAGTGTATAAGTAATATCCCCGTTATAACAGTTTGGTGGTACGTCTGAAAACCAACTGGTTAAACCTAGGGAGCCTATATACTCGTACAATGGCCAGTCCTGCGGCGGTCACCATGTTTTTAACAAGTTGCGTGCCGGATGGCGTTTACGTATCGTCACAATGTGCAGTACACTCACGTATCGTCGTGTATTTGATACACCATATCATCGTTTCTGGTCTATTATTTGGTAACATATTAAAGCAGACAGCACTGTGTTATGTGAGTACACGAAACAGTTTTCCTTGAAGGAGTATATAAGTCCGACTAAAGGCAGCATTATCTAAGGGTGCATCCCACTACTCCAAAGTCAGGAACTAATGGGAGCTAAACTGAGAAAACAGATTCGCGTGTTCTATTTCAGAGAGACTATTGCGTTTTAAACGTTCATTGCAGGGACATTTATCGTTTAAAGTAGTAACGACCAAGTTTTTAAAGTCTGTTACCGTGTCTGAAAAATGCATTTTTGGTGAATCATTGTCCATATATACACATTTTACTGGAGTATCCAGAAAACGTTTTCCAACATTTTCGCTTCGAAAGACTGAAATAAAAATATTTACGTACGCCAATCTGAAAAGTAAAAGAAGAATCATAGTGTAAATGGTACAGTAAGAAAGGTCGTAATATTTACTGTTCTATAACGTAACATCCCTTACCCGCGAGTTGCAATATCCTACGCAATACATGAGAAAATGTTTGAACTCGGCATCATACAAGTCATAAAATACGACCTATAGAAACTCTCGAGGAATAACTACTAAGGCTTACAATGTCTTATTAGTTGGAAATTACTAGAGCTAAGTCACAGGACAAAACAGCTTGATCGAAAAGAATAGTTTGTAGGTTCCACAAGGTTGCTTCACGATTTCCATATTACGATTAACTACCATTTTCCTACATTTCCATCTTTATTTCAGCTGAACACTAACATAATTAAATCATCTTTGATTCTATAACTATAGCCAACACTACAAGAATCTGTCATAGCTTTACACTGTCGTTCATAATAATCCAAATCATAATATTTCCTATACGCACATCACCTTCACTAACTTTGACCCACAAAAACTGCTTTTAAAACCTAATTCAAAAAACCATCGCCTACGGTACGATTACAATATCCATTGATATTGAAATTCGTAAAATGAAAAGACAAGAGGCTTGTAATAGTGACTACAGAGGTACATATTTCTTTATTCAGAATAATATACTAAGGAATCTGTACTGAGAGATGTAAGAAAAACTGTATGCCACACATGGTACTAGCTGAAGAAACCATAGCTCTTGTAAAGACAATGCGTTCTGCGCCCTCTGATATTTAGGGACGATAATTATGATCATTGTCCACTCCATGCTGATACGGGCTCTGTGACTGTACCTTTCGTGTGGCATTCAAAGGTAACAAGTGAAATCGCAGCAGCACCGAAGGAGTAAAAAAGAGGTGTACCTGTCTCTAGAATGTGAATTTACAAGTGCAAGTGCTTTTGTTGCCAACATGTATTGTTTCTGATGTAATATAGCTTTGGTACGGAGTAAGCGTTGTCTGTAACGCTCTCCAGATTTTGAGTAGGAGTAACCACCTCCATTAGGACCTAGTAAAGCGGTGCGGGTGTCCCGCATCTTTCCCCTACGCTCTGTAAAGAAGCATGGGACTTCATTTCATTTCATACTGTTAGTACAGAGTTAGGTGTCTTACAGGCATATTAACAGTTACAGTTCGGCATGAGGAATGACCTTTTCTTCTGATTCTGTTCACGTAGATCTGTCATTGGCATACTTAATCCTCTCGTCATATAATAACAATATTAGTACCTCACCATGAAAACTGAAGTAGCGATTCTTAATATTAATTATACAAGGAGGCCAATGAAACTTCATAATTTTACACGAAAACTGAAGTACCGATTTTTAATATCAATTTTAAAAGGAGGTCAATGGAACTTACATAATTCGAAAGGAATATTGCCACAGATGTGCACAAACAAAAATCACTTGTGTACATAGCCGTTGAGAGTGGTGAAACGAAGAAGATACTTTCGTATTCATAACTCTGATGACACATTCTCTATTACACGTTAAGATCTCCAATACGTGAACATCGAAAAAGCAAGTGCTACCAACTTCTGCCCCGTGTACCGATCACCTGCTGTGGTAGAAACAACACAAAAGAGTAACAACGTTTTGAAATCGCATTCTAGGGACGTTCATGTTTACAAAGTTCACTTATAGTGACACAGCTACAATGGGACAACTGCTAGGTCGATGATGTTGTCAGCAGCGTAAATCAAAGTATCGAAGTAACGCAGTCTGTAAATAACGTCGTATATTGGCATCATTATTTCTTTTACTTTCCTGTTAGATTAACTTTGTGGTTATCTGCCGCAGTTATCAAAAAAATTTTGAACAATTTCTTCATTTTGTTTAACTACTATTTCCGACTTCCCTTATTGTATGAAACTATATTTGTTTTAGGCTATGCCTAAAAGGAGAACGCTAACTGTTCGGAGAGAAGACATGGAGCCTGACAGATACAATTTTTGAATAGACAGAAAGTAATAGCAATGTGTCTATTCATGACGATAATGCAGCTGTTTTATTACATTGAAACGTGCACTTACGGTAATTCCTCATATTTCGATAGTTAAAATTACTATTTGATGAATTTACATTGCAAATTTAGTATGAAGAACATTTCAAATTAGAGATTACTGTGCGTGATACAACAGTATTTACATTGCGTTGTCATAAGGGAAAAGCTAATTTGCCAGCGTTAATACGAAATTTATTTTTCGACTCTCTCTTTCAAGGACGCACTTAAAATGACCCAGCAATGAAAGACAAATCCAAATATTGTTACAATAATATTTTTAGCTAATATGGAGCATTTGTATAGTCAATTCTGATGCTAAAACTATAGGCGCAGTTTTATGTGGAGAAAGATAGACATTTTTTTTTATCATCGATCACGTCCCATGACTTCTGTGTATAGTCATTCACCGTGTTATGTCCAGTTATATTTTATGACGTCAACACGGTTGTTCGAATTTCGACTATAGGTGATAGCAGTAATTCTTAATAGTTAAGCTGTTAATTTCACAGTGTATAAAAACATATAATGCAAAATATTTGATGATTAATGAAATAAAATCAACTATTGGCTACTGTGTTTCATTAAAAATATGGACCAACATATTAAAAGACATATTTTTCCTCTCTTAATAACTCATCACATGTTCCACTTTTGACTTTTGTTGCCGTGACGGTAATGTTTATCCGTGCTTGAAAGACACTTCAGCTACGTATGGTTCAACACCGACGCAGTTTCCAATATAAATGTACGTTTTAAACTAATTACATCATCTGTGCTGATGTGTCCAGCAAGAGAGAAAGACTTCGTGCTCCATTTTCAATCACATTCCTAAAGAACATTAATTTCTCATGAGTGTAAAACTAGTACCAGTTTCTATATACCTTAGACTCTTGCAACAGGGAAGTCTCGTGAGGTAAATATAACAATTTTAACGACTCTTTAAAACACACAACCAGCGAGTTCCATCATGAAGTGTCATTTCAAAGTGTCGTTATCGGATTATACAAGTAAAAAGCGAATCATATTCACGTAAGAGAGCATCCCAGCTACTGTTACTCAAAACCAGACATGTTTGCCACACCACAGGTCCGAGCTTGTTCACATGGTGGGCCACAAGTAAATGAATACCATAGGAGCTGCTGCAACAGAAGTATTTCGGCTTAAAACCATAACTCATTATTTCTTTGTGCGACTACAACTTTTTTTCTTTCTTTGAGTCATCAGTCTTCTGTCTGGTTAGATGCAGGCTGCCGCGACTTCTTTTACTGTGCCAGCCTCTTCATGCCCGAGTAGCACTTGTAACCTACATCCTTATATGCTGGATCTATTCCACTTTTGTCTTCTCTACAGTTTTTACACTCTTCAGCTCCCTTTACTACATTGGCAGTTATTCCCTGATGTCTTAACAGACGTCCTATTATCTGTACTTTCTTCTTGTCAGTCTCTTTTGCTTGTGCTTGTATCCTGCGGTTTGGCAATGTCGGCATGCTTAGGGTCGGATCGGAATTAGTGTACCCTAGCTGTCTGCGTCTAGTGTAATCCACGGAATAGTGTGAACGAGTTCAGATGTCTGCGAGACGTGTTACTGAGACGGGACATGGGACCAGCCCGGTATTCACCTTGTGGAATGTGGAAAACCGCCAAAAAACAAACATCCACTCTGGCCAGCACACTGGCCTTCGTCGGTAATCCGCCAGGCGGATTCGATCCGGGGCTGCCGCGCCTACCCGAGTCCAGGAAGCAGCGCATTGGCGCTCTCGGCTAACCTGGATGATCCGTCCCTTCTTCTTGGCAGTGTTTTTGATGTATTCGTTTCTTTGCCTATTCTGCGGAGAGCCTATTTATTTCTTAGCTTATCATGTCATCATTTTATAACACGGCCCTAGGTCAAATACCAACACTTTCTGCAGTTACGGTACGTAACACTGCGGATACTGATCCGAAATTCAGATGATGGTTCTGTTCACCTAATTTTCAACCTCCTTCCGTAGCGTCATACCTCAAATACTTTAATCTTCTTCTGTTCTGGTTTTCCCACAGTCCATGTTTCACTGCCATATAGCACTGTACTGAAAACGTTCATTCTCAGAAATTTATATCTCAAATTAAAGTCTATGTTTGATACTTGGCCAGGAATGCCCCTTTTGCCTGTGATGTCTGGTTTTCATGTCTTCCTTGCTCCGTCCGTCGTTGGCAACTTTGCTGCCTGGGTAGGAGAATTTCTTAACTTCATTTACTATAGAGTTTCTGGCATGGGATCCACGTCATGCAAAATATGGCAGTACAGTTGTCAACTTACGTGCTAACGACTGTAGTAGTCCAAGCAGGGATAAAAATTTCATACTTGACCAGTAATGTCGGGTTGGTAGTACTTGCTGGTTAGCCTGGAATAAGAGAGCACTGCCTGGTGAAATACACAGTCTTAATTTCAAAATAAGTTTCGTATTTGGGCAATTTATGTCTTGGGAGCACGATGGAGCTGCAATTTTTCGGTGTATATGTAGTCTGACACATTACAATTTATTCGGTACCCTTAAATTAAATTTGCCGTAAATTTGAAGGCATTATTACCATTTATTAAAGTATTATTAATTTCTTATCTTATTTTCATAAACCGCGGCTGTAGCCTGAGCTGATCCACATGAGTTCCAAAAGAAATCCGTAGGAATTCGATTACTCAATAAATAGTACTATTCTCAAGGCTGTCAATTCAACTAAGTACCTGGGTGTTAAAATTACGAACAACTTCAGTTGGAAAGACCACATGGATATTATTGTGGGGAAGGCGAGCCAAAGGTTGCGTTTCATTGGCAGGACACTTAAAAGATGCAACAAGTCCGCTAAAGAGACAGCTTACACTACACTCGTTCGTCCTCTGTTAGAATATTGCTGCGCGGTGTGGGATCCTTACCAAGTGGGATTGAAGGAGGGCATCAAAAGGGTGCAAAAAAGGGCAGCTCGTTTTGTATTATCACGTAATAGGGGAGAGAGTGTGGCAGATATGATACGCGAATTGGGATGGAAGTCATTAAAGCAAAGACGCTTTTGGTCGCGGCGAGATCTATTTATGAAATTGCAGTCACCAACGTTCTCTTCCGAATGCGAAAATATTTTGTTGAGCCCAACCTACATAGGGAGGAATGATCATCAAAATAAAATAAGAGAAATCAGAGCGTGAACAGAAAGGTTTAGGTGTTCGTTTTTCCCGTGCGCTGTTCGGGAGTGGAATGGTAGAGAGATAGTATGATTGTGGTTCGATGATAGAAAACAGAAAAATTAAGCAAGTTGGCTTTCACAATCGCTCGCAGTTTTCTTTTTCTAGCTTTGCGCAATTGCACTCTTGTGACGCAGTTCCTTTCCCCGAAGTGAGTATATCGCAGAATGACTCACAACGGACAACGAACTCACGTACAGACGTATGCGCTCATTTTGTTTTAATAATAATCGTACATGAACTCCACCCAAAATCCATTAACAGCTTAGCAAGGTCGTTAGATTACGGATTTCAGTATTTGTGCTCATCATACCTACACCTTATAACTTCTATTCCATAAAATCTTAAAATAAAAATATCGTGCCCCAACAGATGGACACTATTTCATCCTAACATGAGCCGAGGTTAGCAAAATAGACGCATGGGGAATTGTAGAATTGTTAGTGTCACTATCAAACAGCCATATTAAAAAAAGAAAATTATTCCTGACTACTGAACTCAACTCCTTAGGAATCTAAGAAATTTTTAAGAGGGTGTTGAAATTTATTTTAACGTCACAAATCAACGAAAGAATCATTCAAAGATGATTCAGGAACCAAACTCGTAAACTGCTGCACACATGCATGTTAATGTAATATCCACATGTCATTGGCATTGCAGGTGCTTCGACGTTTTATTATAGAACATTATATTGTTCATAAACACCAAACAGTTTATGTACCGCTGTGTATTATGCTTAAAATTATCGCAGTTCTGTGATTTCTTTGGATAAAGTTTTCCTTGTGTTACTCTTGATTTCCAAAACCAGTCAGGAGTAGAGTTCTCGGTCTGGCCCACCCTATGTCTCGGATTTCTTAAGCCATATCCAAGTGAGCTGAAAACAGAGTGAAGGGCTTGCCAATGGGCATTATTTGGAAGGAATTACAGGTAGATTATGTCTCCTTACAATCATAATCCCGCGAAAACAATGCTGATAACTAAGGCGTTGGAGATGCCTGTAACTGAATCCTGGAATATGACACAAGCAAAATTAGGACTAGTGTGTGAACTTGTGTCTGCAGCGTAGATACTACGCCAGATGAAAACAAACATCTAGTACTTAAATGAAACCACTCGAGACTTCCCTAAAGTACGTACACGTATTTCGTGTTATAGTAAGCCCACCAAACACATATTCCCGTAATGTATAGTTGGTATTTCGGAGTTTCAGAAATTTAAAGTTGATACAACCTTTAATATGAGATATCCTTAACGGAATTGTTAGTAAATCGTTAATTAATCTTGATTACAAAAAGCACGTTAACATTGATACGATAAAAATAGTTAGAATTCTTATCTCTGTATTCTCCTCTCAGAGATGGACGTCTGCAATCTTCATAGTCCTTCATAGTCAAACACAGATCGATTGTCGGTCAAAAGGGGGATCAAATCAAGCTGTTCCTGTTTAAGCCGTAACGAAAATATACTTCATTTTCCTGTAGCTAATCCGTTACCGTTTAAGAAAGTTCGTACTAATTCTGATAAGTAGCACAAGTGGAGCACCAAATTCAAAAGTCTTTCGAAAAATTGACAATGTCAAAATGCTTCACCACAGAGAAATAGTTTCACTGGCGCATTATGGCTTTACTTAACTATAACGTACTAAAAAGCGCACGTTATCACGTTTTCACAGAGTGGTTCTGCCGCATGGACACTGAAGTTTGAACTCGTTGTCATCGTATACAATACAAAACCTAATCAGCAAGCAAATATTTACAGACTGACTAACCAGCACGGATTTGGGAACATTCTTGTTGAATACTGAATCAATTTCGTCTGCAATTCACTATATACCACGACGTCAATAATTTTCCCTAGGGAGTCCTATCACTAACAACCGGTATATTCAATTGTCCTATTTATTGACATTGATTGCCTGGCAGATTTGCGTGACATCCGGCGACACAGTCTTCCCAATTGTGTCCTCTGCTGAGACTCACTCAGCGCCCTCCAAAGCCTTTGGCGCTGTACACTGCTCATCTGTTAATGCAGCGGGTCCAGGAAAACTGTCATTTTCTCACTTTTGATGAGCCAATGTCATGTTTCTGTGTGTCTGTGGTCATGTCGGTCTCCCAGGACACGAGGCTGCTGACGCTGCTGCCTAAACTGCAATCCTCTTACCTCAGCCCGTGAGTACCTCCGATGATATAGTAAACCCACCAAACACATATTCCCGTGACGTATAGTTGGTATCTCTGAGTTCCGTCTGTCAGGCGATGGTGTCCCTTTGGCATCGCCAATGGTCCTCCCTTCACGGGAATAAGCTTCGGCTTCTTACGCCTCTCCCGGCGCCTTGGATGACCTCTTCTCGGCCCTCCCGCCGGGAGGAGATTACTTATAGGGCACTGCATTTTTAGCCATCGTCATTTGCTCAATGGCGCTGCCTCACCACTTTGTAGGGATTGCGCCCAAATTTAACAATACGCCACTACCTGCTTTTTTTACTAATTTAGGTTCCATCTTGGGTTTTCCATCTGATTTATCAGCTGTTTTAGCAAATGACACGTGGGCTGTCGCGCTCGTTTTACTTTTTATCCGCCGAAGCAGTGTGGTGAAGGCCGTTTAATTTTTACTTTTGGATCTCCATTTTTGTATGGTGTTTTTTTAGCCCGTTTTTCCACGTGTCTTGATTAGATGTCTCCTATTTTTTCCATTGGGACTGACATATAGTCGTTTCCGTTGTCTCTGTGTTTGCGTTCTATAGTTTTGACCAGGACGTGTATGACCTCAGTTGTTTTTTGCGCCCTAAAACAAAACAAAACAAACAAATAAACGAGACGGTGACATCAACTATTGCTGGAGGCGCAGCTACTGCTGTGCATACAGAATTGAAGTACGTCATGTAGCAAAGAAGTCGAGTTTTAGAACAGTTTCTTCAATAACATATCGATATTTTATAATAACTTGTCTTTTATACGTAAAAAATTCACTAACAGTGTTTAAGGAAAAGAGAGAGAGCAGACCTCCCTCCTTTTATCTTCTTCTCTCTCCCTGTCTCTCTCTTAACTGTGGTTAATCAGGATGTTTCAAAGGTTCAAATGGTTCATATGGCTCTAAGCACGGTGGGACTTAACATCTAGGTCATCAGTCCCCTAGATTTCTAACTACTTAAACCTAACTAATCTAAGGACATCACACACATACATGCCCGACGCAAGATTCGAACCTGTGTACGTAGCAGCAGCACGGTTCCGGAATGAAGCGCCTAGAACCGCTTGGCCACAGTGGCCGGCTTCAAAGCTTCCCTAGTGACTTAATGAGAGTTTAACATTTTTTTCTGAAGTAATGCACGCTTGACATAGATTCACCGCTTATTCAATTAGCTTTATCAGTTATCACGGTGCACGTCAATTATCCGATAAACAGTATATATCTATACGACCATTTTCAGATCTGTAGAAAGTTACAACAGAAACTGTCCAGTCACGTTAATGTGACAATCTGTCAAAAGCCTGAATATCCACCATTTGCAGTGCGGACCGCTGCAGAACGTTCTGAAAGAGTGTCACTGATATTCTGAAAGGTAGCGATAGGAATGTGACGCCATGCCGGCTCTGGTGATGTGGCCAGCCGTGCTAGGTTTCTAGGCTGAATATCCATGATGCGAAGGGCCTGATCGAGGTGGTGCCACAGATTATCGTCTGGTCTTAAAATCGGGGAGTTTGGTTGCCATGGGAGTACGGTAATCTCACCCTGGTGCTTTTCGAACAACGCTCACATACTGCGAGCTGTGTAAGACGTTTCGTTGTCCTGCTGGCGAATGCCATCGTGGCGAGGACAAATAAATTCCGTGTTTGGGTGGTCATGGTTCCCGAGGATAATGCATACTTGTGTCGATCCATTGTGCCTTCCAAAACAACAAGATCACTCAGGAAAGGCCACGAAAATATTCGTCAGAGCACAGCGCTTCCTGCTCCACCTCGGACCCTTCCGACGATTCTTGCTGGTTGATTGTAAACAGAGGTTTCACACCGTACACGTCAACAGTCATCCGGCCTGTTGAGCACGAAACATGGTTCATCTGGAAAGGCCACCTGTCACCACCCAGTGAACGTTCAATTACGATATTTGGTTGCCAATTCCAGCCTTCGTGGCCGGCGAACAGCGTATGGGTATATGAATCAGGCGCTTGTTGCGGAGGCCCATACGCGGCAACGTTCTCTAAACCGTAGTTGACGAGACACTGTTAGCATCTCCTTGTCTCATCCGGGTGGTCAGTTGCTCAATAGCTGCACGTCTATTCGTCCGTACGCATGTACGCAGCCGTCATTCAACGGTGTCGTCTATGGCTTGTGGTGCACCACAAATGAGTCAGCGCCGTTTTGCCATGAACGGTATCTTGAACCACGGCGGTGATCAAAAAGTCAGTATAAATTTGAAAACTGAATAAATCAAGGAATAATGTAGACAGACAGTTACAAATTGATACACACGCTTGGAATGACATGGGGTTTTATTAGAACCAAAAAAATACAAAAGTTCAAAAAATTTCCGACAGATTGCACTTCATCTGATCAGAATAGCAATAATTAGCATAACAAAGTAAGACAAAGCTAATATGATGTTCTTAACAGAAAATACTCAATATGTCCACCATCATTCCGCAACAATAGCTGAGGTCGAGGAATAATGTTGTGAACAGCACTGTAAAACATGTCCGGAGTTATGGTGAGACATTGGCGTAGGATGTTGTCTTTCATCATCCCTAGAAATGTTGGTCGATCACGATACACCTGTTACTTTAGGTAACCCCAAAGCCAATAAGCGCACGGACTGAGGTCTGGGGACCTGGGAGGCCAAGCATGACGAAAGTGGCGGCTGAGCGCACGATCATCACCAAACGACGCACGCAAGAGATCTTTCACACGTCTAGCAATACTTTTTTTGGTTCTAATAAAACCCCATGTGATTCCAAGCATGTGTGTCAATTTTTACCTCTCTATCCACCTTATTCCGTGGTTTATTAAGTTTTCAAATTTATGCTTACTTTTTGATCACCCGGTACTTCCATTCTTGGCCCTAAAGCATATGATCGTGGGCTTTTGGATGTTTCCGTATTACGATGTCAACTGCAGTGCTTTCCACGGTCCCCGGAAACGCTCTGTATACCCTCTACTGCAAGTGCTTTCACATGCCGTGTGTGTGTGGTTAGTGCACGTCGGCGTCAAACACAGGCTATGGTCACATTAACGTGTAAGACAACTACAAAGGAATTAAAATATTTAACGGAAATAGTTGCCTAATATTGTGTAGTCAAGCCAATAATCATTAACGTGCAACCATGGTGGTCAACTTATTGCAATTAATCAATAAACGTTTCTTACTTCTCTGGCCGTGACTTCTGTGATTTAATTCTGGATAAAGTTTGCTGCTCAGTGAACCTCCTTGCAACAACCATTTCAAAAATATTTATTAAATATCGAGAAAACAGATCTCCATTTGAATATGAGCCCGATCCAAAAGGATCAGCAAGAATACCTCTTCCTCTTCGATTTTCATTAATTGCTGTGATTCTTCTGATCTTCGATGTAGAAATTGCATTAATCTCTAATAATGCTGTTGAGTACTGGGAAATTAATATGCCAGGAAACTGTTGTGAAGTGCATGAAGATCGGCAGCGCATCGACGGTTGCTGCAGGAACTGGTGGGTGGTCTTTAGCGGAAATAAATGTAACCTGTTGTTCATAAGCCAGTAGGAATACTATCATAATTCGAATACTCTAATGGTCATAAATCACGATATAATATGTGAGAGTTTTCGTCCGTAGTGATCTCAAATAGAAGGACCACATAAAAGTCTGTAGGAAAAGCAGTTAAACAAATGAGATTCACTGGAAGAGACTTAGGAAAATATAACTCTGACACGAAAACCCTTGCTAATCTGCTAGGTTTTTACTTACTGCTCGTCAATTGTGGGCCTTATCAACTAAGATAAGCGGAGGAGATGGATGAGATCCAAAGTGCATATCTGGTCACAGGTTCGTGCAGGAAGTGCAAGACGACTACGGAGAAGCTCATTAAACCCTAGTGGCAGACGCCATAAGAGAGCTCTTGCACATTACTACGAGCTTCAGAGAATGGACTTGATCAAGCGATATCCTGTGAGTGTGAGTTCCAAAGTGACAAGAGCCTCTACATGCTCCCCCCCCCCCCCCTTCCCCCAGGAATCTTGGACTTTGAAGAAGTGTGGTGGCTTCATGATTCAATGACAGCCCAATCACATATGAAACCCCAACGGTGGATATCTGTGGAGATGCCAGACTAAATACCGCTACTGGAGAGAGGCAGCATTCTTTTCAGCAGGTCAAGAGGCAGCGACCTGGATGTTTGAATGAACTGGAAATGTTACAGTAGTCAACATAGCTTCTTTAGCAAAATATCATGGAATCAGTATAATACCCCTATTCGGATCTTAGAGTGTTGACTAGTAAGCAGGATGTTATCATCAGGAAAAACAAAACTTTTAATGGTCTGCAATATATAATTGTAGATCCCTTATTCAGATAAGTGGGATAGACAATCTGAAAAGAGGCGGTGACAGGTTAAAGCTTGATATAGTGGGAATTGGTCAAGTGCGACGGTACGAATAGTAGATCTAATTAGGTGACTGTATGGTTACAAAAAATATCAAATATTACATGACAGTTGAAGGTTGAAAATAAATTTCATTGTGGCAAGGCAGAGACTTCGAAATTACACTTCAAATTTCAAATTAAAATTTCAAATCATTTCGAGAAGCAAATATGGACTGTGATCATAATTTATTGGTCATGAGCTGCATATGAAACTGAAGAAACAGCAAAAGACAGGAGATAGGACCTAAATAAAATGAAACAAGATTTTTTTAGAGTTTCAATGAGAGCTTAAGGCAACGACTAGTGGAAATGAATTCAACTGAAGACGAATGCCTAGCTTTGAGAGATTACACAATGAAGGCAGCAGAGGATCAGATAGGTAGAAAAATATACTCCATCAAAAATTTTTGAATTTGAGACAAGATCTTTAATTTAATTGATAAGAACGGAAAACACAAAAATGCAACAAATGAAGCAGACGAAAGGAGTGCGGGTGTTTTGAAATACGAGACTGATAGAAAGTACAAAATAGCAAAGCAGGAGATGGCTAGAGGAGAAGTTCTGTAGAGTCATGCGTGAGGATGAGGTAGACGGGTACCACCTTAAGGAAAATTAAATACTTCTACCGAAAAGAGAAATACCATTGTGAATATAGAACTTTTACGTCAAGTCAGCGGAAGGATGGATGTATAGAAGTGCTGCATTTGTGAAACGAATAGAAGAATGCCAGGAAGTGAACAGGAAGTAAATTAAGATGATACAGGCGACAAGATACTACGAGAAGCATTTGACGGAACCATGGAGGAATTACTGAGATATTTGGTAGAATAGACCACGATAAAACTATTCCCCTGGTAAGAAAGGTGTATGAAAGAGTTGAAGTACCAGCAGACTTCAACGATAACGTAGCAGCTCCTGTTCAAAAGAAGGCTAGTGTTCATAGTGGTGCTAACCACCAAATCGTCTCGTACTTTAATAGGCCGTAAATGCAAAATAATGACACAATAGTGAAAAAACTATTAGATACCCACCTCAGACAAATGCTAGTATGGGTTCCGGAGAACTGTTGGAGCAGGTGAAGCAATACCGACTCTACATCTTGCCTTAAAAGATCGGTTGAAGAAAGAGAAACCTACTTTTACAGTATTGATAGATTTATAGGCCTTGTTGACTGGAATTCACTCACTGAAGTTCTGAAGGTAGCGGGAGTTAAACAGATACTGGACTGCAGCTATAAGATTTGAAAGTCATAAAAGGAAAGAAGTTGCTGTGGGGGAATGACACGAGGTTGTAAATTATTCTGCACTCTGATACAGCTTGGTCGGACACCAAGGTGATACTGGGGAAACTGAAATTCAGGAAGACGACATAAAAATATGTTGGATATGGGCAAAACAGGTGAAAGGTGATAGTTCGTAGCAATTGACGAAAAATCACCGCGTAAACTAGAAGTGATATCTGACGTTCCCCAAGGAATCTGATCTATAGAAATGATTTTGGAGATACTCTGTCATATTCGACTGTTTGCAGGTGATGCTGCCATTTACCTTTTAATAACATCATGAGGACACCTACACCAATTGCAAAATAATTTAAACAAGATATATGTATGGTGTAAAAAGTAGCAATTGACTCTAAAGAATGAAAAGTTGAGGCCTTTCATACGAGTACCTAAAAGAATCCGCTAAACTTCGGTTACACGATACATCCCAGAAATTTAAAGGCTGTTAACTCAACTAAACACCTAGGAATATTCATTACTAATAACTGAAACTGAAACGAGTACATAGATAATGTTGTGGTGAAGGCGAACAAAAGTTTGTATTTTTGCGACAACACTTAGAAGATTCAAAAAACCGACCAGAGAGACTGCCTACATTATACTTGTCTGTCGTCTGCTAGAGTATTGCTAGGAAGCATAGGATCCTTACGGGATAGGATTTATGTAAGATATCGACAAAATTCAAATCAGAGCAGCTAACTCATACTAAGGCGAAAGAGGACGGAGCGTCTTACTGAAATGACACGCGAGTTGTGGTGGCAATCAATCAAACGATGGCGTTTTGGCAGCAACGAACCTTTTCACGAATTTCAATTCCAACGTTCTTCTCCTATTGTGAAAATATTTTGTTGGCGCCCCACCTACATAGGACAAATGATCTTTGTAATGAAGTGAGAGAAATCAGAGGTCGCACGGGAATAATGAAGTGTTCGCTCTTTCGTGCACCGTTCTGGAGTGGAATGCCAGAGAAATACTATGAGATTGTTCGATAACCTTCTGCCATGCACTTAAGTGTAAATAGCAGACCATCATGTAGCTGTAGATATCGATGTGATTAAAGATCAAGAAAATTAAATTCGGCTGTGTGGATTCTTTATAAAAGAAATAATCATTTTGCATTTTTATGTTTGTATTATAATATATATGTCAATTTTAGAAATAACGCCTGTGATCGGCGAGTGTGGAAACCGACGCAGACGATCATAATTAAAAATATAACAAAGATAGATATTAGCATATTAAATTGCTTACAAATAGCGGAGGCTTAGACATTACTCTCTCTCTCTTTCTTCTCGTAACCTTGAATGTTGTGAGAGCCTGTGACGCTTCTCGAACGCTTAGTTCACTTTCATTTGTTTTTTCATCGAGAAAGGCGCCATTGAGCACTGATGTATAAAAAAGGTGTGTAATTTGAATTTTATGTTAATTCTGAATATAGAAATTGCTAAAAATACTTGTAATAATTTGTAGCTCGCTTGCCCAGTATTCCATCCCACATTTTAGCCCTTTTCAGGGAATTAAGCATTTTTTTGTGGCGCAGTGCTGCACCACGATCGCGGGAGCCACCGCCGCGGCAGATTCAAACTATAATTGAATGAAAGCAGTTTTCCCGCAACTAAGCGGGCAGGTAATTGTACATTAAAATTATTTCTTTCGGCTTCCCGGACACCACAGTGGAGAATTGCAGATTCTATTATGTCGTTTTGAGATGAACATGGGCAACTGCAAGTACAATATCAGTGACCTTTATAATTTATTTAAACGAGAGAGTTAAAACTCTATTTGTGCGAGATCAAAGACTGCTGTGTTGAAATCTGGTCTGGCTAATAACATTAAAATCACTTGCATTTTTATAATATTACTTGAAAATACAGCTCTTCGGTTGCACAGGTACAAAATTTTCAACTTTACCTACGTTTCAACTGCTCTAAGGCAGCCTTCATCAGAAGCATTACCACCCTTGGGACCACTATTGATGAGCCTAGCGATTTGAAGAAATACTTCTCTTTACCGTATGTAGGGCCAATACCTACAGATTGCAACGTCTCCTAAAAAATAAATATGGCTGCAACATAGTTTTCTCTACCAACAACTCTCTCAAAAATAACCTTATCCATAATTTAAAACCAAGACGGTCGCCTCTGGAAAACTCAGGCGTTTATAAAATCACCTGTGACACTTGCTCAGCTTATTATATAGGACAGACTGGACGAGCTTTTTCGATTAGATATAAAGAGCATCTATTAGGGAAAAAAGGTACGAACGTACATAATTCGTCATTCGCTGACCACCTTCTTATCACAGGACGCAAACCTAAAGATGTTCATGATATTAGTATCTTACATACGGAAAAGAAAGGCTTCAGACTTGATATTCTTGAACAGTTGGAAATTTTCAAACATTTTTCCCGTAACGACCATTTAATTCTCAATGAGCAATTACAATTACGCGATAAAAATTTCTTTGATGGTGTAAAACCCTTGCTTAAAATCACTTAACGCGGAATATTGCTATTATGCTTCCGTACTGTAGCCTTAAATATTGTTCTCTCTCTCCCTGTTTTACAGTATAATATTTTGTTCAACTTTCGATCTGTTACATGCTATCTGACATAATGTAATCAGCACATTACGTGCACTCCTGTTCCAATGCTTCTGACAGCTGTTGTCACTGTAAATTACAAGCATTCAATACTAGATGGCGCGATACAAGGTGCCGACTTGCTAACATCGACGGCGCGCGCGCCTGTCAGTCTGATGCTGCTTACAGTGCCGGTCGTACACGCCACCCTAAGCGGCGCGTTTTAATCAAGTTGTGCATTCCTAGGAAAATTTTATAATGTACAAATACATTTTTATCTTTAACGTGAGCACTGTTGCTCTAAACCATTTCATAACTATTTACTCTATGTAAGTATGCTTTCTTTGTCTACTGTACCGTAGCAGTTAGCTATGACGTAATTTTATTACATATTTTTAATTTAATAATTTTTATATTATTCCAAATCTTCTGATGAAGGCTGCCTTAGAGCAGTTGAAACCTAGGTAATGTTGAAAATTTAGTACCTGTGCAACCGAAGAGCTGTATTTTCAAGTAATATTATAAATTTCGCCTACGGTTGCTGCATTATCGCCCACGTTCAAAATTGTAAGACTTGCATTTTTAGTTTCATGCTCTCGTATTAGCCGTGGAAATCAATAGTATTGAAATATTACACAATCCACTGCAGATTTTATATCGGGAAGGCGTTGCATACTCTGTGCGTGTAATAAGAGTAATTTTCACTGCATTTCAGATACTAAAGTGGAGGAAGACATGATTCATTTCGTAATCAGTTACAGTAATGATACGGTGTTTCATTTCTAACAAGCCAGATCAGAGTTATGAGAACATAGTTTTGCAAATTAACGATCATACATTCACAGCAGGAAATCTTTTAGTGTTTTGTGTATCCCCACATAGTAGATCAGAATGCTAAAAGTTAAATTTTCAACTACAGAAACCACTAGTGAGAATTACATTTTATCTTTTTTGTTTGCAGCGATAATCAACACTTGGTTTACCTCAAGTGCTATGCAATATAAACTGTGTTACAGTCAAAGATCATAAAAGTCCAATTCATGACTATTACTACCAAGCAAATAATAACATTCTTTTACATTCAGTTAAACTATATGTAAAATCAAAGTGCACAGGGATATGTAACAACACACATTCAAATGAGATCGGGTTATGCCACGGGATGTGGATTAAGCAATATGAAACTAGAGGTAATAGAGGAGTTTTATTATTTGGGCAGAAAATTAACGTACGGTGGCCGAAGTTAAAAGGCTGGAGAATGCAGAATGACAGCTACAATAAGCGAGTTTCGAAAAAAGGAAGTATGTGGTTTCTTGATTACGAGTTGACATGATAAGAAAGCTCTTCTGTGGATAAATGTTGAGTGCGTATCCTCGCACGGAAAGGAAACATTCTCCATAAGCTATGCGGAACTTCCCAGGCATCTTCAGCAACCACCCTGCGATTTTCAGCCTTGGGTTTGATCTACTCAGGGGGCAGAGTACTGTGCACGTGTTTGGATGAACGGTCATCATACAAGACTGTTAACACCCAGCTGAATACTATAATTCGTATAACAACTGCCCCAAACAGATCTAATCTAGTTAGTTGGCTTACACCGCTAACCGGTATAACGCCTCCAGGTCTCCACATATCTACCGTCCTTAAGAGGGAATTCGAATTCGTAGTCTACCCGTGGGTAGGACCTGCCGCTTTTGAATGTTAAATGACTAAAATCGCGCACTCAACCCAGCGTGATGCTGGTGACAGGGTTGCCAAGGATTTTAAACCTCTTGATAAATGAAGGGGTCGGTGGGAAGCTGTAACAAATGTGCACCTGTATAACGTAGTTACATGTGGTAGATTTCCAAGTCGATTCCACCTACCTTCAAGACCTCGACTACCCTGAACAGAATCAGAGCAGCGCAGAGATGCTCTCGACAAAGGAGAAAGAGCTGCCTAATACACACCGTAACCAACAGAAGAATGCTGAAGATTAGATGGGTAGATCACATAACTAATGAGGAGGTATTGAATAGAATTGGGGAGAAGAGGAGTTTGTGGCTCAACTTCACTTTAAGAAGGGATCGGTTGGTAGGACATGTTCTGAGGCGTCAAGGGATCACCAATTTAGTACTGGAGGGCAGCGTGGAGGGTAAAAATCGTAGAGGGAGACCAGGAGATGAATACACTAAGCAGATTCAGAAGGATGTAGGCTGCAGTAGGGACTGGGAGATGAAGACGCTTGCACAGGATAGAGTAGCATGGAGAGCTGCATCAAACCAGTCTCAGGACTGAAGACCATAACAACAACAATACACACCGTGACTGCGGAGCTCCACGCCAGAATATTCGTCTTGCATGTATGTAACTGCAAGAGTCGAGCCTACTACGGTGGTGAAGAGGACTTCCTGCGGACAACTCCAGATGCTGGGCGCTGGATTGAAGGACTGGATATCCAGCTGCGCAGCACGAATATTACTAAGTTTTCCATCTGTAAATATGTATATGTAATCATTGTTATGTCTGTACTAGCCACACGCTAAATAAATAAACAGTGAAACGTGGACGATAAAGAGAAGAGAACAATAGTTTTCGAAATGTGTTGCTATAAAGGCATGGCGGGGAACAGATGGGTAAGCTGAATAACTGGTAGGGAGGTTCTAAATGAAACTGGGAACAAAATAAAATGATAGCACAACTGAACTAAGGAAACGGATCAGTTGATTGGACTCGAGGTATCATCAGTCTGGTTGTGGAATGAAGTGTGCGACCACAGATTGACTACAGTAACTGGTTTCATATGAATGTAGATTACAGTACTTAGGGTGAAGAGGACTGTACAGAATAAACTAGCATAGCTGCAGCAAAAAAGTCTTTGGGCAGAGGGTCACAAGAACGGAAACATCACAGAAAATAGATTTTCTTGAGAGTTTCAGAAACTTTACACCAGTCGTTCATTTTACATAAAGTTACGTACCGGTCAAGTTTTTTAAAACGTATTTTCTTGCTATCGGTAACTGAAATGACTTATTCTTATTTGTATTATTTTACGATGAGTGAAAAGTGCCTGAGTTCCCGTAGAATCGTTGGATTCATGGCGTGGTGTGAAGGATGCTGTAGGTTTTACATTTGGAATTTTGTATAGGTGCGTGAACTAAGGAACTAAATGAGTCAGTTCAGTGGTTCTGTACGATATGCGGTAGATATAGGATGATTGTGGAAAACATGAGGGTAACTGCCACCTTCAGGTTGAATTAGATGAGGCTAGGAATGATCTGGACAAATTAAGGAAGCCGAGGGGTAAAAATAGGTGGGAAGTTTCAACATATAATAAGATAAACGGGCATAGGACATCATTTGATAGCTTTATGGTAAGTGTGAAAAATAAGTTCGGCCTACTGCTTCAGTTACAATAGACTCAGCCTGAGATACATGTAGATGAAGGCACCGTTTAACGAACTTACAGAAATAGTGCCTGGTGAAGATTACATTAGAATCAGTTTTACCATTGTTGAGATTGTATCTATTCTGAAACGGTGTTACGGACATCATTTTAATTCTTCCATCAGGAGAGTTAATTTAGAGCTGGAAAGTCAGCTTATGTCGCAAAGTGGAGATCAAGTAGTGGCGTGGTTCCTTTTGATCCTTTCAGCAGATAAAAATTTTCTAGACAAGGCCTTAATCTCAACAAGGAACGGACTTTTTTTAAAAAAAATGAAAGGACTGGAAAAGGCAAACTGGCTGCACTAAGAGAGAAAACCTGCACTGGGGAGACCAAGTCGTGAGTGATAAGATACCAGTAGTTACAGATTGTCAGAGCAGAAATCTTTCTAGGATAACGACAGAAAGACCTTCACCTTGAAAAAAAGAAACTAAACAAAATAATTCTGGAGAACTGAAAATTTTTGGCGGGCAACACATATTTTTCATCCAACTAGCTATATCTCCGTCACTTTTAAATACCAACTCCTTTCATTGCATCAAAATATTCTAAAATCGAGAAGTAACCTAAAGACACTACCTATCATCATTGATGAATTGTCCGCCCCGATAACTGAGTAGTCAGCGCGACGGACTGCCGTGCCAAGACGCCCGGGTTCGTTTTCCGGCTGGGTCGGAGATTTTTCTCCGCTCAGGGGCTGGGTGTTGGGTTGTCGTAATCAACTCAAAAGACTTGCACAAGGCGACCGGTCTACCCGACGGGAGGCCCTAGCCACACGACATTTCACTTCATTTCATCACTGATGAATTAATGTCATCAAAAATAGTCGACACAATCTATTTGAGTGGCCTTCCTTGACCACTGGCATAGGTGTACAAAGCGTTACAGGATGTACGGTAACATCTGTCTTCAATAGGGCAGAAATGGAGGAAGGATGAGTCGTCACATTCTTTAGGAACTACCATAAATTTAAGAATACAGATATTCATAAATTTTGCATACAGTTTCGATTCTCGTACAACACGTTCTTTTTATAGCGTAATTACTTAAAACGCTGTTGACTACAGATCCTCTGTAGAGTTCATTCCATGTTGTCCACCCTGTGTCCTTCGGTCATACGTACAACGAGCAGAGAAAAAACATTCTTTCCCTCAGTTGCTTTCCGTTCTTAATTGATCCAACTCAGCCTTGCGACCGCTAGTTTGTTTCCAGAACGAGATTTTCACTCTGCAGCGGAGTGTGCGCCGATATGAAACTTCCTGTCAGATTAAAAGTGTGTGCCTGATCGAGACTCGAACTCGGGACCTTTGCGTTTCGCGGGCAAGTGCTCTACTAACCGAGCTGTCCGACTTATGGTCCAGGCTGTGGCTAAGCCACGTCTCCCCAATATCCTTTCTTTCAGGAGTGCTAGTTCTGCAAAGCTCGCAGGAGAGCTTCCGTAAAGTTTGGTAGGTAGAAGACGAGGTACTGCCAGAAATAAAGCTGTGAGAACGCGACGTGAGTCGTGCTTCTGAGGTTCAGTTGCTAGAGCACTTGCCCGCGAAAGGCAAGGATACCGAGTTCGATTCTCGGACCAGCACACAGTTTTAATCTGCCGGTAAGTTTCGCTAGTTTGTTGGCTACAGTAAGTTCCACAAAGAAACCATGGCCGTTATCTCGTTTAGCATTTGAAGAGCGGACAGTTGAGCTACTTAACTTTCGAGAAACGCGTTGTTTTTATTTTAAACAAAACTCTTTATCATAAAAAGGCTGTCCGTAACAGCTGCTCAAATTTAACGATGAGATTGTCCAAGAGGCCAATGACGAGTTCAGTATAATAAAACATTAAGTTTTTGAAGTGCATAATCCTTTTAGTAATACCATAGACTGAAGACAAATCAATTACGAAAACTAGGAATAAGAAGACACTGTAATATGTTGGTGATAGATATGAAGAGAGTTGCCTTAGGCTGTTGAGACAAGTACTTTTTTGTTGCTCCTACTTATGGTGTAGAAAAATAGATAAATCAGCAAACTAAAGTCATTCGTTCCTTCCTTCTCCTCAACATAAAGTATTACGAGATGTATAAATTCTATTTTTCAGGGACACAGATCAAAGGTGTTTTAATTTACGAAATTCGTAGAAAGCTTACACGTCGAGAGATGCGACTTATTTAGTAATAACCATGAAAGTAAAATTAGAGATGTTACATCTCAGGAGCATCTATGCATGCTATTGAAATATGTATTATCAGATATGGCACTTTCCGCTTGTGACCTGACGTCCCAGTGACTTCAGTATGTGGGCAGCGTCATCAGAATTGGAGCAGATATGTGAAGTCTGTCTGCTCACTGAAATTGAGAGGTGGTATGCCTTTAGATGTATCACTGACTTGCCCCCTCTCATATTTATATCTTACTATGAGTAATTCGATTTGGGGAAGTATGGCTGAGTATTGAAATTACAAGGCTAGTATTGAGAACTCAGAACATATGAATATTTTCGACTGTAATTGCATGTAGTGAAAAGTTACTATTGCTTCACACGTGGACTTCCCTGGCAGCGTCTCTCGCCACCCAGATGGTCCGGTGACAGGCGGGTACTGCTGATCTTGAAAGGGTTATGCCGACGGGTGTGAGGGAGTCGAGTGGATGCTTTCCGGACGCTGACATTGTCATAACAGCGGGGCCGACACGCACAGAGGGGCCTGAAGGAGCGGTTGGGGCAAGAGATTCCGTTATTTCGCAGAAACTTAGAGATAACACTTTCTGATGGGCTACCAGCGAGGTGTGGGAATGACTTGTGTTACCAGGCGGTCTTGGCGGGCAAATTCCCGCGTTTTCAGCAACATCATAACTGTGATTGGCTTGCTCAGGAGATAGCTCCGTGACGTAGCAAAATCGGCGCAGAAATTGGCGCCAAGTATCTCCATTGGTGGAATAGTAGTGCTTCAGCAATAGAATGGAATTTTCCACCTGTTTTCGAATTGCTGATTGGCACATTTTAACCACGGCCACTGTCGTGGGGGCGGGAATGTTCTGTGTTCGGCTTGTACAGGAGTTCTTGAGAGAGTCGGCTCTCGCCTTTCGGTCGGAGTATGTTACAAGACTGAGCTCTCGCTGCTCTGGACAGCCTGCCTTCCGTTGTCTGTCTAATATACTTTCATTTAATTGTAACTGTTTGACGCAGTTGCTGAAGTTTCGACTTCAACGTAACTTTCCGAGTACAGTTGGCATTTGAGTGTTCTGCATACAAGCGGCCTATGCTGTCCGTCTTGAACAGTTTTGGCTGAAGTTGACTGTATCGGAGTTACTGTGTGAATTTGCTTGTTAAAATCAGTCACCGTACCCTCAGTGATTGTGTAGCGAGCCTTCTTCGTCTCCCTCAGAGGGGCATTTGTGTTGCTAGGAAGTCTTTAGTCTGGAACAACCAGACCAGCATAATTTGTTTCGGGCTATACTCGCGACATTATCATCACCACGACGGGACGTCGAAGCAACCAGCCATCGCCTCCGGTATGCCAGATCGTGTCCTTGCATTTAAGAAGACAGCTTGGTAATGTATGTCTGCAGCACCGGAAGATTAGGGAATTTAGCTATGTTACAATCAGAGCTCAGCAGACCGCGCCTGTTCCCGTCTTTTCTAATGTGGTTCTGTCTTCGGTGTTCATTGTCTGAGTTCTCACTACTGTAGCAGCAATTAATGTTGGGTTGGCTGGGTGTTTCTCTTAAGATCTGAGTTGCAAGGAATTGGCTCCACATACCATTTGGTCATAAATTCACAATCTAGTTTATCGACAACTTAACCTTCACACCATTTATTTAAGTATCCAGTTTGACGTATCATAAATGTTTCATGTGTTTTGTTTATTATTTTGAGTTTAGTGATAATAAATCAAATTGGTAATTTGGACATAACTTTCATTCTGTTGATCGGTATAGCATCCCCTTCATTTCTCACTACGGTCATGAAACTTTCCTTTATCAAATTAATTTCTATAAAATTAAATTATTTCAGGTGCCAAACTCTTTTGTACTCCACTTGCAGGGTCGATTACAGTCAGTTCGCGTTTGTTCTTAATCCATGTGCAACAGCAAAAGTTGGAGTTAGAAAAGGGGGGGGGGCTTACAGCATCATTTCCATATGAGGATTCTAGAAGAATTCAGTGTTAAATACACTGATAGCCCCGGCACCTCGCAAAATCACATTTCAAATCACGAGGGCCACTTCGCTGGGCCCACACTTGAGAAAAAATTAGTGCACAAAGAGTTCCATTCGAGTCCGGAGCGAGTTCTCAGTGCTCTTTTGCAATCACTTGAAAGCAGTAAAGGGAGAGCAAATAGTCGTATCACGTGATTACGCACCTAGATTAACGACGCCAGGATTCATAAGAGTTGAGGCCGAATTCTGCATGCTAAAGTGCAGATAACCATCTTGATGTAGTTACCACAGATCTTGAAAACAGATCATTCTGATCACCTGCGTCAAGATGTAGATGACTTTTTATCTTTTGAAAGACAGAGAGTTGATTACTTTCGGCAAATGGAGACTGGAGAGCAACACAGTATTCTTCGAAATTGACGTTTCACATTGTGTCAGATGAAATCTGATTTTATCTCAAACCGTTGAGTAGTAGGTAATACGTATATGGCGATGTTCCTATAGCGAAATAAGGAGTTTTTAATTCCAACAAATTCCAGATAGTGAAATTATAAATGAGCATCATCAGTTTCCATATGGTAAGTTGGTAACAATCAATCAAACCTACATGAAAAGTAGGTCATAACTGAATTCTTCGTTGAGTTAGTTTAGACTGATTCAGCAAAAAGTTATACATAAATTAATAAAGAAACTCACAGACTCGTCTGTTCTCTTACAAATATCATGAATTCACTGGTGTAAAAGGAGCAATAACGTCAATGGGCTACACGTCATACACCAACATGCATATTTATGGAGTATGTCGATGGGATATATCCTTACAGAGCAGAAGTGCTGTAACAAACATATAGGAAAAGAATCAAGATTTGTGTAAGTATGTGGCTGGGTGGGTGGGGGGAGGGGTTTAGGTACCTATTTTATGTAGGAACACGGGGTAAAAATTTTTGGGGCCATTTGAACAGCCATTCGAACATCTTAGTGAATCTGCGTTACAATATATTAATCAAGCTTTGAACAATGAACATGAGCTAGCGTCCAGGCAAATTATGTGAATAGATATATTCGTTTTGCAAAAGATTTTAATTAGGCTGAAATTAAGCTCAGCGAAGGTGGGATTTCTATATTGAACGGATAGTGGCAGTTCACAGTAAATAAAGAAAAGTGTGTAGTCATCCACATGAGTACCAAAAGGAATCCGTTAAATATCGATTACAGCATAACTCACGCATATCTAGAGGTTGCGAATTCAGCTAAATATTTACGAATTACAATTACGAGTAACTTTAGTAGGAACGACCATATAGATAATGTTTAGGGTAAATCAAACCAAAGACGGCTATTTATTAACAGAACACTGAGAATATGACACGGTTCTACTAAAGAGACTGCCTACACTATGCTTGTATGCAGTGCGGTATGGGATCCGTAACAGATAGGATCAACGAAGGACATCGAAAAAATTCAAAGAAGCGCAACTCGTTTTGTACTATCGCAAAATATGGGAGTGAGCACTTTGGATATGGTAAGCAAATTGAGGTGGCAGTCATTAAAACAAAATGCCAGATCTTCTCATGAAATTTCAGTCACCAATTTTCTCTCCAGAGTGTGAAAACCTTTTGTTTGCGACCACCTACATAGGGAGAAAAATCGTCATAATAAAGTAAGAGAAATCGGAGTTCACACAGAAAGATATAAGTGTTCGTATTTTCCCGCATTCTTTTCGAGTGTGGAACGGTTGGGAAATAGCTTGAAGGTGTTTCGATGACAGCCGGCCGCGGTGGTCTAGCGGTTCTAGGCGCTCAGTCCGGAGCCGCGCGACTGCTACGGTCGCAGGTTCGAATCCTGCATCGGGCATTGATGTGTGTGATGTCCTTAGGTTAGTTAGGTTTAAGTAGTTCTAAGTTCTAGGGGGCTGATGACCACAGATGTTAAGTCCCATAGTGCTCAGAGCCATTTGAACCATTTGTTTCGATGACATCTTTTCAGGCAATTAATTGTCAACTGCAGATTGGTCGTGTAGATGCAGATGTAGATGCAGATGACTGCTGCTGGTGACTATCAGTCGTCTCGCTGTGCAGCATGGTGTGCTGCTGGACTCTGGTGATGAGCAGTCTTCTGCCTCAAATTTCATTTTTATATCGCTCAGACGCGCATTTCTTTCTCTATACCCTGGTGCCTAGTCACATCGTTCACAACAAGAGACTGACACAGGTATCGACCCACCAGCTACAGTCACGACCGCTGTGTGGTGCAGTTTTTCACTGACAGGGGTTGTCTCGTCTCGCAGCTCCCTTATGTGTAAGTTGTTATGACTAACAGTACGCCACACAGCGGCTAACGACCTGCAGTTCCCAATGCTATACTTCATGACGGCCACTTCAGTACTTCTTATCAATTTTGCTGAGAGACTGCGTAGCGATTCTACAGACTGAACAAGATGGGTCAACGAATGCATCACTGTCTTACACTCTCTTCAACATGAGAACTTCGTTTTTGATCTTCCAGTCTTATTATTCTACCTTGGTTCCTGTACATATCGTATGTCACCCATCTCCGCTTATATCTTACTGCCGGCCGGGGTGGCCGAGTGGTTCTAGGCGCTATAGTCTGGAACCGCGAGACCGCTACGGTCGCAGGTTCGAATCCTGCCTCGGGCATGGATGTGTGTGATGTCCTTAGGGTAGTTAGGTTTAAGTAGTTCTAAGTTCTAGCGGACTGATGACATCAGAAGTTAAGTCCCATAGTGCTTAGAGCCATTTGAACCATTTTTATATCTTACATACATTTTTCCAGAATTTCGAACATATTGCTCTGTTATACACTCTCTAATCCTTTCTCTAGCCGAGATATCCGATGGATGTGACTTGATTTCAGTCTTTCTTCCATTATAAAGCGCAACATTAGAACTGCCCCTCCGGTGACTTTACGCTTCCTAAAGCCAAAGTGATTGTAATCTAAGAGATCCTCAATTTCCTTTTCCGTTCTTCTATATACTATCGTTGTCAACAACTTGGATGTATCAGCTGCTAAACTTATTGTGCAATATTTACCTGACATTTCTTTCTTCGGTATTGGAAGCCTGATATTTTTCCGAAAGTCTGGTAGTACTCCGCCTGCGTCATAAATTCCACACATCAAACTGAGTAGTCATTTGGTTATCACTTCCCCAAAAGATTTTAGAAATTCAATGGAATGTTGTCTACACTTTTGCCTCCTTTGATTTAAAGTCTTCCGCAGCCTTTTTAAAGTCCGACTCTAATCCATGAATCCCTATGACCTCAATATCGACTCTAGTTTCTCGTTTTATCACGTTATTGGACGAGTTCTCACCCTAACGCTGGAGGAGTGTAGCTTGGTAGGGTAGTTAGCACAGTAAACCAGTAGTAAAAATGTTGTTGCCCATAAAGTAGTTCATATCTCCTGTAGCAGCAGAGAAGCTAACACTGTTGTAATAGCCAATAGTCGATATTTACTGTAATGGTTAATATATAATGCGCTGATAACAACTGCATTGTAAATAATACGACCCAATCAATGTATTAGGTGGCCATTTAATGTTGCACTGATAATATTGTTGTTGAAGCAAAGAATTCAAAAAAAAAAAAAAAGTTGTCTCCCTCTTAGAGGCTTTCAATGCACTTTTTTCACCTATGCGCTCTCTCCTCAGCGTTTTACGCTATTATTTCTGTTACCACTCTTGCTTGGCGTTCCTATAAGTTGCGTCAGTTGCTGCGTGCTAAATAAATATAGTGGCCTTTAGTGCTGTCACGATGGATTTTTTCCTTTTCAAACTATTGTGATCGCTGCCAGGAAGTAAGTTAAATCGAAGAGCTTGATGTATGATACCTTTTGGAACTAATGTCCATTTAACACCTATGTTGCAGAAAGCCAGTACAATGACGAGCCACGCAAGATTCGAGAACAGTCTTCAAAGATCATCCTTGCGCCGTCGGCCGCAGCAGCGATTGGGCGCCTGAAACATCATCCTGCGCGAACTAGTCACTAGAAGAACAAAAGACGGCCACCAAATGGCCATTTTCAATTGTAAGAGATAACGGTAGCGCTCTACGTTTGTCTATACAAGTGGTTCGCCTGTGGATTTCTTTGGGAGTAACTCAGTCTTATTGAGAGTCGTAGGACAGAGGGAGCAAAGGTCAGTAACCCGACGTCTTCGTTACTGCGTCATAGTTGGGACACATTTGCAAGTGTTGAACCGATACCCCATTCGTGGGAACTCTATGCATTACTTTGTGAATTTGAGATTTTCGGCGAATTTCTGTAGTCGAGCAAATATTTACGGACTAGTTCAGTTTAAGACACACAATGTAGAATCTTGTTATGAGAAGAGCGTCAAGTCGCATTTATAAAAGTTAAGAGAGGCTGTAGTTTTCGTAAGAACACTCACATACTTGTTATCAACAACGAATAGCCCGTTCTAGTTATAGAGGCAATTTCATAACGAGCATATTATTCGAAGAAAAGCCAAAATTGATCAAAACTGGTTAAAAGCACATCATTAAGCTACGTCTGTTAAAAACAAAAACGTCTGTTAGTAACTTTAAGCCCCTTAAAATATATACAAAATATTTAAAAACTGCCCGTATTTCGGATAAGAGCAAGTGTAATGCAATTATTTAAGCTCCCGTACAGTACAAAATCAAAAATATGTAAGATGTTTCTAGTTAAGCTTGCACTGAGACATGTTCGTTCCCTTGTATCTTCCGTCTGTTGTACGAAAATTTACAGACAAACACGACGCATGCATTGATCATTATGGAAAAACTAAAGGTAACGTAGTCGTATCAGTTTATACACATTTCTTACGATTGTTTTATCGGTACATAAACAGCTCTGCATACGTCCTTTGCGCTCGCCGCCGTACTGCAGCTCTAAACCGCGGCTTCTGTGACACCAGTGACACTGTATACAGTATTGCCAGTCTAGTAGTGTATGTCTGTGCTGCGAACTGATAGATACAGAGAGATTTATGTGCAAAGAATCGCTTAATACGCTACAAGACATTATCCAAGTAACAAGTGCTTTCAGTGCAGTACTAAGTTAAAATAAAAGCGGATATTATTTGAGAACGTTTTAAACAATTTTCAAACGGGTTGAACATAATTTCCTACATAAAAATTGTAATAAATAAGAAATTATCAAAATACGCTCCGTTACATCAGGTGAATCTGGCTCCAAGACACGGGCAATTACAATGCTGAAAGATGACATCGCCGTTGGAGAAGACACCAGGCAAGAAGGGATGCAGGTGGTTCGCAGGTGTCAGTGTGTGTTCGATTACTATCAATGGTCATATGCAAGCGCCGAAAGAAGTCTCCCATAGCATAATATTGCTCCCATCAGCCTTCGTCCCATGAGCTGCCGTTCATGTCGGTGATGACGTTCGTGGAGAGGACAATCGACCTAGTGTAGCAAACATGTGATTCACCCGAAGAGCCGACACGTTTCCAGTGATCCACTGTCGTCCCTATTGTTCCGTGTCCACTACAGTCGTAATTGACGACGCCGTTGGGTCAACATGTGAACATGTAGGGGAGGTCTGCTGTGGAGCTCCATATTCAACTGTGTACGATGAACGGTGTGCTCCGAAACAATTATGAGAGCACAAGCATTGTGCTCTTTCGGCAGGGATGCCACAGATCACCATCTTTCCATCTGTACAGAGCACACAAGCCACCGAAGCCCACATTCTGTGAAGAGTCATGGACGTCCAACCACTTAGCGCCTAATGATAGTTTCACTGCCCATATCCGCATCCAGTGACGCCTGTGGTCTGAGGATGACACTGTGGCCGGTCGGTTCCGTTGGACCTTCCAAGACCTGTTCGGACGTTTAGATAATTTCACTGTCCCTCTCCCACTTTCCGAAGATCCTCACGACAGGTGCACGGGTGTACATTCCACCAGCTTCTCCGCTTCCGAGATACTCGTTCACAGGCCCTGCATAATAATACTCTACTCTTTGTCAACGTCGCTTATCACGTTGGATTACCGCGGCGCGTATCTTCGCTAGGATGATCCCCTGGCCGTGTCTGCTTCGCTTCCAAGTCTTTATCACTGTGTCACGTGCCCGCATCGCCACCAGGTAGCATCCAGCGTCGCGGTGGGCATTGGTCATAATGTTTCGGCTCATCAGCGTGCACTTAGATTCCTCACTTAATACTGTTTCTTGAATCCTTTTAAGTAGGCTTTCTAGACGTAGTTGGCGCCTTAGGCGTCGGCCAGTTCAATTTATCAGTATTCTCACGACTCTCAACCTTGGAGCAAACTAACCTGTGATCAATCATGCTTTTCTGTAAAAGTTCAATGTGCCCTTGAATCATATTTGAGCAAAACTCTGGGATGTGTCGCACATGGGTTTTACGAGGGCTATCCACAAAGTACATTACTTTTTGGAATTAAAAATAAATAAAGTATTGGAATTTTTTTATTATATACAGATGAAAGCCACACTTAAATACTACTTTTCTACATAGTTGTCATTTAAATTAAGGCACTTATCGTAGCGATGGACGAGCTTGGAAATTCCTTCGTCGTAAAATCCGGCCGCCTGCGCCTTCAACCACCTGGTTACCTCTTCTTGAAGCTGTGCATCGTCATCAAAACGCTGCATAGCCAACCACTTCTTCATTGCTTGGAATAAGTGGAAGTCGCTCGGTGCCAGGTCGGGACTGTACGGCGGATGAGGAAACAACTCCCACTTAAAAGATTCGAGAGCTTCACGAGTGGCATTTGCCGTGTGGGCCCGGGCGTTGTCGTGAATCAGAAAGATCTTTGAGCCCAACTTTCCACTGCGCTTGTTTTGTATTGGTCTTCTGAGGTTGTGCAGAGTTTGGCAATACCTTTGAGAGTTTATTGTAGTGCCTCTTTCCAGGAAATCCACAAAAATCACACCTTTTCTGTCCCAAAAGACAGTCGCCATCACCTTCCTTGCCAACATTGTCTGCATGCATTTCTTGGGTTTTTGGGGGGAATTTGTGTGCCCCCACTGCATTGACTGCAATTTTGTCTCGCAGTTCACATGCTTCACCCATGTTTCGTCACCAGTAACGATGCGATCGTGTAATGAGTCGCCATCTTTCTCGTAAGCGTCCATAAACGTTAACGCTGGAGCCATTCCCTGATTTTTGTGAATCTCTGTCAAGATTTTTGGTATCCATCTTGCACAAAACTTGTGGTAACCAAGCTTTTCGGTAATGATTTCGTGCGACAAACTTCGTGAAATTTGAGGAAAAGTCATAGAGAGTGCCGTTATTGTGAAATTACGGTTTTCACGGACCGCGGCATCGACTTTTTCGACAAGTTCGGCAGTCACTATGCTGGGTCTTCCACTTCGCTCTTCGTCGTGAACGTTAGTTCGGCCATTTTTAAATTTTATGACCCATTGACGCACTCCACCTTCAGTGATTATATTGTCCCCACACACTTCACAAAGCTGCCGATAGATTTCTATCGGTGTACAATTTTTTGCAGTCAGAAACCGTATTGCAACACGCACTTCACACTTCGCGGAATTTTCAATTAACGCTGACATTTCAAACTGTCACAGTAACTCAACGGAGTACAGCACGAACCTCTCACTAGCACGGCAGGATGCCGACTGAGCGGCGGAATGCCATGACACCAAGATGGCCGAGCTAGCCCCCCCTCCCCCCCCCCCCCCCCCCAACGGACACAAACGAAAACGTAATGTACTTTGTCGAAAGCCCTCGTATAAGCAGTTTATTTTGTGAAGTGTAGAATTTTACTCTTTTTTTCTACTAATGAATCTTTGCCTGCCGCCTGCCGCACGAATGACTGAGCCAATGCCATCATTCAATTTTGTAGTCCCACGCGTAGTTTAACTAAGGTATTTGTCTGAACTAAGTGATTGTAATTGACCCTTAGTCATGTAATTATAATACAGTAAGATTTTATATTTTGTGAAGTGGACAATTATACACATCTCGCAAAAGATTTTTCCAAGCAGTCTCCTTTGTGAACTAAATCGGCTTTTCCTGTATATTGCCAATGAACTGCAGTCTAACGCCTGCCTTAGATAAGAACTGACCCTTTGTAATCACTCCATTTCATATCCCCTCACATAATTAGACCAAGGTATTTGTATGAATTGACGTTCGAAGTAAATTTCTAATCTTTGCAACTCTTTGAAATCTTATCGCGAACAAAATGAATGTTTGTGGCGGTCTTTTCAAACAGAGCTCCATTATATATCCATCGTATAAAAAAGTCTGTGGGTATCATTCAGATTACCAGGTCATAAATACACGCCGCCGCGTCCTCTCTAACATGAAATTCGAAATCGAGTTACAAATTAAATTTGATACGGCATGTCGTTGTGCTTTCGTTAATACATATCGGATTCATGAATTAAGATTAGAATTCTTCATATAATGTGACAGAAATTTGCATGAGCCAGAAAACTGCAATAATAACGATTACATTTAAGTTGATTCAATTAACAGGTGTACTTCACACCCACGGATGAACATACACTAACGATGTAATTGAGACCACAAGAGTCACAGACATAACCGTACAACAACTCGAAACTGATTAATTTCAGTACAAGCGGCAATTTCAGTAGTCTCCACTCCACCCGCATCAGTGTAGTTACAGTGGATTTCCTTGTGTAAAATTACGGCTGCACAAACTGTTGTAAAGTAGAAAATCTATGGAGCTATCTGTATGTAAAAAAGAATAGTATGATTTCACAGTCGATTTTAAATAGTGATATAATATATTTGACTGTGACAAAATTCTACGTATAAATGTTAAGTCTGATCTTTTCATATTAATCGTTACTATTATTCCGAAGAACTGACCGTATCTATAAAATCTTTTACAGTTATCTACCTCTACTAACGTCCGTAAGTAATGTTAAAAAAGTGGCTCTGTGCACTATGAGACTCAACATCTGAGTCCATCAGTCACTTGGATCTTAGAACTACTTAAACTAACTAACCTAAGGACATCACACACATCCATTCCCGAGGCAGGATTCGAACCTGCGACCGTAGCGGTCGCGCGGTTCCAGACGGAAGCGCCTAGAACTTCTCGGCCACACCGGCCGGCTAAAATGTTCCATTTCGTAGTAAACAGTTACTGATTCGACGTGGATAATGGCTGACATCAGTGAACTTGCACTTGCTTGCTCACCCAGTATCTTTCGCTGCACCAATCATTGGAGCTGCTAGGAGTCACGTGTTCGTCGATGGATGCGAAGAGTGTAAGATGGTAGCGAGCCATCTTGTAAACTAACCAGTATATTTCTTTCTACTGCTGCTCTGGAACGCCGTTTTGACGTGTAAATCTTACGATTCAGGCTTTTAGACTCTTTTAGAAAGGACGTGGGACTGGTATGTGCTGGAATTCTATAGGAACACAGCTTTTTACACGCTACAATGGACACCCACCTGAAGTGGGCGTCGTAATTTGTAAACCGTCAATTTTAACTTTAACGAGTCCCTTGATCGTTACATTGCATTCTTTTGACATTAATCAATATATTAATCAATCATTTCTCCATCCACCTTCTGAAATACGAGAAGTCCATAACATAAAACGTTTATTACACAGTCCGTATGACAGCTGTAATTCAGAGCTTCAATCCGTCTCTCAGATGAAATAATGCCATTGATTATCTACTACTCAGTCTCTGTATGTGCCAGCCGAAGTGGCCGTGCGGTTCTAGGCGCTAGAGTCTGGAACCAAGCGACCGCTACGGTCGCAAGTTCGAATCGTGCCTCGGGCATGGATGTGTGTGATGTCCTTAGGTTAGTTAGGTTTAAGTAGTTCTAAGTTCTAGGCGACTGATGACCTCAGAAGTTAAGTCGCATAGTGCTCGGAGCCATTTGAACCATCTCTGTATGTGCAGGGTATACTCGCATTTAGTGATGGCGACTATTACCTCCTCATATTCGATGTCTTGATTCTTTGTCTTGATAATCATCTGCGCTTCTGCATCAACTTTCTGCAGAATTTTAAATTCCTGAAATTTGTTTCTTATGTCTCCTCTTATTTTCCGATAATTTCAATATCAGTACCTCTTCGTAAAATAGAATAATTTATTGCAATATTGCTACTGATGTGATACTCTTCCGGCCACTTCTGCGTTCCTGTCCTATGTGTACGTCCAATCCGCTTCTACCACCTCAGTACTACAATTCCCTCCCCCACTCTCTGAGAGCTCCCGACTCTTACCTCAAAGAAAATTGCCTCCTTTCATAAACTGATCACTCTTTCCCGTTAATTAAGCGACATGTCACTCAAGTAACTCTTCACGTATCCACATCCCAGCATCAACGCTCTACATTGAAACGTCCCCATTGAACAATTATACATGACTGTGCTTAAACTGACACACAATATTTTGTTAGCGCAACGCAATCTGACTTTCAAAATTCCCTACAAAAGAATGGCCCTGACTAACATTAAACTATACCTTTCACAAATCACTTACCTCACAAAAATCTTCGCTGCTCAAGCTACTGCAATACAGCGAGCGCCACTACTGCCAGCTAAATAAAAGATTCAAACTATGGAAGGCACTAACTACTGATAGGGATAGTTAGCAAATGAAAGATATTAATAGAGAACAAACAATGTATTTACCTTGATATCATCATATATAAATATAACAGTTCATGACAAATTTCAAAACTCCGCCATCTCTCTCCCCACATCCACCACTGCTGGCGGCTCACCTCCAACTGCACAACGCTACGCGTTGTTCACATCCAGCTGCCGCTGCCCAACACTACAATGGCAGACAACAATGCAAACTAGCCACAGACTGCACACAGCACAGCCAGTGATTTTCATACAGAGGTGGCGTGATCCAAAAAAAACTTAAACAGCCTACTTACATAGCCCCCATGCTCCCCACAAAAAATTTTACAAATTGGATTGGGCAGTGGCCAATACAGATTTGAAAAAATTTTTCATAATTACAATAACAAAGGAATCAAATGCACACACTTATTGATACAATGTTGGTCAAAAGCTAAAAATTTCTCACAGTCCATAAAGACAGTCCAGATCATTCATCACGGTAAAATAGTAGTGTTTTTCTCAAAGTCTGAGCAGTAGAAGAAAATGCACACGGAAGTAGTGGATTTCCATGCAGTCTTGAAGAAGTAGTGTTGACCTTCCAACGGAAAGACAGTGCTGACTCTTGACATGCTGACAGGTAATGGGCCACAACAGAGCAAACCCACAGCAGAGTCATTCAACAGTTTGAAGAAGATTGGTAGATAGGTCATCACAGAGCAGACCCACTGTAGTCCTGGTAGAGAGTATGGTATTGGTGGGCCACCAGAGGTGCAGACCCATGGTAGTCCTTGTAGAAATAATGGTATTGGTGGGCCATCAAAAATGCAGACCCACTGTAGTCCTTGTAGATATGGCTAGCAGCCATCCGTTGCGACTGTGCAGGTGCACAATCACCATCGAAGATTCTTGCGGAGAATATAGCAAGTCCATAACCACCACTTGTGCACTCACAAAGTTTTTTGGAATTGTCCTTAGAACGAGCAATGCTGTTATCCAGTCCCTTGCTGAATTATTAACACACGTGCAAACACTAACAGTCCCTACTTCTCACACATTGTCCATATACTATGACCAACAGAAACGTGTGCAGTGAAATGTAACTTACAAGTTGCTTAATTTGATGAACTGGTGTCAATGACAATTTTATAACATAAGAATACAATTACAAAGGTACAAAATACATCATTAAAGAACATAACAATACAGATAACATTTCTAGTAAAACAGGCGTTACAAAAGAATAGAAATAGACATATACGTCAGTGTTACAGGAATTATGACATGAGTACATACATAAAAGATCAGAATAACTTTCGAAACATCAACTTCACACATGAGCATTAACACAAAACAGAATAAATAATGTCTAAACATCTTTACAAAGTAAATAACACATTATTAATGCCAATAGTATTTGAGGATAACAGTATTCCTCATCATAGTGAATGTAACTTAGTATTAGAAGAGAAAAAAAGTTCTATGAAACAGTACACAGTGACAGGAAGAAAACAAATACACAAGGGTACACAAACATATAGTGGGATAACACAAAAGGGAAAGGACAGGGTTTGTTTTACTGCAGTATTTTGCATGGACATCTCCCTCTGTTCATCATTATTCCCAAAAAGTCCTATCTAAGCCTGCTTTCTGTATTCTGTTCATATTTCTTTCAAAATAATTATTTCTGATTGTACAATACTCATTTGGGCCCAAATCTTTTTCATATAACTTCGCAATGCATTCTTTACCTATTCTCCATAGTCAGTTTCTTATATAGTCTACCCCCTCTTAAGCTAACTTAAATCTACTGAGCTCAGATGCTAAACTAAGGGATGAGGCAATGCAGCAGCACATAAAACAATTAATATAAACAGCAATGAAAAAGAAACGCAGATTTGCGAAGCAAGCAGCATTAAGAAATTAGCAAAGCAATTGTAATATTAAAACTAATCTAAGGCAATGTGCAGCAAACAATAAAAATAAATCATTAGTAAAACTGGCTTAACAGAATAATGTAAAGTCAAATTCAATAACACTATGCCTGGCAAACAGCAGCAACTTATACCTAAACATGACATAGCTCAAGCAGAAAAAATATTACAGTAAAAACAACAATGCAGATAAGGGAAATGTATATTCACATCTTAATGTCTATGTAATTAAAGTGGTGCACCACAACAACTTATTGTAAAAAAAATATTACCATATACTTGAAAAGAAAATTATGTGTCCAGTTACTGTTACTAGTCCCTTCTTATTGTTCTCTCCTTTCCAAGTGCTCCTTTTTGAAAGAATGTGGATTACAAAATTATTATTTAATAGATCTGTTGACAGAAAGTGTTCACATTAGCAAATGCATCTAAGTTTATTTTATAAAACTAATGCTGTAACACAGCTGGAAAACAGGTATCAAATGAAATAAGCAATTACGCAAACCAAAGCATAAAAACATCATTCAATAGCTATGTGGCATTTCATAAGTCAGTAGCTCTCAACTCTCGTAGAAAGACACTTGTCATTATCAGGTTTGCAGATGTAAGAATATTTCCCATCAATTCATAAGCATTTCAGTAAATATCATAAATTAAGAGCACCACTGTGTAATCATATGTTTTCAAGTTCGACCGTGTCGTTTTTGTGATGCTTTCTACAAAGGCACGTCAATAGCGAGGATAATGGCCTCCCCTTTTTTTTTTTCTACCTGTGCCGCTGAAAGGCTAATGGCTTTTTTTTTCGGGCGGCTGTCGCCCAGGTGGGTGCCCGCGACGCATTACGTGCAGGTGGTCACTTAACTTTCTTACGGAAATATTTATGACAGCAGTTTCCGCTACAGTGACAGTCTCACATAAAAATATTTCACAGGTCAAGAATTAGCGTTGCAAATCTGTAGAAACAAAATCCTATAAATACACTCCTGGAAATTGAAATAAGAACACCGTGAATTCATTGTCCCATGAAAGGGAAACTTTATTGACACATTCCTGGGGTCAGATACATCACATTATCACACTGACAGAACCACAGGCACATAGACACAGGCAACAGAGCATGCACAATGTCGGCACTAGTACAGTGTATATCCACCTTTCGCAGCAATGCAGGCTGCTATTCTCCCATGGAGACGATCGTAGAGATGCTGGATGTAGTCCTGTGGAACGGCTTGCCATGCCATTTCCACCTGGCGCCTCAGTTGGACCAGTGTTCGTGCTGGACGTGCAGACCGCGTGAGACGACGCTTCATCCAGTCCCAAACATGCTCAATGGGGGACAGATACGGAGATCTTGCTGGCCAGGGTAGTTGACTTACACCTTCTAGAGCACGTTGGGTGGCACAGGATACATGCGGACGTGCATTGTCCTGTTGGAACAGCAAGTTCCCTTGCCGGTCTAGGAATGGTAGAACGATGGGTTCGATGACGGTTTGGATGTTCTGTGCACTATTCAGTGTCCCCTCGACGATCACCAGTGGTGTACGGCCAGTGTAGGAGATCGCTCCCCACACCATGATGCCGGGTGTTGGCCCTGTGTGCCTCGGTCGTATGCAGTCCTGATTGTGGCGCTCACCTGCACGGCGCCAAACACACATACGACCATCATTGGCACCAAGGCAGAAGCGACTCTCATCGCTGAAGACGACACGTCTCCATTCGTCCCTCCATTCACGCCTGTCGCGACACCACTGGAGGCGGGCTGCACGATGTTGGGGCGTGAGTGGAAGACGGCCTAACGGTGTGCAGGACCATAGCCCAGCTTCATGGAGACGGTTGCGAATGGTCCTCGCCGATACCCCAGGAGCAACAGTGTCCCTAATTTGCTGGGAAGTGGCGGTGCGGTCCCCTACGGCACTGCGTAGGATCCTACGGTCTTGGCGTGCATCCGTGCGTCGCTGCGGTCCGGTCCCAGGTCGACGGGCACGTGCACCTTCCGCCGACCACTGGTGACAACATCGATGTACTGTGGAGAACTCACACCCCACGTGTTGAGCAATTCGGCGGTACGTCCACCCGGCCTCCCGCATGCCCACTATACGCCCTGGCTCAAAGTCCGTCAACTGCACATACGGTTCACGTCCACGCTGTTGCGTCATGTTACCAGTGTTAAAGACTGCGATGGAGCTCCGTATGCCACGGCAAACTGGCTGACACTGACGGCGGCGGTGCACAAATGCTGCGCAGCTAGCGCCATTCGACAGCCAACACCGTGGTTCCTGGTGTGTCCACTGTGCCGTGCATGTGATCATTGCTTGTACAGCCCTCTCGCAGTGTCCGGAGCAAGTATGGTAGGTCTGACACACCGGTGTCAATGTGTTCTTTTTTCCATTTCCAGGAGTGTATCAGTGTCCAAAAAAAAATATTCGTCATCATTGTGATACAGTCACGCATTTACGCACATTTCATAACTCTTAAAGTACGATTCTTGGTTTCCAACATACTTCTTATTCCTCATATACGGTAGCATCATCTTATTGATCATAAACATATCTCAACAGCATAGTACACATTGTCGTCGTAATAATAACATCATAACACCTCAGTCAAATCTCAAAATCGTCGTAGCTTCCTCCAATAATTTCAAAACCTAAAAAAATTCTCTGCTCACGTCAAAAGTGTCATCTGCCTCAAACGCACTTCAAAATCATACTCCCTTACCAAATACATCATTCAAAGCTCTCATAGTATCACAATGATTCCGAAAAAATATGAACAGTTTACAAAGTACAGACAAAATACAGTTTCATAAGTGTGAAGTTAGCCAACTGTGTAATTGCGTAAACATGTATCACTGATGTAGTAAAAAAAAATATTTGTTTCTCTGTTAAATAATCAGATAGCTGTGTAATTCTGTGTTAGGGAAATATGGTACCGATGTGTAAAGTTGTATAAGCAAATACCGTATTAGCTAGGGTTCCTTGTGGTTGCCACACACATGGTACACAAAGTAAGCGTGTACCCCCCTGAGGATTAATGTAATTATACCCTCAGGTGTTACAGATTATTGCAATGGAATAAAATGTATCACAGCAAACTTTCTTTGTAATTCAAAAAACCTTTAAAAATAAATGTTGTAAGTACAAAATTAATCACTCAAATACGTGTACTGTAGCGCTAAATGTGCGTCTTGTTGCAACATAATCTGTGTGGAAGTGTCGTAGTTATCGTCCTCCGAAAGCTAAGTTCTGCAGAAGTCAATGTACTTACCTCATGATAAACAAAAGTGAAATGCTTTGTGTATAGATATCGTAGTTATTACGCTTATTGCCATGATGAAGAAAGTACTGTGCTGTGACGTATTGTTGTGCTACGGAAAAGGCAGTCTCATTGTAGCTATACCACAAAAGTTACTACTAAAACATGTTTTTGTTTCCAGAAGAATTCAGAAAACTGTGCAGATATAAAACAGATACACCGCAAAAGCAACATTGTAAATTGTCACTCATTAGTAGCATCGTGATAAAAATCGTGTAGCTGTCACATAAACTAACCTCTGTGTCATCTGGTATCTCTCAGAAAGCACTTTAAATCCAGAATGTATTTTCAAGTAAACCAAAATGTTGCATTAGAATCTCATTAGCGTTGCCGGTATATGTTCTAAGAATGTGATCCTTATAGTCGTTACGTCATAGTGGAACTGACAAGCAAGAATGTACAAATAACAACACTGTTTCGTCTGCTCACTATAACAATGCGTTCGTAATTTCTGTTTAAAAATGTTCCCTAGGTTCTAGACTGGATATTTAACTTCAAACATTGTTGTATGTTAACAGATTCTAAGTCTGACAAAGCCTACTAGCAATGTAAAGTGAAAAGTTATATAGCAAAGACAAAGTTAAAAAGCAGATTATCTTTTAATAAACGGTTTTACATGTGAAATGTGGTGTAAACCTTTACTCTTCCTAGTACGCAGAGTTTCAACTTTAACGCAATTATCATGTGGTATACGTCGGTAAAGAATACTGGAATTTTTCTCAAGGATAGCGTCTATGTTATTTTTCTCTGAGCCAGCCGGCGTAGGTGGCTGCCTGCGGTGCGAGTCATTGTCTATTCCTTTGTTGGCGTGCGTCGCTATTGGGATTAGGAGACCTAACTTCTACAAATTCGCCTTGCCGAGAGGGCTCAGCTCTGTTAGAATCCCGCCAGTTCTGATGAAATTCACGTCTGTCGTTTTGTCGGTAGTTTACATAGTTTCTTGTTTGTCGTTCATGTGGTGGAGAATTTCTCCCTGAATCGTAACTCTGCGCCGAACTGTTGTGTCTGAAGTTATTCTGCCTCCCTTGATAATAATTGTTCTGGTTTCCAAATTGTCTGCTTCTCTGATTGTCTCTGTGATAGTCATTACTACGGAAATGTGATCTTTCTCTGTAACTATTATTACTCTGCCAGTGGTTGTCATATGGGTGGTGTCTGTTTTGGTCACGATTTGCGTTGTAAGAATAGGCTTGTCGTGTCCAGTTATTGTTTCTGTCGTCACGGAATTGTGACGGATGTGACCTGTAGTGATTGTTTTCCTGTTTTCGCATCCCGCGACTGTCTGTGTCAATTTATAATTCCTGTAAGAGTCCTTGAAAAGCTTCAATGTCGTCTTTACAACGTCCTGCTAAAATAATATGTCGTAAATGTTCAGGCAATTTGATTAAGCAAATGCGGATGAGTTCTGAGGGGCTGTATGGGTTTGACAGGTACTGATTCTTGTGCAACATGTCTTCAAAATATTTCACAAGACTGGAGAATTCAGATTGTTCGAAATGTTTCATCATTATGATGCCATGTTTTACTCGGTCTTGTGTAGCTTGAGACCAATATGCTGAGAGGAAGGCATGGTAAAATTCTCCTTCACTGTGACTATCGTGAATGACCGATCGCATTCTTACAGCTGGTTCATTCTCCAAGTAGCCACACATAAATTCTAATCTGTGTTCTAACGACCAGTTGGGAGGAAAACAATGCGAGAATTGATGGAGCCATGCTTGTGGATGAATGTCGTTGCCAGAATTCTTAAATGTTTTGAATTTACGTGTAGTAATGAACAGCTTATAGTCAAAATCATCATGTCGGCGAGTCGCTTATCGGTCATTGTTAGGTCGTGTCGGCCGTTCCATCTCAAAATTCGGTGCACATTGCCAATTTCTTTCATAACTTCCGAAATGCCCTGTGTTATTATTTTGTGGCTGTTCCGTATTTCTGTGTCCCTCTTCCCGTATTGGGGCGCGAGTATCCTCTGAAATATGTAATTCTTGTATTACCTGTGCCAACTGATCTTGCACTTCCTGGATTTCACTTTTGTACTGTGTATTGATTTGATTTTGATTTTGTTTGAATTTTCTAATTTGTTCATACTCTTCTGTGTCAGTGAAGGCTACAGGTCTTGTGTCATTCAGATCATCATCTACCTTTGTAGATAAGTTAGTGACCTGATCCGAAAGTTCGGCTACTTTCTCCGATAGTGAACACATTTCCTCAGTGTGTTTTTCTGAACCAAGTTTCAGAGTGTCCATTTGTGTTGAAATCGAATCTACTGTGTCCTTTAAGTTTTCCTGAGTTTTTGCAAGTTGCGTAACCGAATCAGTAGATGCAACTGAGTCAATTTTAGCCCACAAGGTCTCATGATTTTCATGAACAATGGTTTGCAGTTCTTTTATAGCTGCTTCGTGATTCTGTAATGCATTTTCATGCCGCGAAAAAATAGGTTGAAAATGCTCACAAATTTGTGTTTTTACGTCATTACAGACTTTTTGACATTTCGATTCAATGTTATGTAACTCACTAGTTAAATCTTCACGTGTTTGTTCAAGTGTGGTGTCTAACTTTTGAAGATTTTGTCCCATTGCGTCTAACTGTTGCTGTGTTTGTCTCTGGTGTTGTTCCATTGTGTCTAACTTTTGAAGATTTTGTTCCATTGTGTCTAACTTTTTAAGATTTTGTTCCACGGTGTCTAACTTTTTAAGATTTAGTCCCATTTGTCTCTGATTTGTTTCATTTGTTGCATTAATTGCAATAATAATGTATTAGTGTCTGGAATCTGTTTCTCTACGCTTTTCGGCAGTGCATTTGCACCGGCAACATTCACATTTTGACAAGCAAAAAATGTGTCTTGACTTATTTGAGAAAACGGTGATGACCCAAAACCTGAATCTACAGTATTTGCTAAATTGTGTCCTGTCATTTCGGATTCCTGAGGCGAGCTGTTGCCGACCGATCGATCGATAATGCTTCCCTGTTCACTACCTGTTTCACTGTCTACACCATTGTTTGCAGCCCGCTCCATTTCCCTATGCACAATTACCAAATTACTACTTTGAACATCAGTTAATTCATTACTCGGTGGCGCTAACACACTGCTTTCATTTTCACTGTCATTTCTCAGTTTACTTTGGAGCCTAGTATTACGTTTTTCACACGCCATTATTGTCACAATATTTCACACGATAACACAGAAAAGCACAATTTGAAGAGCAAAATAGGATAACACATTAACATAGAAATGGAAATAATGTCTACTTAAATACTTGGTGCGAATCTACATGCATGTCACAACTGTTTTACTGTACAACAATGAAGGCTGCAACTACAAAGGAGATTCTCTCTACAATTACGCGCTAGAAATAAACAAAATCTACGCTAATTACACAAACTACAAGGAAAAATTCAGAAGATTCCAGTGAGGTATCCTCGGCTAAGGGTCGCCATATGAAACGTCCCCTTTGAACAATTATACATGACTGTGCTTAAACTGACACACAATATTTTGTTAGCGCAACGCAATCTGACTTTCAAAATTCCCTACAAAAGAATGGCCCTGACTAACATTAAACTATACCTTTCACAAATCACTTACCTCACAAAAATCTTCGCTGCTCAAGCTACTGCAATACAGCGAGCGCCACTACTGCCAGCTAAATAAAAGATTCAAACTATGGAAGGCACTAACTACTGATGGGGATAGTTAGCAGAGAACAAACAATGTATTTACCTTGATATCATCATATATAAATATAGCAGTTCATGACAAATTTCAAAACTCCGCCATCTCTCTCCCCACATCCACCACTGCTGGCGGCTCACCTCCAACTGCACAACGCTACGCGTTGTTCACATCCAGCTGCCGCTGCCCAACACTACAATGGCAGACAACAATGCAAACTAGCCACAGACTGCACACAGCACAGCCAGTGATTTTCATACAGAGGTGGCGTTATCAAGAAAATGCTTAAACAGCCTACTTACAACATTTATGTGCTTTTTTATCTGAAGAAAAATCTGCACAGATTAAATATCTCCTCCTGGACCGAAATGTCTTCTACATACGCTTAAAAAGTAATAATATAAAACAGGGCGATATATGGAGTGTTTAAATAAGAACTTTTTATCAACTTTGGGGACAGGCTTCTTACACGAACGCTATAAAAACTTTAACACAAACATATGTCTGAATGTCCTTCGTTTTCGTGTAATTAAAGATTATAATTCAGATTACTGGGGTTCATCAACTCATAAACTCATAATAAACTTCCTCTTACATCTAAGCATAAAGGCACTCATCGATTTAACGGCTTTTGCACCCTTTTAAATACTCCCGGACAGTTTCGAATCGTTTCGAAGGCATCCGCAACGCGTCGGTGAAGATTCTGCATTTGGGTGGTTTGGAGCGTAGGCCAATAGTTTAAGGAGGCATCAGAAATAATAATCCAACGGTACGAGGTCAGGAGAACGTGCAGACCACGGAGCTGGTCCTCCTCTGTCCACCTCTCATGGTAGGTACCAGCTAGAGCATCTCAAGAACTGAAAACAGAGATGTGCTGGAGCTCCATCAAGCGTAAACCTTGTGCTGCTTTGCAGGGGCAAATCTTCTAGTAGGACGTGAAGAATGTTCTAGATTAAGTCCCTGAAGATAGCAAGCGTTAGACGTGCTGGAAAAAAAGCGTGGTCCTTCAAGACAGTCCCGTACACTTCGAGCCATATATTAATCTTAAACTTATGCTGATGTCTAGTTTGTTCTGCAGAAAATTTGCCATTCCGTCTGTTCCAAACGTTGCCTTGTCTATAAACAACGACGATGACACAAACAATGAATTGGCAGTTTGTACAATACTCCTGTAGTTGGTGATTGGCACCTGTAGGTACCTGCGCGCGTTGAAGATGATACTGATACATGAGTGGCTCGTGAAGTATCCTTCATGCTTTACCTAGCAATGTTTTACAAGCCAGGGCCCCTTATCCGGAGCTGATAACTAGCTCTTCCTCGAGGTCGCGCGAGATTAGCCGAGCAGTCTATGGCGCTGCAGTCATGGACTGTGCGGCTGGTTGCGGCGGAGGTTCGAGTCCTCCCTGGGGCATGGGTGTGTGTGTTTGTCCTTAGGATAATTGAGATTAAGTAGTGTGTTAGCTTAGGGACTGATGACCGTAGCAGTTAAGTCCCATAAGATTTCACACACATTTGAACATCGTTTTCTTCCTCGACAGCCTGAACGCGCTCTTCCTCGTCAGGAATACGAGCAACACATGGTCGTCCTCGCCTAATAGTCTGTCTCGGCAGCGGGAATATACCCAGCAATAAAGTCCGGATTGTTCGGCAGTCCTCGGTCTGAATAGGCAGTCCTATACTACCGTGCAGTCTCGTGTCCATCACCATTCGCGCAGCCATACATAAAAATCGCAGCTGCCTGTTCATGAAATGAGTATTCTGTCTCATTTCCAGGATGTTCTTTCGGTTATCGCACTATCTGTAGCTTGTGTGAACGATGAATACGTTGAAGACAGACAAATGACGATTATAAACAAATCTCCCTGGCAACACAACGCCATCGAGGAAACGACTAGTCTAACTGGTGAACAGACAAAGGTGTTGGTTTGTAACCCGGAAAGGCCTTGTACACCAACTCGGTAACAAGGATTTTCGGGCATTCGTTTATATGTACTAGTTTTCTTTTTTTGGTGTAAGTAGCCCGTTCCCAAGGCTTGCAAATGTACTTTTGTAACATACACAATACTTACAAAGAAGGTACAGTAATACTTCTCTTGAGTGACACTTCCCAGTGGCGGACTCCTCTCAATACAGGACATTTTAAAAATTCCCCTGCCTAATGAGATCAGCCCTTATGGTAAAACTCTTCCGAATAGCGAACATTCTCAGAAACAGACGCGGCACAATTAAAACTTCCAAATAACGGACAGCGTGAAAACAACGACGGTTGTAAATTAACCTGCACACCTTCACACGGCGCGGCGCGGCAAGCCTCCACTTACAACAGTTGCAGTTGTTGTTGCTAGCACCTTTGATGCTGCCGCGAAAGGCCTTGATGATGCTGCTACTACTACTCTTACTTCATGTGCCGACTTTTCATATGCGCCGACACACTGCCTGGCCGCTCAGTCCGCACCATCAGTGTCGGGTCCGCCACCAAGCGCTACTGAAGCATGTCTGAAAGTCCACGTTCAAATCGTGTTTCGCCAGGAGAAGCACTACAGAGAAGCACTTCTCAGTGACTCCTATTGAACGGGCCTAAGGTGCGTACTGTTGCCGACTTCAATCGAGAGAATTTATACGTATTGCAGTGCTAAGATGTCACAAAAACGGAAACGGTTAACCCTGAATGGAAAGGTCGAGATAACCCATGTCTACGAAAAGGAAAAGGTTAGTTTAGAGATATGGTTACGGGTACTGCTGTTGGAGAAACTCAGATCGGTGAAATTTCAAGATACAGAAATGGCATTCTGAAATCGTCGTCCGGAAATGGTAACTTATCAGTAAACTCGCTTTTCTCAGCACACCAGGCTTAAAAGCTCACAGTTCGACAGTTAAATAGTTCTGCCGTGTTTTCAGCAACAACCTGTCAGTTATTGGACCTACGATCCGTGAGAAATCAGTCACAATCGCCAAACAGTTATGGGTTAACGATTTTAAAGCATGTGTAGGTTGGCTTGGTAAATTTAGGAGTAGGCGCAACATCTCTTTTGTAACCGTGTTTGGTAAATCCAGTTCAGTGGACGAAAGCGTTGTGTCAGTTAGACAACAGGAATTTGCGAGAGTTATCAAGAAAGAAATATTTCTATTTGTCAAGACCGGTTTTTCCTTCCTAAATCTTCCCAGTAAAACCGTTCATGAGGCAAAAATCCAATAGAACAACTCACTGCTCTGTTGTATGTTAATATGACAGCGAACCTAAAAAGCCCTTAATCAGTGGGCACGCTCTGAAGCCTGGATGTTTTAAGGGTTTTGACTGGAGTAAATTTAACGTGGAGTGGTATGCTAATAAACGATCTTGGATAACGATAGCAGCCGTTACTGGTAGTCATTTGATAGAAGAACTAAAAGACAAAGGAGAAAAGTGAGTTTGTTTATGGATAATTCATGTCCCATTGCGATGCTGCACTAAAAAATGTGAAAATAATCTTTTTGCCACCAAATTCAACTTCACGTTGCCAACAATTGGATCAGAGGATTATTCCAAATTTCAAAGTGTTTTACAGACAAAATGTGTTCAGACATATTTTGTTTCGAATGGACAATGTTGAATTTGTATATGAAATTGGAAAATCTATTAGTGTATTATATGCAATTATGTAGATTTCTTCAACCTTAAACAGGTAACATACATTACAACCAGCATCTTTTCAAGACGGAAGTTTTTTTTTTAATAACCGTGCTTCAGCGACTGACGACGGTGTCGAAGAAAACAACCTCAAGAAATATGAGCTTGAACTTCACACTTAAGTAGAGGAATTTGGTTGATCTGAGGAATATGCCAATATTGATCAATCACTGTTCACAGGAAGTACGTCAACTAGAGTAAGTGAACTCATACAAGAGCTTCATCAAGATGGGTGTGGTGACAAACTAGAGAATGAACCACGAAATGAAGGTGAAAACGAAGTTGACATAACTAAACTGGACTCACTCCACTTGAAGTAAACAGGCAGTGGAAGAGGTAGGAGAGTTGAAACACACTTTTTTTTAGCGAGAAGTGATGAAGAGAGACTCGATTTAACATTTAGTGTTCAAACAAATATTGGGAAGACAATTATAAATGACCTCCGCTTCCGGAAAAAATACGTGTTTATTTAAGACCAAGTTTCCAGAATGCATGAGAGAAATTTTAGTACTGTATTACACTAGTGTATGGGGATTTATTAATGCAGTACTGTACTTAAAAAAGACCAATTTTCAATACTTTACTTACACAGTGGTATAGCACTTCTCTGTCTACAGTAAATTCAATGTACTCTATTCTATACCGTATTCTTATCCTTTCCTGAATAGCGGACACTTCCTAAAACTGGACATTTTCATTTTCCCCACAGATGTCCGTCGTTCGGAAGTTTTACCGTAGTACCCACTAAAACAAGGAAAAAAGTATAGTAAACATGGGCACTAAAATGCAGACCTTAAGAGCAGTTAGCACTTGTTCGTCTTCGATATTGTGCAACAAATCTGCCTTCTTTCAAATTCTTTACTTTCTATATTTTGTTAGCAAGTAGTGTGCGCCAAAACGTGAAAAAATGCCCAGTAAACACGAGTTGTGAAATGGTCTAGGAGTAGCGTCTTTGATTAGTTATCAAAACGTCCTCGTTTCTGAATTTGAAACAAGCCACCGCTTAAATTTCGATTAACAATCAGCATTCGGGGCCGAAGACTTAGATTAGGTTTTAGATTAGATTAGTTTTTCGTTCCATAGATCCGTGCTGAGGAGGTCCTCGTGGATGTGGAACATGTCAACTTACGGCACAAGAAGTCTCCCTCATTCTGTCAACGGCCTTGTCAAAGACAATAGTGGAACGGACAGAGGTTCAGGGCACTCTCTTGACCTTGGCGTGGGAAACTGCACCTGAAGACGAAAGAAACAGCGATGATCAACGGCATGAGGATGCAGAAGGCAGTGGAAATCACTGCATTAAAGACATATAACGTTTATCCACAGGGCACGTGGTCTGAAATTGAAAAAAAATGTCATGATGATCTCTCCACTGGCAAAAGGTTCCAAAATAGTCCCCAATTCGGTACTCCAGGTTTCGGACTACCAAAGGGGAAGTGACCATGAGATAAAGACTGAATAACGAACGAAAGTATAGCGTTCTTTGAGTCGGGGCGTGGAATGTCAGAAGCTCCAACGTGGTAGGGAAGCTAGAGTGGTTCAGTGATAGGGTTGTTCTTATAAAAATCGACAGCAAACCAACGCTGGCAATGACAGTTCAGGTATACAGTCGACGTCGCAAACTGAAGATGAAGACATAGAGAAAGTATATGAGGACATTGAAAGGGTAATAAAGTACGTTAAGGGATACGGAAATCTGATAGTCAAATTGGACTACAATGAAGTTGTGGGGGTAGGATTAGATGAAAAAGTTAGATGAAAAAGTTACAGGACATTATGGACTGGGGTCAAGTAATGAGGGAAGAGAGAGAATAGTTGAGTTTTGTAGTAATTTTCAGCTAGTAACAGTGAATACTCTGTTGAAGAATCACAAGACGAGGAGGTATACTTGGAAAAGGCCGGGTGATACTGGAAGATTTCAGTTAGTTTAGATCAGGGCCAGACTGAGATTACGTAATCAGATGGTGTATTGTAAGGCATTCCCAGGAGCAGATATAGACTCAGATCACAATTTAGTAGTGATGAAGAGTAGCCTGAAGTTTAAGAGATTTATCAGGAAGAATCAATATGCAAAGAAGGGGGATATGGAAGTATTAAGGAATGACAATATACGCTTGAAGTTCTCTAAGGCTACAGATACAGCAATAAGGAATAGCTCAGTACGCAGTACGGTTGAAGAGGAATGGACGTCTTTATTAAGGACAGTCACAGAAGATAGAATGAAAGACATAGATACAAACAAGGCAATTGCGAAGAACGCATGGGTTAGAGACGAAATACTTGAGTTGATCGATGAAAGAAGGAACTACAAACACGTCGAGGGTACTTCATGAATACATAAATACAAGTCACTGAGGAATGAAATCGATAGAAAGTGCAGATAAGCTTAGACGAAATTGCTGCAGGAAAAATGTGAAGAAATCGAAAAAGTTAGTAATTGTCGCAAGGACTGATTCAGTGTATAGGAATCAAATTAACCCTCGGTGAAATTAAAAGCAAAGGTGGTAACAGTAAGAGTATAACGGGAAGTCCACTGTTAAATGCAGGGGAGAGAGCGCATAGGTGGAAAAAGTAGATTGAAGACCTCTATGAGTGGGAAGATTTGTCTGATGTAATAGAAGAAGAAACACCAGTCCATTTAGAAGAGGTGGGGTATCCAGTACTAGTGTCAGAATTTCAGAGAGCTTTGGAGGACTCCGGGCGGGGACTACTCAAGAGGACTTCGTTATCAGGAGAAAGAAAACTGGCATTCTACGGATCGGAGCGTGGAATGTCAGATCCCTTAATCGGGCAGGTAGGTTAGAAAATTTAAAAAGGGAAATGGATAGGTTAAAGTTAGATATAGTGGGAATTAGTGAAGTTCGGTGGCAGGGGGAACCAGACTTTTGGTCAGGTGATTACAGGGTTATAAATACAAAACCAAATAGGGGTAATGCAGGAGTAGGTTTAATAATGAATAAAAAAATAGGAGTGCGGGTTAGCTACTACAAACAGCATAGTGAACGCATTATTGTGGCCAAGATAGACACAAAGCCCATGCCTACTACAGTAGTACAAGTTTATATGCCAACTAGCTCTGCAGATGATGAAGAAATTGATGAAATGTATGACCAAATAAAAGAAATTATTCAGGTAGTGAAGGGAGACGAAAATTTAATAGTCATGGGTGACTGGAATTCGGTAGTAGGAAAAGGGAGAGAAGGAAACATAGTAGGTGAATATGGATTGGGGGGAAGAAATGAAAGAGGAAGCCGCCTTGTAGAATTTTGCACAGAGCATAACTTAATCATAGCTAACACTTGGTTCAGGAATCATGAAAGAAGGTTGTATACATGGAAGAATCCTGGAGATACTAAAAGGTATCAGATAGATTATATAATGGTAAGACAGAGATTTAGGAACCAGGTTTTAAATTGTAAGACATTTCCAGGGGCAGATGTGAATTCTGACCACAATCTATTGGTTATGAACTGCAGATTGAAACTGAAGAAACTGCAAAAAGGTGGGAATTTAAGGAGATGGGACCTGGATAAACTGAAAGATCCAGACGTTGTAGAGAGTTTCAGGGAGAGCATAAGAGAACAATTGAAAGGAATGGGGGAAAGAAATACAGTAGAAGAAGAATGGGTAGCTCTGAGGGATGAAGTAGTGAAGGCAGCAGAGGATCAAGTAGGTAAAAAGACGAGGGCTATTAGAAATCCTTGGGTAACAGAAGAAATATTGAATTTAATAGATGAAAGGAGAAAATATAAAAATGCAGTAAATGAAGCAGGCAAAAAGGAATACAAACGTCTCAAAAATGAGATCGACAGGAAGTGCAAAATGGCTAAGCAGGGATGGCTAGAGGACAAATGTAAGGATGTAGAGGCTCGTCTCACTAGGGGTAAGATAGATACTGCCTACAGGAAAATTAAAGAGACCTTTGGAGAGAAGAGAACCACTTGTATGAATATCAAAAGCTCAGATGGCAACCCAGTTCTAAGCAAAGAAGGGAAGGCAGAAAGGTGGAAGGAGTATATAGAGGGTTTATACAAGGGCGATGTACCTGAGGACAATATTATGGAAATGGAAGAGGATGTAGATGAAGATGAAATGGGAGATAAGATACTGCGTGAAGAGTTTGACTGAGCACTGAAAGACCTGAGTCGAAACAAGGCCCCGGGAGTAGACAACATTCCATTAGAACTACTGATGGCCTTGGGAGAGCCAGTCATGACAAAACTCTACCATCTAGTGAGCAAGATGTATGAGACAGGCGAAATACCCACAGACTTCAAGAAGAATATAATAATTCCAATCCCAAAGAAAGCAGGTGTTGACAGATGTGAAAATTACCGAACTATCAGTTTAATAAGTCACAGCTGTAAAATACTAACGCGAATTCTTTACAGACGAATGGAAAAACTGGTAGAAGCGGACCTCGGGGAGGATCAGTTTGGATTCCGTAGAATTGTTGGAACACGTGAGGCAATACTTACCTTACGACTTATCTTAGAAGAAAGATTAAGAAAAGGCAAACCTACGTTTCTAGCATTTGTAGACTTAGAGAAAGCTTTTGACAACGTTAACTGGAATACTCTCTTCCAAATTCTGAAGGTGGCAGGGGTGAAATACAGGGAGCGAAAGGCTATTTACAATTTGTACAGAAACCAGATGGCAGTTATAAGAGTCGAGGGGCATGAAAGGGAAGCAGTGGTAGGGAAAGGAGTGAGACAGGGTTGTAGCCTCTCCCCGATGTTATTCAATCTGTATATTGAGCAAGCAGTAAAGGAAACAAAAGAAAATTCGGAGTAGGTATTAAAATTCGTGGAGAAGAAGTAAAAACTTTGAGGCTCGCCGATGACATTGTAATTCTGTCAGAGACAGCAAAGGACTTGGAAGAGCAGTTGAACGGAATGGACAGTGTCTTGAAAGGAGGATATAAGATGAACATCAACAAAAGCAAAACGAGGAAAATGGAATGTAGTCAAATTAAATCGGGTGATGCTGAGGGGATTAGATTAGGAAATGAGACACTTAAAGTAGTAAAGGAGTTTTGCTATTAACTGATGATGGTCGAAGTAGAGAGGATATAAAATGTAGACTGGGAATGGCAAGGAAAGCGTTTCTGAAGAAGAGAAATTTGTTAACATCGAGTATAGATTTAAGTGTCAGGAAGTTATTTCTGAAAGTATTTGTATGGAGTGTAGCCATGTATGGAAGTGAAACATGGACGATAAATAGTTTGGACAAGAAGAGAATAGAAGCTTTCGAAATGTGGTGCTACAGAAGAATGCTGAAGATTAGATGGGTAGATCACATAACTAATGAGGAAATATTGAATAGGATTGGGGAGACGAGAAGTTTGTGGCACAACTTGACTAGAAGAAGGGATCGGTTGGTAGGACATGTTTTGAGGCATCAAGGGATCACAAATTTAGCATTGGAGGGCAGCGTGGAGGGTAAAAATCGTAGAGGGAGACCAAGAGATCAATACACTAAGCAGATTCAGAGGGATGTGGGTTGCAGTAGGTACTGGGAGATGAAGAAGCTTGCACAGGATAGAGTAGCATGGAGAGCTGCATCAAACGAGTCTCAGGACTGAAGACCACAACAACAACAACAATTGGAGGACTTAAGATCGAAAAATGCTGAAGGGTAGATAACATTCCACAGAGTTTCTGATATTATTGGAAGAAGTGGCAGCAAAACAAATATCCAAGTTGGTGAATAGAATGTAGAAGTCTGGCGACATACTATCTGACTTTCGGAAAATATTATCCACACAATGCCGAAGACTGCAAGAGCTGACAAGTGCGAGAATTATCGCAGAATCAGCTTAACAGTTCATGCATCCAAATTGCTGACAAGTATGATACGCAGAAGAACGGAAACGAAAACTTCGGATGTCTTACATGATGATCACTTTGTCTTTAAGTAAGGTAAGGGCACCAGAGGCAATTCTGCCGTTGCGGTTGCAAATGGCAGTAAGACACATTCATAGGGCTTGTTGACGTAGGAAGAGCGGCTGGGAATGTAAAATGGTGCACAATATTCTAAATTATGAGAAAAATAGGAGTGGGCTGTAGTTAGAGATAGGTAATATGCAATAAGTACAAGAGCCAAAGGGGAATAATAAGAGCGGACGAACAAGAACGGAATGCTCGTATTAAAAATGGTGTAAGACGGGATGTAGTCTCTCGACCCTACTGTTCAATCTGTACATCGAGGAAGCAATGACGAAAATAAAAGAAAGGTTCAGGTGTGGAATTAAAATTCATGGTGAAAGGATATCACTGGTACCATTCGCTGATGACATTGCTATCCTGAGTGAAAGTAAAGACGAATTACATGATGTGCTGAACGGAGAGAAGAGTCAAATGAGTAAAGAATATGGTATGAGGATACATCGAAGAAAGACGAAAGTAATGAGAAGTAGTAGCAATGAGAAAAGCGACAAACGTAACATCAAGACCGATGGTCACGAAGTAAATGAAGTTAATCCAGACAGCAAAATGACAGATGATGGACGGAGCAAGGACATCAAAAGCAGACTGGCACTGACAAAAAGGTAATTTTTGGCGAAGAGAAGTCTATTAGTATCAAACACACGCCTGAATTTGAGGAAGAAATTTCTGAGAATGGAGTCTGGAGCACAGCATTGTATGGTAGTGTAACCGAGAAACAAGAGAATCGAATATCCGAGAGGTAGAACTACAGATGCATGTTGGAAATTAGGTGGTCTGGTAAGTTGAGGAATGGGGAGGTTCTGTACAGAGTCGGGGAGGAAAGGAATATGTGGGACACACTGAGAAGGGGAAGGGACAGGATGGCAGGACATCTGTAAAAGACGTCAGGGAATGACTTCCATCATACTAGAGGGAGCTGCAGAGTGCAAAAACTGTAGAGGAAGACAGAGATTGGAATACGTCCAGCAAATAATTGAGGACGTAGGTTGCATGTTCTACTCTCAGATGAAGAGATTGGCACAAAAGTGGAATTCGTGGCGGGCCCCATCTAACCAGACCCATGACCAAAAATTAAAAAAAATCGGAGATGAACAAGGGCCCATGGCTCTTTAGTTATGCGTTTTAGAGCCAATGTTGGCTACACTTTCTTTCTAGATTTCATCGGTACTACCGTTTCTCGAAAAGTCTGACACTTTTTCTGACACGCTGTATATCTTTATATCAAAATGTCTTCACATTTGCGCGTATGTAAGTACACACAGAAGAAAAAATTTAATAAGATTAGAGTTGCCTCGAATGAGCATTAATACAACATTCATCACAAAATACTAGGTGCTTACTGTCGTGGAGAAAATATCCGTTTTAAGTCTTCGCATGATCGACATTTGGTTAAGGAAGCTGAGAAACCATTTCAGTGTCAGTGCATTTCATTGCACCACAAATTTAGGAGAATACCTTTAAATTTGTAGTTCTGCACTTCATATATTGCTGTGCAGCCCTCTACACTGACATCTGCATCTACACCAATATTTGTACTCCGGAAGCTACATTACAAAGTTTGGCGGACTGCAATTTTGAGGTACCGGTACCACTATCACCCTCCCTCCCATATACAATACCTACTCCACTCGCGACTGGTGCGTGGGATGAACGACCGTTGATAAACTTCCGTATGAGCTCAAATTTCTCTGATTTCCTCGTCGTGGCCACTTAACGAGACAAACGGAGGAAGAAGAAACATGCTTACCGACTCTTAGAACTAACATTTCAGGATTTCAATAGTAAAACTTACCAAGACACACACAACGTCTTTTGCAGACATGTTCAGTGAACGGTAAGACTGACTGAGAATACAGGAAAGTCAAAACAACCTTCGGTGGCATTAAAAGCAAGGGTGAAAAAATTAAAAGTGCCACAGGAATTCGTCAGTTAAATGCAGACGAGAGCGGATACGTGGCAAGCATGCATTGAAAGCCTCTATGAGGGGAAAGATTTGTCTGATGTGATAGAAGAAGAAACAGAAGTCGATTTAGAAGAGGTAAGGGACACAGTATTAGAATCAGAATTTACAAGAGCTTTGGAGGACTTAACATCAAATAAGGCAGAAGGGATAGAAAACATTCCATTAGAATTTATAAAATCGTTGTATCAATTATCAACAAAACGTTTGTCTGTAGAATGAATGAGTCTGTCGGCATACCATCTGACTTTCGGAAAAACATGATCCACACAATTTCTAAAACGGCAAGAGCTGACAAGTGCGAGATTATCGCACAATCGGCTTAACAGCTCATGCATACAAAATGCTGACAAGAATAATATACAGAACAATGGAAAAGAAAATTGAGTATGCGCTAAATGACGATCAGATTGGCTTTAGGAAAGGTAAAGGCACGAGAGAGGCAATTCTGACGTACCGGTTAGTAATGGAAGCAAGACTAAAGAAAAATCAATACACGTTCATAGGATTTGTTTCCTGGAAAAAGCGTTCGACAATACAAAATTGTGCAAAATGTTCGAAATTCTAAGAAAAATAGGGGAAAAGCTATAGGGAGAGACGGGTCATATACAACATGTACAACAGGGAATAATGAGAGGAATAAGGGAATAATAAGAGTAATAAGGGAATAAGGGGAATAAGGGAATAATAAGCGTGGACGACAAAGAACGAAGTGCTCGGATTAAAAATGATGTAAGACAAGGAATTAAAATTCAAGGTGAAAGGATATTAATGATACGATTCGCTGATGACATTGCTATCCTGAGTGAAAGTGAAGAAGAATTACATGATCTGCTGAACGGAATGAACAGTCTAATTGTCTAACTGAGAGTAAATCGAAGAAAGGCGGAGGTAATGAGAAGTAGCAGAAATGAGAACAGCTAGAAACTTAACATCAATCCTGATCGACATGAAACAGGTGAAGTTAAGGAATTCTGCTACCGAGGCAGTAAATTAACTAATGACGGACGGAGCAAGGAAGCCGTCAAAAGCAGAGTAGCAATGGTAAAAAGGGCGTTCCTGGCAAGGAGAAGTCTACTAATATCAAATATCGGTCTTAATTTGAGGATGAAATTTCTGAGAACGTACGTCTAGAGTATAGCAGTGTATGGTAGTGAAACATGGACTGTGGGAAAACCGGAACAGAAGAGAATCGAATAGTTTGAGATGTGGTGCTACAGACGAATGTTGAAAATTAGGTGGACTGATAAGGTAAGGAATGAGGAGTTTCTGCGCAGAATCGGAGAGGAAAGGAATATGTGGAAATCAGTGATAAGGAGAAGGGACAGGATGATAGGACATCTTTTAGGACATTAGCGAATGTCTTCCATGGTAGTAAAGGAAGCTGCAGAAGGCAAAAACTGTAGAGGAAGACAGAGATTGGAATACATCCAGCAAATAATTGACGACGTAGGTTGCAAGAGCTACTCCGAGTTGAAGAGGTTAGCACAGGAGAGGAATTCGTGGCGGGCCATTCAGAAGACTGATGACTCTCGCAGTTGAATTATATTTCCCTGTATTTCCTGCACTGAAGTTCATTCTGCATCCGCATTCCTAAAATTAGTTATATGAGACCATTTCACTGGATTGTTCTGTACATTTACTCCTTGGTTTTTAGTGTTGTTCCTGTTTATAGTGACTTTTAAGCAATAGCAGAATCGAACATTAAAGGAGCTCCTCAATATATTATGTGCAGTACATTATGTTTATTTCCGTTCATCGTCCACAAATTCCATAACAGTAGGTGGAGTTGTGATTTTGATATTGTAGAATGGGAATAATTCCGGCGCCACTGGACGACTCATGAGTTTGAGTAATTGAGAGGTAGACGACAATATCATCTGACGTAACAGAAGCTGTTTCCATTTTTTTCAGTTGGATTCACTCCCAGTATGCGCATCGCTCGAGAGAGTCATGTGAAGACAATGTTTTCCGTTTGTTAATTTACTGCTTCATCACTGAACTAGTGGATTTCTGCCACGCATGTTACAGACATAACCTCATTCTGGAGTCAATTCAGTGCAGATGGCTATGTCCTTCGCAAGTTTCGTTGCTGCCCTGACGAAATTTTAGTCGGTAAAAAGTCTTATTTGGTCTACAGTCTTTTGGGTAGTACTGCATCCTGAAGTCAATAAGTTTCACTGGCAGAGCTGTCTTACCGTCTCCAGCGTATCGCCATTGGTGGTGGCCCTCAATCTCAATTATTGCACAGCATCTTCTTATACTGGGAGCTGTTGACTGGTGACAAGATCATTTTGAAGGCACATTTGTGTACGCTATTCGTTAGTTTCTTGGTTAATCTTCGTGCGGACGTGAATTAAGTATAAAGTGCGCCAAACACAGAAAATTGTTTTGCACCCTTCCATTGTTGTTTCACAGTTGTGAGCCCATACCTTCTCTTTCAATGGTATTGCTTCAGCTAACACAGTGATAAACTGTGTGGTCATCTGCCCAAGTGGGCACCCATAATTCAGATTAAGCAGGGATGTACACCATAAAAATTTACGATCCGTCGAAGTAAATGACTCACATTAAGAGCTAGCACCACAGTCCGACATGAGGCTGTTGTCTACGAGACAATGTGTAATCCAATAAGCTGTTGGCTGTGATTTGATGCAATTGCACTGTTTAATGCACTGTTTACGTGAGGTAACATCTGTCCGTGGCAACAGGGTGATAAATCGGAAGTTTATTTATTTGTTGTTGACTTAAACACTCATGGACTTGAACGCTGTTGTAAACGAAGGCGTAGTAGAAAGGGTTACGGACAATACGGACTTCGTTATACAAGAAATGGTTACGGAGAATATGGACTTGGTAGGAGCAATGAGAGAGGAGAAATATGTAGTACATATTAGGTTGCGTTACCGAACATTACATTCAAGAAACAAATGAGGAGGAGGAGGAACACTTGGAAATGACCGGATGATACGGAAAGATTTCAGTTAGATTACATCATGGTCAGGCAGATTCCCAAATCAGATACTGGATCTTAAGGCATACCCTGGAGCAGATGTACATTCAGATCACAATATGGTAGTGATGAAGAGTAGTCCGGAGTGTAAGAGGTTTATTAGGAAGAATCAATGCGCAAAGAAGTGCGATACGGAAGTACTAAGGATTGACGAGATACCCTTGAAGTTCTCTAAGACTACAGGTACAGCGATCAGGAATAGCTCAGTAGGCAGTACAGTTAAAAAGGAGTGGACATCTCTAAAAAGGTCAGTCACAGAAGTTGTAAAGAAAAAAACATAGGTACAAAGAAAGTAACAGCGAAGAAACCATGGGTAACAGAAGAAATACTTGCATTAATCGATGAAAGAATGAGGTACAAAAACGTTCAGGGAAATTCTGGAATAGAGAAATACAAGTCACTTAGGAATGAAATAAATATGAAATGCACGATAGCTAAGGCGAAATGCCTGCATGAAAAATGTGATGTTGAAAAAAGAAATATTTGTCAGAAGGGCTGACACAGAATATAGAAAAGTCAAAGAAACCTTCGGTGAAATTAGTAGCAAGGGTGGGAACATTACGAATGGAAATTCCACTTTTAAATACAGAGGAGAGAGCAGACCGGTGGAAAGAGTACAATGAAGGATTGCAATGAGGGAGAAGACTTCCTTGATGACATAATAGAAGGAGAAAGAGGCATCATAAGGGAGAGATGGAGGATCCAGTATTAGAATTTAAAAGAGCTTTGGAACGTAAAATCAAATATGGAGGAAGGGATAGATAGCATTCCATCAGAATTTGGAAAATCGTTGGGGGATGTGGCAACGAAATGTGTAGAATTTATAAGTCTGGCGACTTACGACCTGATGTTCGGAAAAACATCATTCACACAATTCTGGAAATAGTGGAAAAGTGTGAGGACTTGAATTGTTAAGTGCTATCCTTAGATGAAGAGATTGGTACAAGAGAGGAATTCGTAGCCGGCAGCATCAAAGCACTCAGAAGAGTATGACAAAAAGGTAGGTTTATTTTATTATTGTTTAATTAAACTAAGCTTGAACTATTATTTTACCCTTACATGTTAAGCTTGGTAACATACAGACATCTAACCGAAAATCAGCGCGCCCGCTCTATGGTTAAGCAACAATTGTCATAAATGAATCACTATTGAGGGGCTTGATCGTGTACAAAATTAATTACTCTCAAGTGTCTGTTCGTTACTAAGAGCAGAAGGTTACTAGGCTGGGGACTTCAACACTCAACGCACAACCCTTCTTTATGACCTTACCGGTTTCTGACCTGTTTGTGGCTGTTAATAAATGTAGTGAATAAAGTTCCAGCTCTTTCACAATGTCCTTTGCTAAATGCTAAAAGTTTGGAGAATTATTCGTCCAGATTCCACGAAGATTTTTATAACGATGACATAATACTCGTACGTCTCAAGTATCCGATTTTACTTTGTCATGGCAGCAGTCGGTATATCATCAGGAGTACGGCCTTCTGAAAACTGTACGTCTCTATTTTATTAGCTTCTTGAAGGCAATATTACAGTATGGAGAATTTATTCTCTAACACGGAGTTTCCTGATATTATCCACTTCATAATTTATACATATTTTAACATTAACGGTGTTCTACGTCCACAGCTACTTTCGCATTTTTTCTCCCCATTTCCGATGATTTGAAGACTACTCGTAAAGAAGTTCTCAGTTATATCGCGAAGAAGATCCGATAACCTATAATCTGTATAATCTCCTATTACTCTCAATATCCAACTTCTACAGAAAGCAAGGAATCCCGCATTAAGCTGGGCAAGGCTATTTACTACTTTCAGGACCTCACGGACCAGTGCGAGCAGAATTTCACAGAAACTCTACTAGAAAACTGCATATCGAGTACAACATACATCCAAAATCGATTGTAATATGCAAGCATTATACAAGTTCCATATTGCGGCAGCAAAATGTCATCAGCGATTTCGGCCTATAGTTCCTCGCATCTCAAGTGTGATTGTTAGATAGAGGATTTACGATTGATGATGCAATAAAATCTTTCTTATTACTTCTCTTTTATTCAGACTGTGTCCTTCCGCACGTAGGTGAACGATTTTTTTAAAACTTTGTTTGAATAGTCGAAGAAGAACGTTTTGGTTATGTACCCAATACTAGTTCTTATGTTCTGTTACGAGGGACATTTCATCAATAATTCACGCAATGTTTTTAATTATTTTTACTTAGAAGTTCATTTTTCATTTCAGTATCTCTTTATAGTCATTCAATATAGTCCTCCTGCTTCTCTTCTAGATCCCAACGCCCAGGAAGCTCTGTTATTCCACCCAGGACACCACGTCTGTTCCTCTGTAGAATAACTCGGGTGACGGCGCTAGAAAGCTCTTCCAAAGAATGATAACGACGATTTTCAACTTCGAGAACAAGTAAAAGTCTGGTGGACCCATGTCCATGTTGTAAGGAGAATGCGATGACACTTCTCATTTGTATTCCTGCAGTTTTTGAGCTACAACATCGCCGATATGAGGGCGAACATTGTCGAGGAGAATGAGTGGTCCAGACTTGAGCAACTGAGGTCTGGTATTGAGCATTTTTCTGCGCAGATTTAGCAAGAAGTTACGACAATAGACAGCTGGGACACCTGTTTCACATGAAACCTTGTCATTATGATTTCTTGATGACCATAAGCAAAAAAGGTTCATTTCTTTGAACTTTGACTGGGCGCCTCGAAATTTTTTTGGAGGTGGAGAATCTGAAGCTCTCCACTCATTGGACTGTGATTTCAAATCCGATTCAAAGTGTCTATCCATGTTCAAACATGATGTGACATTTGTAACAATTTGCCACAGAAAATATATTAACGCTTCAGAAAATGTCACAAAAGCTTCCTAGATATTATATTATCCCCTCTCTAAGGATCAAGATACATCAGTTCAATGAATTAGCTTGAAAGTACGTGACAACTCTTTTATTACTATGTTTGGACAATTGCAGTTGGATTACATACAAAATGCGTAAGTAATAAGTAAGATAAATTAATAAAAATAAATTATGCAATAATATAACTATATTTAATATGAGACTAAATATTAGTCACATGACTACTGATCACATTACGTAGAGAGTATATCTGTTACAGGCAGATTACACAGATAACGTGATGACACCATTTGTAAAGATCTTTTAGAGTGAATAAAAAAATATCTTCTTCAGTGTAGCTGTAGCTCACACAGAGCACGCAGAACTCTCAGGATAATCACACACCCTCAGCTCAGCGTTGTACTGCAGGCCCGCTGTACACGGGATCAACCAGGCAACTCCGTTCTCGTCGCACTTGTAGAAGCTGTTACAGTCACTGGGGTTAGGCAACTGGGTGACGTCATCTGGATTCCAAGCTGGACATGTGGGAGCATCTGCAGCTGGTTGCTGAGGGCTTGCGTCCTCAGCGTTACCAGTGTCAGCGTTACCATTGTTCTGATTGTCATCAGAGGAATCATCACCAGATGGGTTACTTGGAGAAGCTGACGATGAGCAACCAGCGCTCTCCGGGTAATCACACACTCTTAACTTTGCATTGTACTCGAGTCCAGCTGGGCATGGTATGAGCCAAGCAACACCATTCTCGTCGCATTTGTAGAAGCTGCTGCAGTCATTGGGATTGGGCAGCTGGGTGACATCATTTGGATTCCATGCTGGACAAGTTGGAGCATCTCCAGCTGGTGTATTCGGGCTTACCTCATTACCTCCATCAGAATTTGCGTCATCTTGACCCCCCCCTCAGAAGGTGTATCATCAGACGGTTTGTTTGGTGAAGACGATGAGCAACCAACATTTTCTGGATAGTCACACACTCTCAGCTCTGCATTGTATTCGAGACCGGCTGGACATGAAATGATCCAAGCAACGCCATTCTCATCACACTTGTAGAAGCTGCTGCAGTCATTCGGATTGGGCAGCTGGGTGACGTCATTAGGATTCCACGGTGGACATGTGGGGGCGTCACCAGATGGTGGAGCTGGTGAAGCGCCTCCGTTATCATCTGATCCCCCACCATTTTCACTGTCGTCGTTAGCTGGTGGAGACACTGATGAGGAGCAACCAGCTCTCTCTGGGAAGTCGCACAACCTCAGCTTTGGATTGAACTCGAGGTTTGCCGGGCAAGGGATGACAGTTGCGACGCCAGACGACTCGCACTGCAGGAAGCTTCTGCAGCTGTTCGGATTCGGAAATGGACCGGATGCTCCCTGGCATGTTGCACTGACCTGGAAGAATTTGAATGTTGCTCAGTACATCTTGTGTATCATGTCTTTGATGCGATTTACTTATAGTAATTGAAAGTCTTATTGTCGCCTTTATTGTTTCACTTGATGAGGACGTGCACGTTCTATTATTTAAACGTTTACATAATATGGTATGATGATTTTATAGCGGCATGTGTATATTCTGAATCTCCTCCGTGTTGTAGTATAACATTATGAAAACGTCTGTTTGGTAACTGAATCAATAAGTAGATGCTTTGTAACTTGTAACTAATGCCTGAATGCTATAATAGTGACTAAGTTCAAACTCCATCATCAGATAGTGGGACTCCGATTGTATTAGGCACACGACGAAATACAATTTCGGAATAAAATGTTAATTATTCCGAAGATGCTGGTTATACGAAAGATGCCACTGGTCTCTATTCTTCATTGAAAAATTTTTAAGTTTATCGCCTGGTTTCCGGGGCAGTTGTGTAGCGTATTCATTTCCCAAAAATATGCATTTTGACTGCTTTCTGTTCAGAGTCGTTATAATGCTGATACAAGAAATGTGTGGCTGTAAACATTAATGACTGTTGGTTCTTGTTCCATAAACCAATGAAATCATTCTCATTAAAGTTGAGCCACAAATTCACTCGAATGCTGCAAGTCTTTAGATAATAGTTCGATAATGACAGTCTGGTCCTCTTTACTTGGACTGCAACGGAAATCCGTGGCAATTACTGATTAGGACGGCTCACAATTAATTCATACTACAGAAAGATTTTATTAGGCAGACCCAATCTGTTAGTCACGATACGTATCGTTCTTCCCCCTCATTTCAGACCAAAAATTACTTTGCTTGCTGTTGTCATTAATAACTTGTGTGTGAGTAAGCTTATTGCAATGTTAACTTTCGAAATTGTTAATGGTAAAGTACATCAGAACCGGATGCACCTTAGATTTTACCGTATTCTCGTATCAAACCTCGAATACGAAGGGATCCGCGTGATCTGACGAGCAGTAAATAGAGAAACGTGTCAGTTAGGTAAAGAAACTTGTAAGCTGTCGAAGTCTCCAATAAGACGAACATCTTTCCCAGGAATAAGGATAGAGTGTAGGACCTGTACAAACGAATTCCTGTGACTAGTTTTTATTATTGCTTAGTTAGTGACTCAACGAACTTACAATTTGTAAGATTTGCGTTGTATCTCAGAAATGGGAATACTCTGTGTATAACCAAAAACTATACTATATGGCACGGTAGTGGCAAAGCCAAATGTAAACAAATTTCATAATATCTGGTTAATAAATGAATATTTTTGTACATGCTACATACGTATGTGAAGGAGTGTGGTAGCACTCTACTGAACTTGAAGTACTAGTGGATGGAAGGGGCAATGAAATTCTTAAGAAGTGGGTCAACTGACCAAGCGGATTGTGTTCAATAATCAGTGTCCTCTAAAACACTACGGAACCCCACGCTTCACGCTAGAGAAAACAAAGCAACCTGAAATTTAGGTTGGTTGGTTTACCAAACAGCGGGGTCATCGGCCCCATCGGGTTAGGGAAGGATGGGGAAGGAAGTTGGCCGTGCCTTTTCAAAGGAACCATCCCGCCATTTGCCTGGAGCGATTTAGGGAAATCACGGAAAACTAAAGTCACGATGACTGGACGTCGGTTTGAACCGTTGTCCTGCTGTATGCGAGTCCAGTGTGCTAACCACTGCGCCACCTTGCTCAGTGAGATCTACGGAAATAACTTGTTGTCACAAACCAGCAGCACTCTGCTTTAGCTAAGAGGCTTCAACATATGGCTAAGAGGTAAAACAAGAAAGAGAAGACGAATTTCACTTGCGGTAAATGTGTTTAGTATCCCTTTCATCCTTAGCACTAACCTCTTGCCACTCGGCTAAATCCGCTAACTGGAGTGATGTGAGCGAAAAGGAATTTTCATTTGTTTGCTATGTTTCATTTTCAGCTGTAATTATTTTTTATCGAGTAATCATACGGAGTATATCCCTAATGTACAATTTGCTTTAGTAGTCGTGTTCTAGTGTACAGTTTGCTTTTGTAGTCGTGATCTAAAATGGATAGTATGAAATTAAATTCGAATACGAATGATAATGTGACCATAATTTTCACTCATTCCGATGACTTACTGCAGTTAAAACGAATTAGTGGTGGCCAATAAATTTAATTCTATAAATATTATCCATTTGCTTATTTCCTAATTTGTTTCCTCAATGTAACTAGCTAACTCTGAGATTATGTGTAATCATCCATTCAACTGAAATTTCTGTGTTAACTGCTTGTCATGTATGTTCCGATACATAGTGTGAGAAGAAGGGTTCGAAATAAACGGAATTAATATGCTCTTTGAACATTTAGGGGAAAAAACAGAAATTAATTCCTGTACATATAGAACTATTAAGAAAAAAACATTTTGTGAAGATATCTTATTACAGCAGTTTTTCCTATTAGCATAAGACCTCATTAATGAATTGATTACAGCTGGTAAACACTTACAACGGTCAGTCTGCGAAGAGATGCTGCACTGGCGCCTCCAACCAAAACCACCACAACTGCAGTCGCAAGCAATGGCAGTCCTGAAATTATAATGGAATATAATGTTCATCCTATGAAACGTACGTGTACAATATGTATCCATTAAAAGCCAAAATGAACTTAGGTTACAAAATGTTTTGACCAAGTGTCTTTTCTCGGTGGCCATCTAAATCTACATGTCTTCCATACGAGACCATTTAACGAATTTTTGTCAGCATGAAGCCATTAAACAGAAATGTTCATCCATTTTTTCTTCCGTGTACAACAGAACGTATTTACATTTACAATTTATTGTACATAACGTAGTTCGAATTTGAAAAATGAGGACGCACAAACTACTTGTGATCAGAAAATTAGCACGTGTTAAGTAACTATGATATGCTTTTGCAGCTATTAAAACGCAGTTGTTTGTATCTTTTTTCCAACAGCAACTACAACCAATTGTAAATTACCCATATAACATTGGACAGCGATTACGGTAAAGTAGTAATCAACAAGGCGGCTCAGCATTTTCTTACCCATTTTTCCAGCTGCTGGAATCGATATTTGCAACAAAGAACTTAAATACTATAATTTTAGATACTGTTAGTGTAATTAATGATTATATTGGAGAAAGAAAACTGGCGTTCTACGGATCGGAGCGTGGAATGTCAGATCCCTTAATCGGGCAGGTAGGTTAGAAAATTTAAAAAGGGAAATGGATAGGTTGAAGTTAGATATAGTGGGAATTAGTGAAGTTCGGTGGCAGGAGGAACAAGACTACTGGTCAGGTGACTACAGGGTTATAAACACAAAATCAAATAGGGGTAATGCAGGAGTAGGTTTAATAATGAATAGGAAAATAGGAATGCGGGTAAGCTACTACAAACAGCATAGTGAACGCATTATTGTGGCCGAGATAGATACGAAGCCCACACCTACTACAGTAGTACAAGTTTATATGACAACTAGCTCTGCAGATGACGAAGAAATTGAAGAAATGTATTATGAAATAAAAGAAATTATTCAGATTGTGAAGGGAGACGAAAATTTAATAGTCATGGGTGACTGGAATTCGAGTGTAGGAAAAGGGAGAGAAGGAAACATAGTAGGTGAATATGGATTGGGGGACAGAAATGAAAGAGGAAGCCGCCTGGTAGAATTTTGCACAGAGCACAACATAATCATAACTAACACTTGGTTTAAGAATCATGAAAGAAGGTTGTATACATGGAAGAACCCTGGAGATACTAAAAGGTATCAGATAGATTATATAATGGTAAGACAGAGATTTAGGAACCAGGTTTTAAATTGTAAGACTTTTCCAGGGGCAGATGTGGACTCTGACCACAATCTATTGGTTATGACCTATAGATTAAAACTGAAGAAACTGAAAAAAGGTGGGAATTTAAGGAGATGGGACCTGGATAAACTAAAAGAACCCGAGGTTGTACAGAGATTGAGGGAGAGCATAAGGGAGCAATTGACAGGAATGGGGGAAATAAATACAGTAGAAGAAGAATGGGTAGCTCTGAGGGATGAAGTAGTGAAGGCAGCAGAGGATCAAGTAGGTAAAAAGACGAGGGCTAGTAGAAATCCTTGGGTAACAGAAGAAATATTGAATTTAATTGATGAAAGGAGAAAATATAAAAATGCAGTAAGTGAAACAGGCAAAAAGGAATACAAATGTCTCAAAAATGAGATCGACAGGAAGTGCAAAATGGCTAAGCAGGGATGGCTAGAGGACAGATGTAAGGATGTAGAGGCCTATCTCACTAGGGGTAAGATAGATACCGCCTACAGGAAAATTAAAGAGACCTTTGGAGATAAGAGAACGACTTGTATGAATATCAAGAGCTCAGATGGAAACCCAGTTCTAAGCAAAGAAGGGAAAGCAGAAAGGTGGAAGGAGTATATAGAGGGTCTATACAAGGGCGATGTACTTGAGGACAATATTATGGAAATGGAAGAGGATGTAGATGAAGATGAAATGGGAGATACGATACTGCGTGAAGAATTTGACAGAGCACTGTAAGACCTGAGTCGAAACAAGGCCCCCGGAGTAGACAATATTCCATTGGAACTACTGACGGCCGTGGGAGAGCCAGTCCTGACAAAACTCTACCATCTGGTGAGCAAGATGTATGAAACAGGCGAAATACCCTCAGACTTCAAGAAGAATATAATAATTCCAATCCCAAAGAAAGCAGGTGTTGACAGATGTGAAAATTACCGAACTATCAGCTTAATAAGTCACAGCTGCAAAATACTAACACGAATTCTTTACAGACGAATGGGAAAACTAGTAGAAGCCAACCTCGGGGTAGATCAGTTTGGATTCCGTAGAAACACTGGAACACGTGAGGCAATACTGACCTTACGACTTATCTTAGAAGAAAGATTAAGGAAAGGCAAACCTACGTTTCTAGCATTTGTAGACTTAGAGAAAGCTTTTGACAATGTTGACTGGAATACTCTCTTTCAAATTCTAAAGGTGGCAGGGGTAAAATACAGGGAGCGAAAGGCTATTTACAATTTGTACAGAAACCAGATGGCAGTTATAAGAGTCGAGGGACATGAAAGGGAAGCAGTGGTTGGGAAGGGAGTAAGACAGGGTTGTAGCCTCTCCCCGATGTTGTTCAATCTGTATATTGAGCAAGCAGTAAAGGAAACAAAAGAAAAATTCGGAGTAGGTATTAAAATTCATGGAGAAGAAATAAAAACTTTGAGGTTCGCCGATGACATTGTAATTCTATCAGAGACAGCAAAATACCTGGAAGAGCAGCTGAACGGAATGGACAGTGTCTTGAAAGGAGGATATAAGATGAACATCAACAAAATCAAAACAAGGATAATGGAATGTAGTCGAATTAAGTCGGGTGATGCTGAGGGAATTAGATTAGGAAATGAGGCACTTAAAGTAGTAAAGGAGTTTTGCTATTTGGGGAGCAAAATAACTGATGATGGTCGAAGTAGAGAAGATATAAAATGTAGGCTGGCAATGGCAAGGAAAGCGTTTCTGAAGAAGAGAAATTTGTTAACATCCAGTATTGATTTAGGTGTCAGGAAGTCATTTCTGAAAGTATTCGTATGGAGTGTAGGCATGTATCGAAGTGAAACATGGACGATAAATAGTTTGCACAAGAAGAGAATAGAAGCTTTCGAAATGTGGTGCTACAGAAGAATGCTGAAGATTAGATGGGTAGATCACATAACTAATGAGGAAGTATTGAATAGGATTGGGGAGAAGAGAAGTTTGTGGCACAACTTGACCAGAAGAAGGGATCGGTTGGTAGGACATGTTCTGAGGCATCTAGGGATCACCAATTTAGTATTGGAAGGCAGCGTGGAGGGTAAAAATCGTAGAGGGAGACCAAGAGATGAATACACTAAGCAGATTCAGAAGGATGTAGGTTGCAGTAGGTACTGGGAGATGAAAAAGCTTGCACAGGATAGAGTAGCATGGAGAGCTGCATCTAACCAGTCTCAGGACTGAAGACCACAACAACAACAACATTGGTGTTAATGTGGCGTTTTTTCGGTAGCCTGAAACTCGTATAATGGAGTACAACAGGAAGCGACAAATTAGCCTGAGCTCCTACGTTGTACTAAAAGTCTGCGCATTATCAGAGAACGTCCGTACATAAAATTACAATTGTGTGACGACGAGAAGAACAATTCTTAATACAAGCTAATAACAATATGAACAGACAAAAACTTTATTACTCCTATCTGTATTTACACAGATTGCCGATTTCCTCCAACGCAGTACCACGTATTTGGGATGGCAAACAGTAACCAGAGTGAAATTCTCAAGACTTGGGGACTGTGTTTAACTTAAAAGTTGTACGAACTTTGCATAAAAGTAGTAACAACTTAATAATCACATTTTAAATTTCTGGTAACGTAGGGACTTGGTTTTTCTAAAAAAAAAAAAAAATGGTTCAAATGGCTCTGAGCACTATGCGACTTAACTTCTGAGGTCATCAGTCGCCTAGAACTTAGAACTAATTAAACCTAACTAACCTAAGGACATCACACACATCCATGCCCGAGGCAGGATTCGAACCTGCGACCGTATCGTACGCTCGGTTCCAGACTGTAGCGCCCAGAACGGCACGGCCACTCTGGCCGGCCGGTTTTTCTAAAAGCTCAGTTACATTATTATATTACAGGAAAGCGAAGCTCTATTACAGGCGCAGGCAGTGGCTCTTACCTGTCATGTTGGAGGTGTGTCTGCTCAGAGTGCCGTAAACTTAGCGTCCTACCGCTTAAATAGCTCACCACAGGTCCCACGTAAAGACGTCAACCACACAAGTACGTATTAACGTCCGTCAGCATCACTGATAAGATCTAAATCGCTTACTATTGCGTATATCCCGTGTTTTCATTTCATTTGTTTCCTATCTGACAATCAAAATTTACGACGCGCGAACAAGTATAGTTCCCAGATGGCATTTGATAAGCACTTGAATGTTCGAAGTGTGTTTAAAAATAGTTGAAACGCAAGAAACGACTCATCAACTGGTTACAAATAGATATCAAATCCTCCATTAATACGGGGCTCGAATGAAAAAAAAATTGTAATTGTCGCCTTATTTTAACAACAATGCGAGTAAAGATCTTGTGAACTCCTGTACGGCCCCAGTATTTTTCCATTTAACATTCTCATCTTTCCACAGAAAGCATCAGAGGTTTTAAGTGACAACGGCTTTCAGGTAATTATGATATGTTGTAACAATAACACGTCTCCGTTACAAAATTCAAGAAGACAAGCAACAAGGAACAGGTTTAAAACATTTATTGCTTCCAAATTTCAAAAGATAAAAACACAATTCCAACGTTCCAGGAAAGAGAAAAGTTCAAATGTTTATGTTTGTTTTAATACCGTGTGTTACACGACAAATACAAAAACACATACGAAGCTGCTGGTCTCTCGTAATCGAATTCACAGCTTCAACAATGCGACGTCGCAGACATTCAAGAGTGTCCGGCATAGGGTAGATAAAACACCCTGTCTTTTACCTAACTCCACAAATAAAAGACGTGACTTTAATTCTGTGACAACAAACTAGTTGCTTCATGTGTGGCAGGAAATGAGCCACCGTTTTGATGTTCGTCATGTAACACAAGGTGCTCACACTGAATGCATAAAAATTTGAACTTTTCTCATTCCAGAAAAGTTGGAACTGTGTTTCTGACTCTTGTAGTTAGGAAACAATAAATGTTTGAAATCTGTTCCTTGTTTTTGAATAGCCCTATACTTTGATAATTGTACAGAACTTTGAAACTGTTCGTATACATCAAAATATTTCCTAAAACTGAAAATAAAAATAGCTTTTATAGGAAATGAGCAATAGTCTTTGAGACTTTCTGAAGATCTTTCTTCTGACACATAGCTGTTTTTCTTAGAGTGCCATAATTTGTAGTGGTCGTACTGTGGACTCTAATGAATAAACTATAGTGAACGCTCGTAATAAAAATGTAGCTCTTTACAAACATGCATAATTCAAACTTGTGTCACTTACCATAAAAGGCGTCACTGAGAAGTTAGTTATGCATAATTATTTCTGCCCAGTTGCAATGCTTGCCAGTACATAAGAAATTGTGACCTAAAGCTTATTATATAAAACGTGTCGAAATTTGTAATGTTTCAGGTTCACCTATTGCGCAACCAAAGGTGGTTTATAATACTACAAACATGTTTTATGACGTTTCGCCGTCACCAAAGAGTCATTTTATTTAGTTCTGTAAAATGTAAACACATTTTAAGTAATAATTATTGTATATAATATATAGGCTGACGCTTACACAAAAGATCACAGCAACCACCCACTTTTTACAATGCTATTTATTTACTTAGCCAACGGCCTTGCCGCAGTGGTAACACCGGTTCCCGTCAGATTGCCGAAGTTAAGCGCTGTCGGGCTCGGCTAGCACTAGGATGGGTGACCATCCGGCAGGCGAGCGCTGTTGGCAAGCGGAGCTACTTGATTGAGAAGTAGCGACTGCGGTCTCGGAAACTGACATACGTCGTGAGAACGGTGTGCTGACCACATGCCCCTCCATATCCGCATCCAGCGACGCCTGTGGGCTGAGGATGACACTGCGGCAGGTCGATACCGTTGGACCCTCGTGGCCTGTTCGGGAGGAGCTTTGTTTAATTTATTTATTTAAACAGCGCCGTTACCGGTTTCGAACCAATACGTTCATCTTCAGACCGCTGATTCAAGTTTACATTTCGTGTTTTATTTCTCCACCTGCCGTAATGTAAGGCGGTGCTGTTTAAATACATAAATAGCATTGTAAAGAGGGGCTCGTTGCTGTAATCCTCTGTGTAAGAGTCAACATAAATTATGTTCACAGCCACGGGTTCAATATGGCCGTTTTTGACAAAACAGTAATAATTGTTGTAATGAAATTACACCTGAAAAGTTTTCGTATGTTTACAAGCGTTTTATACAGCTTTTGTGTCTCTGTAGGACCCCTTTTTTCAATCGCTGGTTAGCGATAGCATGTCACCTGCGAAAAATTTATTACTGTGACTTTGCATGACGATTTAAAACATAACTTTCTTCTGTAAAAATAACATAATTGAGCTAAATTATTTTGCGACAATATTTTGACGTTACTTACAGTTTTTAGGTTTTCACGATGTATTTTCATTCTGCAGCGGAATGTGCACTGGTACGAAAGTTACTGTTAGATTAAAACTGTGTGCTGGACCGGGAATCGAACACAGGCCCTCTGCATTTCATGGCCAAATGCTCTGCGCACTGAACTAACAGAGCACATTTGACGTCTAATCTTCACAGCTATCTTTCGCCTACTACTCATCTGCTCCCTTCCAGACGTGACAGGAGTTATACTGCGAAACTTGGGGACTAGCCACGGCCTTAGCGATTGTTTCCAGAACGAATTTTTCGCTCTGCAGCGGGGCGTGCTCTATGTGCCGACTGTTGACACATCTGTGGCGTTATGAGATCTTTTGTTGCAAGGGTGGCGCCACCTGTAGGTCGCGCTGGGGAATTGTGAGCCAGGAGTGAGGAAGTCGGTGGTGGGCCGAGGACGAGACAGTTTCGCAAGCACTTCTAGTGTCGACCTTGAGTTGCCGAGACAGTGTTGTACTCTGCCCGGTATACTGTGTGGTGACTTGCCCGTAAATGGCACTGACAGAAACATGGACGAAACGTGGCAGGAGTGCTTGTACACCTGAGAGACAATGTGTATTGAGATTTGGCGCCATTCGCATAAGGGTTGCACTAGTAGCGCCACTATAAAGACGCAATCAGCTTTGCTCTAAATATGTGTTGTAACGGTCGTGAGCGTTAGTTGCCTTTGAGACTGGACGTAGTGAGTTGATGTTAGTCAAGAATGCCTTTAAGACGACAAAGACGCCACATCATCGCCTCACTGAGTTTGAACGAGATCGTACAATAGCGCTAGGAGGAGCTGGATGTTCCTTCTGCGATGTTACGGAAAGACTTACAGGGAATGTAGCCACTGTGCATGGTCACCAGAATGTACGGTCGCAAGAAGACCGGGCAGCGAACAGCCATGCTTGCACTCAACACTCTGTTACACCGGTTATTAACGTGCCAGCATTTCACATCTGAGATGGCTTATCTCGAGCTTACATTAAACCATAGTCTTGCAATGTTAATCACTTAAATATGCTAACTAGACAAATGTATTCCCGCAACTTCATTACTCTACATTTTCGTGTTGCGATATTTTTTCCTCCTGTGTACTATGGGTTGCAGCTGGTGTTCCTGGTTACTACTGGTGGATGTAGAAATGTCTACCCGACGATAGATTCAGATACAGGTAAACTTTTATAGAGTAGCTGTATTAATATGCAGCCTACGGCAGTACCAGGAAATTAAGAGAACACTTCTTCTTAATTTAAAGAGTCGGCCGGTGCAAGTCATTCTTCAGTGCTCTCTACTAGTTTTTCAACTGCAGAAGCGGCGTTTCATGTGTGTGTCTATTGCGACCATTATTTGAAACAACTCCGATAGTGTGCCACAGGCTGCACATCCATTTAACCCTTACCCAGAATATGAAATTAGTAGTCGAGGGCATTTGTAAAATGTATACGATTTTGTAAGTGCGATTAACATTAAGCGCAAGTGGCCAAGACTAGACATCACTTATTTACTGAGGTAAGGCTCAATGACTATACGGACAAATACCGTTCAAGAGCTTTCGTAATACGGTTGGTTGGTGGCACTTCAAAACTTAACTGCCTAGTGTGAGTTTAGTAACATATACTATAGGTTATCGTAATTCACGAGTAGTTAAACTAACTTAGCCTTTTGTTAGGTATTATTAAGCATTTTGACCTTTCAGGGTAAACATAAAAGACCGAACCCAGATTGATAGCCACCCCCCGTGGCCGAGTGGTTCTAGGCGCTTCATTCTCGAACCGCGCGACGGCTACGGTCGCAGGTTCGAATCCTGCCTCGGACATGGATGTGTGTGATGTCAAATGGTTCAAATGGCTCTGAGCACTATGCGACTCAACTTCTGAGGTCATCAGTCGCCTAGAACTTAAAACTAATTAAACCTAACTAACCTAAGGACATCACACACATCCATGCCCGGGGCAGGATTCGAACCTGCGACCGTAGCGGTCACGCGGTTCCAGACTGAAGCGCCTTTAACCGCACGGCCACACCGGCCGGCTGTGTGATGTCCTTAGGTTAGTTAACTTTAAATAGTTCATACTTCTAGGGTACTGATGAACTCAGAAGTTTAGTCCCATAGTGCTCAGAGCCATTTGAACCATTTGAACAGCGGTGGGATACCAACTTGAAAGTCGCCCACCATAGCGCTGAACTTAGGCGTCCGTGGAGAGAATCTGAGCGTTTTTGGGGACAGGGAACACAGGTACCTTTCCTAACAGTCAGAAAGTTTATGACCAAGAACTCAGAAATTTCCTCGTTGGATGTCGTTCAGAGAGAGGTTATAGATGGTGCTCCCATAGTTGAGTAATTGGGACCAGGAAGGATACATTACATACATGGGGTAGCTACCAGCGTACAAATATGTAATGAAACAGACCACTTCAACATTACATTACAGACGAAAATTCAGCTTGAGCTCAGCCAGTTAAATTAAAAACTTTATATTCTGACCTCGGAGCAGGACTAAGTGGAGAACCGGCATTAAACGGTGCCACATAAACTGAAAGTAATTCAGCTGCTGTTTATGGTACTGAGACTGCAAACAATAAGCCTAAATACGGTAGTAACGTTACAATATTTTTACACGAACCTGCATTTCCATCTTTAGGCGTCCGTGGAGAGAATCAGAGCGTTTTTGGGACAGGGAACACTGGTACCTTTCCTAACAGTCAGAAAGTTTATGACCAAGAACTCAGAAATTTCCTCGTTGGATGTCGTTCAGAGTGAGGTTATAGATGGTGCTTCGGAGCCAAGTCATGAAACGAGGTGGTATGATCAGCGAAAGCATCTGTGATTCACCACCTGAAAAGAAAGAAAAATCATTAATGGACACAGCTGAGTCTGCTAGTGCAGCAAAGCCGAGTTAAGATAGGACTGACAAGTCTGAGGAAACAAAAGAACAATCACGAATGGACACAACTGAGTCTACAAGTACTTTCTCCGTTATTTTTAACACACTTGTGTATTCCGTGGCTTTACTAACGACTTTTTCTTCTGATAGTAGACTTGATTAAGAAAGGACATATTTTCAAAGGAGGGGTACTTCTACTGTTAAAACGACAGCCGCCATTGCTGCGAGGTACCAAAAAAACAAATTTTTGTCGTTATTCGCTCGTGTTAGAAGCTGAATATCTACTGTAATAGTTGAGCACTGAGAAGAACGTTTCTATGAATAATAACTGTTATCTGAAAATGTAAAATTTTTCTTATATCTAAGTGAATATTATGCTCATCTTTCCTCTCCTAGCAGTTACGATACCAAATGCAAGAAAGCAGAAGACTTAGGATTTCGAATGCTAGGTAGTACTGTGCGATCCCTGTTTTGGAATGAATAGATTCTCTTCTGTTGTTCAGAATCATACCCGTCTGAGTTGCTCTTCAATAACAGCGTCAAGAATTTTTCAGAGCTACATTACGATGCAGATCTTGCAAAGCTGGCTGGCCGGAGTGGCCGAGCGGTTCTAGGCGCTGCAATCTGGAACCACGCGACCGCTACGGTCGCAGGTTCGAATCCTGCCTCGGGCACGGATGTGTGTGATGTCCATAGGTTGGTTAGGTTTAATTAGTTCTAAGTTCTAGGGGACTGAGGACCTCAGAAGGTAAGTCCCATTGTGCTCAGAGCCATTTGAACCATTTTTGAAAAGTTCTTTCTTATACTGGCTGCTAAGAAGAACTTTAACCTTGAGTGCGTTCGATTGCACTGCGGAGACACCAAGCACTACTGTAAAATCAAAAAATTACTCTTTTTCAGCCAAGAGGACAGTAATTAAGATCCACAGCACGAAATATTTTATTTTTGGTGAAAAAGTCAATTTCAATTTTCATGATCAAAAGTAACACCAAAGAACAGATTTACTTCAATCATTTAATACTAGGAAGGAAAGAGGAACTGATAAGAGTAGGCAATAGCAGTTACAATCAATTTTACAGCGAGATGTTGAGAACTTGATAATTTTTCTAGTGGTCAAGGGAGGATCATTAGAGAGTAAAGAAAGCTCAGAAGCTACGAACTGTAATGTCAATTTGAACCAAACTAAAATTTAGGAAAAGATAAGCGAAACTTACGTCACGAGCAACATGCGTAGACACTGGAGTTGAGGAAGAGTAATCGACAACCACAAAAGACATAAGTGATGTATCAAAATTATAAAATTTGTGCTTTAAATTTCAAAAGAATTTCAACTATACTTAAACTCACTGTCTCCATCAATTCTTACCGACAGCTGAAAAAGTCAACAGTGAAGTGTAAGGACTTAGTTTTATAATTATTTCTTTCCTCAACAAGAAACAAGAACACAACTTTGTGTACACATCATTGTGATTGGATTTAATCAAAATATCAGCAGCCATGCGTTTTAAAAAATCATAAATATCAGCTTTAGAGCAAACAGAGGCAAAAGGAATTTCAGAAATACCGACACATAAGTTACCTTAGAACATTATTACTTTGGCAGCCCCTTTTAACTGAATTTTCTCCATATAATTTTATTTCCAGCCAAGAAAAATTAATTAAAATAAAAAAAGATCCCTTATCAACCAAAATAGTTACATAAGTTGATTTCTTTCATCATCCAGGTTAAGTGTTTTGAAAAACAAGATATAAAGCGTAGAAGCTAGGCCGAGAAGAGGATTAAGGAGAGTAAATGGAAGGGGTATAAAGAAAGGTAAACCGGCACATAAAAAGTAGAAATAATTGATAAAGCAACTGCCCACGATAGGCAAATCGCCTGGGCTACAGTCACAGCACCACATCTCAAATGCTGCGATACTCTTCTGTTCCGGTTTTCCCATAGTCCATGTTTAACTACCATACAATGCTGTACTCCAGACGTACATCCTCAGAAATTTCTTCCTCAAATTAAGGCCGGTATCTGATATTAGTAGACTTCTCTTGGCCAGAAATGCCTTTTTTGCCATAGCGAGTCTGCTTTTGATGTCCTCCTTGCTCCGTCCGTCATTGGTTATTTTACTGCCTAGGTAGCAGAATTCCTTAACTTCATTGGCTTCGTGACCATCAATCCTGATGTTAAGTTTCTCGCTGTTCTCATTTCTACTACTTCCCATTACCTTCGTCTTTCTCCGATTTATTCTCAAACCATACCGTGTACTCATTAGACTGTTCATTCCGTACAGCAGATCATTTAATTCTTCTTCACTTTCATTCAGGATAGCAGTGTCATCAGCGATTCGTATCATTGATATCCTTTCACCTTGTATTTTAATTCCACTCCTGAACCTTTCTTTTATTTCCATCATTGCTTCCTCGATGTACAGATTGAAGAGTAGGGGCGAAAGACTACAGCCTTGTCTTACACCCTTCTTAATGCGAGCACTTCGTTCTTGATCGTCCACTCTTATTATTCCCTCTTGGTTGTTGTACATATTGTATATGACCTGTCTCTCCCTATAGCTTACCCCACTTTTTTCAGAATCTCGAACAGCTTGCACCATTTTATATTGTCGAACCCTTTTTCCAGGTCGACAAATCCTATGAAAGTGTCTTGATTTTTCTTTAGCCTTGCTTCCATTATTAGCCGTAACGTCAGAATTGCCTCTCTCGTCCCTTTACTTTTCCTAAAGCCAAACTGATCGTCACCTAGCGCATTCTCAATTTTCTTTTCCATTCTTCTGTATATTATTCTTGTAAGCAGCTTCGATGCATGAGCTGTTAAGCTGATTGTGCGATAATTCTCGCACATGTCAGCTCTTCCCGTCTTCGGAATTGTGTGGATGATGCTTTTCCGAAAGTCAGATGGTATATCGCCAGACTCATATATTCTACACACAAACGTGAATAGTCGTTTTGTTGCCACTTCCCTCAATGATTTTACAAATTCTGATGGAATGTTATCTATCCCTTCTGCCTTATTTGACCGTAAGTCCTACAAAGCTCTTTTAAATTCCGATTCTAATACCGGATTCCCTATCACTCTCTAAATCGACTCCTGTCTCTTCTTATATCACATCAGACAAATCTTCACCCTCATAGAGGCTTTAAATGTATTCTTTCCACTTATCTGCTCTCTCCTCTGCAAGTTAATACAAGACAAAAAACTTTGTCATCACCTAATAATTTGAATTACAGAGAGGATTATGAGAGTAAATAACCGTTAGTAAAGAAAGAAATCAGAAATATTAAACTAGAAAGTTGGAACCGATATGTGAGTGAAGCAGAACATGATATTAATCGAAGACAAAACAATGCACACAAGATAATGAAGCACTTGAACAAACAAGATCGAGATATTTTATAATTAAATGTAATATTCGAAGAATAGTCGTTAAAATACTTCAAGTGTCTGTGGACTGATAACGAAGAAGAACCACAAATAAACACCAATACCAATGACTCTGTAGATCTCATAACAATGCTAGATCTACAAAACGTGATCAAAGAAACAAAAAATAAAAAAGTCGCCTGGCACTGATAATATGAACATGGAGCTGATTCAATACACACCTCATCAACTAAAAGATGCACACTCAAATTTTATGAATTTTTCTGGCTGAGCAGACATGTAGGAGACGAATGGAATGAAGAAAGGAGATAAACCACAATCCTCAAATTACACAGAAATATTTCAGATTGTTGCCATAAACTAAATGCTAAAATTGTATACAAGAGATTAGCAGTAGTAGCAGAAGCATATATGTTAGAAGTTCAATATGATTTTAGAAGAGGTAGATCATGTTCTGATGGTCTTTTCACTTTGGGAGAAGTAACCGAGATAGACTACCAACTTACTATGTTTTTATAGTGTATGACAAGACATTTGACAAAGTAAAAAAGAAAATGCTATTGGAATCATTTCAGGAATTGAGAGTTCCAGCGCATCTGATTACAGCAATTCATTCATTAGACAAGCATAAGAAAAAAGGATCCTTACTGTGAGAAACAAGATAGTATCTGCTGACATCAATCGAGAAGTCAGCCAAGGCTGCCCAATGCCTCCCACGTTTTTTAATGTTTACAATAACTATCTTATTCGTAAATCAAAATCTTAAACACGGCTGCGAAACAGCAATTGTGTAAATCCGAAGAAGTCGAAAAATCAGCCAACCAGCTGCAAACGTATGTGTGTGTGTGTGTGTGTGTGTGTGTGTGTGTGTGTGTGTGTGTGAGTGTGCGTGTGTTTGCAACCGGTTGCCTGATTTTTCACCCTCTTCATTCGTAAATGGTTAACTTTACTTGATGACACGTTAAAATGGGATAACTTTATTTTTATGACGATGCTGTTTGCTGATGACAAGATTATAATATGAGAATCTGAAGAAAATATTCAAATTTCGGTACACAAATAGAGTAAAATTGCCGATAAGTGGGGAATGAGAATATCAACAAATTAATGTGATGGCGTTTCTAGGACTGGAACTAATAAGAGCCAAACATTTTACAGAAAGATAAATAGTTGAACAAGTAAGAGAGTTGAAATATTTACGGTGCAATTTTCAATTTCCGAAGTCTGATGACGTAGAGAAAAACTGGGCAGATTCAGACATTTTGGTGGAATTATACAACTACATTAAATATAACATACAGAAAGAGACATTAATTAAACTCTAAAAAGTAATGTTGGACCATAACACCTGATCGGTTGCCTCGAATTGAATCAACAGAGGTGAAGTACTTCCATTTTACAGCAGGCTTTTCATTGTTGGACCATAAAAAATACCGATATTAGACAATAACTAAATGTTGAACCTGTTACTGATATAACTGATGAACCCCAGCTTAACTGGAAACACCATGTACAACATATGCCTAATGATAGAATTGCTAAAACGGCTATGCAGTATTACACAATCAGGAAGAGGAACGTGGAACATCACTTAAGAAAGATGACGCGAACAACTCTGAGGCGGAGCAGGGTGAAAGGCCTTATCCTCGAAGACGACGGGGATGATCTTTCTGTCTTTGTTGGGTAATGGTTGTGTGGCATTAGCTGATAAGCAGATATGCGATGATAATTGTTATTTTTAGGTCTCTGAGGGGTCCTGAATATCCTGGTTTAAAGTTGCTGCCTGCTTGCCCTGTATATACTAACTGACAAGAGTAGCATGTAAGTTTGCAAACACTTAATCTGCTAAATGTAGCTGTTGATGCTTCCGGGGTACATTGTTTCCTTTGTGTTGTGTTCTTTGTTTTTACCCTATTTCAAGCCCCTGTTTGTTTAAAATGTTGCCTATGTGTGAACATTGTTATTGTTGTAGGTGAATTTGCGGCATTCTGCTTTGTGTATAGACTCTTGTTTTGTTGTGTACTGTGCGCCGGTCATTTTCTGTATTTTGGACTCTTGTGTGTCGTTGTGTGAGGCCTTGTGTGCAGTTATAATATTTGACCACAAGTCGCTTTCGTATTGTTTTTTTTATTTTCTGCAGCATGAGGCTATGATACCCATTTTCCATTGCTATTTATGTTACTATGTTTCATTTCCGTGTGTAGTTTTGCTTGCTTTTAAGTGTTCCTTGGAGCATGAATCTGAAGCTTGCTCGTTTGAGTGTCAATGGATGGTTTGATTAATTGAAAATGATGGTGCTAGCGGCAGAGGGTTTCCTATATATTGTGAAAGCAGTGCGTTTTTTATTGTTTGAGTTGTAAGATGCAGCAAATTTAATGATTTGTCTGCTCCTGTTCCTAACGTGAAATGAATTGTAGATATAAATTGTTTATTTCATCGGTTTTATGTAAATCCATTATTTCTTGGGAGACATTGCTCTACATCTAAAATACAGAGTGTATAAGACATCTAAAGACCAGTTGAATAGTCCTATTCCGAGTCTTCTTGTATGCTAACACTTTGGACATACACTCTGAACATTCACAGCATTTATCAAATGTCGTCTCAAAAATACACTTGTTCTCACATCGTAAATTACAGTTGTCAGATAATGCATCGAAAACACGCTGGTACACAATACCTGGAAATTGAGATCTTATCAGCGTTGCTGACGTACGTATTGGTGTGGTTGACGTCTGGATTTGTGTCCAGAGGTGAGATATTTAAACGGTACGAGAGTAAGCCTACGGCACTCTGTGCAGACAGACTTCCAACATGACAGGTATGAATCACTGGCTGCGCCTTTCTAACACATCTTTGCTTTCGTTAATTATAAAGTACAGACATTGTCTCATAAACGCAACGTTTTAGCGCAGTATGATAGCTCAGACCAATTTGTCGCTTGGTATTGTACTGCATTATAGTAATCTGTGGATCTTGAAGGACTGTCACATTACTACCACCGCTATCATTCAAATAAACCCACAGTATGTAAAAAATAAAATAATTTAGTTCTAAATCGTAAATATCAACAAAAGCACTAGGAACGAAGGAAAGGAAGTACCAGATATTTTTGCGAATGCAATGATGGTTTTTCTATGTTTGACCGCAATAATTATCCAATACCACAGGAGTAACATGTATGTAGGTGCTGTCGAAGAAATGACGATGATATATTAGCTTCATTAGCGCATACTTGTTATTTAATGCGTACTAGTGTTTTGGTTAGAAGTATTCTGTTCACCATCAATTTTCTAATTACATCAATTTTGAGTGAACGAATTAAAAGATAAGGTTCATTCTGTCGCATAGTGAAGGAGAAATATGATCAACACTGATGCACAATACAGTCAGGTGACTAAAATTTATGGGATAGCGGTGTACACATGTACGGTTGGCTTTAGTATCGCGTACACCTTATATAAGAGGGCAGTTCATCGCTGAAGCTTTGATTTGCACTCAGATGATTCATGTGAAAATGCTTCCGACGTGATTATTGCTACACAACTGGAATTAAGGGAATGTGATCGCGGAATGGTTCTTGCAGCGAGACGCATGGGGCATTCCACTTCGGAAATCATTAGGGGAGTCATTATTCCGAGATCCACAGTGTCAAGAGTGTGACAAGGTTAACAAATTTAAAACATTACCTCGAACCACGGACAACAAAACGGATGAAATAATCACAAAAATCAATGTGGGACGTACGACGAACGTATCCATTGGAACAGTGCAGAGAAATTTGGTGTTCGTAGGCAACGCCAGCAGACGACCAATGCGAGTGCCTTAGCTAACAGCACGACATCACGTGCATTGCCTTTCCTTGGCTCGTGCCCTTAGATGACTGGAAAACCGTGGCCTGATCAGATAAATTCCGATTTCAGTTGGTAAGAGATGATGGTAGGGTTCGATTGTGGTGCAGACCCCACAAAGCCATGAAAGTTACCGCCAAGGCACTGTACAATCTCGTGTAGCCTCATAATATGCGGACTATGTTTGCATTTAATGGACTGGGCCCCCTGGTCCAACTAAACCGATAGTTGACTGAAAATGGTTATGTTCTACTATTTGGAGACCACTTTGTCGGACATGAATCTTATCGAACATTTATGGAACATAATCTAGGAGTCAGTTCGTGTACAAAATCCTTTTCGCAATTATTATGGATGCCTATACAAGCAGCGTGGCTCAATATTTTTGCAAGAGACTTCCACTGACTTGTTGAGTACATGCCACGTCGAATTATTGGACTACGCCAGGCAAAAGGAGGTCCAGCACGGTATTAGGAGGTATCCCACAACTTTCGTCACGTACGTGTATAGAAAAAGCAAATTACTGAAGTTTTTTCATATGTGGGAAATGAAAATTTAGCTGCAGAGAATTGGAGACAGTATACTGCTTGACATTTTATTTTAGTACATAAGCTTATTTCTGCTTTACTGTCTTCATCAGTATATCGGCACACGTGTTGATGAACGCAATAAAGCTGAAATAAGCTTATATACTAGAATAAAATATCAGGCACCACACTGTCTCCAGTTCTCAGCATAATGTCCTACTGTGACACATGATATGCTGCGGGTTCCACAATAAAGGAAATTTAGCTGATAACCAATAGGATATGCACATTTAAGATGATGAAACACTAGCTTGGAGAAAATTCGTTGTACCCTACTTTCCTTCATGCATTTTGTAGAAGTAAGTTCAATAGGAGAAATATAATATTTCGTTATGCTTTCAGGACTACCACTTCTTGCTACTGTGATCTTGGCGGTGTTGGCTGGAGGCGGTAATGCAGCAACCATCCGCAGGCTGACTGTTGTAAGTGTTTACCACCTGTAATCATTTTATTAAGTGGGTTTAGTGATAATAACCCAAACTGCTCTTTTATCTTGACATAAACTGGACCTCAATAACTGCGCATACTCCAATGTTACTATCTCTCTGTTCCATCAGCAATTAAAGCGACATACCTACCTATAAATTAATTGATAAAAAATTAAATATGAATAAGGATACGAATAGTGCTTGTATTCATTTATTTGTTGAGTCAACATAAATGATACCAACTGTTGCAATTTATGTTCACGTTACACTGAGCAAATCATTAGTGGCTACAAACCAAGGGAGAAGAAAAAATAATCTTGGGAAATATTTGTACGTCTCCTACATTTTATTCTTGTGCTGGAGAATGCAGTTCTTATGCATGTTATACGGCTGTTTATAAAATCCTGAATTATCTCTATGTATTGCTTCATACAATAGCGACTCCTTTAGTATCGATGGCTGGATACCAAAATCCAGCATAGCCAATAATGAACTTGGTAACCTACTATGTATCAAGTTCTGATATCCTCTTCCACAAGCTACACCGATCTGCTCGTCAAATTAACAGCGCACAGATTTCGCTTATATTTTACGCGAGATGATATGCATAGTCTACAATCAGCGTCACTATTTTTCAAGGTAAATGTAATGAAAGTAAAATGCTCATTGTGTTTACCTAAAGCTACCACCAACGGCAAAAATGTTTTGTAGTACATGGCAAAAATGTTTAGTAGTACATGGCAGTTGTTTTGTAGTACATGGCAGTTATAGTTCAAGTACACAAGTCAATAATAGTACGTTGCCTCGGAAAGTCTAGAAGTGAATAGTTATTTTCATGGTGTTATCCCGGGCACTAATATCACAAGAATGAATTCACGACTCCACTTGAATTACAATGAAAACTATATTATTGACCCATTGATCAATTGAAAAAGGTCGAAAGCATCTTATAGTCTTGACAGTATGACGTCTATGAACATAAAATAGGCGCAAATGCATAATATTTTAAAGTGATGGGTATCAATCAACTCACACTTCTGGCGTTATCAGTGCGTCTTTTATCATATCATAACATAATGTATCACTTTCTCATAGAGGTAAGTGGCGTGAAAGTAGTAAACGTAGTTGCTTCAGTATTAACTCCACAGCTACAGACTTTGCGATACAAGTACATAGATGTCACGAGAAATTCATCAACATCATATTCTGCGATGTAGTTCGTCACAGCTGTTATACATATTCAATCTCTGTTCCACCGTTTGAACGTGAAATAATAAACAGAGTCGTTGGTATAGAATCTTGGCATCAGTTATGTAGCATTCAGTTATTTAGCTATGAGATACAGTTGAAAGTCCCACAATCTCGTATCATTCACGGTCAAGTCTCGTGATTAAGTGGTCCCTTACACAACTTACAGCGTCATACCTACACGTAATAACTTTATATACAATACGGAGGAGGTAAGGTTGTACAAATGCTACTATGAAATAATGATAAAATCATTGATTTTACCATAGTATGTTAACATTTAAATAATACAGATTGCAATTTCGCATCCAGTGGAATAAGAAAGCCGGCATTTAGATTTTCAATCAGTATGAGTAAACCACACGTTTGATGTGATACACATGGTATGCTGAACAACACTGAATTTCTTTCAGATGAGTGCGACATGCCAGGGAGCGTCCGGTCCATTTCCGAATCCGAACAGCTGCAGAAGCTTCCTACAGTGCGAGCCTTCAGGTGTCGCAACGGTCGTCCCATGCCCGGCAAATCTCGAGTTCAATCCAAAGCTGAGGGTGTGTGACTTCCCAGAGAGAACTGGTTGCTCCTCATCCTCGTCTCCACCTGCTGACGACGACAATGGAAATGGTGAGGAATCAGGCGATAATGGTGGTCCTGAACCAGCGCCACCATCTGGCGAAGTCCTCACTTGTCCACCTTGGAATCCAGAGGATGTCACCCAACTGCCCAATCCGAATGATTGTAGCAGTTTTTACAAGTGTGACGAGAATGGCGTTGCTTGGGTCATTTCATGCCCGGCCGGTCTCGAATACAATGCAGATCTGAGAGTGTGTGATTACCCAGAAAACGCTCGTTGCTCATCATCTTCACCAAGCAACCCATCTGATGATACACCTTCTGAGGGGAGTCAAGATAACGGAAGTTCTGATGCAGGTAATGGGGTAAGCCCGAATCCACCAGCTGGAGACGCTCCTTCTTGTCCTGCGTGGGATCCAAATGATGTCACACAGCTGCCCAATCCGAGTGACTGCAGCAGCTTCTACAAGTGTGACGAGAATGGTGTGGCTTGGCTCATACCGTGCCCAGCTGGACTAGACTACAATTCAAAGCTGAGAGTGTGTGATTACCCCAAGAGTGCTGGTTGCTCATCGTCAGCTGCTCCAAGTAATCCGTCTGGCGACGATTCCTCTAATGGCGGTCAGGACAATGGAAATTCTGGCTCTGGTAATGGTGAAATCCCGCAGGAACCAGCCGCAGATTCTCCCGCATGTCCGGCTTGGAATCCAGATGACGTCACCCAGTTGCCTAACCCCAGCGACTGTAACAGCTTCTACAAGTGCGACGAGAACGGAATTGCCTGGTTGATACCGTGTCCAGCGGGCCTGCAATACAACGTTGAGCTGAGGGTGTGCGATTACCCTGAGAGCTCTGGGTGCTCTGTGTGATATTCAGCAACGTTGTAGATGATACTTGTTCATTCCACACGATCATTTTAGCTGAGTATTCCACTCGCGGCTGAATTATTCTCAAGTGAAATGTGATCACTTCTCATGTGACTAATATTTAGTCTTACCTAAAGATACTTCTGTTGTTGAATAATTTATTTTATATTAATTTATCTTACCCATTACTTTACACTTTGAGTGTAATCTGACTGCTACGGTCCTAAAATCATAATAAACAGACTGTCCGATGTTTAAAGCTATTTCATTGAACTACATGTTTTATGTGTTTTGATCCTTACATACAGCAGAATATAATTTGTATGAGATTTTGCAGTTTCAACATTTTGTTAACAGGGAAAGAGAAATATTTCGCTGTGCATTTGCTAATGAATCCTTTGGCAGTTGCAGTAAGTTTGTTTGGCGATTATTTTCGAACCAACTGGTTCATTTTCAGGCCTGGTCTACTGAGGCTGCACTGAAAGTGCTTCCTCCTAACATTAAACATCAAAATAGCAATATATGCTTTATATAATGTCTGCAGAATGCCAGTCACAATGTGCTTCTTACGAAGTTTGATTTTGAATTGGTAAGAGGCACATGCGGATCTTGTCAATCCTCTCTGTGAACATTTTATAAAACGTGTATAACCACTTTGATGTTTATTATTAAGATCAAGCGCTTTCAATTCAGCCTCAGTAGGCCAGGCTTGAAAATGAACCAGTTGGTTCGAAACTAGTCCACAAACAAATGCACTGCAAATGTTGAAAGATTAGTTAAGTAACACTTTTTGTAACTTCTACCAGACTAGTAATCGATTCGCTGTGGCTGAAGATATTTTTGTGGCCAACTGTTACCTTGTCCCACTTTTATCCTTTTGCCTGACACTTCTCACACAATATAAACAAATCAGAGGTAGTATAACCGAAAATGAGAACGTCTACATTCAAGCATTACGCACAAAGCATCTACAGACCTACTAACAGCCAGTGTCAAGCAACAAATAGTTTGAAGAAAGTTGTGAGAGTATGTGAACACCTGTAAAACTTGTAATTGTGCCCATAAATCAAGGAACAAAACCACTGAATCTTGAATTCACTAACAGGCAGCATTGTTTCTAGGGAAACAGATATCTGCTTGTGAGACTAAAACGTAGTTCCATTCTGTATAGACACAGAATGTAGACTATTACTCATAGTTGTGTTTATTATTTTAATTAATACTTCGGAGGTTTGCACGTAATCCAGCTGTAAACGCCGGAAATTCATAATAAAAAAGGGGTGTCACATATTTTAGAGCTGATTCACTGAACTATCACCCTGATGTCTTTTAGTTCTTGCCTACAGGAGAATATAACATTGTCTGTATTGAGGTCGAAGTTGAGTGTGACAGTGACGTCATCCGGTCGCGTATAACAAGTGTTGGAGAAATCGAGTTAATTGTTGGATGTTTTTACTGGCCACCCGGTTATGTTGTGACAGTTCTAGTGTCACTCAAAAAATTCTACTGTCAGTACCGCGTAAATACTCAGATCATGTAGTACAGGGTGGCGCAGATGGATCGGGTGGTTTTAAAATACTTGTCAAACTGTCAATTGTAAAGGTATTGGATTGAAATAAAGTGCAAAACGTGTAGTTACAATGGAAGTTTATTAACAAAAAAATAGTAATGTTAGTTTTTAAAAATTACATCCATCAAATGCCCTCCTTCTCGAGCGACGCATTCTTGGAGTCGGTCCTTAACGTTCCGCATTGCCCGCTCAAGCACATCACCAGGAATTGATGTGATTTCGGTGTGAATTGCTGCCTTCAACTCCTGAATGGTCCGGGGTTTGTTCATGTAGACCCTTGCTTTTAAATAGCCCCATAAGAAAAAGTCACATACCGTGAGGTCCGGCGAGCGAGGGGGCCAATGGACATCTCCATTACGGGAAATCAAACGGCCAGGGAACAGAGCGCGTACAGCTTGCATTGATATCCTAGCGGTATGTGCAGTTGCCCCGTCTTGTTGGAACCACATATTGCCCATGTCGTAATTGTTCTCTTCAAGTTGTGGGAGAAGAAAATCTTCAATCATGTTCACATAACGCTGCGAATTAACAGTAACCGCCTGCTCCCTTTCATTTTCAAAAAAGTAAGGACCAATTATCCCTACCTTAGAAACCCCACACCAAACCGTCACTTTGTCACTATGGAGAGGCCGTTGGTGTAGATCTCTTGGGTTAGTGTCGGCCCAGTAACGGCAATTTTGCTTGTTTACGTATCCGTTAATGTGAAAGTGAGCCTCGTCAGACATCATGATAATCAGGTTTACATCTTCCAATAACTCCAACATCTGTTGGCTAAACTGAAGCCTTTGAAGATGGTCTGTTGGGAGAATCTTCTGTACCAACAGGATTTTATAGGGGTGGAATTTCAGTTCTTCGTTAAGAATCCTTTGAAGGCTCCGACGTGACATTCCAAGAGCTTGAGCACGACGTCTCGTTGATCGACGTGGGCTCGCAGTGACATCGCGTCTCACACGCTCCACGTTCTCAGGCGTTGTTATTGTTGGCGGTCTAGGCGTCCATTTTGGAGCACATGAACCAGTAGTGCGGAAATTATGCACCCAACTCAATATCGTATCTCGCTTAGGAACACTACCGCGAGGTGGGATGTTGAAACGCCGGCGAAAGGCACGCGTCACAGCAACAATTGACTCGTTATTGCGTATGAACTCTTCCACTGCGAAAACACGATGCTCAACGGACCACGTAGCCATCGCGACTGACTGCCAGCCTGCAACTGAAACTTCCCGTCCCCCCCCCCCCCCCCACCACAGGACGAAGTCGCCGAACACCTGGCTCCCCCCCTCCAGACGTACAGTCCACTTCAAAACCACCCGATCCATCTGCGCCACCCTGTACTAGTTGGAGGCGTCTTTAATCTGCGGAGTATAGGCTGGGGTCTCTATGGATTCCTTACAGGGGGTGGGGGGGGGGGGGGGATGGGGAGGGGGGCGTACAGACAGTCAGTCGAAATACTATTGAAAACGTTTCCTGAAAACTGTCTTGAACAGCTAGCTCGGCAGCCCATACGCAATTGAAATATCTTAGACCTGCTGTCTACAAATAGAAAGGACCTTATCGACAATGTCAGTATAGAATCGGGGATTAACGATCGTGAAGTCATTATAACAACAACGATTACGGAAGTTAATAAATCAGTCAAGAAGGCTAGGAGAGTGTTTCTGCTGGTTAGAGTAGATAAGCAGTTATTAACATCTCACTTAGAGAGTGAATTGTCGTCATTTAGTACCACAAGTTGGATGTAGTGGAATTATGGGCAAAGTTTAAGCAGATTATAATTGTGGACTGGAGAGCTATGTGCCTAGTAAGGGGGTAATGAATGGAAAAGATCCATCCTGGCTTAATAACGAAATTCAGTGGATGCAGAGGAAACAGTGGCTTTTGCACTCTCAGTTCAAAAGGGAACGCATAAATGAGGACAAGCGAAAGTAATTAGAGATTAGTGCATCTGTGAAAAAGTCTATGCGCGAAGCATACAACAACCACCACTATGACGCCTCAGCAAAAAATATGGGAGGGAATTGGAGAAAATTCGGGATGTACGTAAAATCGCTAAGAGGGTCTAAGGCATCCATTCAGTCCGGTGTGTCAGTTAAAGACAGCAAAACAAAAGCCGAAGTTTTAAATTTCATTTTAAAAAAATCATTCACACAAGGCGGAATTGTGTGCACATAGTGTGATTTGACAATTGGAGAGACTCCCTTATGGACGACATGGTTCGATTCCTGCCTCGGGCATGGATGTGTGTGATGTCCTTAGGTTAGTTAGGTTTAAGTAGTTCTAAGTTCTAGGGGACTGATGACCTCAGAAGTTAAGTCCCATAGTGCTCAGAGCCATTTGAACCATTTTTGACGACATGGTAATAACGAAACCTGGCGTAGAGAAACAACTGACAGCAAATAAATCAGCAGGTCACGATGGAATTCCAGTTCGGTTTCACCAAGAGCACTTAACGGCATTATCCCCTTACCTAGCTTGAATTTGTAGTGAATATTTCGCCCAGCACTAAGTCCCAAGTGACTGGGAAAAAGCGCAGATGACTTCAGTGTGTAAGGAGTGGAAAGGAACGGACCCGCAAAATTACAGACCAACATCCCAAACTTACGTTTTCTGCAGAATCTTTGAACAAATTCTAAGTTCGAATATAACAAAATTTCTTGAGACTGAGAAGCTTATGTCCGCGAAGCAGCATGGTTTAGAAAGCATCGCTCGTGTGAAGCTCAGCTTGCCCTCAAATGAGATAGCGAGAACTATGGATGTAGGGCATCAGGGAGGTTCCATGCTTCTAGATTTCCGGAAAGCATATGACACGGTGCCCCATCACAGGCTGTTAACGAAGGTACGAGCGTATGGAATAAGTTCACAGATACGGGACTGGCCTGAAGACGTCATAAAAAATAGAACCCGGTAGGCTGTCCTCTACGGCGAGTGTTCATCAGAGACAAAGGTATCAACAGGAGTGCTTCAGGAAGTGTGATACCAACGCTGTTGTTTGCTATATACACAAATGATTTGGCGGACAGGGTACGCAGCAATCTGCGGTTATTTGCTGATGATGCTGTGGTGTACGTCAAAGTGTCGAGGTTTTTTGTAGGAAGATACAAGACGACTTAGATAAAATTCCCAGTTCGTGTGATGAATGGCAGCTAGTCCTAAATGAGGAAAAACGTACATTAATGTGGATGAGTCAGAAGAACAAACCTGTAATATTTGGATACTGTAATATTCGGATACGGTATTACTAGTAAGCTGCTTGATACTGTCAAGTCGTTTAAATATCCTGGCATTACGCTGCAAAGCGATATGAAATGGGAAAAGCACCTGAAAACTGTGGCAGGGAAGGCAAGTAGTCGGTTTCGGTTTATTGGGAGAATTTTAGAAAAGAGTGGTTCACCTTTGAAGGAGAACGCATATAAGACGCTTGTGCGACTTATTATTGACTACTACTAGAGTGTTTTGGATGCGTGCCAGGTCTGATTGAAGAAAGACATCGAAGTAATTCAGAGTTGGGCCGCTAGAATTGTTACCGGTAGGTTCGAACAACACATAAGTGTTACGGACATGCTTCGGGAACTCACATGGGAATCCCTGGAGGGAAGGCGGAGTTCTTTCCGAGAACCGGTATTGAGAAAATTTAGAGAACCGATTTTTGAAGCAGACTGACGAATTATTCTATTGCCGACAACTTTCATTACGCGTAAGGACTACCGAGACAAGATACGAGAAATTAGGGCTTTTACGGAGGCATATAGACAGTCGTTTTTCCCTGGCTCTATTTGCGAGTGGAACAAAAAAGGGAATGACAAGTTTTGGTACAGGGTACCTTCCGCCACACACCGTGCGGTGGCTTGCGGAATATCGATGTAGATGTAGTTGTACACGATGTCCGTAAGTCTTATAACCCATTCTGTAGTGTTAATAAAGTTTCTGTCATGCATTCATACCACTATCTGTCTTTCATCCTTTGGTTAACGGCTATGACGCAACGTAGCAAACGAATCAAAGGTAGAGAAAGTGAAAACGAGGAATTTTCTGTTTAAATAACAAATACAAAGCATGTTCAGATTTGCTAATATTCACTATCTAGCAGCTTATAGTACCAAGAAAGCTGTAAAAAAATGTAAAGATATATAAAGTCTGTAATTGGATCCATAACACAAGAACGTAAACCACTTAACAATAGTTGTGCAGAAAAGTTCAGTACTGTAACTGAGGAAACAAGCATTTGCTTGTTGGTCCAAACATAGTTCTCTTCTGTACGGACACAGAATGTTGATTAATAGCATTATTCCTTCGAATTTTATGAACAAGGATATTTGTTGGAGAAATGTGCAAAATATAAGCTGAAGAATAGCAAAAGTATGAGGTTAATGAATGTTTGGAAGGTCGTTACGGAGTTATTGGTTACGTCGGATAGAATTTTTTTTTTATAGTGGGAGGGAGTGGGTAGAAAAGCTAGTACAAAGTCACTGAAATAAGAAAGAATCACGGCAACTGGATGGAAACATGAAGCCAAATCGTCCCTAATATAATCACAGTATTCATAAACGGTAAATTCCCTGGCCTCTCACGTTACTATCATCAGCTGTCAGAAGCGTGACTAACCACATTTTGCAGCGTGCACCACTATAAGTGCAAGAATAGAGACAGTGAGGTTGCGGAAGGTAGCACCGGCGATGTGAAGCCATCCCGACTCCAGTGCGTTGGCTAACTGTGTTAGAGTCTAAATCTACATCGATATTCTGTAAATCACATTGAAGTGCCTGGCAGAGGGTTCATAGAACCACCTTCACAATTCTCTATTATTCCAATCTCGTATAGCGCGCCGAAAGAACGATCACCTATATCTTTCCGGATGAGCTCTGATTTCCCTTATTTTATGGTGGTGATCCTTCCTCCCTATGTAGGTCGGTGTCAACAAAATATTTTCGCATTCTGAGGAGAAAGTTGATGATTGAAATTTCGTGAGAAGTTTCCGTCGCAACGGATAACGCCTTTCTTTTAATGATGTCCAGCCCAAATCCCGCATCATTTCTGTGACACTTTCTCCCATACTTCGCGATAATACAAAACGTGCTGCCTTTCTTTGAACTTTTTCGACGTACTCCGTCAGTCCTGTCTGGTAAGGATCCCACACCGCGCAGCAGTATTCTAAAAGTGGACGGACAAGCGTAGTGTAGGCAGTCTCCTTACTAAATCTGTTATATTTTCAAAGTATCCTGCCAATAAAACGCAGTCTTTGGTTAGTCTTCCCCAATTTTCTATGTGTTCCTTCCAATTTAAGTTGTTCGTAATTGTAATACCCAGGTATTTAGTTGAATTTACAACTTTCAGATTACACTCACTTATCGTATAACCGAATTTTAACGAGTTACTTTCAACATTCATGTGGATGACCTCACAATTTTCGTTATTTACGGTCAACGGCTACTTTTCGCACCATTCAGATATCTTTTCTAAATTGTTTTGCAGTTTGTTTTGATCTTCTGATGACTTTATTAGTCGATAAACGACAGCGTCATCTGCAAGCAACCGAAGACGGCTCTTCAGGTTGGCTCCCAAATCATTTATATAGATAAGGAACAACAAAAGGCTTATAACAATACCTTGGGAACGCCAGAAATCACTTCTGTTTTGCTCGATGACAGGAAATCACAAATCCAGTCACATAAGTGAGACGATATTCCATGAGCACGCAATTTCATTACGAGCCGCTCGTGTAGTACAGTGTCAAAAGCCTTCCTGAAATCCAGAAATACGGAATCGATCTGAAATCCCTTGTCTATAGCACTCAACTTTTCATGTGAATAAAGAGCTAGTTGCGTTTCACAGCAACGACGATTTCTAAACCCATGTTGACTGTATGTCAATAGACCGTTTTCTTCGAGGTAATTCATAATGTTCGAACACAATATATGTTCCAAAATCCTGCTGCATATCGACGTTAACGATATGGGCCTGTAATTTGCTGGATTACTCCTACTATCGTTCCTGAATATTGGTGCAACCTGTTAAACTTTCCTGTGTTTGGGTACGGATCTTTCGTCGAGCGAACGATTATATATGATTGTTAAGTATGGAGCTAATGCATGAGCATACTCCGAAAGGAACGTAATTAGTATACAGTCTGAACCAGAAGGCTTGCGGCGCTTATGCCGTCTTTGCCTAGGGGCCGCTGCTGTCGTATTGTCGTCCTGGAGGGAGGTCGGTCAGCATGCGATTGGCTGATCTCTTCTCGGTGGAGGATCCATGGCGCGAAAAGCCCGATCGATGTGGTCCCGAGATTTCCCGCCTTAATTTAAGTGCGAGGAGTCAGACATCCAGAGAAGGACGGTAAACTCTTCCTGGTGCTCTTAGAACCACGCACGTGCATTGCCGAGCTGGGTTACACGTTATGTTGTTTTGCTGGCACATGCCATCGCACCCAGGAAAGACAAATTGTAAGTAGTGGTCAAGATGGTCCTGAAGGATAGAAGCATACATGCGCTTTCCAGAATGACGAACCCATTCAGGCATTGCCACGAAAACATTCTCCAGTCCACAGAGCTTCCTTCTCCGGCCTGGAGCCTTCCGACAGTTGTTGCAGGGTGTTTTCATTCAGACGTTTCACGCCGTACACCTAAACGGCCATCTCAATCGGTGCACAAAACTTAAATCCTGTGAAAAGCCACCAGACGTTACTCGTTCCGCGTCCAGTTGCGGTACAGCGTGCTAATTCCAGCCTTTGTCTCCGATGAACGCAGCGTGAGTGCTTACACTGTAGTCCCATTTCCAGCGACGTTCCCTAAACTGTCGTTGAGGAGACGCTGTTGGTATCCCCTTGGTTCATCTGAGCAGCCAGATGCTCTACAGATGCACGTATATCCGTGCGGACACATCACCCCTATCAACTGTGGCCTGTGGTGCACCACAGATGCCTTGGTGACGGTTTTGGATCGCGTCATTTTTCCATGCAGGCTATACCATAATCACAGCGACATGCGAAACGTTCACAAGCTTAGCCGTTTCGAAAATGCTACCATCCCTGGCCGGATAGGTAACGATCTCGCCCTTTTGGACGTCACATAAATTGCCCGTTACTGCATTATGATGACAGCTGCACTGTTTTCCCCGTCCTCCCGTCGCGCTTTACGTATCCTCCACTGCTAGAGCACTCACCTGCCGTCTGTGAGTGGCTAATGCAGTGGTCATATTAATGTGACTAGACCATTTATGTACAGAACTGATGTATGGTACATGGCAACAAGCCCCTTGTAGGATGAAGACTGAAGAGGGAGAGGGAAATTATAAATAATAATACAGCAGACGAAATCGTGTACACCATTGCATTATTTTTGTGCATAGCGGAAGGTATCATTCCAGACGTGTAACGGCGACTACTGGATGCCATGAACAACACAGGGTGCAGCGAATTGCTGTTGATGACTGATTTTGGTACTAACTCCATGTACCACTGAAATGCCTGGGCTAGCAGAACAGAGCGGATTAGATTATGGGAAGGGGCCGAAATAAGTTGTTGTCAGTTGCACTCCCACATACAAACTTTATTTATCAACACACAATATTAAAACAAGGATGCAAAACACTCAAAACTTTAATCGACCTACTTGATTAACTTTAGATCGGTTGATGGCCACACTCATAATCCAAGACACAAGGCCTAAGCAAGAAATTGAAATGCAAGGTTCTTCTAAAGGTTTCACCCAAGAATATTTTCTAAATCTTCAATCTAAACAGGTTGAAGGCCTTAGCAATTTAATTTAATGGAACTTGGCTGGAAGCCGCATATTAAGCAATAAGAAGAGTTTCAATCAAAAGGCAGAAGGCCTTATCTTAAAACATTTCATGCAAAATTCGGCTGATGACCCCATCCAAAAGCATAACAATCTTATGCCTTAAGGGCAAGACAAGAACATTAATTTAAGAGATATTAAAACTCGGCTGAAGGCCGCACATCAGCAAATAATTTAACGGCTTAAGCCCTAGAAAGAAGAGTTTCAATTTTAAAAGGGAGAAGGCCGTATCTTAAAACATTTCATATAAAATTCGGCTGAAGGCCGTTATAACAATCTCATGCCTTAAGGGCAAGAAAAGACCATTAATTTAAGAGATATACTCGGCTGAGGACCACATATCAACCAAATATGTTTAATGGCTTAAGGTCTAGAAAAGGAGTTCCAATTTATGTTAAAACATCTCATGTAAAATTCGGGTCAAGTCCCATATAAAAGAATAACAATCTCATGTCTTAAGGGCAAGGCAAGAACAATAATTTAAGAGATATTGAAACTCAGCTGAAGGCCACACATCAACCAAATAACTAAAACACAAACAGGGAAATTACTATGTAACACATAAGGAAAGGCACTCAAGTTTCCAAGGGTCGGCCTGGGATTGTAACACTAACGCCCGCTTACGTGAGACAGGTAGCCTGTCCAACGACTTCTTAATCTGAAGGCAACCCAACTGACCAACAGCCGACCGACCAATAAATAGAAACAGTTCCGCTCCACGCAACCAGCAAAACGACCACAAGATTTCAATACAACGACACACAGAATATTGGCGCCCGCAACGGCCAACACCACCTCAGTTGTCGAACTACACGCCTTGCTGGACAGCGAAAAATCGACGAGGAAAATATACTGCCGAAAATTACATCAACGACCAGGACAGGTAACCGAAACGCCAACGGCCACAAGGCAGAAGATACCGCTGGTCAACTTCATTAACAGGGAATAAATTAAGTTAAACACAGGAAGATGGCTGGCATCTTAGTCGACTTGAATACACACACGTTGTTGCTCTCGGGAATGTCCCAAAAGCGACAACGAGGATCAAACGAAGAAATGTAAACAGTGAAGGCTGGATAGTAGGTTAAGTGATGACTCAACTTTCACGTCCAACATCGGTGGGGGACGAACTTCGTAACCCTCGCAAGCAGCACCTCACACTCCAACCGCGTCTGCAGACCGCCAGAGGCCCCGGCCAGAGTACGCGCGACGGAGACTTCCTTGCTGCTCCACGCCAACCGACCGACTGGTCACACACCGCCCAGCCGGAAACTATAACTGCCACACCAAAGATAGTACAGCGGTACTAGGATCGATACACGTTGCTGCTGCCACTCATGGGGAGGACTGTAACATTATCGCCATAACCGCTGGAGAAATAAAACCACAGGACTGCAGCCAGGGTTTAACCCAAGACAAGCATGAATCGAGCCAGCCATGTCCCAGTCACTTTGGATCCCTCCAGTTCGGGCGACTAGCTGAAGTAGTAAAAGCAGCCATTCATTCTAGCGAGATGAAGGAGCGGCTCAGCATCTGTAGTATGGACCGATTGTGGTCCTTTGGTGCAGAGCCGAGTAGATGGTCTGAATAAGAGGCTTAGTCTGAATAAGAGGCTTACACGGTGTTTTCAGCCGTTTGATGGTGGGTTAGCAGGTTCCACAAATGATTCAGGAGTCCACCAGACACAGGAAGCGACTGTGCGTGTAGCATTAGCTGTGTCAAGGTGACTAGGCGGTTTTTTGGATTAGAAGATCTCGGAAACGTGCAGAAAGGGCTTTAATTTTAAAGAGAGCAGGTCGAGCACAGGAAGAGGGTAGACATAGGATAATCAATGTTGTAATTTTAAGCTGTCATAGCTGTGTTGGAAAAGAACCAGCGCTCCAATCGATGGTAGAATTCACTTAATCTAATATCGTTGTAGGTACGCAAAGCCGGAAATACGTGCAGCCGAAATATTTGCAAAGAACATAACTGTGTTTATAAAGAATAGCTTAAATACAGTTGCTGAAGAAGTGTTTATCGTTGTCAAAAGTAGATTATCTTGTAGTGAAACTGAAGCAGATAGTTCCTGTGAGTTAGTATGGGTAGACGTTGTACTTGACAACTGGAATAGATTAATATTGGTTCCTTACATCGACGACCGGACTAAGATGATACGTTTGCTGAAAAGTCAAAAGAAAACTTGAGTGACATTTCATTAGCACCCGACTGATACAATTACAGTCGGTGGTGACTTCAACCTCCCCTCGATATGTTGGAGAAAATACAAGTTTAAAGTCGGTGGTAGGCATAAAACGGCGCCCGAAATCGTACTTAATGCCTTCTCAGAAAGTTATTTTGAATAACTGATTCAGGAACATAGTCCAAATGTAAATGGTTGGGAAAACATATCTGACCTCTTAGCAACAAATAACCCTGACCATACAAGGAGCATCATGACAGATGCAGGGATTAGTGAGAAGGAGGTTATTGTGGCTAGACTGAATACCGTAACATACAAACATTCCAAAAATAATGGCAAAAATTCATCTACATAAAAAAGCATGTAAAACTCTCTCTCTTCTCCTCCCAATCAAACTGTGTAGGCTTAGACCAGAGGCGGTTTAAATTCAAAGAAACAGTATCGGTCGCAATTGAGAGATGTTACCTAAAAGATTTACAAGAGATGATACTGATCCCCCATAGTCGACGACGAAGGTCACACACTATTTCAGAAGCAACGAAAAAAGCATGCAACGCAATATCACCAAATTTGGTGAACTTTTACAGAATCTCGATACTTAGCGCTAACTTCAATGCGAGATGTTTTTAATTGATCCCACAACGATACTCGGTCTCAAAATTTGGCAGAAACCCCAAAGAGATTGTGGTCATGCGTGAAGTACACCAGTGGCAAGATGCAATCAGTGCCTTCACTGCACGATAACAATGGTGATGTTATTGACGACAGTACCACTAAACTAAAGCAGAGTCACTAAACACACTTTTCAGAAATTCCTTCACAAAACGATTGTAATCAAGAACATCTGCCGACATGAGACATTTACATGTAGATATCCTTGGTGTAGCGAAGCTGGTTAAGGGGATTATACCATGCATCAGGTAAAAAAAAATCGATTTTCCGTTTTCATCATATTAAGGTTTTATTTAAGTACTCTGAAAAGGATTTTGCTGATTTTTTTTTTTCCGAGCACTTCAAGAGTATTTTCCTACAACGTGTGTTTATGTGCCACGCCCACTTTTCTGTCACCCACTTTTCTGCATATATTTTAGATCCTTATATCCCCTACATTGCACGTTAGGGATTTTTTTTACTCCCGAGTGTGTTGGCTATCCTTGAAATGCAACGGTCGGTACTCTTTTGTTTCTGCTGTTTGTAAACAACACGCTTTCAAACACGCAGTTAGTTTTGTTCAGATGTGATTGCGAGTAGTTGCAGTGCTTGTTTACGTGTGTTTGGTTATGTTTATTGAAGATGACGAAACCGAAAAGCATTTTCAAGTAACGACAATTTAGAGAAAACAAGTTTAGAAAGCTTTCTGTACAAGAGGCTATGTCGCGTGGCAACGATGTTTCTAATTGTATTCTTGCCCAAGTCCATCATCAAAGAAGCTCTCACGAATTTACTGTAAGTGACAAGGGGTGCAGTAACATTATTATAAATTTGAGAATGTTATCAGATGTAATTTCTAAATTCGTACAATGTCAACAGTGTGGTGAGTCAGAGAATGTGAAAATTTGTGAGAGTGCCAGTGGGAGAAAAGGCCTAGCAATTGCTTTGGATTTAATTTGCACAAAATGCTTAGCTGTGATTTCATTTATGAGTTTTTCAAAACCAGATGCAAATGGCCCTTATTAAATCAATACTAGATTATTTTTATGCCTTAAGATTCATTGGCAATGGCGTGGCTGCAGGGGGAACATTTTGTTCAGTGCCACCAAATAAATTTGAAAAACTTACTGCAATATTAGGAAAAGCTGTATGTGAGGTCAGTGAGGAAAGCATGAAACTGGCTGCTAGGGAAGCAGTGGAAGAAAATTATAGATTTTCGTATATTGCAGTTTCTCTTGATAGACGCTGGCAGAAAAGAGGACATACTTCTCTGAATGGAATAGTGACTGCCACGAGTGTAAACATCGGTAAGGTGTTAGATGTAGAGATAATGTCTAAATACTGCAAATGTTGTAAAGTCAATGAACGTAAAGAACACAACTGCGTAGTTAATTTTAGAGGAACAAGTAGTAGTATGGAAGTTCATGGAGTACAACAAATACTTCATCACTCTGTGGAAACAAGAGGCGTACAGTACAACAAATATTTGGGAGATGGTGACAATAAGGCATTCAACAATGTGGTGAACTCTAAGCCATATGGAGATGCCATTATTAGCTAAATAGAATGTGAAGGCCATGTTCAGAAACGTTTAGGAACAAGGCTGAGAAACTAACTGTTGATCTGAGAGGAAAAAAATTAGAAGATGGAAAATTGTTGACCAGAGAGGGTCGGTTAACTAAAACTGAAATAGAAAACTTGCATATATACTATGGGCAGGCAATTAAGAGAAATAAAGAAAATCTAGAGGCAATGAAGAGAGATGTTTGGGCCATATTCATCCATAAGTCCTCTACTGATGGTAAGCCATGGCATGGATTGTGTCCATCAGGAGAAAATTAGTGGTGCAAATACAATAGGGCCCAGGCAATTCTCATCAGCATTCTCTTCCTGCTGTTATTACAGCAATTAAACCTATTTTCTGAGACTTGGCTCATCCTGAGCTTCTAAGGAAATGTCTGCATGGGCAGACACAGGACCCAAATCAATGTTTCAATAGCATAACTTGGAACTGCCTTCCTAAAACTGTATTTGTAGGCATGCATACAATGAAACTAGGAGTTCATGATACTGTTATTACATTCAATTGTGGTAATATTGGAAAGTGATGGGTATTGAAAAATCTGGTAATTAATCCTGGTGAAAATATGATCACTGGGCTGCAACATTGCGATAAAATGAGGATAGCAGATGGAGACAGGTCTGCATCTAATATGACCAAGAAAACAAGACAAACATTCAGGAAGGTGAAAAAGAAGCTTGAAGACCTGATACAGGCCAAAGAAAGGCCATCATATGCAGCAGACAGTTTTAATTAACTGTAAGTAACTAATTTCAAAAGTTTTTTTCTTTAAAGTCAATTTCTCACAAACTAAAATTTCCAATACATATGCCCCATTATACCTGAAACTATCATAGACAAATGAATGAAATTTTCAGAGACGCTGCATAACATAAAAAACCACCTCTGGCACTACATTCATTAATATTTCCCCATTAGGAAGTTCACAAAAAATATTTTCTGATGAAAAAACTTGATATTTTTTTAATAAATTTTAAAGAGTATTTCTTAAAAACTATAAAATGCATAAAATAGATTTTAGTACAGTTGACTCTCTTAGCATCACGTTACATACAGTAAAAATATTAAGGTCCTGCATCAAATAGTTTTTTCAGAAATGGGTAAAATGCTTGCCTAAATCGACATGGATTAGATAGGCAGGGTGTGGTCACCTTAAAGCATTTAAGAGAGGTAGGGGTTTTGGTCCATGTTGTATACCCGTCAGGTTTCTTTCAGAGTATGCCGACACAGTAACTCTATAGTTAGGAACCATGTACAACCGCTCACTCGTAAAATATTCGTATCCAGAGAGTGGAAAGTTGCACAAGTCATATCAGTTTCCAAGGAAGTAAATAGGAGTAAACCACTGAGCTACACAAGTCGATTTGCAGTATGATTTTGGAACATATACTGTGTTCGAGCGTCATGAATAATCTCGAAGGAAACGATTTATTGACAAATAGCCAACACGGATTCAGGAAATACTGTGCTTGTAAAACACAACTAGCTCTTTATTCTCACTAAGTAATGAGTGCTATCGCCAGTGGAGACGTCAAACTGATTATATATTTTTGGATTTCGAGAAGACTTTTGATACCGTTCCTTACGAGCTACCTCTAATTTTGTTGCAGGCCTATGGAATATCGTTTCAGTTGTGTGACCGGTTTCGTGATTTCCTGTCAGAATTTCACAGTTCATAATAATTGACGGAAAGTCATCGCGTTCCCCAAGGAATGGTGAAGGCATTCTATTGCTCCTGAACTACATAAACGATTTAGGAGACAATTGAGGAGTCCTTTTAGGTTGTTTGCAGGTGAAGTTGTCATTTACCGTGTTATAATGTCATCAGATGATCAAAACGAATTGCAAAGTGATTTAGAGAAGAGATTTTCGTCCTGAAAAACTGGCAATTGCCTCTAAATCATGAAACATGTGAACCACTGAAAAGAATCCGCTAAATTTCAGTTACACGATAAATCACACAAATCTAAAGCTGTAACCTCAACTAATTACTTACGAATTACTTAAACTGTAACGATCACATAGGTAATGTTGTGCTGAAAGCAAACCGCCGACTTCGATTTATTGGCAGAGCACTTGGGAAATATAAAATGTTTACTGAAGAGACTGCTTGCACTACGATTGTTCACTCTCTTCTGAGTACGACTGTTCGGTGTGGGATACGCATCGGATAGGACTGACGAAGGACATAGTAAAAATTCAAAGAATAGCAGTTTGTTTTGCTTTATTACAAAATAGGGAGTGTACCTCTGATATGATTCATGAATTGGGGTGGCAGTCATTAAAACCAAATTGCTTTTTCGCTACGACAGGACCTTTTCGTCAGCTGTCTCCTCAGAGTGTGAAAATATTTTATTGGCTCCCACCTAGAATGGGAGGAATGATCAGCGAAATAAAATAAGAAAAACCAGAGCTCCCACAAGGAGATTCAGGGTTTCGCTTGTTAGAGAGTGGAAAGACAAAGAATTAGCTTAAAGGTGGTTCGCTGAACTGTGCCAGACACTTAATTGTGAATTTCGGCGTAATCATGTAGATATAAATACAAAAGGAGAAAGAGAACCACTGCCCATAATGACGTCAAACATCGACGGAATATTTAGTCACAGGGCCACACATACACACACACACACACACACACACACACACACATAGAAATACACAAACACACACACACAAATTAACGAAAATTTGACCAATAGATGGCGTTGTAATCGTCAGAAAATACACGCCAACTGAGGCGCGACACACGGTTACTTCTCAGTTGGCGTTCGAGACACCCTACATGAATGTCTCCAGTAAGGATCGTGCGCTGCTGGCAACACTCTTACACAAGAGCGGTGACTATGCGCCGGTAGTCCTGCAGAAGTTCAGGACACTTAAGCGTATGTAAAAATGCATTGGTCTGTTGTCTCCTAAAGGCCTGGAGAAAATTATCAGAAAATTCGAAAAGACAGGTTCTTTTGAAGTGCACTGTGACAGAGGAAGGAAAGCAGTTGAGCGAATGTCTATCAAAGATGTGGCCACAGTGTTAGAGAAGGGGTCCGGCGGCAGAATGCAAACAGGCAGTACATGGGGATGCCAGAACTTGGGATATGCCGGCAAACACGATGCATAAAATCCTACAAAAATCCTACATTGCTGTCCGTCGAAAGCACCAACGTTCAGGAGCTCCTTCCTGCTGACCTGTCAGCAAGAGAAACGTTCGCTCTAGAATTGCTTGCTCGTATGGATGCGTACAATGAATGGCCAACGAACATTCTGTGGACAGACGAAGGCCATTGCCATGTCCAAAGACAAGTCGAAACGCAGAGTTGTAGAAAATGGGCAACGGAAAATCGGCCCACCATTCAACCGATACCACTTCGTTCTGTAAAGGTGACTGGTGGGGGTTGACGGCATCGTTTATCATAGGGTTGTATTTTTAAAGGACATGAGTCCCGCGAGCGCTTTTACCTGTACCGTCGCAAGTAAATGCTATGAGAATCTTTTGCGTACCAACGTCGTTCCAGTCCTTCAGCAGCCTGGATGTGTGGACGGAATATTTCTTCTGTGGAGGATGGCGCTTTTCCGCACACTGCGCAGTTAGTGAAGCGGCTGCTGCAGAGGCATTTCGGAAATGCTAGAATTATCATCTGTCATTTCTCTACAGACTGCCCGTGCAGATCATCTGACCCTAATTCGTGTGGCTTCTGGTAGTGAGGTTTTCTGAAAGATATTGTATTCAGTGCTATAATTATGGACATAACTGAACTGAATACACGCATTGCGCAATGCATTCTAAATGTGATCCCAGAAGCACTTCGATCTGTTGTGAAACGTCCTGTTTCTCAGTTTCAGCTTGTGGCAGAAAACGTATCGAACGTGTTTTGCGCCAGTCTCATAACAATTAGAAACCGATGTGACTTTGCTTTTTTACGCGGTTCTGTCCTCACGAAAATTAAAAACCAATTTTTGTTATCCGGTTTGGTAGGACCTCGCCTTGGTGGATGGGTTTACGTAACTAACACTAACACAACTGTTGACCACCGAACCTGTACAGTCATAAATTTTCACCCTCTGTCACTACTACGCTGTTCAAATTTGATCTAGTGTATAATCCGAGCAGCAGTTTTCTTTCTACAGCATTTTGAAACTGGAACTTCAACTGTGCACACACTATATATACTTCGTTATTGTTCCAGGAGGATCAGAGAAACACACTTTCACATACAAAATGATAAGTATAATAAAAATCACACTGCATTCTCTTCATGTAGATGTAATTCATATTAAACTTCCTGGCAGATTAAAACTGTGTGCCTGACCCAGACTCGAACTCGGGACCTTTGCCTTTCGCGGGCAAGTGCTCTACCATCTGAGCTACCGAAGCACGACTCACGCCCAGTACTCACCGCTTTACTTCTGCCAGTATCTGCTGTGAGTACCGGGCGTGACTCGTGCTTCGGTAGCTCAGATGGTAGAGCACTTGCCCGCGAAAGGCAAAGGTCCCCAGTTCGAGTCTCGGTCGGGCACACAGTTTTAATCTGCCAGGAAGTTTCATATCAGCGCACACTCCGCTGCAGAGTGAAAATATCATTCTATAATTCATATTCATTATATAACACAAATATTTTCTAGTAATACGTGGCTTCCACTAAACAACTAGCTTGAGCGCAGCTCCTAGAGCATGGAATGGTGCTGCACGAGATAATGATTCGCCAAGAAATATCGCAGTTAAAAAATTCACACGGTCGGTGTGGCCGAGCGGTTCTAGGCGCTTCAGTCTGGAACTACGCGACCGATACGGTGGCAGGTTCGAATTCTGTCTCGGGCATGGATGTGTGTGATGTCCTTAGGTTAGTTAGGTTTAAGTAGTTCTAAGCTCTAGGGGACTGATGACCTTAGATATTAAGTCCCATAGCGAAAAAAACAAAATCGCAAGAGCTATTTCTAGGCTGCTGGTGCCTCAGAGCATCTTGAAAAAAATCGAGTATTCTTTTCATTAAAGCGACTTAAGGAAGGACCGTCTTGAATCTTTTAAAGATTGTTATAGTCGTATCTCCTAATATACAGCCTATTTTAACTTGGAAAAAGCTTCTGAGTTCGATTTTATACGTTTGATATCTGCAACGTGAATACAAGACACCTTGCTCTATAAGATTTTGGATCACAACGCGCGAAGCTATACAAGCTCCCGTAACTCATCGCTATTTCGCCATAAACTACTACTTTAAAGTGGGACTGAAGACCCTATTTTGTGTCAATATTATACTCAGCCGTAGCTCACCCCTTTCCAGTCGCATATGTACTCGAAGACATTGCTCAGTATCACAGTCTGAGAGAATCACAGGAAGTCTTTCTACCCCGCCGTGACCTGTTGTTAATGCTGGTACTAATTTACCACTCCAGCGGACTCTAGAATCAATAATATGTTGTATGTTTGGGTCCGCAGCCGCTGTAAATGTTTTGAACGAGTTTATTTTGTTGTATAGTGGGCAGTATTATTTAGAAACTAGCTTAGTGTCCCTGCTTCGCTTGCGAAGACTGTAGCCCGCTGAGCCTTTTTTTGCATTATTTAATAAAATGTTTATGTTGTTTACAAACTGCAATATCTTATAAGATTTTTCACGCTAGTTAAGGCCGTATAAGCCTGAACTTTTCCAAATGTACTTCTCACGAAAAAACGATTCTGGTGGATGGAATCAAAAGTTTTTGTTAAGCGTGCCTTTTGCGTCCTTGTGGAGATACTTCCATAGAAACTTTAATCCTCTAACACATATTTCTTTATATCTAACCCAGAAGTGAAATACCACTTTTCACAAATTTAGCTTCAAAATTTTTCTGATGTAAGTAAATATTTTCTACTAACTCTCACCCCTTAGGGGTTGAATTTCCACTGAACATGTATTTTTTTTTTATTTCTGTTCGAGCAGTCAAATACCAGTTGTCAGATATGTAGCTTTAAAAATCCTTTTGCAGTTCAGTAGCAATTATTTATTTTCAAAAAATCTTTCACCCTCTATTTTACCCCATTAAAGGTTGAATTTCCAAAAATGCTGAAAGAGGAATTTTTTATTTTCTGTCCGAGAAACCAAATACCACTTTTCGTAGTTCTACCTTCAAAATTCCCTTAATGGCGACATAGTTTCAAAAAGCCTTTCAGCCCCTATTTCACCCCCGAAGGGATAAGCCCTTTTTAAAGTATGCCTACAGTACAAGATCGACACCCTCTCCAAATTTCAAGTTTCCATCTTCAGCGGTTTGGGCCGGGCGATGACGAGTCAGTAAATCAGGTGACCCTACTTCACCCCCTCAGACGTTGAATTTGCAACAACAGTGAGACACGCACGTTTTCATCTCCAACCGAGAAGCCCAGACCACTTTTGAGAGATTTACCTTTAAAAAAGCTTTCACAACGAAATATTTTAAAAGAACGTTGCACCCCCTGTTTCCCATCCCCCCTTAGCGGCTGAATTTCTGGAAACAGTGACAAGTGTACGTTTTATTTCTAACAGAGAAGCCAAATACATATTTCCATACATTTAGCTTCAAAAATGCTTGCACAATAAAGTATTTCCACAAAAATTATCATCTTCCATTTCTCTCCCATAAGGGTTGGATTTCCAAAAACAGTGAAAGACGTATTTCTTTTATATCTAGCTGAGAAGCCAAATTAAAATTTTCCTAGCTTGAGCTTTAAAATTGCTTTTATAATAAATCATTTTCATAAAAAATCTCGTCCCCTATTTCACACCCTTAGGCGTTCAATTTCCTGAAACATTGATTTTTTTTTTAACCGAGAAGTCAAATACCAATATTCAGAGATGTAGCTTTAAAGATTCTTTAGTAGTTCTTTAATAAGAAACATTTTCATAAAACGTTTCACCTCTATTTCACTTTCCTAGGAGCTGAATTTCCAAAAATCGTAACATGCATATGTTTTATTTCTAACAGATAAGTCAAATACAAATTTTCATATACTTAGCTTCAAAACTGCTTCCACAATGAAATACTTCCATAAGAATTTTTACCCCCATTTCATCCACATTTAGGTCGAATTTCCGAAAACAGTGAAACTCATAATTTTTATTTCTAACAGACAAGCCAAATTTAAATTTTCATAGGTTTAGCCTCAAAAATGCTTTCATAATAAAATATTTTCATAAAAAATGCCATCCCCCATTTCAGCCCCATAATGGCAGAATTTTTCAAATAATATAATAATTTTTTATTAATAATATAATAATTTTTTATTTCTAACTGGAAAACCAAATTGAAATTCTCATAGACTGATCTTAAAAAATGCTTTCATAATAAAATATTTCCATAATAAGTCTCATCCCCTATTTCATCCCTTAGGGGTTCTGTTTCCAAAAATACTGAAATAATTATTTTTTATTTGCAACCGAGGAGGCAAATACCATTGTTCTTACTTATAGGTTTGAAAACGCTTATGTGACATATATCCAAAAAACGCTTTCACTCACAATTTCACCCCCACTGGGATAAATTTCCAAACATTCAGAAACATGTATTTCTTTATTTCTTACCTCGAAACCAAATATCAACTATCGTACGTCTAGCTGCAAAATTGCCTCAATAGTGACATTTTTTCAAAAAAAAATTCATCGCCTATTTCACCCTATTAGGATTGAAATTTAGAAAAATCCCTTCTTAAGCAACTTCTACAGTATAAGATGCACACCTTCTCCAAATCCAAGCTTTCTGTATTTAACTCTTAGGGCTGGGCGACAATCAGTCAGTCAGTCAGGACATTGCCGTTTCTACAGTGTGGTTCTAAACTGTATGTCAAAAATGGAACACCACATTGGAGGGGATGTGGCAGATGTGTGTGTGCGGTAATGCTGCCTTGAGCCTCTAGAGAGCGCTGATGACTGCGGCGTATAAAAGGGCTTCGCTAGCTGGATTCATCATTTCCCGCACGGATCTCAAGCAGCATGCGTCTTTTGACCAATGCAGAACGGGAGAAATGCTTTTCATGTATGGGGTTGCACAAAGACGTGAATGGAGCCTCACAAGGAAATGGATTAGCTGCTCAAAGGATGTGCAGGGAACGATTCCCCTATAGGAGTTAGCTGGATCGCCGAATATTCGAGCGTCTTCAGCGGGAGTTACATAAGAGTGGATCGTTTTGTGCTTCCAGGCGTGAAACTGGCGTTGGAAGATATAGCAAAACACCTGCACTGGAAGAAAGAAGACTAAAGTCAGTAGAGGATACTCCTGCGACAAGCTCGAGAGTTGTAGGACGTGCGTTGGATGTGAGTCATCAAAGTGTTTTGAGGACTTTACATGAAGACGGAATGCATCCGTATCATTTACAGGGAGCACAAGCACGACTATCTTCCATGTCTCAACTTTGCTTGTCGGTACCTGTTTCGTTGGCCCCTGAAACAGACTGCAGCCAATGAAAACTTCTCTGCAGATGCTCTACTTAGTAATGAGGCTACCTTTCTGTGCTAGGGTATGTTGAACATCCATAATTCTCACCTCTGGGCTCGTGGTAACCCACATGGCACTATCGCATACGCCTACCAAGAAAAGATTTCCTTTAATGTATGGGCAGTGATTGTGCACAATAAGTTAGTAGGACCATACATTCTACCTGGTCGTTTACGTGGCTACACATACAACACCTTCCTATGGGTGGTCTTATCAGATGTTCTGGGCGGCTTTCTTCAAGCTGTCCGCGTACTAATTTGGTTCCAGCACGGTGTAGCCCCATCTCGCTTCAGTCGAAACGTCACCATCTACGGCCAGCAGTGAACTGGATGGGGCACTCCAGTTCCCTAGCCACTGCGTTCATCCGATTTGACATGAGTGGATTTTTGCTTATGAAGTCATATGAAAAGCCTGGTAACTAGAGTCCCGTCACATCGGAGGAAGATCTAGATGCCTACGTGTCCGCTGCTGCTGAACATGTGATCGACATGCCTGACGTGTTGTTTAATATACGCCGATCCATGCGCCGTCGGTGTGAATCGTGCATCGCTGTTGGTGGCCACTCTTTAGAGCACCTCTTGTAAATTATTAATAAATCTCTGATGTCATTTGTCTTTACATGCCTTTTCAGTTCCCTGTGATTCGTTCTGCTGTACAAGTTAGCGCTGAAATGTGTCATTTACGCACACACATTCCTATAGGAAATCTGGTGATGTAGGTTCCCTCTACTTGCCTTTACATTTTTGAAATATAGTTTAGGACCGCCATGTATTAGGAATTCAGAGTTTCTTATCTTTAAATTGGTTCCTTGTTTCATTACTGTTTTTCTCTAGGATTTGTTGTCTCGGGTTGTGAATTCGAGATGAGATTGGAAAGTTTTAAGAATGGATCCGCTGTTGCTTACTGGTTTGACAGGCAGGTATACGGAGGGTGGGGAGTAAGTCATTGCCTTCTCCTTGAATGCCCTCTGACAGGAAACTGCTTTTCCTTTATTCAGTTCGTGCCGCGCGGGATTAGCCGAGCGGTCTGGGGCGCTGCCGCCATGGACTGTGTGGCTGGTCCCGGCGGAGGTTCGAGTGCGCCCTCGGGCATGGGCGAGTGTGTTTGTCCTTCGGATAATTTAGGTTAAGTCGTGTGTAAGCTTAGGGACTGATGACCTTAGCAGTTAAGTCCCATAAGATTTCACACACATTTGAACATTATTCAGTTCGTTGTGGCAGCTGGTTGAGTGCGGGTCTGTTAGGGCTTGTTGCCGGATTCTGTCTGGGTGAACATGGACGTAAAAATGGAGCAAGAAGATTGAGTGAAATTTTGTTTTAAAACCGGGAAATCGGCTTCTGAGGCTTACGAACTGTTAAAAACAACTTTTGGAGATAATTGTATGAGCCAGTCAAATGTTTTTGTCTGGTTCAATAGATTTAAAAACGACCGCGAATCATTTGAAGGTGAACAATAGTGCGGCCATCCTTCCACCTCAAAAACAAATGAAAGTGTTGTGAAAGTTGGCAACTTAGTGCGCTCTGATCGTAGACTTACAATTAGGGAGACGGCTGTTGAACTTAATTTAAGATTCCATTCAGTTCAGTCATTAACTGAAGATCTTAACATGCGTCGGGTGTCCGCAAAATTCGTGCCAAAAGTGTTGTCAAGTGGCCAGACACAATACCGACTTAAAGTGTGTGAAGAACTGATTAATCGGCCTAGAAATGACACAGATTTGTTAAATAGAGTAATTACAGGTGACGAATCATGGCTATATCATGGGTGTATGAAACCAAAGTGCAGTCTTCGCAGAGGAAGACTCTGGGTTCACCACGACCGAGAAAAGCACGGCAAAGTCTGTCGAAAGTGAAGACATTGTTGGTGATTTTTTTCGATTCTACCGGTATTGTACATCACGAATTTACCCCTGGAGGACAGGTAATTAACCTGGAATACTACGAATGTGTCCTTGAGAGTTTGCCTAAGAAGTTGCTGAAGAAAAGGCCTGCATTGTGGAAAGACAGGGGTTGGGTGCTACACCATGACAATGATCCAGCTCATCGGGCCTTCTTCATCGTTGAATTTTTGACCAAGTTAAAAATTTCTGTGCTTCCACAACCGCCAGATTCACCTGATTTGGCCTCTGCGGACTTCTACCTGTTTCCTAAACTTAAATTTTCACCTAAAGGGAAGCGATTTGACTCGATTGATCCAGAGAAATACGGAGAGCGTCATTAACAAACTTGGAGAAAAAAATTTCCAGGCATGTTTCCAAAAGTGGAAACACTATTGGAGTCGGTGGTTCCATCTAAAGGGACTATTTTGAAGGAGATGCGTCACAGTAGCATGTAAGTACCACCATTGTACAACTACAAGCCTATTCTTGAAACTTTCCAATCCCAGCTCGTACATCTACTGCTGTCGTCCGAACAAGACACAGCCAGGGCAAAAACACCACTGGTGCAAAGATGCAAGCTAGTGCCAGTACCATAGAGACTTGCCACTTGCGCAAGTTCCATTGGGGCCACTTCGCCTCGGCCAGTTGCCGGCCGAGTACTATCCACCAATGGTCCGACAACAACGGGCAGAAGCCTGCTCGGAAGATAGAAGAGCAGTTTTGCCCCCACGTGGTTATAGATCATTGTCCAGAACAGACATAGACAGGGAACGCCGTTTAGTGAACTCTCAGAAGTGAACAAACAGTATTGTAAATTACATTTGCTATGTTCTGTGAAGTTCACCTACGATTATTGCACTTACCCATTGATGGCTTGTTTTCTGTTGTGTTACAACCAATGTTGCAGACTTCAGTATACGACAAGTCACAAGGATTCGTAAACCTTTTTCACTCAATTGTGTGACTTTGTTACTAATTTGTCAGAGTGTTGTAGAACCTTTGTTCTCCTATCCTGTTACCTGATTCTGGGGCATAGCTGGGTAATAGTGGCAGGGAGAAATTATCTTAGCGTGTATTGCATCAGAAGACATTGGCGAACTCACAAACTCGCCCCACCTTAACGACAATGGCACATCTGCCTCCACAACAGTAACGACGAGGCCATTACAAAACTGGCGACCAGAGTCTACAAAACTAGCGATGAGAGTTTACAAAATTTACACCTAGATACATACTCCGCAAGCTACCGTACATGCCATGGCGGAACGTATATTATGGCAATGCTAGGGGTCCCTCTAGGACTATTGTTGATCGCAAGTTCGTCATTTTTAACATAGCACTCCGATAACAGCTATCTGGATGTAAACTGCATTCCTTCTAATGTTAGATTTATCAATACAGCAGTAAGCTTAAAGAGTCATTATTGCCTGACGTCCTCGTTAATTTTTTGATTGTGGTGATAAAATTTATAGGATTGTGTTATCAGTCTATCTTCCTGGAACTCTTTCGAAATCAAGTAACTCTTATTCAGCACTACTTCAACTTGATTCGAAGTCAACATGAAAACGTGGCCGGAAAAGAAAAAGATAAGAAATATCTGAATGTTGAACTTACAAATTATGAGAAAAAAGGAATGATGTATTTTTGTTTTACTTTGTTTTCATATAATTTATTTGTAAAATTTATGTTGTAAATTCACGAATAAATGAATTAGCAAGCTGTTGAGCTTCATATTGAGTTTGCTATTGCTTCTTCACAGCTGACTCTGTTCGTTCAGTTGCTCTTGTCTTTTTCTGAGGATGCTCGTAGACGATTCCATGTATGGAATCCGGTCATCCTTTAAACAGATGTCTGATAAAGTTGTTTACCTTTTTCAATAGTAACGGAATTCCAATCACTAGCGCGTGATATGACAAAATGGTTATCAAATTTTTTACCAAAATCCGCTCCTTTTCCTCTTTTGATTTCTGAAGATTTTCCGAAATGTTTTGGTAGTTGCTTGCATTGTTCATACAAACCTTCAAATTTCGGTATCTCATTTGTCAGCCCCTGTGCCGAAATTCATGCTTGTTCCCAGCGAATCATCATTTCCCCTGCAACTAGTTCTTTATTTTGATGCGCAAGTAATACAAGCTTCCGCAAATTGTAAAAGGAGACCTTTAGCGTTTGTTGGACACATTGCAGTTTCTGTCCACTTATTTCATGGGGGCACTATCGAATTAAATAAGTTTTCTCCTTAAAAAAAGTGAAGGTGAAGCCATTATCTTGTCAGTAAAGCTACATAAGCTAATTCCTTAGGTTTAGTCGTCGATCAAATTGCAGAGCGTATTTGGGATAAAGTAATAATTTGCCAGACTCTCCTCGGGATCTACACTCTCGCAATTTCAACAGTATACCTCTCCTGACGCACAACGCCTCTCCTGTAGCGTCTGCCACTGGAGTTAGTTTGAATATCTCAGTTGCACTCTCGCACCGAAAAGCGATCCTTCTAAAAAATGTGTCGCTCTTCATTGGATCTTTCCCAGCTCATCTGTTAATCCGATTTAGTAAGGGTCCTGGAGTGATGGACTACACTAAACAGTGGGCAGAACGATAGGACAGTTCGTTCATGAATAAATTAAATTTTCTTGATATTTCTCCAATTAATCCTAGTCTGGTATCTGCTTTCCATGCAGTTTGTTTTACGTGGTAATTGCACTATATGTCGCACTGGACGGTTATTTCTAAGTATTTTCCAATAGTTACGGTTACCAGCGAGGAACGCAGTCGAATGGAAGTGGATATCTTCTCCTATTTATGCGGTCAGGGTCAGCCGAACAATGGCTGTCATCAACAACTTAGCGCAACAGCAAGCTGAGCGGGACCGCCAGCAGGAGGAAAAGGATGAAAAAAAGGATGAAAAACTCTAAAATCTTCTTGCACAGCAAGCAGAGTGTGACCAACAAGTAGTACAGTCCTTAGAATCCGTGCAAAAGGAGATATCAAATATGAAACAAACCTATGAGTTTGAATACTTGAGCAAGTAAATAACCGGCAGGTAGCAAATACCATCATTGTAGGTGAAAAGAGTATTTTAGCTAACAGAAATGAAAAATTAGAACTAGATTCTACGCTACTTGTCGAACACAAACTGAACGGACACGAGATTAAAACTGAGGCTGATTTTAATTCCTGGTTAGAATCGAAAGACAATGAAAGTGAGAAAAAGACTGACTGAAAGTTGAAAGCAGCTTTTGATGATAAAGACTCTGAATTTTTAGCGCTGTAATAAACAACCAAGTACAGAGTGATGTTCAGATTATCAAACAAATACTAAGTGATGATATTCCGCATTGGCAGATGAACATAGCTAAGAGGGTATCAGACTTAGAAAAAGGTTTAGCTGGTAGCAGCAAACATGCAGAAAACGAAATTGTGTCGCCAGTAACCAATGTTTTTGGTAACGCACAGACGTATGTGCGACGTAATAATGAGGAGTCTTCGTGCGATAATGCGAAAAGCTGCAGCTCCAGCTCAGAGCAGGCAGCCTATGCACCGGCGCGAATGAGTACAATTCAAAAATATTAGTCTAGAAAGGCTTAGTTAAGAATAGACAATTCCAGACTTTCACTACCGAACGGAATTCAGTACATCGGGTGGTGTTTATTAAAAGTTTCAGAAACATCTTGCCAAACACATGGAATGAAGCGCAGAAAATACGTCATGTTCTATATTCACGGTGACGCAGCATTATGGGCCACTGAAGTAGCGGACAGCTGCATGACATATGCGCAATTTGAGAAGGCGTTTTTAGCAAAATATTGGTCGCCTTGCATCCAAGAGAGGCTTAGGAAAGACGAGTATTATCCTGAACCATATTCAGCTCGTCTTGGAAACCTAAGACTATATTTTGAAAAATACATCAGCAAGACGCGTTATTGGGACAAGCCTATATCGTCGAGACGTATAATTAGGTGCTTAAATCTCATTTACCTACTCACATTAAGGAAAAGCTGATATATGTTCCCCAAAATGACAAGGACCATTTCCTGTCAGTACTACATTCGATCGACCAAATACAGGAAGACGTGAAGCCAGCGTGTGAACAAGCAAGAAGCAATGGCTCAGGATGCACAAACGGTATAAATAGTAATGCACCGAACCAAAACCATGGAAATTGTGTGGGCGGTGGTAAACGGCATGAATATGCGCCGAGTAGTAGGAACAACCGAAATCAAAATGGTTATGGTCATCCGTCAAATAACAAAAAACGTAGATTTGACGATCGATTTGATTCCGGACCGGCCGGGGCCAACCGCTGGAAAAATGCACGAGGTCAATGGCACGATAGTTGCAATGAAAACAACCTTAACTGAAATCATAATCACCGACAAAACCAAGACCGGCAAAATAATGAGGGGAATGATAATAGCAGACCTCCGCAGCAAAATGCGCATACCGCGCAGCCGTGGCGGCGTACAAATCAAAATGTGCATATTATAGGGGTCACGGATAACAACCGTCCATGCACCACGCACGAAAATAGTTCAACAAACTAGAATCGGCCACGATATGCTCTCCGTCGATGGCCGTGGGGTGGAGTGAGAGCACCACAAATGATAGTATACCTGGAATCAACATACTGCTTTACAATGACGGAATCAGTATAGAGCGTGACCTCCTAACAGAACTGCACGAATGTGCAAAGAATAATAATGAAGGCATACAAGCAATCCTAGAAGCGAATATGTATGATATTACTGTAATTATAATCACTGACACAGGTGCCTAGGTCAGTGTGATGAGTGCAGAACTGTTTAAAGCACTTGGGAACGGACGAAGAATACCGACTTTCCCAGTGAACAACTGCAAGGTGTCTGGAGCCATAAGCGCACAGAGCCAGTTAATTAAGCACCAGGTGCAGGTAGAAATTTGTAAAGAAGGCGAAACCATAGTGAGCTTGTTCCTCGCTGTTAAGGGGTTAAGGATGGCCTGCATACTTTGAGTAGGTTTTCTCCAGGAGAGGGACGCAGTGATCGACATCTCCGCTGGAAAGCTAAGCAGAATAAATAAAGGCAGAAGAGTTGAATTGTCAATGATGAGATCGAAAGAGGTTCTTTTGCCATGTTGTAACAGAATAAATATCATGTGTAGGAACCCGTGTGTACTGCACTTAGATAATAATTCACCAACAACGGATCTTTACTATCCCAAAAAAATGGTTCAAATGGCTCTGTGCACTATGTCACTTAACTTCTGAGGTCATCAGGCCCCTAGAACTTAGAGCTAATTAAACCTCACTAACCTAAGGACATCATACACATCCATGTCCGAGGCAGGATTCGAAGCTGCGACCGTAGCGGTCGCGCGGTTCCAGACTGTAGCGCCTCGAACCGCTCGGCCACCCCGGCCGGCTTACTATCCCAACAAGCAAAGTAATGATTCTGAAGTAAATGTGGATGCGTTCCGGAATAAAATTCAGGAATCCGAAAGTTTAAATCCTGTATAAAAACAACAGCTTACGCAGCTGCTGTCAGAATATACAGTGCTATTTTCTGAACGACCAGGAGTAATTAGAGGGTACAACTATCATATAGAGGTGAAGACCCACAAAACGTATTGTCGAGCGTCGTACCACATCCCGCAGTCGACAAGGGAGGCAGTGCAGAAAGAGATCCGAAGAATGTTAGAGTGGGATATCATTGAACCCTCTCTCTCACCTAATGGCAGCCCTCTTGTAGCAGTAGCGAAAGCCAATGGAAAAATTCATCTGGTTTTAGACGAACAGTACATCAACAAAATTATTCTAACCGTAAGAACACGCCCGGAAAATCTAGATGAGCAAATACAAAAATTTCACGGAGTGCAGTACTTCACAGCATTTATATTCGCAGGGCGAAGTTATCAGTTAATTCGGATTGAACGTAAGTACCGGAGTGTTTATTACCTCACTAGACACTGTGACCTACTTGAAAGAATTACATTATATGTAGTTGACTTGGTAATTGCAACGGCTACCCGGGATGAGCATGTGGAATTAATGCACAGAGAAAGATTTAAACAGGCAGGAGTGACAGCAAATCTCGAGAAATCAAAATTTGGGCGCAATAGAATTGAATTCTAGGCCACATTGTCACTCCGCAAGGCATCAGATCGTATAATAAAAATTATAAGCAATCCGAGAATTCCCTCGACCAAAAACTAAGAGGCAATTAAAGGCATTTATTGGATTTACGTCCTTTTTCAGGAGGTTTGTACCTGAACAATTACTAAATGATGAATCACTGTTAAATCTACTGCGGAAAAATGTGCAGTGGGTCTGGACTGACAAGTGTCAGCAAGCTTTTGAAGCTATCAAAACAGCCCTGGTGAATGCAAATATTCTGCAACACCTGGGCATGTCAAAAAACTTTCGTCTCGCAACGGTTTCGTGTTCTTATGGTTTGGATGCGTGTCGGTTTCCGGCTGCAATAAAAATTATCGGATTTGCTAGAAGAACTTTAACCAGCTGCGAGAGAGCTTATTCAGCGACGGAACTGGAAGCGCTCGCTGTAGTCTCGGCTGTCATAAAGTTCAATTATTGTCTATACGGAAAGGAAATCAAAGTGTACAGTGATCCCCAGGCATTAACTTTTTTAATGTGCTGCAAGTTATTTCATACAAGTTTAAAGAGATGGATGCTAACCTTACAGGAATCTCAGATAAAAATAATGTATATAAAAGGTCAAGACAATATAGTAGTAGATGCTTTATCGCGACTGCCGGCGGGCTTACCGGAGTTGGTTGAGAGTACTTCTAGTGCAGGACCAAGTGCGTAGGAAGGATTTTCTATGTATGTACAAGAAAATAAAGGAATTACAAAGATCTGACCCTATGTGGGGAGAAATTATCAGCAATATCGGAACTGGCATCAACAATAGAGGCCAACAAAGGTACAAAATTGTGGATAACATTTTGTATCATAAACTCAGTGCATTAGAAGACTGCTGGACAGTATGTATACCGCCAGTCGTTCATAGCAGTAATATGGCACACGAAAACACACTAACAGATCCTGAAAATTTGAACTCCATCTTATAGTCCCGCAACGACCACTCCAACTAGTATCCTTGGATATAGGAGGTCAATATCCCATGGCTAGGGCAGGGATGAAGTACATACTAGCAGTATACGATTTTTTTCCAAGTATTTGGAAATTTTTCAAATGAAATCAACTACGGCTAAGAGCATAGTCAGAATGATTAATGAAGAGTACATACCTCATGTAGGAACCCGAAGTCATGATTACTGATAATGCTACCTACTTCACTGGCCATTCTTGGAAGAATTACATAAGAGAAGAAGATAAAACAGCATATCCTTGTAGCCAGATTCCATCCCGAAGCAAGTTTAGGGGAAAGAACCTCTAAAGAATTAAATAAGTTCCTCAGAATCTGCATTTGAAACCGACACTCAAAATGGGTAGAGCTGATACCGAAATTCGTAGAAATACAGAATCTAACACCCCACTCCAGTACGGGATACCTACCTATAGAAATAGTAAAGGGAGATGGTAACGCGCGGAATGAATGGCTTGTGCCTCTTCCGAAACTACCCACCAAAGTGGAGACAAAAGAAGAGAAAGTAAAAAAGTTATGGGACAACCTAAACAGCTGTCCTGCCAAGAGGAAGCAAAAATACGATCGGGGTTAAAGGAACACACACAAATACATTGTAGGGGACTTAGTACTAATTCGTAACCACCCCAAATCGTCAGCCACGCTGAAACAGAACAGTAAGTGGCAATATATTCAGGACCCTTTGTAGTGGTTAAGGTGCCACATGGATGTAGTTGTCCGTTGGCACATCCTCAAACTGTAAAATCAAATAATTATACCCATGCAAAGTCATGAAACTATTTGCACAATAATCTGTAAATAGTAGCCGTAAGGAATTTTCATATTTGTGTCTTAGAATGTAAGTGTGTTTAGTTTTAAGTATGAATTAGTGTACATTCACTTTTGAAAGTCAAGACAGTTAAGGAATATTTATGGTGTGAGCAAAGACTCTATAGAAAGTGTAACAATGTGCTAGATGAAGACTTTCTTACAGACAAATTAGTGGAAGTAAAAAATATTTCATGCTCATCAACCATTGAACAATTTCTTGTCTAGAAAGCATAAACAATTTCTTGAGTCATTTTTCATTACTGTGTGTATAGATAATTGATGATTAATTTGCATATAATACTATAGTAGATTTAATTGTGTTAGGTTAAAGTAACCCCTGAGAGGGTCTTTATTTAAATGAAAATAACTTTGAGTCATAGGATGATTATGTATACCAGTGTTACCACCAAAAGTGATATGAGAGCGACACTTGAATAAATTGAGTCTGAACCGAACCCATTTTATATGACGTACACTTTGTATGTACGAATGCTTCAATTGAAGCCAGTGTATTTTGTACACGTATTTGAACAATGACTGCGCGTTATGCGAATTAATTCATTCTACGCGGAAACTACGCTGTTATCCCGTAGGACAGATTATTCATGCAAATTCTATCACCAGATAAAGTATTTATTGAACAATATGCCCAAGTTCAGCTGACATAGACAGGATGAGATCTGTTTACTGGAGGAGTGATAACTTGGCAAGCTTTACAGAAAAAACTAATGTACAAAGTCACACACCTTCATGAAATTGTAAAAATGCATTTATGCATTTTAAGAACGTTAAGAAAAGTACAATGAACATTGTAAATGTAACAGACTCAACGTAAGTGAAAGTAATTGTGTAAAGAAGGGACAACATGCCTTCCAGATTGACTGTGTGTTCATACGCGATCTTGCAGACACACGGAATATTGCGTGTAGAAGGGACAGAGAGAGACTGTTGGAACTGCACTAATATATTTGAAATTGAATGTTTAGTTAAAAACTGTCGTAATGTAGTGCTCAAGTAATAACAAACTTGATAATATTCTTCTCTGGTGTGCATCCGGATCATAACGTCTTCATGACACAATATTTCCGCCGTCCAACTGGCTGCCATCTTCAGGTGAGAGTGCTGGTGCACGATCTCGCCGGAACTGACTTCCCAGCGCAAGCGGCGGCCCCTACATAGGCCACAGAAGGCCCACAACGCGTGCGCGAGAAGGTGCCGTAAATACCCTCTAGCGCAAGTAAACATACCGCGCCATCAGTGGTGGAAACAGGCGAAATCGAGATATCGCTATCAAAAATTAAAAATTTTTAAAAATATTATTCCGGGTCCCAAGTCTTACTTAAAAGATAACCCTTGTCTCCATTAATACGATTATCAGATAAACGAATCTCTATGGATTCTTTTAAAAGAGTCCCAACAACGAGATGCAGAGGCAACCATTTGTGTCTCGTCATATAGCATTCTGTGTCCCTCGGTCAGACAGTGCTCCGCCACTGCAGATTTGTCAAGCTGAAGCAACTGTGTGTGCCGCTGGTGCTCAACACATCAATCCTGAATGGTCCGGATTGTCTGACCAATATGAGCCGTCCCACAGTGGCGAGGTATCTTGTACACACCGGGCCTCCTCAAACCCATGTCATCCTTAACAGAGCCTAGAAGGGCTCTAATCTTGGCTGGCGGACGAAAAATACTTTGGCGAGAAGAGCTTATGCCATTTCAAATGGAGAAAGCTTGACACGAGAATTGGACCATCTTAAGGTTGTGTTCAAGCAGAATGGCTATACAGATACGTCGTGCTTTCCAGTTTGGACCTTCGCCTGAACCACCAGAAGATACATGCAAATCGGTGGCTTTTCTGCCTTTTGCTGGGAGCATTTCCTCGAAGATAGGAAAAATTCTGGAAAGATATATTGGTCAGACAATCCGGACCATTCAGGACCGATGTGTTGAATATCAGCGGCACACATGGTTGCTTCAACCTGAGAAATCTGCAGTGGCGGAGCACTGTCTCACGGAGGGACATAGAATGCTATATGACGAGACACAAATGGTTGCCCCTGCAGCTCGCTATTGGGACTGTTTTAAAAGAATCCATAGAGATTCGTTTATCTGATAATCTTATTGACGGAGACAAGGGTTATCTTTTAAGTAAGACTTGGGACTCGGTGTTAACAGACATTAAAAAACATCGGTCTGTGTTTGGATCGTCGGAATAAAATTTTTAAAAATTTTTAAATTTTGATAGCGAGATCTCGATTTCGCCTGTTTCCTCCACTGGCGGCCCGGTATGTTTACTTGCGCTAGAGGGCAGTTAACCTTCTCGCGCACGCTGTGAGGGCCTCCTGCGGCCTATATAGGGGCCGCCGCTTGCGCTGTAAAGTCAGTTCCGGCGAGATTGTGCACCAGCACTCTCACCTGAAGATTGCGGCCAGTTGGACCGCAGAAATATTGTGTCATGTAGATCCGGATGCACACCAGGGAAGAATATTATCAATTATTACGCCTGGAGAGCCTTCGTAGTCTCAATAACAAACTTACCATGTGTAAGGGAGTAGGGAATAATGCTTTCGGAAACGATAACAATGAACATCACTCGACAGTAGCAATCAGGGTGTGTGAACCGAAATGATTTCGCGTGTTGAGAGACGCTCTGACAGCACATCGACCGAGAGAACGAAGTGAAAGTGTGTAGTGCAACTTGCGCGTGATAAACTCTTAATAGCAGTGTCACAGTGCAATTCAGTTGACAGGCCATGTAAAACGTTACCACGCCAACATATCCTGTGCAAACCAGCGGAACGACGGCTTACTGGACAATAAACGCTGATTAATCAGATTGCGCTCTATTCCCACAGCTTGTAAAAAAATGGTTCAAATGGCTCTGAGCACTATGGGACTTAACAGCTGAGGTCATCAGTCCCCTAGAACTTAGAACTACTTAAACCTAACTAACCTAAGGACATCACACACATCCATGCCCAAGGCAGGATTCGAACCTGCGACCGTAGCAGTCTCACGGTTCCAAACTGTCGCGCCTAGAACCGCACAGCCACACCGGCCGGCCCACAGCTTATAATGTGTGTCCTTAAAGATAGTATACTGTGGTGGAATGTTTGTTACATGTCTTTTGACGGAGACCCGTGCGGAGGAGCAGCAAGGGGCAGTACCGCCTCCAATCTGCTGATCGTGGGTGAAACATCCCGAAAGTCGCTGACACATTGTGTTCCAGCCGACGCTCCGGGACACAAAATTGACCTCATCCCACCGCACGCACCTTCCAATATCATTGTTAATATTTCGTCGAACGTAAACCTCAATGTCGATGAACTAAACAACTGAATGATTTTTGTAATACGAACTTGGGGCAAGTGACAAACACTTCAACTCATTCCAGTAATTAACTCAAACTATGGACCTATTAGACACCATATGTTAGAAGTTTTCTTCATATTAGCAATATAACCTTGCACGAGTATATTGCCCCAGTAGAATGTCTATAATGAACAATTACGGGGCAAAGTCATAACAGTACTTTGAATTATTTAATGAACAATATTATACATTGCCTAAAACAAACTTGAGCATTACCACTGATGTGGAATTTCATAAACGTACAGTGTCGAAAAGGACCGAATTTTAACATTTTTGACGGATAACTCTCGTGTTTTGTGCTTCAATTGTGAACACTTGACAAGAGTCGAACTTCATACGTGAACCGAGAGAACTGTGTTAAACTGCGAAGCAAGCGAAATGACCGTGGCTCCGGCGCAGTTTTCCCAGGTTTCCTGTACATACACAGCCTGAATGGAGGAGCCAAAACTGCAATGATATTGGGACTAGGTATACGGTCAGCTGGCAAAGTGGAGGAGCGAAATGCACTCCTCGAGAAAGTAATGGGCAGTGTAAACAAACTACCGTGCGACGTAGTGAACAAAATAAACTTTACGTACAAAACACAAAGTGATATACAGCAACTGTGTTGACGTCAATGGCAACATATTGACAAACATTTGCCAGTGTTAGTCGTATGCTACCAGGGGGCATTGTGACGTCTCCTGGCAAGACATTTGCAAAATCGGTGTAATATATGTGAAAAAAGAAACATTTATGTGTATTATTATTTCATTTTTCTATGAACGGTTGTCTATTATGAAGAGTCTGTAAATATGGAAATAATCATTTTTCGTTTTTGTGTTTCTGCAGTATTTATGTATCTATAATTTGCAAATAACGTCTGTGATCGACGAGTGTGGAAATCGAAGCAGACAACTATAATTGATAAAAATTAACAAAGATATTTATTAGTGTACTAAATTGATTATAAATAGTGGAGGCTACTCTCTCTCTCTCTCTCTGTCTTCTTGTAGCCGTTAAAGTTGTAAGAGCCTGTGACGATCGCTTGAATGCTTGGTTAGCTTTCTTCTGTTCTCTACTCGAGAAAGACACCATTGGAGGCTCATGTATAAATAAGGTATGCACTTTGAATTTATGTTGATTTTTGAATATAGAAATTGTTAAAAATACTTGCAATAAATTTATTGCTAGCTTGCCCAGTATTTCTTTCCAAATTTTAAGCCGTTTTCAGCATATTTAAAATTTTTCATGAAGCAGAGCTGCGCAGCGATCGCGAAGGCCGCTGCCGCGTCAAATTCAAATTAAATTGAATGAAAACATTTTCCCGCAATTAAGCGGGCAGGTAATGGTTCATTAAAATTATTTCTTTCAGCTTCCCGGAGACCTCACAGGAGAATTGTGGATTTTATTATGTCATTTTCAGGTGGACTGCTATTACAATGTCAGTGACGTAAATAATTTACGTAAATCAGAGTGGTAAAACTTTACTTGTGTGATATCAAAGACTGCTGTGCTGAAACCTGTTCTGGCTAATAATAAAGTAAAAATGGAATTTCATTTTTTTTATTTCTTACTCTCGTGGTAGTCGTGGCAATCAACAGTGTTCATATGTAAAAAAATCCTCTGCAGCTTTTATGTTTAGCGAACATAGCATACTGTAACTTCTGTACGTGTATATAAGAGTAATTTTCAGCGCATTTTAGAGATGAAAGTAGAGAATGACATGTTTAATTTCACTATTAGTTACAATAATGATAGCGTGTTCCATTTCTAACAGGCCAGATCAGTGTTATATGAAAAAGTTTGCAAATTAAAGATCACGCGTTCTCTTTTAGTGTTGTGCGTATGCCCACGTTATAGGTAGAGGTAAACAAAGTTTTCCAGCTACAGCAACTAATAGTGAGAACAGCATGTTATCTTTTGTGCTCGCAACAATAAGCAATATACAGTTAATTGAAATGATATGCAACATAAACTGCATATAAAATGAAAAAGGCGCGGTGAGGAGACGCGAGTTCGCTGTGCCAGGACTGAACCTTCACTCATATTTAGGCCGGTTCCTGTTCGAACTGTGTTATTGCCCATCACCATTTCCCTAGTTAGAATTGTGGTATTAATTTTGCTGGTTATTCTGCTAGGGATATAATACTTTTGAACTCGTGTATCTGCCATCAGCCACAATCATTGGTTATATTCAGCCCTTGTGCGCAGTATGCTCCTTGTTCTGGTGTCCACTTGACCTGTTCCTGAAGTAAGTCTACAGAATCCAGTACTGACATTTATTCTTCCTGGTTAAACTCCGACACATGTATGAGACTATCTCTAATGCTGACAGACAATTATGCCTTCAAACTACGGATAAAATCGCTAAGCGACATTATTTCATCCCAGCAGCATGCCTTACTAAGCCACTTTCCGAAATACTGGTGCAGGCTTCCATTTCGGAACGAGAATGGCCCCGGGTTGAAAACGTCTTTTCAGAGTCTCTCTTGCACACCTAAGGACCAGTATTTTGCAAGAACGCTTTTTCAAAGTGTTCGCAAATCTTTGCGTAAGTAAAAGATATCTGTCGCCCATAGAGTATGTACCGCCTATACCACGTGATGTAGCAGAGCTCCAGGAGAGAATACGAGAAGCGACTGCCACAGTCGACGATGCCATGCTGGGACGGGTATGGCAAGAATGCGATTACCATATTGATGTCTGCCGGGTCACTCATGGTTCGCATATTGAATGTTTGTAAAAAAAAAAAAAAAAAAAAAAAAAAAAAAAAGACTTTCAGAGTTTCTCTTCAAAATTCAATATGTACGACATCTGTCCAATGCTTAGTTCTTGTGCAATAAATAATTGAAAGTGTTTCCGGACTTTATGTACACCCTGTATATGCTCACCTCACTTTTATTCCTAACAAAATACACTACTTTTCCCTCGCCTTGCATACACAGCGAATGAAAATAATCATGCCGTTCAATACCAAAAAGCGGTGAATATGCTTTGGAAAGCGTCATTAGCAGTAGTCATGCAGTGACATGCATCCGTAAATACCAAGACAAAGGCAGTATGTAGATTGAAAACATCAACGTGATTAAGCCAGGTTGTAGATTTACCGAAAGAATTTAACGACATTCTTGAATTATTGCCAACTAGCCTCCCATATACGGCGTGTTGCTATATAACGATGCAATACAACATCCCCGTGTTATATTTGTGCCATTGTTAAGAAAATAGTCTTGTCCACAATTCGAACATCTTTTAAATAATGGATAATAATAACTCTTTTTATCAAATTAAGAGAACAAATATAGAAAACGTTTTATGTCCCAGATCACTACCATAGAAAGTCCTCGTATCCATTTTTTCATCCTAAAAGTCATGGTAGTGCATAGAATATCTGGCACAACTGCGCTCTCACAGAGAGGGGACGCATTTATCTCTGGCGGATCACGTACACAAAAAGTATTTAAAGATATACCACAGCATGCTCTCCAAGTTTCAACAGTAAATCTCTTCGCGATACACAGCGCCTCTTCTGCGGCTTCGTGCGACAAAACACGTCGCTCTTCGTTGGGTCCTCCCTGCCTTGTCTATTAAAGTTGCTTGGTAAGGGTCAGGGACTGACAGAATATACCCAAGAATGGGTCGTACAGTAAGCCAGTTCTTTCCTAGATAAAATGTGTGTTATTAAAAATCTTCCATTGTCTGGGATCTGTTCTCCACACAATTTGTTTTACGTGGTCATTCCACTTTAGGTCGCTCTGGATGATCTGTCCTTGGTATTTTACGCATTTAATGTTTACAATATTACTTCGGCAATAGTGTAATCGAACAGCAGTGGGTGTCTTCGCCTATTTATGCGCAATACGTTACGTTTATTTACTTTAATGATCAACAGACAGTCCTGGCACCTCTTCCTGTATTTCTCTACAGTCTTTTGGCGTTGCAACCTTCGTAAAGACAACAGCATCCTACGCGAGTTTATACATAAAGAAGAGTTTGTATGTAATTCGTACAAATCTACTGTTTTCTTTCGGTTTTTTCCTTTATTGGATTTCGATTCCCCCGAAGGGGACGGGCTGGCAGCAACCTAGTATGCCTCTCTTCAGCCTACAGAATTTTTAAAACATAAGAAGATAAGAAACAATAAAAAACAGGCGATGAAACGGTGACATAAAATGTAAAACGGAGTAAAATTGTGGAAAGTTAAATAATAAAATAAATGGTCGGCGATGATACACAGGAAGCAGGCAGGGAAAAAGTAGACAGACAATTAAAAAACACGGTGACTGCTTGGATTCTGTTCACAAGATATAAAAAAAAATCACACCCTTCGACAGCATGATGTCCGTTCGTAACACTTCGGAAAAGATGCACAACACTTAACAGCCACTGGGAACACTGCACTAAAAAGTCGGCATGATGATGACACACCACAGGCAAGGGCAGATGGGAGGGGGGACCTGGACAGATGAGGGGGAAATAAAAAGGGGGGAGGAGAGGAAAAACGAAAAGGCGGGGGAGGGGAAACGACGAAGGGAGAGGACTCAGAAGGGGGGAGCAGGGCAGATGTGAGAGGGAATGGGGAAAGGCAGAGAAGGAAAACGCAAAAGGACTCGGGGGAGAGAAGGGAGGCAGAGAGAGGGTAGGCGAGGAAAAACCGGGATAGAGGGGGGAGGGGAAGAGAGAGCCTGGGAAAAGGACAAAGGAAAGGAGGGGCGGTGAGGATCAGAGTTGATCAGAGGGATAAATGGAGGGAGAGGGCATCGTCTGGGAGGGGGAGTTGATGGAAGCCACCTTTGGAAAGGAGATGAAGGGTGTAGAGATGGAGGGCAGGGGGGACACAACAGTGAAGGCATGGCAGAGGGCAGAGGTTGGAGAGGAGAGGAGCAACCTGGGGATGAAGGAGGAGGGTTAGAGTATGCGGATATGTTCAAGGAAGAGGAGCAGATGGGGGAAAGGAATCGGGTCGTAGAGGATTTGCGTGGGGGATGGGAGGTGTATACGGAAGGCAAGGCAAAGTGCATGGTGCTCGAGGATCTGGAGGGACTTACAGAATTTTTTGGGGGGGGGGGGGGAGTGGATATCAAGGCGGGACTGGCATAAGAGACGATGGGACGGATTAAGGATTTGTAGTTGTGGAGGATGGTAGAGGCCAGAGAGGAGTTTGAGGTATCAGAGGCGATTGTGGGCTTTGGATTGGATGAAGCGGAGATAAGGGATCCAGATGAGGTGATGGTCAATGGTGAGTCCAAGATAGGTGAGGGTGGGGGAGAGGCGGACAGGACAGGCACAGATGGTAAAGGAGAAATCCAGGAGCTGGAAAGAGAGAATGGTATGACCTACGATGATTGTGTGGGTCTTGGAAGGATTAATTTTCAGGAGCCACTGGTTACACCATGTGGCAAAATGATCAAGATGATTCTGGAGAAGGCATTGGGACTGTTGGAGGGTAGGAGCGAGGGCAGGGAATGCGGTGTCATCAGCCTACTGCCAGAGGTATACTAGAGAGGGAGGTTGGGGCATATCTGTCATGTACAGGAGGTAGAGGAGAGGGGAGAGGACAGAGCCCTAGGGCACACCTGCAGAGGGGTAGAAGGTGTGGGAATCGGCATTATGGATGGTAACGTAGGAGGGGTGGTGGGAGAGGAAGTAGGCCATCAGGCGGATGTAGTTGACAGGAAGGGCATAGGTTTGTAGTTTAAACAAGAGACTGGGATGCAAGACACGGTCATAGCCCTTTCTGAGGTCGAGGTAGATAAAAATGGTGGAGCGATGGGAGTTAAGGTGGAGGGAGAGGAGATGAGTGAGGCATAGCAATTGGTCATCGGCAGAGAAGGAAGGTCGAAAGCCACATTGGGTGTTGGGGATGAGGTGGTTTCGTTGGAGGTGGATGCGCTGGTAAGGATGGATTCCAAGAGCTTCTGAACACCGAGGTGAGACAAACAGGAGGACAGAAATAAGCATCAGATGGAGGCTTGTTGGGTTTGGAGAACATCGGGTTTTGGGAGGTTTTCCACAGGTTGGGGTAGAAGCTGGTGGCAAGGATGGCGTTGTAGAGGGTGGCAACGATGACGTTGTAGAGGGTGCCAAGGCCTGCAAGGAAGGAGGGAGGGCAGTGTTCGTGTTGGCGGTAGGTAAGGCAGTCATGGCCGGGAGCAGTGTTGCGTTTAGTGCAGAGTAGGAGCGAGGGCAGGGAATGCGTTGTCATTAGTCTACTGCAGGAGGTGTACTAGAGGGTGAGGTTGGGGCATATCTTCCGTGTACAGGAGGTAGAGGAGAGGGGAGAGGGGAGGAACAGAGGAACAGAGGTGTTCGTACTGTCGATGACGTCAGGGAAGAGGGAATAATCCGATTGGAGATCATCAGGGATGGAATAAACATTGGATAGGTGAGAGGCAAAGTGGTTGGCCTTACTGAGGTTGTCAGGAAAGGGGCGATCATCAAGGAGAGGGTACTGGGAGAAACGTTCTTACCAAACACCTCGGAATGTGCTTAACCAGTCTACTTCAAAGCCAATATTTTACTTCAAAGTTTTACATTCAGATGAAACAATGAAGAAAATTAATGAAAAATTAAATGCCTAACAAACGAAATACATCGTGGTAGACTGACTATAATTTCTGTCGCGGAGAATAAATTTCAGCTACAACACCCATCTTGGGGATAGTACGATCGGACGTCACTAGTTCGCAGGACGAGCAGAAGCTCGAGAATTTGGCACAAAGGCGATTGCAGTCTCTTATTTATTGATTAGTAGCCGTTGTTACTAATTATTTGTGCACTATAAGATACTTTAGTCCGTTTTTCATAGTTATTTTCGTTGTTAAAATCTACAGTGCCATGCATATGCCTCACACAGCCGGAAGACAATGTGCAGGAAGCGAGCGATCAACGGTTAAATTGATAGGCGTTCACATACGAAGCCACATTACACGTGAGTGATCGAGTCAACACGCGTAACTGCATTATTTGAGGAACCGAATGTCATCATGTCTCACACGATCTCGAAATAGCCATCCCTAAGTGAAAGTGTAGTGCCGAGGAGACTTAGTGCCGTCAATCACCTCGAAATGCCGAGTGGTATGTGGTCCCTCAATTACAGCAATATGGGATACTGTTCACCATTACCTACGAAGGACGGTGCTCCAATGGAAAAACAGATATTCAATGATCACTGGTGCGGCAGTAATGGATCTGTGCCGTGGCCACTCGGTATAATGCCTACAGATTTTTATGTGTGGGGTTAGGTCATGTCAAGAGTGTCTGCACAAAGACCACAGAATCTGGTCGATCTACAGATGAAGGTAACAGCGGCCTTTTAGCAAATCCTCCGATAGTCTGCACTCCACATGGCTCAGCATGGACTGTAGGTACGATATGTACCGCATTTGCGATGACGAATATTTGAATGTTAACGTGCTGTGACGCAAACGTCACCCTCTCCTACACATATGTCCACCGTTATCAAGCAATAAATTTGAATAGTTTCTTGTGTACAGCATTTTACTCTTCTGACATTACCCGGTAGAGAACTGGAAAAAAACGAACACCCTAAACATCAACGTCATTCCATCGACAAGTGAGGCAACACGTAGTTCATCACTTAAGGAGCATATGATAACAAATTAATACCAAATGAAATACCCATGCCACAGTAAAATGTGTCTAAACAATCGCAACATTACATAGTACACTCATCCGTGGTGGCAACTTAGACGTGTATTCTCGCATCCAAACGATCGCACACATTCCAAATGGTATCCTGCGATAGACTGTACCAAGCATCTTGTGCCTTTCGTTGCAGTTCAGCGATGGTTCCCGCAGGACCTGGAGAGCGAGTAAGTTCCCGCTTGGTATGTCCCATACCTATTCGATTGGCGAGAGGTCCAGTGATCTAACTAGCTTGAGCAGTTGTTATACACTATGAACAGCAATGGTGTCGCTGCAGCTGTATGTGGATTTGCGTTGTACTACTAAAAGGCTAAGAGTACATCACCTCCCTGTCGAAGAGTAGCTGTTGGAGGCTATGGAATGTAGTGGGCACTGATTACTTTAACCTGCACAGACACCGAATATGACCTCATGTTGTAACCTAATACCGCCCCCCTCCCCTACCCACCATCGTTCAGCCTAAGATGGGAACTATGTGTCGTAGGTGAATGTGTTCTGGAAGAGGCAGTTCATCAGGTCTACGCCATACCACCCTGGCATACAGGCAGAACAAATTCTCATCACTGAGGATCACAGACCACCATTCCACTCTCCAGCTTAGGTCTTTCACATCAGAGTAGCCGTGATTGGCGGTATCATGGTGTCAGTGGTAGCCTGGTCACGTTCACGCTTGATCTTAGTCATGTTCTAAGCAGACTGTTCCCAATGGGACTTGATGACACACCAGGTGCTACATGTGCCCAGATTTCACTCCTGTAAACACTCTGTGTTTTGAAAGCAATATATGAAGACTTTCCTACTGGCTTGCTAGGCCTAACGCAAGAAAGGATTTTCTGTTGGGGTTGTCTCCCTTAGCCTTTGTTTTCTCCTCCACCACAAGGCAGTGGTTCCCTTCTCATTTAATCCCCAGAAAGTAGGGTTGCCTCATCTGCCAGCTACGCCGTTCCGAAGTCTTCCTTCTCCGTCGTCGCTGCCATTAAGGTCTTCACAAGTAACCCTGGGCATGGGTTCCATGTTATACCCCACGCGATTGGATCCCTGCCTGAACTCAGCCATCCTAACACTCCGGCCTACTGAGGTGTAGGATGCCCACCCCCGCGAGGTGGACGCGCCAGACAGGAATTACCCCAGTGGAGGAATAGGGAAGGGCATCCTACCTCCCTGGAGCTGGGTTAATGATTGTGTATGGTGCCACAATCAAAGGGCTTTCAAAACACAGACGAGCCTCGGAACGAACCATTCAGGACTTGACCCCACTGCTTCTTCAAGTATTGTTGCAAATGATGGGAGACCTGATGACATTCATCAGTACAAGAAGATGAAACCAACAGGACTAAAAAATAACCTAAATATTGGCACCCTTAATATATTAACCCTGAGTGGAAAAATGGAAGGAATGACAGATGCACTAACAGAGAGGAAGTTAGATATATTGGGATTAAGCGAAACAAAGTGGAAGGGAAAAGGTGAGAAGAATTTGAGAGGAGGAGGAAACTTGTACTGGAGTGGGAATAACAGGACTGGAAGAAATGGTGTGGCAGTGATGGTGAATAAGAATGTACAAAGCTGTATTGAAAATGTGAGATACATATCAGACAGGATCATAATCTTAAACCTGAGATTCCCAAAAGAAACACTAAAAGTAATCCAGATTTATGCACCTCAAGTGGGATGTAGTGAAGAAGAGAAGATGGATTTTGAAAATGTGTTAGAAAACCATATAGAGAGTGCTAATATAGTGATGGGGGATTTTCATGTACAGGTAGGCAAACACAGAAAGGAATTGGAGCAAGTATTGGGATGTTTTGGCTATGGAGGCAGAAATGAAGAAGGGGAAAGGCTCCTGGACTTGTGCCATAGGAATGGAATGAAAATAGCAAACAGGTGGTTTATGAAGAGAGAAGGTCATGTAATCACCAGATACAGTTGGGATGGAAGAACAAAGAGTGTAACTGATTATATTCTAGTAGATAGGGAATGGGGAGAGAAAGTAACAAATGTGAAGGTAATTCCAAGTATGGGTACAGATGGAGGCCATAGATTACTGGTGGGACAATGGAAAATGAATCAGTGTGTGAAAAACAGAAGGCAGAAGAAAGTGATGAGGATACGGGATTGGAAACTGAAGGAGAGTGAATGTGCTGAGAAGTACAGAGAATTAATCACACAAAAATTTCCAAAAGAAGTTTTCGGCGATGTAGAAAAAGAATGGAGTTTATTCAAAGACACTTTAGTCGAAGCAGCACAAGAAGTATGTGGCAGAACATCTGGAAAGGAAAAAATAAGAAAGACAAGTTGGTGGGATGATACCACAATCCAAGCAGTTGGAAGGAAAAATGGAGCATGGAGAAAGTGGTAGAATTCTAAAAATGACGAAGACCGTAAAAGATATATAGAAGAAAAGAAGAAGTGCAAAGAAATAGTGGAAACAGCAAAGAAGATGGCATGGGAAGAGTTTACAAAAAAACTTGAAGGAGATGTGAAAAGCAATAAGAAAATGTTCTATAAAATGATGAAAAATAAAAGGAAGGCTTCTGAAGTACCAGTAAAGATGGAAACAGAGGACGGTACCATTATTGAAGATCCTGGGAATATAAAAGATCTCTGAAAAGAACTTTTTAAGAAGCTGTTAAACGCTGAGGAGCAAGTACATGAGGAAACAACAAATAATGGAACAATTGAGAGAAGTTGGGAAGCACAATCAGGACAAATTACATGGGAAGAAATGGAAAAAGCTGTGAAGAAGATGAATGGGGGGAAAGCCCCAGGACGTGATGAAGTATCAGTGGACATGATAAGAGCGGCAGGTCCAGTGGGAATGCAGTGGCTGTATAGAGTACTATCAAGCGTGTGGAGAAACAGTACAATACCTGACGACTGGAGAACAGGAGACATTGTTCCCATCTTCGAGAAAGGCAATAACAGACTTTGTAAAAACTGTGGTTTTGTGATCTTCAGTCCTGAGACTGGTTTGATGCAGCTCTCCATGCTATTCTATCCTGTGCAAGCTTCTTCATCTGCCAGTACCTACTGCAACCTACGTGCTTCTGAATCTGCTTGGTGTATTCATCTCTTGGGCTCCCTCTACGATTATTACCCTCTACATTGCCCTCCAATACTGAATTGGTGAGCCTTTGATGCCTCAGAACATGTCCTGCCAACCTATCCCTTCTTCTAGTCAAGTTGTGCCACAAACTTCTCTTCTCCCCAATCCTATTCAACACCTCTTCATTAGTTATGTGATCTACCCATCTAATCTTCAGCATTCTTCTGTAGCACCACATTTCGAAAGCTTCTCTTCTTGTCTAAACTACTTATCGTCCATGTTTCATTTCCATACATGGCTACTCTCCAAACAAATACTTTCAGAAACGACTTCCTGACACTTAAATCTATACTCCATGTTAACAAATTTCTCTTCTTCAGAAACGCTTTCCTTCCCATTGCCAGTCTACATTTTATATCCTCTCTACTTCGACCATCATCAGTTATTTTGCTCCCCAAATAGCAAAACTCCTTTACTACTTTAAGTGTCTCATTTCCTAATCTAATTCCCTCAGCATCACTCAACTTAATTCGACTACATTCCATTATCCTCGTTTTGCTTTTGTTGATGTTCATCTTGTATCCTCCTTTCAAGACACTGTCCATTCCTTTCAACTGCTCTTCCAAGTCCTTCGCTGTCTCTGACAGAATTACAATGTCATTGGCCAACCTCAACGTTTTTATTTCTTCCCCATGGACTTTAATACCCACCCCGAATTTTTCTTTTGTTTCCTTCACTGCTTGCTGAATATACAGATTGAATAACATCGGGGAGAGGCTACAACCCTGTCTCACTCTCTTCCCAACCACTGCTTCCCTTTCATGCCCCTCAACTCTTATTACTGCCATTTGGTTTCTATACAAATTGTAAATAGCCATTCGCTCCCTGTATTTTACCCCTGCCACCTTCAGAATTTGAAAGAGAGTATGCCAGTCAACATTGTCAAAAGCTTTCTCTAAGCCACAAATGCTAGAAACGTAGGTTTGCCTTTCCTTAATCCAGCTTCTAAGATACGTCGTAGGGTCAGTATTGCCTCACGTGTTCCAATATTTCTACGGAATCCAAACTGATCTTCTCCGTGGTCCGCTTCTACCAGTTTTTCCATTCGTCTGTAAAGAATTCGCGTTAGCATTTTGCAGCTGTGACTTATTAAACTGATAGTTCGGTAATTTTCGCATCTGTCAACACCTGCTTTCTTTGAGATTGGAATTATTATATTCTTCTTGACGTCCGAGGGAATTTCGCCTGTCTCATACATCTTTCTCACCAGATGGTAGAGTTTTGTCAGGACTGTCTCTCCCAAGGCTGTCAGTAGTTCTAACGGAATGTTGTCTATTCCCGGGGCCTTCTTTCGACTTAGGTCTTTTATTGCTCTGTCAAACTCTTCACGCAGTATCGTATCTCCCATTTGATCTTCATCTATCTCTTCTTCCATTTTCATAATATTGTCCTCAAGAACATCGCCCCTGTATAGACCCTCTATATACTCCTTCCACCTTTCTGCTTTCCCTTCTTTGCTTAGAACTGGGTTTCCATCTGAGCTCTTAATATTCATACAAGTGGTTCTCTTTTCTCCAAAGGTCTCTTTAATTTTCCTGTAGGCAGTATCTATCTTAACCTAGTGAGATAAGTCTCTACATCCTTACATTTATCCTCTAGCCATCCCTGCTTAGCCATTTTGCACTTCCTGTTGATCTCATTTTTGAGACTTTTGTATTCCTTTTTGCCTGCTTCATTTACTGCATTTTTATAATTTCTCCTTTCATCAATTAAATTCAATATTTCTTCTGTTACCCAAGGATTTCTACTAGCCCTCGTCTTTTTACCTACTTGAACCTCTGCTGCCTTCACTACTTCTTCCGTCAAAGCTACCCATTCTTTTTCTACTGTATTGCTTTCCCCCATTCCTGCCATTTGTTCCCTTACGCTCTCCATGAAACTCTGTACAACCTCTGGTTTAGTCAGTTTATTCAGGTCCCATCTCCTTAAATTCCCACCTTTTTGCAGTTTCTTCAGTTTTAATCTAGAGTTCATAACCATTAGATTGTGCTCAAATTCCAAATCTGCCCCTGGAAATGTCGAACAATTTAAAACCTGGTTCCTAAATCTCTGTATTACCATTATATAATCTATCTGAAATCTGTCAGTATCTCCAGGCTTCATCCATGTATACAACCTTCTTTTATGATTCTTGAACCAAGTGTTAGCTATCATTAAGTTGTGCTCTGTGCAAAATTCTACCTGGCGGCTTCCTCTTTCACTTCTTAGCCCCAATCCATATTCACCTACTACGTTTCCTTCTCTCCCTTTTCCTACTACCGAATTCCAGTCACCCATGACTATTAAATTTTCCGCTCCCTTGACTATCTGAATAATTTCTTTTATTTCGTCATACATTTCTTCAATTTCTTCGTCATCTGCGGAAATAGTTTGCATATAAGCTTGTACTACTGCAGTAGGCGTGGGCTTCGTGTCTATCTTGGCCACAATAATGCGTTCACTATGCTGTTTGTAGTAGCTTACCCGCATTCCTCTTTTCCTATTCATTATTAAACCTACTCCTGCATTACCACTATTTGACTTTGTATTTACAACCTTGTATTCGCCGGACCAAAAGTCTAGTTCCTCCTGCCACCGAACTTCACTAATTCCCACTATATCTAACTTTAACCTATCCATTTCCCTTTTTAAATTTTGTAACCTACCTGCCCGATTAATGGATTTGACATTCCACGCTCCGAACTGAAGAACGCCAGTTTTCTTTCTCCTGATAACGACGTCCTCTTGAGTAGTCCCCGCCCGGAGATCCGAATGGGGGACTATTTTATCTCCGTAATATTTTACCCAAAAGGACGCCATCATCATTAACCATACAGTAAAGCTGCATGCCCTCGGGAAACATAACGGCTGTAGTTTCCCTTGCTTTGAACCGTTCGCAGTACCAGCACAGCGCGGCTGTTTTGGTTAGTGTTGCAAGGCCAGATCAGCCAATCATCCAGACTGTGGCCCCTGCAACTACTGAAAAGGCTGCTGCCCCTCTTCAGGAACCACATGTTTGTCTGGCCTCTCAAAATATACCCCTCCGTTGTGGTTGCACCTACGGTATGGCTATCTGTATCGCTAAGGCACGCAAGCCTCCCCACCAACGGCAAGGTCCATGGTTCATGTAAAAACTGCAGAGGAATAACCCTTATGAATCATACAGCCAAGATATTTGAAAGAATTTTACTAAATCGAATAAGTGAAAAGATAGAAAAGGAGCTGAGTGAAGAACAGCATTGGTTTAGGAAATCAAGAAGCACGATCGACTTGGTATTTTCTATCCGTCAAGTAATGGAAAAAAGTTGGGAGTATAACAAAAGGGTGATAATGGTTTTTATAGACATAGAAAAGGCGCATGACTCAGTTGACAGGGAAAGACTCTGGGAAGAAATGAAGAAGATAGATATAGAAGATGGATACACTAATGTTATAAAGACAATGTACAGAGGACACAACTGTAGAATTAGAACACCATTGGGGAACTCTGAATACTTCGAAATAAGACAAGGACTTAAGCAAGGAAGTATTCTATCGTCTGCACTTTTTAATGTTGTGATGGAGGGAATGAATAGGGCAGTTAAAGATATAGTAAAAGAAAAAGACAAAAAGATGATTTTTGCTGATGATATGGTAATATGGGGTGATAAAGAGGTAGATGTTCAGTTACAGCTTGATGCGTGGAAGGAAATAATGTAAAGGTATGGATTAAAGATAAATAAAGATAAGAGTGAAGTAAGTACATTTGGAAGAGAGAAACGATTCAACGGAAATATTACTTTGAATGGAGAACCACTCAAAGTGCTAGAAAGTTTCAGTTATTTGGGGAGTGAAATATCTAGGGATGGAAGAATAACTAACGAAATTAATAGGAGGTTACAGAAGGGAGGCAATTTCTACCAAACAATAAAACACCTGATTTGGAACAATGAAGTTTCAGAAAGAGCAAAACTCCTTATGTATAAGAATTATTACATCCCTATTGTCACCTATGGTGGAGAAACATGGACAATGACAGAAAGGGACTGGAGCAGACTGTAAGCAGGAGAAATGAAATTTCTCAGAGCAATTAAGGGAAAAACAAGAATGGACAGAGTAAGGAATGTAGAGATTAGAAAGGACCTCAAACAAGAAAGTACGAGAGAAGAAATTGAAAGAAAGAGATTAAGATGGTATGGGCATGTTAAGAGGATGCATGGGCAGAGACTCCCCAAAATTATGGAAGAACGAAAGATGGAAGGGAAAAGACCTAGAGGACGTCCAAGAACGCGGTGGAAAATGAGAGTGAGAATATCTGTAGAAAGGAGAGATGTGACCTGGCAGCAAGTGGAGGAAGAAAAGTGGTGGAAGGACCGAGCCAAATGGAGAGGACTCATTAGGACCCAGACCCGCCAGTAGCTGGAGCGGGATTCGGATATAGATAGATAATGTTCGGTCGCTAGTGCTGCTCGCATCTGTATAGAACCTGGTATACAGGTGTCGGAATGTTCCACAGACCACTGTTGATAGCAGCCACATATCACCAACACATTGCGACTAACATGTACACCAGTCCGTCGATACATCCACAGTGCGACGCCATTCAAACGGGTGAAGCTCTTGAACAGTGGTATATACTCGTCGATGAGGTATGGCTTTATCCTACAATGAATGTTGCAAACACCGTTCATGTCTAACCTCAGCACAGTTACTGCTTGCAGAGTCAAAACAGAGAGTGCACAGATAGGTCTGAGCACCGATGACCATGGCCATGACTATGACCATGACAAAATGTGAATCACTGACATTATAAGCCCACAGTATACACATACCCTGGTACCGCTGAGCATAATCGTTGAGGATGTTCAATTTATTTTCCGGTCACTTATATTCGACTTATAATGAGACTGGTTCTTGGTATTTTGTCGTCCTGTACGTGTAATTATTCTGACACCCACTACATCGCTCCTAACTCATCACTCTGTTGTAACAACCTCACGAAAATCTCTAAACGAGGGCATTATATTGTTTATATTGATAAACCAACAATAATTTCGCAGAAATTAGTTTAATAGCGATTTGATAAATATGATTACATAGAAACTAACAACAGATGAGCAGGACGCAAAGTTCTAAGTAATGAAACAACAAAAATGACAACAACAATAAAACTGACATTCTCTCAGTTGCCGTATCAAGAGAGATGGGTGAAATTACCACCAATACCTTTTCGCCTCTACTCCATGACACTAGTAAAAAATGGCGCTAAAACGGAGAATGACTATTTGTCTCGGCTACTAAAAACTTTCGCTTATTCTCTTACAGAGCCTGTACGTACAGCATATGGCTTGCAGTGAACATTGTCCTAAGAATAAAATGTCTATCTCAACTGTGGTTCAACTTGTGATGTCGGGTGCGAGATACTGGCTTGCTAACCACTCACGCCATGGTCATGGTGATGTTAATAACAGTAATAATAGTAATGAAAACAATAATAATAATGTCATTATGAAGAAAGATTACAAAATCTAACCTGTAATCTCCAGAAGCGGACACATTTTAACATGCGATTTAAACAACTTACTACTGAAAACAATAAACAATACTTTCTGTATTGGTACATTACTTTCACTTTGTACAAGGCATTGCAAGGTGTTGCAAATACACTAGCAAACTAAAACCACAATAAAGTGAATCTCATAGAGTTCATAAAATTGTTATAGAGAATATAAATGTATTACTGTTTCGTAATAAGTAAATTACTGTTAATCACTCATGATATTCATTGTTAAGTGAATAGGTACATGATCTGCTTCGGTTGGATCAACGAAACTGCAGAGTGAGGGTGAGGATGAAGTGAAAAGAATGGGAGGACTGTCAGAGTCCTGCTTCCGGTCACATTTACACTGTCAAGTTTGCCCAGTTCTTCTCAGTTCCAGTGTACATTACCTGATCAAAAGTATCGGGACAGCTATTAGCGGACATTAATATGGAGGGCCCAATCTTCGCCATTGCCGCTGAATCTCCGCTGTATAACAGTGGAGGAATAGCAGCCAATTATTCCTCAACAGCGGCAACGAGAAATGAGTGATGTTGAACGCTAATGTCTAGAGTAAAGTCAACGTTCTAACTCACACCAAAGGAGTCCCATGACATTCAGGTCGGGACTCAGGGTAGGACAGTCGATTTCAAAAAATTACCTTCTACAAATCATTGCCTCACAGATGCTGCTTTACGCCAGGTTTCATTGACATGCTGATGCAGTCATCGTCTCCGAAATGTTTGTATGTGGTACGCAGTACACAGTGCTGTGAACTGTTTTCTTATCCTTTCATAATTAGCGCGTTATTAATCGCAATAATGGGGCCACATAGTAACCACGTGAAACATCCCAGTACCGTCACTCCAACTTCACTACTGGCACTACACATGATGGCAGATAACGTTCTACACTCATTAGTCGAACCCAAACCCTTACATCGGATTCCCAGAGGTTATAGTGCGATTTCTCACTGCAGTTCATTCGTTTCCAGTTATTCAGAGCCCAGTGACGTCGGTCTTTACATCACCTCAAGCGTCGCTTAGCACTAACAACCGAAATGAGTGGCGTATGAGGAGCTGCTCCACCATTCCACCCCATTCTTTTTAACTCCTTAGGCACAGACACTTTCATAGCTGGACTGCTTGTTGCAATTTGGAACTCACGAGTGATTTATTCTGCTGATTTCACTCTACTTTCTATAAACACCGTCAGTCAGTTAATGAGGTGTGGCAGGTTTTTGTTCTGCTGTGGTTATTCCTTCGCGTTTCTACTTCACAATCAGATCACCAACAGTCGACTTAAGCAGTTTTAAAAGTGGTGCAACGCCCCTGATGGATTTGTTTCTCAGGTGACACAGAATGACTTGTCCACTTTACAAGGCACTGACACCATAACCTCCAGATGTCAGACACTTGGATCGGTACAAAATGTTGTATGTAGATAATCAACCAAAACTCCGATTTGGTTCGTACTGTGTGCTGTGGTCCAGCAGAACTGGTGTAAACGTTAATTAAAAGTAACACCAGAACTACTACAATATAGGAAAAGCATATCTGTGAATGACTAATAAGTAAAGCTTCCTTAGGCAGGTCGGTAGAGCGCATATCGTAGTACCAAGGGTCTTGGGATCATATCCCAATTATGACAGTTTTTGTTCCTGTATTATGCGTGGAAGTTTTATATGACACTACTTATACTTCCGCACGTGTGACGCAATTGTTTCTTTATTGTACTGTTCCGATTGTTTATGTTTATTCTGTCAAACTATAGATGCACTAGCCGCTTCACGTCTGCACTGATGTACCTGTCAGACAAAACATCACACCTATCTAGACAAATGTACTCAGGGTTTGAACGCGGGACCTTCGGCACGACGAGCTCACGCTCTACCAACTCATCAACGCAAGATCTACAAGCCTGTCACGCACAGATACACCTTTCATGTGTTCCGTAGTTCTGTTGTTACTGTTACTTACCAGCTATGCAAGTTCTGCTGGACGATAGCTCATATTTCGAACTAAATCGATGTTTTGGTTGATACTCTATCTACATACAACATTTGGTATCCATATGAGTGTCTGAAATCTGGACGTATGGATGTGAGCTCTCCTGACCAACCAGGCCTGCTGTTACTCCTTCTCTACTGAGGTAATAATTTCGTTATTCTTTGCGAAGTCCTGATTTGCATAAGGGTTAGGACCGATTCTGTTTCTACTAATACGTAACTAGACAGTCCAGCGAGAAATAAAAGTTGTAGACCGTACAGCAGGCACTATAATACGTGGGACTTAGGAAAGGCAGAAAACGTGTGGACGGAGCCTAATGAGCTATCATTGGTTGCACAATAAACGCATACACTTTATTTAAGGAAATAATTTATTAAAAACAATCATTTTAAAAAAAATTGACTGTAGCACAAGCTACACTGTCGGCTGAAGGCCTTGTTAAGAAAGTATTGAAAATTAGTATTCGGCATTAGGCCACGGGCAATACTTCAAAACAATTAATGGTTAAAGGCCTGAATTACAAGTGAGGAAGACAACTACACGTTGAAAATACAGTAAGTATACGGTTTAGGTTTTTATGTTGCTAACGCCACGTAGCGCTCTATATGAACATCACTGACTGTGCTGTGTGAAGTCTGTGGCTGGTTTGCACTGTTGGAATATTTGCTTTTGTAGTGTTGGGCAGTTGGATGTGAACAGTGCGTAGCGTTGCGCAGTTGGTGGAGAGCCGCCAGCAGTGGTGGATGTGGGGAGAGAGATGGCAGAATTTTGAGAGCAGACGATCTGGACGTGTGTCCATCAGAAAGAGTAAATTTGTAATATTGTATATCATGAACTGATATATATATATATATATATATATATATATATATATATATATATATATATATATATATATGATGAGTTTTGAACATTATTAAGGTAAACACATTGTTTTGTTCTCTATCAAAATCATTCATTTGCTGACTATGCCTGTCACTAGTTACTGCCTTCAGTAGGTAGAATCTTTTATTTAACTGGCAGTATTGGCGTTCGCTGTATTGCAGTAGTTCGAGTAACGAAGTTTTTTGTGAGGTAAGTGATTCATGAAGGTTATAGGTTATTGTTAGTCAGGGCCATTCTTTTCTAGGGATTGTTGAAAGTCAGGTTGCGTTGCAATAAAAATATTGTGTGTCAGGTTAGTGTTGATCCGAATAAGTAAAGAGCTAAATGTCTGAGTACGTTCAGTGCTGCTCAGCTGTTTGAAAATTCAATAACGTAAGAGGTTCATCAGCACTTTAATTTATCATTTTCTCTAAGGGGACGTTTCATATGTAGACCCTTAGCCGAGGATACCTCCCTGGAATCATCTGATTTTTTTCTTGTAGTTTGAGTAATTAGTGTAGTTATTGTCTATCGCTAGCGCGTAATTGTAGAGAGAATTTTCTTTGTAGTTGTAGTTTTTCATTGTTACAGTGTAAAACGGTTGTGGCATGCATGTAGATTTGCACCAAGTATTTCGCAGCCGTGCTTCCAATTAATTAGATATTATTTTCAGTCCTTTTTTAATGTGTTTTTTCTTTTTGCTCTTCAAATTGTGCTTTCCTGTGTTATCGTGTGAAATATTGTGACAATTATGGCGTGTGAAAAATGTAACACAAGGCTGCAAAGTAAGTTGAGAAATGACAGTGAAGACGAGAGTAGTGTGTTAACGCCACCGTGTAGTGAATTAACAAATATTCAAAATAGTAATTTGGTAACTATGCATAGGGAAATGGACCAGGCAATAAATAATGGTGTAGACAGTGAAACAATTAGTGAACAGGGAAGCATTGTCGATCGATCGGTCGGCAACAGCTCACCACAGGAATCCGAAATGAGAGGACAAAATTCTGCAAATACCGTAGATTCAGGTTTTGCGTCCTCACTTTTTCTCAGTTAAGTCAAGACACATTTCCTGCTTTTCAAAATACGAATGCTGCCAGTGCAAATACACAGCCGATGGACACAAAGGAACATGTCCCAGACACTAACACATTATGATTGCAATTATTGCAACAAATGGATCAAAATGAAAAACAATCACAGCAACAAATGGAACGAAATCAGAAACAAATTAAAGAAAGACTTCAACAAACACGTGAAGGTTTAACTGCTGAGTTACTTAATGTCGAATCGAAATGTCAAAACGTATGTAATGACGTAAAAACACAAATCTGTAAGAATTTTCAACCTATTTTTTCGCGACTTGAAAGTGCATTACAGAATCACGAAGCAGCCATAAAAGAACTGCAAACTATTTTTCATTAAAATCACGAGACCCTGCGGGCTAAAATTGACTCAGTTGCATCTACCATTTCGTTTCTGCAACTTGCAAAAACTTAGGAAAACTTAAAGGACACAGTACTTACTCTGAAAATTGGTTCAGAAAGACACATGGAGGAAATTAATTCATTATCAGAGAAAGTAGTCGAACTTTCGGATCAGCTAAATAATTTATCTACGAAGGTAGATGATAATTTGCATGACATGAGACCCACAGTCTTTAATGACACAGAAGAGTACGAACAAATTATGAAATTCAAACAAAACCAGAATCAAATTAATACACAGTACAAAAGAGAAATCCGGGAAGTACAAGATCAGTTGACACAGGTAATACAAGAGTTACATACTTCAGAGGACACTCGCGCTCCAATACGGGTAGAGGTACAAAGAATTATGGAAAAGCCACAAAATAATAACACAGGGCATTTCGGAAATTATGAAAGAAGGTGGCAAGGTGCACCGAATTTTGAGATGGAACCGCCGACACAACGTAACAATGACCGATATGCGACTTGCCGACATGATGACTTTGACTATAAGCTGTTCATTACTACACGTAAATTCAAAACATTTAAGAATTCTGGCCACGACATTCATCCACAAGCGTGGCTTCATCAATTCTCTCATTGTTTTCCTCCCAACTGGTTATTAGAGCACAGATTAGAATTTATGTGTGGCTATTTAGAGAATGAACCAGCTGTAAGAATGCGATCGGTCATCCTTGACTGTCACAGTGAAGGAGAATTCTATGATGCCTTCTTCTCAACATATTGGTCTCAAGCTACTCAAGGCCGAGTAAAATATAGCATCATAATGATGAAACATTTCGAACAATCTGAATTTTCCAGTTTTATGAAATATTTTGAAGACAGGTTGCACAAGAATTAGTACCTGTCAAACCCATACAGCCCCTCAGAACTCATCCGCATATGCTTAATCAAATTACCCGAACATTTACGACATATTATTTTGGCAGGACGTTGCAAAGACCACATTGAAGCTTTTCAGGGACTCATACAAGAATTGGAAATCGACACTGACAATCTCGGATCATGAAAACAGGAACACAGTAATTACATGTCACATCCGTCATAATTCCGTGACTACAGAAATAATAACTGCACACGACAAGGCTATTCTTACAACGCAAATCGTGACCAAAACAGAAACCACCCATATGACAACCACTGGCAGAGTAATAATAATCACAGGGAAAGATCACCTCTCCGTGGTAATGACTATGACAGAGACATTCAGAGAAATTTACAATATGGGAACCAATATAATTATTATCAACGGAGACAGAATAACTTCAGACGCAACAGTTCAGTGTGCAGTTACGATTCAGGGAGAAGTTCTCCACCACGTGACCGATAAGAAAGAAACGATGGAATCTACCGACATGACGACAGAAGATATAATCGTAACGACAGACCTGAACTTCGTCAGAACTGGCGGGATTCAAACAGGGCAGGGTCCTCTCGACAAGGTGAATTTGTTGAAGTTAGATCCCCAAATCCCAATAACAATGCGCGCCAACAATGAGACAATGACTCGCACCGCAGGCAGCCACGTGCGCCAGCTGGCTGAGAAAAAAATAACATACACGCTAACCTTGAAAAAAATGTTAGCATTCCTTATCGACGTATACAACATGATAATTGCTTTGAAGTTGAAACTCTGCGTACTAGGATGGGTAAAGGATTGCACCACATTTCACAAGTAAAACCATTTTTTGATAGATAATCTACTTTTTATTTTAGTCTCTGCCATTAAATTTTTCACTTCACATTACTAGTATGCTTTGTCAGACTTAGAAACTGTTAACATGCAACAATGTTTGAAGTTAAATATCCAGTCAAGAATAAAGAGAACTTATTTAAACAGTAATTACGAATGCATTGTTATAGTGAACAGATGACACAGTGTTGATATTTGTACATTCTAGCTTGTTAGTTGCACGATTACTTAACGAATATACGGCTTACATCTTAGAACATATACTGCTAATGAGATTTTAATGCAACATTTGGGTTTAGTCGAAAAGACGTTCTTTATTTGAAGTACATTCTGTGAGATTAAAGATGACTTAGCAATTGGATTCTTTGACAGCTACACGATTATATCACGACGCTACTAATGTGTGACACAATTTACATTGTTGCTTTTGCGGTGTATCTGTTTTATATCTGAACAGTTTTTCTAAATTCTTCTGGAAAGTAAAACATGTTTTAGTAGCAACTTTTGTGGTATATTTACAATGAGACAGCCTTTTTCATAGCACAAAATTACGTTACAGTATAGTACTTTCTTAATCACGGTAATGTACGTAATAACTACGGTATCTATATACACAGCATTTCACTTTGTTTATTGCGAGGTAAGTACATTGACTTCTGCAGAACTTTCCTTATGGACGACGATAATTACGACACTTGACACACTTTTTACCCTTAAGTAATGACAGAGATTATCTTACAACAAGACGAACAGTTTAGCTCTACAGTACACATATTTCAGTGATTGATTTTGTACTTAAAACATTTATTTTTAAAGGTTTTTGAAATACAAAGATACAAAGGTTTTCCGTGATACATTTCAATCCATTGCTGTAACCTCTAACACCTGAAGGTATAATTACATTAATCCTCAGAGGGGTACACGCCTACATTGTGTACTAAGTGTGTAGCGAGCGCTAGGAGCCCTAGCTAACATGGTATTTGCTTATACAACTACACACAACGGTACCATATTTCTCTAACACAGAATTACACAGCTATCTGATTATTTAACAGAGAAACAAACAATTTTTTACTACGTCAGTGACACACGTTTACGCAATTACCCATTGGATAACTTCTCACTTAAGAAATTGTATTTTGTCTGTACTTTGTGAACTGTTCATATTTTTTCGCAACCATTGTGACACTATGAGAGCTTTGAATGATGAATTTGGTATGGGATCATGATTTTTATAGTGCGTTTGGGATAGATGACACTATTGAAACGAGCTGTGAATTTTTTTAGGTTTTGAATTTATTGCAGAAAGCTATACTGTTTTTGAGATTTGACTGAGGTGTTATGACATTATTATTTCAACGACGATGTGTATTATGCTGTTGAGGTATGTTTATGATCAATAAGCTGATGCAATATGGGGAATTTGATTATGCTACATATTTATTATGGTGAAATATTGAAGAAGTGTCGACGAATATGTATATGTGTAATAAAGTACGGAATAATGAGTAGTGGTTAGGGAGTCTGATTTGTGAAAAAGGATGTTGGCAACCAAGAATCGTACTTAAAGAGTTAAGAAATGTGCGCCTATGCGTGAATGTATCACAACACTGATATTCATGAGAATTCGTTTCTACGCATTTCTACTGTAATTTTTCGATCTGTCAAAATTTTTTTTATATGAGACTGTCACTGTAGCGCAAACTGCTGTCATAAATATTTCGGTAAAAAAGTTAAGAGACCTTCACGTAATGCATTGTGGGCGCCCAGCTGGGCCAGTTGCCTGGAGAAAAAGCCAGATGGAGAAAAAAAGAGGCCATTAAACTCGCAATGGACATTCCTTTGTAGAAAGCATCGCAAATATGACACGTTATTACTTTGAAACATATGATTATATTGTGGAGTGCATGCTTTGTGCTACTTACTGAAATCTTATAAACTGTTGGGAAATATTCTTACATCTGCACACCTGATTATGACAAGTGTCTTTCAAGGTGAGTTGAGTTAATTTCTACTGACTTATGAAATGCCACATGGCTATTGAATGATGTTTTTATGCTTTGCTTTGTACATAGTTTCTTATTTCATTTGATATCTGGTTTCCAGCTGTGTTGCAGCATTCATTTTATAAAATAAAATTAAATACATTTGCTAATGTAAACACGTTCTGTCAACAGATCAGTTAAGTAATAATTTTATGATCCACATTCTTAAAAGAAGGAGCACTAGGAAAGGAAAGATCAATAAGAAGGGACTAATAACAGTAACTGCATACATAATTTTCTTTTCAACTACTTGGCAATTTTTTTTTTTGCAGAATAAATTGTTGTGGTGCACCACTTTAATGACATAGACATTAAGATGTGAATAGACATTTCCCTTATCTGCATTGTTGTCTTTAGTGTACTATTTTTTCTGCTTGTGGGTTTGTCATGTTTAGATATAAGTTATTGCATTTGCTGCTGCTGACTGCCAGGCATAGTGCTACTGAATTTCACTTTGTATTACTCTGTTAAGCCAGTTTTACTACTGATTTATTTTACTTGTTTGCTACACATTGCCTTATATTAGTTGTAATATTGCATTTGCTTTGCTAATTTAGATATACAGCTGCTTGTTTTGCCAATTTGCATTTTTTTGTCATTGCTGTTTGTGTTAATTTTATGTGCTGCTGCATTGCCTTGTCCCATAGTATATATACCTGAGCTCAGTAGATTTAAGTTAGCTTAAGAGGAGGTAGACTGAATAAGAAACCAACTAAGAAAAATAGGGAAAAAATGCATTGAGAAATTATATGACAAAGATTTGGGCAAAAATGAATATTGTGCAATGAGAAATATTTATTTTCAAAGAGGATACGAACAAAACAATAGGGTTTACGGAAAGCAGGGTTAGATAGGTTTTTTTTTTTTTTTTTTTTTGTAACTAGCAGATGTTGAAATAAGAGGAAAGATCTATGGAATGAAGTTTTTGGTTGCACTGCAGTACCAAATGTTACGCTGAAAACGAACCCTGTCCTTTCTTTTTGTGTTATTGCGCTATGTGTTTGTGTACCCTTGTGTATTTGTGTTTTTCCTGTCTTTATGTGTTTAGCTAATAAGATTTATGTTGTAGCATTTTTCTAATACTAAGCTACATTCACTATGATGAGGAATACTGTTATCCTCAAATATAACTTGCATAAATTTTACTTTGTAAACATTTTTAGACATTATTTTTGAAAGCTATTCAGATCTTTTATGTATTTACTTATGTCATAATTCCTGTAACACTGATGTATATGTATATTTCTATTCTTTTGTAAAGCCAGTATTACTACAAATGTTATCTGTATTATTATGTTCTTTAATGATGTATTTTGTAGCTTTGTAATTGTATTCTGATGTTGTATATTTATAATTGTATAGACACCAGTTCTTCAAAGTAAGTTACATAACACTGTGGTCGTTTCTGTTGGTCATAATATATGAGCAATATTTGAGGAGTAGGGACTGTTAGTGTTAGCATGTGTGTTAATAATTCAGCAAGGGACTCGTTAACAGCACTGCTGGTTCTAAGGACAATTCCAAAAACTTTGTGAGTGCACAACTGGTGGTTTATGGACTTGCTATATTGTCCACAAGACTCTTCGGCGGTGATTGTGCACCTGCACAGTTGCAACAGATGGCTTCTGGCCGTTTATACATGGACAGCAGTGGGTCTGCACCATTGATGGCCCATCAATACCCTACTCTGTACCAGGACTACAGTGGGTCTGCTCTGTGATGACCTACCTACCAATATTCTTCAAAACTTCGACTGACTTTGTTGTGTGTTGCTCTGTTGTGGCCCATTAACTGTCTGCATGTCAAAAGACAGCACTGTCTTTCCATTGGAAGGACAACACCACTTCTTCAAGACTGCATGGAAATCTGTGATTAGTATTGTGATGGATGATAGGACTGTCTTTATGAGAACAATTTTTCTTTTGACCAACATTACATCAATAAGTGTGTGCATTTGATATCTTTGTTGTTGTAATTATGAAAAATTTCATCAAATTATCATTAGCCACTGCCAAAAATAATTTGTAAAATTTTTTGTGCGGCATGGCGGCTATGTAAGTAGGTGGTTTAGGTTTTTATGTTGGTAACGCCACGTAGCACTCTATACGAAAATCACTGACGGTGCTGTGCGAAGTCTGTGGCTGGTTTGCATTGTTGGAATATTTGCTATTGTAGTGTTGGACAGTTGGATGTAAACAGCACGTAGTGTTGCGCAGTTGGAGGTGAACCGCCAGCAGTGGTGGATGTGGGGAGAGAGGTGGCAGACTTTTGAGAGCGGACGATCTGAACGTGTGTCCATCAGAAAGAGTAAATTTGTAATATTGGATATCATGAACTGATAGATATACGATGACTTTGGAACATTATTAAGGTAAATACATTGTTTCGTTCTCTATGAAAATCTTTCATTTGCTAACTATGCCTATCAGTAGTTAGTGCCTTCAGTAGTTAGAAGCTTTTATTTAGCTGGCAGTATTGGCGCTCGCTGTATTGCAGTAGTTCGAGTACCGAAGATTTTTATGAGGTAAGTGTTTCATGAAGGTTATAGGTTATTGTTAGTCAGGGCCATTCTTTTGTAGGGATTGTTGACAGTCAGATTGCGTTGCGCTAAAAATATTGTGTGTCAGTTTAGTGTTGGTCAGAGTAAGTAAAGAGCGATATGTCTGAGTAAGTTCAGTGCTGCTCAGCTGTTTGAAAATGCAATAACGTAAGAGGTTTATCAGCACTATAATTCATTATTTTTTCTATGAGGACGTTTCAATAGCAAAATGATTTCTAAAACTATTATTAAAAAATTGACTGTAACACAAGCTACACTGACGGCTTAAGGCCTTATGAAAAAAGAATGCAAAATATTTGTTGGCTGAAGGCCACAAGCAATAGGAATAATTTAAACAAAATATTATTTTCAAGCAGTTGACACAATCAGACCAAATAAAGAAGGGAATGATCCACAGACAGTACTCCCAGGATCGGCCTGAGATAGTCCCTGCAGCTGGGTAAGCGCTGAGACAGGCAGCCAAGAGTTATGCTCTCCTAACAAGATGGCAACTCAAACTAGGGACAGTTTAATTGCCTATAAATCCTCTTACCAAATCCACCTAACGTGTGATAACCGGTAAATAATCCAAGTGAGGGTGAAGTGACAGACAGCACTGCATCTTTAGCATCCGGTGTTTAAAACCTCAAAAGGCAGAAGGAACCATCACAACCATGGTAGACAATAGAAACTACAATCCACACCACAGTCAAGGAGACTGTCGAACTACACGTCATGCTGGACAGCATTGGCAAGATGAGGAAAAGTACATTGCTGCAAAATACGCTAATCTCCAGGGCAGGTAAATGAAGCGTCAGCGGACACTAGGCAGTAAAATACCGGTGTGTGCACTTCATCAATAATAACATAAAATTCAAAAACTAATAAAAGGCAGTAGAAGAATGCTAATAGATTGTGTCAACTCGACACACTCCACTTGTTTCTGTTTGTCTCATGGTGACCATGCGAGCAGCAATGCATTAACAAACGGCGTGACCACAAAATAGTAGAGGTTTCACTACTGGATTAATGTTCACTCAACTCAACGTCCTGGATCTGGTGGACAACGAGGTTGTGGCCCTCCCAACTACAGCCCCTCGAACCGGTAATGCCTGCATGCCGCCAGTGGTCCCGGCATATCCATGTGCTGGCGGACCTCTCTGCTGCTCTGTCCCCACCGAACTGCCACACTCTCCTGACCCAAAAAACACTTGATGTCCTTCCAAAGATAGTACGGGTACTAGTCTTCGATAAATGCTGCTGCTGCCACTCGTGGACAGACAATGCCAGCAAACGTAGTGGAGCTAGTAAACAGAAGAAGGAAACGAGACACCACTATCCCCATTACACTATGCGAAACTACCAGTGGCACCAATGCAAGCCACACATGGCTCAAAGATGGAGGACACACATTGCGATACAAGCGCCTACTATTGTTCCTGCAGTATATAGTGTAATGTAGTGCTACCTCGCCGTAGGCCAGGTATTACCTTTTAACTGTGAGTTATTTTTTATGTTAAACTACAGCCTAGTAGACTATTATCGGTAATCAAGGTACGTACTTCATATTTGTAAACAAGTAAATGTTATTCCTTGCATTTTAAATCTTCATTTATCAGACAAAACTAGTGTAATTTTCTTTTTTATTATTGATGCATTGATCAAATTTACTCCAGTATAATTCGAATGATGTTTAGAGATAGTAAGACATGTTATTCCAATAGAACACTTCACTGTAATATGCGCATTGATTAAATCTTGATAGTGAAAGTTCAGGCATTATAATAATATTCGAAATCATGATCACGCCATCATTATATACACATACAGGATACGCTTCATAAACTGAAATAAGTCACCACTTCACTTTGTGCAGAAAGAGGACATCAAGAATGGATCTGAGAGTTGAAGGTCTGAACGCCTTAGTTACTGGAGATAATCTGATTATACGGAGACTTGACGCATTTTGGTGTGAGTGACAGATGCATTAGTCGTTATCTACTCATCATCTAGTGTGGAAAGTTTACAGGCTGACGAAATGAGTGCGTACTGGGTTATAGTTCAAGTTTAGCAAGTGACAGCCGAATAAAACGTTGTCACCTGATACAGTTTTGGCATATAATTTACGCACATTGACCTCATTCATAAAAATGCTTACTTTTCGTGTCTTATTACGTTCGCAAACTTAAATTTAGCACTCGCAATCAGGTACTCTTTACATCACTTGTAGTTATCTGTTGAAGTAGCAACACTCAAGTGTCAGAGCTGCATGTCGTAACCTCACAGAGTATACGCCAAGAGGAAAACGGATGCTTTTACAGTATGTTTTTGATACACATAGTTAGCAAGCCAGTGCTTCCTGAAACGTAATATTTTTCTGCAAGTTTAATGTGATAAAACATGCAACTAATTTGTACACATATGATACTAACCATTGTTAAGTGCACATATACTATTTGACCAAAAGTATTTCGACACCTGTTAATTCACATTCAGATAGTGTGAGTTCACCCTTCCACTTTTTCATGGCTCCGAGTCTATTGGGGAATCTTTCACTGAGCTTTCTTAATCTCTCTGGAGGCATGAGAGCCCACTCTTCCGCAAAAGCCGAAACCAGAAAAGGTAATGTTGTTAAACTCTGGCGTATACAGCGAACACAAGGTCCAAACTCTTTCCGGAGGTGTTCCATTAGGTTCCAGTTGGGACCCAGGGTGAGTCAGTCCCTTTCAGGAATGTTATTATCCACGAACCAGCGCCTTACAGATGCTGATTTATGATCAGTGCACCACCATTCTGATAGAATATCGTTCCAGAACTGTTTCTTTACCATATGCAGCGCATAATAGGCAGTTCATATCGACAGCTAAACCGTTGCAAATATAATTCTTACAAAGGTGACTAGCAGAACCAAATAAATCTAGGCAGTGTTTGATGTTACATTACAGACGACTTCCATCAGTTGTGACTTTAATTTGTTCAAATGATACAGTTCTTACACATATACCATTCTATAGCAGTTCCTGTAGTACAGTACTAGTGACAACATTTGAATGATATATATTTTACTAACAATGAAACAGTTTCTTTTTAATTCCTCGTGGTTGACGCAATAAAGCGAGGTGTCATTTAAATGACGAAACCAAAATCTTTCCTAACACCAGGCGCACCTGGAGAAAGAAAAATTAATTCATTTTGGAAATTCACAGGGAGTAAGGAATGGTCCTGGCCGTTGCTCTGCTTATTGTGCTGCATACCGGGTATACTTAAAGCAGTTCACAAAATATACCAAAGAGAACCACCAATGACTGATATTTAAGAATACTGTTCTCTTGATAACTTCAAACGAAGTAGAACTATCAGAAACGGGGGGACTGCACCAAGATGTTTCACATGCAGGACAAGAGATGAAGCAAACAGTTAAAGGCAAAGCTCTAGATTAAGGATGATCGTCAAATATTAGCAACAAATAATTCAACATGTGAGGTTGCCTCAGGAGAAGAAGTCATGATGAGCCCAAATAAGCCAACCAGAAAACAAACAACGTAGTTCTCTCTGTAGGTATTTTAATACCATATGTGGTCATTACTTTGCATCCCCTTCTATAACCCGTCAACCCCTGACAGCAGACATTAAATCTTACTAATACCAAAATCCTGGAATCGGTGACTTTGTGTCATATAAAACATCAAAAAATATTTTGCAGCACCTCTGTTCCGAGAATTCCGGAAACTGTACAGAAAATTTAAATAGAAATCAACGTAAACATTGAAACTTCCCCTTAGAAAAAATTATGAATGATTGTGCTGATAAAGCCCCTACGTTATATGATTTTCAAACAGATGAGCAAAACTGAACATGCACAGACATTTCTCTCATTACTTATTCAGATCATCAATAAACTGACACACAATATTTTTAGCACAACGCAACCTATACCTTTCATGAATCACTTACCTCACAAAAAACTTCGGTACTCGAACTAATGCAATACAGCGAGTGCCAATACTGCCAGCTAAATAAAAGATTCCAACTACTGAAGTCACTAACTACTGACAGGCATACTTAGCAAATGACAGATTTTAATTGAGAACAAACAATGTATTTACCTTAATAGTGTTCAAAAGTCATATCTGTTCATGATATCCAGTCATACAAATTTACTGTCTCTGATGGACACACGTCCAGATCACCCACTCTCAAAACTCCGCCAGCTCTCTCCCCACATCCACCACTGCTGGCGGCTCATCTCCAACTGCACAACGCTATGCGCTGTTCGCATCACACTGCCCAACACTACAATAGCGAATATTACAACAACGCCAACGAGCCACAGACTGCACACATCACAGCCAGTGATTTTCATACAGAGCGCTACGTGGCGTTACCAATATAAAAACCTAAACAGCCTACTTACATAGCCCCCATGCTCCCCACGAAAAATTTTATAAATTGTTTTGGGTACTGGCCGATACATATTTGTTAAAAAAATTTTATACTAACGCTAACAAATATATCAAATGCACACACTTATCTATACAATGTTGGTCAAAATCTAAAATTTTCTCACAGTCCTTAGAGACAGTCCTGATCATTCATCACAGTATTAATTACAATTTTATGCACAAAGTCTGAGCAGTAAAGGAAAATGCACACGGCGGTAGTGGATTTCCATGTAGTCTTGAAGAAAAAAGTGTTGTCTATCCAACAGAAAGACAATGCTGACTCTTGACATGCAGACAGGTAATGGTCCACAACAGAGGAAACCCACAGCAGTGTCAGTCGAAGTTAAAGAATATTGGTAGGTAGGTCATCACGGAGCAGACCCACTGTATTCCTGGTAGAGAGTATGGTATTGGTCGGCCATCAAAGTTGCAGACCCACTGCAGTCCTTGTAGAGACGGCCAGCAGCCATCTGTTGCAACTGTGCATTTGCACAATCACCATCGAAGAGTCTTGCGGACAATATAGCAAGTCCATAAACCACCACTTGCTCACTCACAAAGTTTTTGGAATTGTCCTTAGAACCAGCAATGCTGTTAACCAGTACCTTGCAAAATTACAAAACATGTAGAAACAATAACAGTCCCAACTTCTCACATATTGTGCATAAACTATGAGCAACAGCATATGTGCACTGAAATGAATGCTTACAAGTTACTTAATTTGATGAACTAGTGTCAATTACAATTTTATAACATGAGAATACAATCACAAAGGTACAGAAAACACCATTAAAAACATAATAATACAGATAACATTTGTAGTAATACAGGCTTTACAAAAGAATAGAAACAAACATGTACATCAGTGTTACAGGAATTATGACATAAGTAAATAAATAAAATAATGAGAATATTTTTCGAAACATTAATTTCACACATGAGCACTAAAACAGAACAGAATAAATAATATCTAAACATCTTTACAAAGAAAATAACATATTATTAGTAAATTTCTACAACATAACTCTTATCAGATAAACACATAAAGACAGGAAGAACGCAAATACACAAGGATTCACAAACACATAGCGGAATAACACAAAACGGAGGAATAGGGTTTGTTTTACTGTAGTATTTTGCAAACAAAACTTTCTTCACTTGTAGGAGATCTCCCTTCGTTCATCATTACTCCCTCAAAGTCCTATCTACACTTGCTTTCTGTCATATATGCAATTCCTCTTCCAAAATAATTATTCTTCATTGTACAGTACCCTTTTCTTTAAAAAAACTTTTTTGTATAATTTCTCAATGCATTTCTTCCAATTCATCGCAACTCATTCTGTCATATAGCCTACTCCTACTCAAGCCAACTTAAATCTACTGAGCTCAGATGTATATACTAAGGAACGAGGCAATGCAGCAGCACAAAACAATTAACACAAACAGCAATGACAAAAAAATGCAAATTGGCAAAGCTAGTGGCAATAAATATAGATTAGCATAGCAAATGTAACATTACAACTAATATGAGCCAATGTGCAGCAACAAGGCAAATAAATCAGTAGTGAAACTAGCTTAACAGAGTAATGCAAAGTGAAATTCAGTAGCACTATGCCTGGAAGTCAACAGCAGCAAATGCAATAACTTATATCTAAACATGACAAACCCACAAGCAGAAAAAATAGTACATTAAAGACAACAATGCAGATAAGGGAAACGTCTATTCACATCTTAGTGTCTATGTCATTTAAGTGGTGCACCACAACAACCTATTCTACCAAATAAATTACCAAGTAGTTAAAAAGAAAATTATGTATGCAGTTACTGTTTTTAGTCCCTTCTTATTGTTCTTTCCTTTCCAAGTGTTCTTTCTCGAAGAATGTGGATCATAAAATTATTATTTAATAGATCTGTTGGTAGAAAGTGTTAACATTTGTTGTTGTTGTGGTCTTCAGTCCTGAGACTGGTTTGATGCAGCTCTCCATGCTACTCTATCCTGTGCAAGCTTTTTCATTTCCCAGTACTTACTGCAACATACATCCTTCTGAATCTACTTAGTGTATTCATCTTTTGGTCTCCCTCTACGATTTTTGCCCTCCACGCTGCCCTCCAGTATTAAATTGGTGATCCCTTGATGCCTCAGAACATGTCCTACCAACCGATCCCTTCTTCTGGTCAAGTTTTGCCACAAACTTCTCTTCTCCCCAATCCTATTCAATACTTCCTCATTAGTTATGTGATCTACACATCTAATCTTCAGCATTCTTCTGTAGCACCACATTTCGAAAGCTTCTATTCTCTTCTTGTCCAAACTATTTATCGTCCATGTTTCACTTCCATACATGGCTACGCTCCATACGAATACTTTCAGAAATGACTTCCTGATACTTAAATCAATACTGGATGTTAACAAATTTCTCTTCTTCAGAAACGCTTTCCTTGCCATTGCCAGCCTACATTTTATACCCTCTCTACTTCGACCATCATCAGTTATTTTGCTCCCCAAATCGCAAAACTCCTTTACTACTTTAAGTGACTCATTTCCTAATCTAATTCCCTCAGCACCACCCGACTTAATTAGACTACATTCCATTATCGTTGTTTTGCTTTTGTTGATGTTCATCTTATATCCTCCTTTCAAGACACTGTCCATTCCATTCAACTGCTCTTCCAAGTCCTTTCCTGTCTCTGACAGAATTACAATATCATCGGCGAACCTCAAAGTTTTTATTTCTTCTCCATGAATTTTAATACCTACTCAGAAATTTTCTTTTGTTTCCTTTACTGCTTGCTCAATATACAGATTGAACAACATTGGGGAGAGGCTACAACCCTGTCTTACTCCCTTCCCAACCACTGCTTCCCTTTCATGTCCCTTGACTCGTATAACTGCCATCTGCTTTCTGCACAAATTGTAAATTGCCTTTCGCTCCCTGTATTTTAATCCTGCCACCTTTAGAATTTGAAACAGAGTATAGCAAATGCATATAATTATATTATTTTATAAAACCAATGCTGCAACACAGATGGGAACCAGATATCAAATGAAATAAGCAACTATGTGAAGCAAAACATAAAAACATCATTCAATAGCCATGTAGCATTTCATAAGTCAGTAATAATGCTGTCAACTCTCGTAGAAAGACACTTGTCATAATCAGGCGTGCAGATGTAGGAATATTTCCCATCAATTCATAAGCATTACAGTAAGTAGCACAAAGTACGTGCTCCACAGCATAATCATATGTTTCCAAGTAATAGCGTGTCATATTTGCGATACTTTCTACAAAGGAATGTCAATAGCGAGGTTAATGGCCTCTTTTCTCTCCACTTAATGGCTTTTTCTCCAGGCGACTCGCACAGCTGGGCATCCACAACACATTACATCAAGTTCACTTACCTTTCTTACCGAAATATTTATGACAGCAGTTTGCGCTACAGTGGCAGTCTCACATAAAAAAATTTCACAGGTGGATAATATGCGTTAGTAATGTGTAGAAGCAAAATCCTATAAATGTAACAGTTTCCAAAAAATTTTCGCCGGCATTGTGATACATTCAAGCATTTCATAACTCTTAAAGTATGCTTCTTATTATCCAACATCTTTTTTCACAAATCAGAGTCCCTAACGACTACTCATTATTCCCTACTTTATTACACATATACATATTCGTCGACACTTCTTCAATATTTCACCATAATAAATACGTAGCATCATCAAAAGCCTCATATAGCATTAGCTTATTGATCATAAACATACCTCAACAGCATAATACACATCGTCGTCGTAATAATAATGTCATAACACCTCAGTCAAATCTCAAAAACATCATAGCTCTCTGCAATAATTTCAAAACCTAAAAAAATTCTCTGCTCATTTCAAAACTGTCACCTATTCCATACGTACTATAAAAATCATGATCCCATACCAAATACATCATTCAAAGCTCTCATGGTGTCACAATGGTTGCGAAAAAATATGAACAGTTCACAAAGTACAGACAAAATACAATTTCTTAAGTGTGAAGTTATCCAACTGTGTAATTGCGTAAACATGTGTCACTGACGTAGTAAAAAAATGTTTGTTTTTCTGTTATATAATCAGATAGCTGTGTAATTTGTGTGTTAGAGAAATATGGTACCGATGTGTAAAGTTGTATAAGCAAATACCATATTAGGTAGGGCTCCTAACGCTCGCTACACACATCACACACAGTAGGCGTGTACCCCCCTGAGGAATAACGTAATTATACCCCCAGGTGTTACAGATTACAGCAATGGAATGAAATGTATCACGGAAAATCTTTGTATCTATGTAATTCAAAAATCTTTAAAAATAAATTTTTTTGTACAAAATTATTCACTGAAAAACGTGTACTGTATCGCTAAACTGTGCGTCTTGTTGTGAGATAATCTCTGTCATTACCTAAGGGTATACAAATGCGCCAAGTGTCGTAATTATCGTCGTCCATGGGCAAAGTTCTGCAGAAGTCAATGTACTTACCTCGTAATAAACAAAAGTGAAATGCTATGCATATAGATATCGTAGTTATTACGTACAGCACTGTGATCAAGAAAGTACCATACTGTAACTAATTGTTGTGCTACGAAAAAGGCTGTCTCTTTGTAGTTATACCACAAAAGTTAATACTAAAACTATACCACAAAAGTTGCTACTAAAACATGTTTTACTTTCCAGGAGAATTCAGAAAAACTGTGCAGATATGAAACAGATACAGCGCAAAAGCAATAATATAAATTGTGTCACTCGTTAGTAGCGTCGTGATATAATCGTGTAGCTGCCAAATAAATTATCCACTGAGTCATCTGGTATATTATCTCAGAAAGCACTTTAAATCCCCAATGTATTTTCAAGTAAACCAAAATGTTGCATTACAATGTCATTAGCAGTACCAGTATATGTTCTAAGTATGTAAGCCTTGCAGTCGTTACGTAATCATGCAACGAACTTGCCTAGGTTCTTGACTGGATAGTTAACTTTAAAACATAGTTGCATGTTAACAGTTTCTAAGTGTGACAAAGCATACTAGTAACGTGAAGTGAATGATTTTATGGCAAAGACTAAGTTTAAAAGCAGATTATCCCTCAAAAAATGGTTTTACATGTGAAATGTTGTGCAATCTTTTACCCTTTCTAGTGCACAGAGTTTCAACTTCAAAGCAATTACGGTGCTGTATGCGTCGGTAAGGAACGATGAAAATTCTCGAGGTTAGCGTCTATGTTATTTTTCTCTGAGACAGCCAGCGCACGTGGCTGCCTGCAGTGCGAGTCAATGTCTGTCTCTTTGGTGGCGAGAGTCGTTAAGAGGATTAGGAGACCTAACTTCTATTAATTTACTTTGTCGATAGGGCCCTGTCCTGTTCAAATATCTCCAGTTCTGATGAAATTCAGGTCCGTCGTTACGATTATATCTTCTGTCGTCATGTCGTTAGATTCCATAGTTTGTTGGTCACGTGGTGGAGAATTTCTCCCTGAATCGTAAATGCGCGCTAAGCTGTTGCATCTGAAGTTATTCTGTCTCCCTTGTCAATAATTATTTTGGTTCCCATATTGTCTGTTTCTATGGTTTCTATGGTTATAGTCATTACCATGGTGAGGTGATCTTTCCCTGGGATTATTATTACTCTACCAGAGGTTGTCATATGGCTGGTGTCTGTTTTGGACACGATTTGCGTTGCAAGAATAGCCTTGTCGTGTGCAGTTATTATTTCTGTAGTCACGGAATTGTGACGGATGTGACATGTAATTACTGTGTTCCTGTTTTCATGTTCCGCAATTGTCAGTGTCGATTTCCAATTCTTGTAAGAGTCCCTGAAAAGCTTCAATGTGGTCTTTGCAACGTCCTGCCAAAATAATATGTCGTAAATGTTCATGCAATTTGATTAAGCATATGCGGATGAGTTCTGAGGGGCTGTGTGGGTTTGACAGATACTAACTGTTGTGCAACATGTCTTCAAAATATTTCATAAGACTGGAAAATTCAGATTGTTCGAAATGTTTCATCATTATGATGCTATGTTTTACTCGGTCTTGAGTAGCTTGAGACCAATATGCTGAGAAGAAGGCATCATAAAGTTCTCCTTCACTGTGACAATCGTGAATGGCCGATCGCATTCTAGCAGCTGGTTCATTTTCTAAATAGCCACACACAAATTCTAATCTGTGCTCTAATGACCAGTTGGGAGGAAAACAATGAGAGAATTGACGAAGCCACGCTCGTGGATGAATGTCGTGGCCAGAATTCTTAAATGTTTTGAATTTACGTGTAGTAATGAACAGCTTATAGTCAAATTCATCGTGTCGGCAAGTCGCATATCGGTCATTGTTACGTTGTGTCGGCGGTTCCATCTCAAAATTCGGTGCACCTTGCCACTTTCTTTCATAATTTCCGAAATGCCCTGTGTTATTATTTTGTAGCTGTTCCGTATTTCTATGTCCTTCTTCCCGTATTGGAGCGCGAGTGTCCTCTGAAATATGTAACTCTTGTATTACCTGTGTCAACTGATCTTGTACTTCCCGGATTTCTCTTTTGTGCTGTGTATTGATTTGATTTTGATTTTGTTTAAATTTTCTAATTTGTTCATACTCTCCCGTGGCAGTGAAGGTTATTGGCCTTATGACATTCAGATCATCATCTACCTTTGTAGATAAGTTAGTGAACTGATCCGAAAGTTTCAGAATGTCCATTTGTGTTGAAAGCGTATCTACCGTGTCCTTTAAGTTTCCTTGAGTTTTTGCAAGTTGCGTAACCGAATTGGTAGATGCAACTGAGATAATTTTAGCTAGGTGTCGTGATTTTTATGAACAAAAGTTTGCAGTTCTTTTATGGCTGTTCGTGATTCTGTAATGCATTTTCAGGTCTCGAAAAAATAGGTTGAAAATGCTCACAAATTTGTGTTTTCACGTCATGACATACTTTTTGGCATTTCGATTCGATTTTAAGTAACTAAGCAGTTATATCTTTACGAGTTTGTTCAAGCGTTTGCTCGATTGTCTTTAACTTTTAAAGATTTTGTTCCATTGTGTCTAACTTGTGTAGCTGTTGCTGTGTTCGTTCCTGATTTTGTTCCATTCGTTGCATGAATTGCGAAAACAATGTATTAGTGTCTGGAACTTGTTCTTTGTGCTTGTCGGCATTGCATAACAGGCAACATTCGCATTTTGAAAGGCAGAAAATGTGTCTTGGCTTGATTGAGAAAACCTGAATTTGCAGTATTTGCAAAATTTTGTCCTGTCATTTCGGATTCCTGAGGCGAGCTGTCGCCGGCTGTTCGATCGACAATGTTTCTCTGTTCACTAATTGTTTCACTGTATACTCCATTATTTGCCGCCTGGTTCGTTCCCCAATGCACAATTATACCAAATTACTACTTTGAATGTCTCTTAATTCATTACGTGGTGGAGCTGATAAGCTACGCTCGTCGTCACTATCATTTCTCAGTTTACTTTGGCGCCTAATGTTACGTTTTTCACACGCCATAATTATCACATATTTCACACGACAACAAGAAAAGCACAATTTGAAGAGCAAAAATAAGAAAACACATCAACATAGCACTGAAAATAATATCTAGTTAATCGCAAGCGCAGCTGCGAAATACTTGGTGCAAATATACATGCATGCCACAACTGTTTTACTGTACAAAAATGAAGGACCACAACTACAAAGGAGATTCTCTCTACAATTACGCGCTAGCAATAAACAAAAACTACACTAATTACATAAACTAAAAGAAAAAAATCAGAAGCTTCCAGTGAGGTATCCTCGGCTAAGGGTCGACATGTGAAACTTCCCCTTAGAAAAATTTATGAGTGCTTGTGCTGGTAAACCACTTACGTTATTTGATTTTCAAACAGTTGAGCAAAACTGAACGAGCACAGACATTTCTGTCATTACTTATTAAGATCATCAGTAAACTGACACAGAATATTTTTAGCACAACGCATTCTGACTTTCAATAATCCCTACAAAAAAATGGCCCTGACTAACAATAACTTATACCTTTCATGAATCACTTACCACACAAAAATCTTCGTTACTCGAACTAATGCAATACAGCGAGCACCAATACTGCAAGCTAAATAAAAGATTCTAACTACTGAAGTCACTAACTACTGAGAGGCATAGTTAGCAAATGAAAGATTTTGATAGAGAACAAACAATGTATTTGCCTTAATAGTCCAAAAATGGTACAAATGGCTCTGAGTACTATGGGACTTAACATCTGAGGTCATCAGTCCCCTAGAACAAAGAACTACTTAAACCTAACTAACCTAAAAGGACATCACACACATTCATGCCAGAGGCAGGATTCGAACCTGCGATCGTAGCGGTCACGCGGTTCCAGACTGAAGCGCCTAGAATCGCTCGGCCACAGCGGCCGGCTTACCTTAATAGTGTTCAAAAGTCATTATATATATACATATATATATATATATATATATATATATATATATATATATATATATCAGTTCATGACATTCAGTCTTACAAATTTACTGTCTCTGATGGACACACGTCCAGATCATCCTCCATCTCTCTCCCTACATCCACCACTGCTGGCGGCTCACCTCCAACTGAGCAACGCTACGCGCTGTTCACATCCAACTGCCCAACACTACAATAGCGAATATTACAACAATACCAACCAGCCACAGACTGCACACAGCACAGCCAGTGATTTTCATAAAGAGCACTACGTGGCGTTACCAATATAAAAACCTAAACAGCCTACTTACAACTAAATGGCTCTGAGCACTATGGGACTTAACATCTTAGGTCATCAGTCCCCCAGAACTTAGAACTACTTAAACCTAACTAACCTAAGGACATCACACACACCATGCCCGAGGCAGGATTCGAACCTGCGACCGTAGCAGTCCCGCGGTCCCGAACTGCAGCGCCTAGAACCGCACGGCCACCGCGGCCGGCTACTTACAACATCAAATGTTCAAATTTGTGTGAAGTCTTATGGGACTTAACAGCTAATGTCATCAGTCCCTGAGCTTACACACTACAGAACCTAAATCATCCTAAGGACAAACACATACACACATGCCCGAGGGAGGACTCGAACCTCCGCCGGGTTCAGCCGCACAGTCCATGACTGCAGCGCCCGAGACTGGTCGGCTAATCCCGCGCGGCCGTAAACATCATCGCCGTTTTTTTTTATTGTTCATGAAAACCGCACATGGCATGTTGTACCAACATACAGCGAGATCTTCAGAGATGGTGGGCCAGATTTCTGTACACACCGGTACCTCTAATACCCAGTAGCACGACCTCTTGCATCGATACATGCCTGTATTCGTTGTGGCATACTATCCAAAAGGTCATGAAAGCACTGTTGGTCCAGATTGTCCCACTCCTCAACGGCGATACGGCGTAGATCCCTCAGAGTGCTTGGTGGGTCACGTCGTCCATAAACAGCCCTTTTCAATCTAACCCAGGCATGCTCGATAAGGTTCATGTCTGGAGAACATGCTGGCCAGTCTAGTCGAGCGATGTCGTTATCTTGAAGGAAGTCATTCATAAGATGTGCACGACGGGGACGCGAATTGTCGTCCATGAAGACGAAAGCCTCGACAATATGCTGTCGATATGGTTGCACTATCGGTTGGAGAATGGCATTCGCGTATCATACAGCCTCTACGGCGCCTTCCATGACCACCATCGGCGTACGTCGGCCTCACAAATGCCATTCCAAAACATCAGGGACCCTCCACCTTGCTGAATTTGATGGGAATTGTGTCTAAGGTGTTCAGCCCGACTGTGTTGCCCCCAAATATGTCTCCGATGATTGTCTGGTTGAAGGCATGTGCGACGCTCATCGGTGCCAATCCTGAGAGGTCCATTCCGCATGTTGTTGGACCCATCTGTACCGCGCTGCATTGTGTCGTGGTTGCAAAGATGGACCTCGCCATGGTCGTCGCGAGTGAGTTTGCGCATCATGCAAACTATTGCTCACAGTTTGAGTCGTAACACGACGACCTGTGACTGCACAAGAAGCATTATTCAACATGGTGGGATTGCTGTCAGGGTTGTCCCGAGTCATAATCTGTAGGTAGCGGTCATCCACTGCAGTAGTTGCCCTTGGGCGGCCTGAGCAGGCCATGTCATCGACAGTTCCTGTGTCTCTGTATCTCCTCCATGTCCGAACAACATCGCTTTGGTTCAGCCCGAGACGCCTGGACACTTCCCTTGTTGAGAGCCCTTCGTGGCACAAAGTAAAAATGCGGACGCGATCGAACCGCATTATTGATCTTTCAGGTATGGTTGAACTACAGACAACAAGAGCCGTGTACCTCCTTCCTGGTCAAATGAGTGGAACTGATCGGCTGTCAGACCCCCTCTGTCTAATGGGCACTGCTCTTGCACGGTTGTTTACATCTTTCGGTGGGTTTAGTGACATCTCCGAACAGTCAAAGAGTGATACAATATCCACAGTTAACGTCTATCTTCAGGTGTTCTGGAAACCGGGGTGATGCAAAACTTTTTTTGATGTGTGTATAAATGTATATTACTTCTACAATTATGGGTCACGAATTGGTTCATTACCAGTATAGGAAATTTGATTTCAAAACGCGGTAACAAAAAATTAACGAAGTTTCAACAATCATGTGCAGCGGGGAAGTAATAATGTAAACTGGCTACTGGATAACATGGAAAAATGCAAGGAAACACTTACGTAGATCAGTTTTGCTTCTATGGCAGTAGTTGTAATTAGACATAAAATCTGTGGATTAAAATTCGTCAGTATCGTTACGTAGAGCCTTGGCCACGTGAGCTGTCCATGGTCCTGAGCAGTAATAATAATAATAGTAATAATGATGCCATAATTACACATTAATCTTCATGAACAGACGATTATAGGAAGTGAATTGATGTAAACTAAGCGCTTGTGTACGAAAAGGAGTACGTACTGACAACATTTACAGCCGATTCGGGCTGCGCATGATATTTTGGATACACTGTTGTAGGTGACCAGGAAGTCTTAAAACAATATTATAAATTTCAGTACTGGGCAAAGTGCCTCCCGAGGATTTTAAAATTCAGACACCTACCACATCGTGGCGCTCTCTGTCGAAGTGATGAACCGTGAGGGCGGTTTCTAGATCTGAGGCTTCCAGCGGCGAAAATTTTTTCTCTTGTGCAGTAGAACGGAACTAGCCAGCGGTATGAGCTTCCTGTGATGGTGACTGGTTTTCCACCTTGAGTCGCTGTACCGTGAAGTCACGTTTGTAGACGATTTTGTCACGGTTCCCCATCACACTGTCATGTGCAGCGGAGTCGAGTTGCATACTATTCAGTATTATCCTAAGTGGTGGATAAGCTAGGAGTAATTTACTGAGTTCATTTGGAGAATGGAGCAATCATCGGTTAGCTTTAGGTAGAATTTGTTTGTTGTTTATATGCTGAAAAACTGACGTCTGCGTTCTTTCGCACTTCGTTTAGTGTGCGTGTGTGCGGCTAGTCAGTTTGGTGTCAAGTCTCTGGAAATTGATTTTGGCTCCCTTGGAAGTGTTTCCACCGTGACGCGTCATTAAGTGTATCATCATTTTCTTTTCATATGCTAACCGCGTGAAGGATTTGTTATTAATAGCTGTTGGTCAGAAAATTTCCCACCAGTGGGCGTGTTTGTTCCTGGGCGGTTTAGGCACCACGACTAGACGTTAAGGGTTGCGTGGTTTCCAAAGTGACGTAAGGTTGTTAGTGTGGATATTCACATCCTCTGAGAGTGAGAAACGTATGGAAGGTCAGGGACCTATAGTTTATTTCTCTGATGTTTTGTATTATCAACTCACTCTTTGTTAAAGTCTTTGACTTTATCTAATTGACTGAATTCTTCTACTGTTTTCATATGTCAGCGACTACACTGTTCGCGTATTAAATTTAAAGATGTACAGAAAAATCTGCTTGGAGTTATGTACGACGCAGTATACTTCTAATAAGGGAACCTCCCCATCGCACCCCCCTCAGATTTAGTTATAAGTTGGCACGGGGATAGGCCTTGAAAAACTGAACACGGATCAATCGAGAAAACAGGAAGAAGTTGTGTGGAAATATGAAAAAAAGAAGCAAAATATACAAACTGAGTAGTCCATGCACAAGGTACGCAACATCAAGGAGAGTGATAGCTTACGAACGGCGGGGTCCCGTGGTTAGGGTGAGCAGCTATGGAACGTCAGGTCCTTGGTTCAAATCTTCTATCGGGTGAAAATTTTAATTTTTTATTTTCAGATAATTATCAAAGTTCAGGCACTCACACATAATCAACTTCGCTCTCCAAAATTCCAGGACATGTTCAGATTTGCTTGGACATATACAGAATTTGACGGTCTACGCACGGAAACATTTGAAAACGTAAAAAAACATATGTTTTGACAGAGCACAGGGAAAACTGTGCGACTCTGAAACTGTTGCATTCATTTGATGCAGTTTATGTGACAAACTCTTATGTTTTCATCACTTTCTTTGGAGTGATTATCACATCCACAAGAAAACCTAAATCGGGCAAGGTAGAAGAATCTTTTTACCCATTCGCCAAGTGTGCAAGTTAGGAGGGTCGACAACATATTCCTGTCATGTGACGCACATGCCGTCACCAGTGTCGTAAAGAATATATCAGACGTGTTTTCCTGTGGAGGAATCGGTTGACCTACGACCTTGAGATCAAATGTTTTCGGTTCCTATTGCAGAGGCACGTCCTTTCGTCTACTAATCGCACGGTTTTGCAGTGCGGTCGCAAAACACAGACACTAAACTTATTACAGTGAACAGAGACGTCAATGAATGAACGGACAGATCGTAACTCTGCGAAAATAAAGAAAGTAAAATTTTCGCTCGAGGGAGGGGTTGAACCACGCACCTTTCGTATCGCAGTTGCTCACTCTAACCACAAAACCACGGCGCTCATCAGCTATCGGTCTCCTTTATGCTGCCTATCTTGCACATGGACTACTCAGTTTGTATATTTTGTCTATTTTTTCATAGTTCCACACAACTTCTTCCTGTTTTCTCGATTGATCTGTGTTCAGTTTTTCAAGGCCTATCCACTGTGTCAATTTATAACTAAATCTAAGGGGGATGCGATGGGGAGGTTCCCTTGTAAGTGGAAGTCCTTTCCAGGTGATTCTCTTAGATGTCATATGATATGGTAATTGCGAGGATACCTGCTAGCGTCGATCATGTTCTGTCAGCGCAGGTTAGTTTCTATTTCCTGCTGTAGGAACCAACAAACTGGTCCCAGAGTCGTTCTGCGCTGAAACTGAGCGTAAGTATTTCGGGTACTGGAAAAATGGTTTTTGCTTGCGAGTATTCCCGCACCGACGTGAGGTTGGTCATTCGGGACGGTTACACTATTTTTTTCATCGCAACAAACCGAGTGGAGGATTAACTACCAATACTCTGTCTATCTGGCGTTTTGTAGTATCTGTTCTCTCTTAAGAGTCTGAAGAGAGTTGATTTTGGGGAATAAGAGAGAGACATTGTAATAATTGCCTGTTTCACATGCGTAGTGAGTTTATTGATACGTGAAATGAATTTGGCATGGCGCTCAAGAGGAAACGACCACTAAGTCTCATTTGTGTACTGCCTTTAACCTTGAGCAACTATAGGCAAATGTGGGTGCTATAATTAAAACCCGATGCGCGACTGCGGTTTGAGCGGTCACCTGGCCGAGTGTGCCCGTATTTCGGTTAGCCGGAGACGTATGGTTTGGGACAGCCGTGTCCGAGAGAGGACTGAGATTCGCCTGACTGTTTTTTTTATGAATTAATTTTAATTTTGTTGGCTGCGTGTCTGTTTCACGCACTTGTGCGTACGTAGTTGTTGCTTTGGCTTGATCATTGTTTGCCTTCAGTATTCTCGTTGTGTTTTTGGAGACTATTTGCGTACTGAACACACGTCTCCAAGTTTATTTTAAGTCGGTGCCATGCGTTTATCAGTGTTTGGATTAGGTTTTGGCGCTGTGTGTTTTGGTTGGTTGTAAGGAGCGACATTCTGATTATATTCTGTGAAATTTTTTTAACGTGTTGGTTCTTATGTTGTATGCAAGTCTGCGTGTTTAAGTCGTTTCCTTGTGTTCGTTACCGATATTGCTAGCGATAAATTAGCGTAGAGCGCCGACTACTAATAAGGTTACCGTCGTATAGTGTTGTTGTACTGTTATCGTTGATCAGGCTAATGTCTGTCTAGTAACGAAGAGGTTAAAACCTCGTGCCATGTAGAAGACTTACATTAGCTTTCGAGGATTATCTCCCCACAGTTGAGTGGTATCATACGGTTAATGGGTACTAGCTTAGTTGTGAGGCTAATGCCATTAGAGATAAACAATATTAACTGAGCGCTTTGGCTTATGGAGCCAGAGTGTACCTTTGTACGCTGCCGTATAGCTTTATTCACTGAAGAGACAAAGAAATTTGTACACCTGCCTAATATAGTTTAGGGCTCCAGCGAGCACGCAGAAGTGCTGCAGCAAGAAGTGGCATAAACTAATGTCTGAAGTAGTGCTGGAGGGAACTGACACCATGAATCCTGCAGGGCTGTCTGTAAATCCGTAAGAGTACGAGGGGTCGGAGATCTCTTCTGACCAGCACGATACAAGGCATCCCAGACATGCTCAATAATGTTCATGTCTGGGGAGTTATGTTTAAAATCAGAATCGTATTCTTGCAGCCACTCTGTAGCAGTTCGGGACGTGTGGGGTGCCTCATTGTCCTGTTGGAATTGTGTCGTACAGTCATCAAGGGTACACGAGAGAGCCTTTAGCTCCGAAAGCCCATATCAATGATATTTCATTGAAAGGGTCGCACGCTGACACATTTTTCTAGCCCAGCACTGAAATCTGCAGCAATTTGCGGAAAGGTTGCACTTCTGTCACGTTGACGATTCTCTTCAGTCGTCGTTGGCACCTTTCTTGCAGTATCGTTTTCCGGCCGAAGCGATATCGGAGATTTGATGTTTTACCGGATTCCTGATATTCACGGTACACTCGCGAAATGGTTGTCGGGAAAATCTCAGCTCTTCATCTCTACTTCTGAGATGCTGTGTCCTACCGCTCGTGCACGGAGTATAACACCACTTTCAAACTCGCTGAAATCTTGATAAACTTCCATTGCAGTAGCAGTAACCGATCTAACAACTGCGCCAGACACTTGTATTATACAGGCTTTGCCGAACGCAGGGCCGTATTCTGCGTGTTTACATATCTCTGTATTTGAATACATTGGCACTATGTAACCTCATAACCATTTAAAGTGTGGGTTGAAAACATACCAACAGAAACATTTAATACCTCTACTACGAAATGAGGCAAATTTCTGTATTTGCTTTTCTGTGTGAAATATGTTGTGTATTTAAGGTCACAATAAAAACGTTTGGTCAGAGACTTTTGCGAAGGAGCCCAAACGGAAACGAACTCCGTACATCTTTCACTCTGAAACAAATGAAACTGTACTTCAATTGTTCTCATAATTTCTAGAGTGTTTTTTGTCTGGCTGTTGACAGACTAAGATCAAATGTTTCTATGTTCCGTAACTTTAGATAAAATATAAGACATACTTTTGGAAACGTGTTCTTGGAATTTAATTGCAGTACCAGACCTGATCATATCCCATGATAACAACCATAACTTTAAATCAATATCTGCACCTTTCTTTTCATGTGTCGTAAAGCAAGGATTGCTGACAAATTCTTCGAGAGTAGAACGACCGAACACTTTACGTGTTCTCTCGTTACCTATTCAATATCGTTATGCAGAATCACTCTGAGACCGAGTTGTTGATCATTTCTTTTTAGTGAAGCAACTTAAATCACTTAATAAATGCAAGTCTTCTGGTCCAGACTTATACCAATTAGGTTCCTTTCGGAGTATACTGATGCATTAGCTCCATAGTTAACAATCATATTCAACCGTTCGCTCGACGAAAGATCCGTACCCAAATACTGGAAAGTTGCACAGGTCACACTAATATTCAAGAAAGGTAGTAGGAGTAATCCACTAAATTTCTGGCCCATATCGTTAACGTCGATATGCAGCAAGATTTTAGAACATATAGTGTGTTCGAACATTATGAATTACCTCGAAAAAAACTGTCTTTTGACACACAGTCCACTTGGGTTTAGAAGACATCATTCCTGTGAAACAAAGCCAGCTCTTTATTCACATGAAGTGTTGAGTGCTATTGACAAGGGATTTCAGATCGATTCCGTGTTTCTGGCTTTCCTGAAGGCTTTTGACACTGTACCATACAAGCGGCTCGTAGTGAAACTGCGTGATTATGGAATATCGTCTCAGTTATGTGACTGGATTTGTGATTTCCAGCCAGAGAGGTCACAGTTCGTAATAATTGACGGAAAGTCATCGAGTAAAACAGAAGTGATTTCTGGCGTTCCCCAAGGTAGTGTTATAGCCCCTTTTGTTTATCGACTAATAAAGTCATCAGAAGATCAAAACAAACTGCATAACGATTTAGAAAAGATATCTGAATGGCGCGAAAAGTGGCAGTTGACCCTAAATAACGAAAAGTGTGCGGTCATCCACATGGGTGCTAAAAGGAACTCGTTGAACTTCGGTTACACGATAAATCAGTCTAATCTAAAAGCCGTAAATTCAACTAAATACCTAGGTATTACAATTACGAAGAGCTTAAATTGGAAGGAACACATAGAAAATGTTGTGGGGAAGACTAACCAAAGACTGCGTTATTTTGGCAGGACACTTAGAAAATGTAACAGACCTACTAAGGACACTGCCTACACTACGCTTGTCCGTCCTCTTTTAGAATACTGCTGCGCGGTGTGGGATCCTTAGCAGATAGGACTGACGGAGTACATCAAAATAGTTGAAAGGAAGGCAGCACGTTTTGTATTATCGCGAAATATGGGAGAGAGTGTCACAGAAATGATACAGGATTTGGGCTGGGAATCATTACAAGAAAGGCGTTTTTCGTTGTGACGGTATCTTCTCACGAAATTCCAATCACCAACTTTGTCCTCCGAATGTGAAAGTATTTTGTTGACACCGACGTACACAAGGAGGAACAATCTCCACGCTAAAATAAGGGAAATAACAGCTCGTACAGAAAGATATAGGTGTTCATTCTTTCCGCGCGCTAAACGAGATTGGAATAATAGAGAACTGTGAAGGTGGTTCGATGAACCCTCTGCCATGCACTTGATTGTAGATTTGCAGATTCCGTATGTATATTTTTGGCGCAAGAATTATGTTTGGTTGATTGGTCAGTTACGTTCGAACAATGACGCTGACTGTCACTTTAATGGCTTGACGTATCCTTCTTCACCATATTAATATATGGTACCTTATAACAACGTGGAAACGTGATTTACATCCTTTGACAGTAATCATTAGTTTCAGTTATCTATATTTCTCGATCAGGTTTGTCGTCTTTGAAAGTTAATCTAGCCCGTCCTGGCATTACATATTGATCGGTATTTTTACTTTTCGTGATGTAATGGACAATATTTTCTTAATAATAATATCCCAGTCCTTTTGCGTGTACTGTAAATTCCAGAGGGAATCGCTTCAGCTGCTAGTGTGTCAAGTAATATGAAGCAATCATTATTAGTTAATGGGTACATGGTAATATCTGTGTTCGTATGTAACTGCGCTTCTCTCTATGTTTTTGGTCATAGGTGTGTTGCTGCGTTCCTGGCTAACATTAATTGAGGCCAGAGTATTATTCCTGAGGACCTCATTTAATGATAACTGGGTCATTTCTGCTTGGCGGTATGCTTTTATTTGGTACGGTTTTAGATTTGTCAGTCAGCCTCTGTTTCAGAACTATAATCCGTCAGCTTTCCATTTGCCACACACGCTCAGCAGCTGCGAGGTTTGCGGCGTCGTTGCAACCGACGCCATGTTGGTTGAGCTCAATCGGGTACCTGCTATCAGTACGTCTCGCGTTCCAATTCGGCATTGAATTCAAATACTACTTGCTAATAAAACCTTAGTGGGGGAAAATAAATATTATTTCAGCTCCCCCCCCCCCCCAAGCAAAAAAAAAAAAAAAAGAAACAGTGCTCCACTTCCCAAACACGTTCCTAGCTTGCTTAAAGGGACATCCTGGCCTTTCATAAATGTATAGCAGTCAAGTCTAGGGTGGCATACACGACCTTTGGATTTATGAGTAAATGAATTAAATAAATTAATCACAATTAATCACCCTGAAATGAAATTTGCGTATGGCATCGTTGGCCGAGAGGCTCCATTCGGGTAAGTTCGGCCGCCAAGTGCAAGTCTTATTTCATTCGACGACGCATTGCGTGATTTGCGCGCCAGTGATGAGTATGAAATGATGATGAGGACAACACAACAAAAATGGTTCAAATGGCTCTGAGCACTATGGGACTTAACATCTGTGGTCATCAGTCCCCTAGAACTTAGAACTACTTAAACCTAACTAACCTAAGGACATCACACACATCCATGCCCGAGGCAGGTTTCGAACCTGCGACCGTAGCAGTCACGCGGTTCCGGACTGAGCACCTAGAACCGCTAGACCACCGCGGCCGGCGCAACACAACACCTGGTCCATGAGCGGAGAAAAATCTCCAACCCGGCCGGGAATCAAACCTGGACCCACTTGCATGGGAGGCAAGCACGTTACCACCCAGCTAAGCAGGCGGATTAATCACACTAATATGTTTGCTTGTTCGGCCATCTTCTGCAGCAGCTGTTGAAACCAGCTATTTCTGGTTTTTCCGTATTATTTAATGAAAGAGAATTTTACATCACACGTGTTTCGCTTCTCTTTATAAAGCATATTCTGTGGTTATCCTGCAGATTGGACATACATTTTTGGTTGTTTTTGATTAATAACAGCATTTTTTAATGTAAGGAAACCAAAAATGTTCAAAGATATGTATCCAATTTGCAGGATAACTACTGGAGATACTTTATAAATAAAAGCGAATCGCGTCTAGTTTAACTTTCACTTTAATTAAACTGCAGTAAACTTAAGACGGAAATACCAGTAATACCAGAAAGTAATTCTTACCACATAGAGACGTCCTGTCTTTGGGGCACATAGTCCCCGTCCTATAAACATTTTTGAAATTATGTATTTCAAACTTTGGTCAGTGGTGTTCGAAGTCACCCGCGTTCTGTCAACGGCCATCGCAGCATCGGAGGAACGGATAGCCATCGGGGCAATAAGTTGTCCTTCTGAAGGGAAACTACCCATAAAAGACGTAAGAATCACCAATGAGCCACAGCATGATGATGCAAGAGGCAGTGGAAACAATGGCTACAAGTTCTTTCTTCTACGAGGGTCATTCAGTAAGTAATGCCCCACAATTTTTTGTTCTCAGAACATATTTATTGATAAGAGTCACAATTTGGTGACAATATACGTCAACATGTCTTGTCCATATCCTAGTTTTCTACGTAGTCTCCATCACGTTCTGTGGTCGTACACCAACGTTGTGGAAGAGCATGTATTCCCTGCTGGTAAAAGCTCTTGTCTTGTAGTCGTAGCCATGTTTTCACAGCATGACTGACACTCTCATCTTCATAATGTGTACACCGGAGAGAATCTTTAAGCTCCAACAAATCAGATGAAATGGCCGTTCTTTGAATCTTGTGGTCAGCAGTGAGCATTCGTGGAACCCATCGTGAGCATTTCTTTGAATATCCGAGAGTCCCGATCATTGCAAACGCACTCCCAATGCTGACCGACAACTGTATAGCCAATCGTCGAGTTGTGATGCGCCGGTCGACACAAGTAGGTGTAATGGCATCCGCACGATTCAGCATGTCTGGAGCAGTGCCTACGACAAGACGTCCAGAGCGTGGCTGATTATGGAGCTCTGTTTCTGCATTTCCTGAGGCTGTAACTTTCTTCACCCATCACCCAACTGTACTCCTATGAACTGCAGCATCGCCATACACTGCACGCAGACGTTTATGGATGGTCACCACGGTTTCTTTCGCTGCACAGAAGAATTCAAGAGCAGCATGCTGCTTGTAACGTGAGTCGTATGTAAACGCCATGTTGACGCTGCACTACGGCTCTGCCATCTGCCAGAATGGGTCGAAACTTCATCGAGAAAAAACATCAAATGTGAAGCATAAACAAAAACATTTGTGTGTGTATATAAACAGATTAAAAAAAAAAGAGTTACTACTTATTGAACGACTCTCGTACATGATATGTGGCTTGTAATTGAAAAAGTGTCATGATTATCTGTTCATTGGCAAACGATTCTGTATTACTTCCGGTTTTGTATCATCGAGAGGGGAGTGTCAGTGGTGAGGTATCTATCAGAAAAAGTGTGAATGACCAATGAAAGGTCGAAGAGAGGAATATCATAGGTTTGAAGATGATAGGGAAGGTAACAAATCTTAAAAGGGAAATGCGAAATTTCAGTCTACAACAGTGGGTACTACGAAGTGAAATGGAAGGAAGATAAGGTTTTCTGCTCATACGAAGATAGGGTAATATCAACAGCAGCAGAAATTGGCGTAACGGGTGCAGAATTCATTATGACTAAGGATGCAAGGAAGAGAGTGAGTTCCTGTCAAAAGTTCTGTGATATGGTTCTATGATATTGGAAATTATGGTTCTGTGATATTACATATACGCATACCGACATTACAAGTAAAAGACGAAGACGTAAAAGTATATGAGGATACTGAACGATAACTGAATGAGAGGATGTAGGCAGATTGAGTTCCATATTAAATTTCAGCTAATGTACTGTTTAAAAATCACAGGAAGAGCTGGTGTACTTGGGAAAGGCCTGAACGTATTGGAATATTCCACTGTGATACATCATGGTTAGACGCAGATTACGGGATTAGATGCTGGATTGTAAGGCACATCCAGGAGCAGATATCGACTGGGATCACAATTTAATAATGATAGACATTAAACTGGATTTTAAGAGTACAGTCCGGAAGAATCAATGTGGAAAGGAGTGGGATACTGAAGTACTGATGATTGATGAAATGCGTTTGAAGTTCTCTGAAGCAATGTGCGCATTTCAGTCGAAGGGAAATTGACTTCCTTAAAATCGGCAAACAGAGAACTAGGATACACACATATTGGTACAAGGAAGGCTTCCGAGGAGAAAACATGGATGATATAAGAAGTACTTCCATTCGTCGTGGTAAGAAGGAAGCACAAAAATTTTCAGTAATACTTGGAAATGCAGTAATATAAGCCTCTCAGGGATGAAATTCTTAAATAGTGCTTTGATGCCAAGGCGAAACAGCTGCAGGAAAAACGTGAAAAAAGCGAAACATATGTGATCGTCGGCAGAACAGATTCTGCATTCGTCAAAGTCCAAACAACATTCGATGAAATTAAAAGCAAGGGTGCCAACATTAAGACGGCAATGGGAATTTTACTGTTAAGATCAGAGAAGAGAGCGAATGAGTGGAAAGAGTAAATTGAAGGCCTGTTGGAGCGGCAGAACTTGCCTGATGTGACTGAGAAAGACATCGGGGGCCCAGTACTACAGAAGTGATGCCTTAGAAGACCTGCGATTTCAATAAGGCAAAAGAAATAAAGTAATATTCCTTCATAAATCTAAAATCATTGGGAATGTGACAAACAAGCGACTGTTGTTTGTGTATAGAATCTATGAGACTGGAGATATACTTTCAGACTTTTGCAAAAATATCGTCCACACAGTTCCGAAGGTACCTAGAGCTAATAAGCGTCAAACCTGCCGTACAATTGATGAATCGATGAAATGCGTTTGAAGGTCTCTGAAGCCAAGTGTGTATTTCAGTCGAAGAGAAGTTGCATCAGAGTTACTGACATGAATGATATATAAAAGAATGGAAAATAAAATTAGGGATCCGTCAGATAACGATAGGTTTGGCTATATGAAATGAAAAGACACAGGAGAGGCAATTCGGAAGTTTCGGTTGATAATGGTAACAAGATTAAGCAAATATCAAAACATTTCCTTTGCGTCTGTCGACGCTAAATGTGTCCGACAGTGTAAAATGGTGCAGCATCTTCGAAATTCAGAGAAATACAGAAGTCAGCTTCGAGAAAGGCGGATAAAACATAATATGTACAAGAAACAAGAGAGAACAAAGTGTGAGACCAAGAACGACTTGTTAAATCTTAAAAAGGCGTAAAGGAGAGATGCAGTAATTTCCCCCTGTGATTCAGTTTCTGCATAAGGGAAGCAGTGATGGAAATAAATCAAGAGTAGGATTAAAACTCATGCTGAAGAGATGTCAGAGTCAAGATTCACTCAGGACATTCCTAGCCTCAATGGAAATGAAGAAGAATTACAGAACGAACTGAATGAAATCAGCTGTCGAATGAGTGTGTAATATGGACTGATAGCAAACCGAAAGTTAAGAGTTAAAGCAGAAACGAGATTGGTGCTAAACATTACATCAAAATAGAGGACAACGAATTAGGCGATGTTAAGGAATTCTACTTCGGATACAAAATAACATATGATGGACGAAGCAAGGAGAGCATGAAATCGAATTATCACAGGGAAAGAGAGCATTTGTAGTCAGGCTAACTGTAAATCTATTAGTATCAAACATCGGGATTAACGCAAGGAAGGAATTTCTAAGAGTCCGATTGGAGCACGGTTTTTTACCGTATTAAATCATGGTCAGTGGTAAACCTGGAAACAAAGAGAATCGCAGCATTTGAGAGGTGCTATAAGGACTAGAGAGAGCAGCAGGGGGTGGTTCATTCACCACTTTGACTCACGTATTTCTTATTATTAAATTTTTTCGCAGTGTAACAGATATACGAATACGTCCTGTTACGTGTATGAGGAGCATGTACAGATTTATTAAAATCAATCGGAAGTACTGTTTTCGAAGTCTTAAGTCTTATCTTGTCAATTAAGTTTTATGTAAATTCGTATTGAATACTGAAAGATTATGTAAAGCCCATCTCCGTTAAAACATGCTAGATATTTTTGGCTGTATCTTTTATTTTAGCTGAGACCTTTGGTTTTAAATTACAAAAAAAAAAAAAAAATCAGGAACAAGCGACCTCAGTATATTGGTTTGGCGATTTAATTTTGTTAACGAAGGATGAAGAGAGCGAGAGAGAAGAAACGAAACGACCCTGCGAAATAAAAGTGTTAGTGTTTGACGAAAATATGTTTTTCTTTATGACCATCCCTTGTGCCATTTCCATGTGCCAAATCCTTGCTATACACGACCATTTTACCATCCTTTGCCTCATTTGGGAATTTCAAGTGCACTCCCGTGCGAAACCCGAACCCGAGGTCTCTGAGGTGATCAGGTTGCAATGACCGCAGGAAACAGCGAAATAATGTTTTTATCGCTTTTTTTCTCAAAGTCTTGTGCCCTCTGAAACCACACCTCTTCAGTACAAAGGAAAATGAAGTACACAGGGAATCAGTTTAAAGCAAAGGCTATTAATTATTCTTTAATATAAAATATTTCAGATTACGTTAGTTTCGAAGCACTGGCTTGCGGCTGGTTCACTCGTCCTGCTCCAGTAATCCTTGTAGGTGAGATGTTGACCTGGACAAGGCCTTATGCTGTGCAATCGACCATTGTTTGATAAGCCACAGAAACTATGTGCAGTCATCCCTGACGTGAATGACGACAGATGGTGGCATTGGCTCCTTCTGCTCGGCAATGCTGTCCAGCACAATTCGTAGAAAATTAAAGCGTCTTTTTGCTTTATGATGAAATCTTACGACGTGACTGTTTTTCGTCTGAGCGTTGTTAAGACATCTGATCAGGAAGATGACACATTTTGAAGAGAATGACAGATGCATTAGCTGTTATCTGCACATCATGTACCTTTGTAGAGGTATCCGTTGTTGAGTTATTTATGACTGGGGACATAGTTCACAGTCTGTTATTTTTAGCGGTACAAAACATTGTCACTCGACATAAATTTCTACGAATAATGTCCCCCCACGATCTTGACGCATGAAGGTGCATCCGTGTAGTTTTCCTGGCCTTCTCCATGTCGAAAGTAGTAAATCAGTTAGGTCGTGTTCATATTCAGGTAGTCGCTCGCTCTGATTTATGGCACCTACTTTTGTAACGTCGAAACGTGTTTGCACATCGTGTTCTATATCGCATGATTGTGGACTTCCATTCGGGAGGGCGACAGTTCGAATTCACTAAGGTCCATCGAGTTTTAAAGGTTCCATAGTAACCTGAAACCATTTCTGGTGAACGCTGGGCCTGTTCTTTGAAAAGGTCACGACCTATTTCCATCCCCGTCAGTCCCGAAGCCAATCTCGTGCTTCGTCTCTTAATTACCCATCTCCCATCTGCATGCTATCATTTTCTCAAACTCCTTTGTAACAGATTGTAAAAAGCTTGTTACAGACTGTAAAAAAGCTCTGAAGCCACGTCTCTTCAATTCAAAGGAAAATTAAGTGCATAGACAGTCAGTGTCTTAAATATAAAATATTTCAGATTACGTTAGGTACGAAGCTACTCTAACTTGATTCAAGAATTTCTTCTGCAAACATGTGGAAATTGGGCGGTACATGTCATTACAGTGTTCACTTCTGCTTTCAACGAATCTCAAGTGAGATCGGCGCAGTATAGTCGTACAACCAATTGAGAATAGTGAACGGAAGCTATTACTGCCCGCAAATGACTGACAACCGACCCACTGTTTTCTGAAAACCTTTAAATTTGTTGTTTTAACAATACTGTCCAATTCAAAAATTTACAGGCGTACTGTGCAGTTTTGCGCCTGTTCTGATATATAAGGGCAAATAGAGGGTTAGATCATCGTAAACTCTGTGTCAGTTGCATACCTAATCCAAGAACAGCATTCTTTTTTTCCTTATCACCGTATATTCCTTTTCAACCAACGAAAACTTCCCCCACACCCTTGTCTGTAACAAGGAGAAAGGAACTAATTTTAATTTCTTTCCCCAACAATATATTCCTGACAAGAATGTGACCACCTTCCGTACGTGTGTGTCCATCTATTAATAGACACTGTAAGAAGTCCGAGCAGATGTAATTTCGATGTATTGCTCACGCGCTGCCTGCGATATGTATGGTATAAGAGAATCTCAGACCAGAGAGCAGTGTTGACTGCAGTAGGAACTGTGTAACTGTAGCAGTAAGTTGTTGCTAGCGAGCAGTCTGGTCTGGTGTATCGTGTTGGCTGGGCCGGTCGTGGTGCAGCGATGCCGGAGCCTGAGCATTATTGTATAAGGTAAAAAGCAGCCTCGCGCATATGTAGTATTGTTATCTCAAGTCCCATGTAAATGTTTTAAAAATCTCCTAATAATAATCTTTCTCATAAGAAGTAACTTCTAACAACCATTCATTTCAATTTAAAGAATTTACTAATTTCTCCAATCCATGATCATCCCGATTATTGCAAAAGAAAAATCAGTTGTTTCCTTTCATAAATGACAAAGCTATCGGCCAGCATTGCACAGGGCTGGGCCAGAAAAATTTATTGTGAGAGCAGATATATATGCGTTATCCGGTGACTTCCCTGAGGTAAGAATTTTTCTTTTCTTTTTATTCAGAATGATCTTTCAGGGCCATGACGCAGCACTGCTGACGTCCAAAATTTACCAGGTTAAACTCACAGTCAAATATTGAAAATGTTACAAATGAGCGACAATTTAATTGAGAGGTTAGTTACATTGTATTATCACCAGGTTACTGAATTTATTTTTTGTTGGCACGTTACACTGAATGTGAACGACATAATTACAATTTTTACTGTTGGGAAGTTTAGGAATTTTTCGGTTTTAAGGTTACACTAAAATGAGCATTTATTTTTGTGGGGAGGTTACAGTACGACAAAACAATGTACGTTACTTGTTCGACTTGTATTGTAGTGGTTGCTTGGAACCGCCCAGTGATAATGGTATAACCACTAAAAACATGACTTTTCTTGGATTCTTTTCGTTCTCTAAGCCAAAGGATATGGTAGGGTGTGGAAGAGACTGCCCGAACTAGAACCTCAGTTCTTCTCAGTCAAATACCAAGTGAACTGGTAGTAGGGTGGGGGGATCCCAATTCGGAATATTTGGGAGATGACTGTAAGCTCTGGCAGTTGTGTTACAAGCACACATGAAAACCTTGATTGACACCGTGGACCCGGATTTGGAATTCATCTGCAGAATAATCAAGTGTGTGTGTGTGTGTGTGTGTGTGTGTGTGTGTGTGTGTGTGTGTGTGTCGCGTGTGAGTTAAGGGCACCTTAATAATCTTTGACTTAAATCTACGAGCCTTTGAGTTCATTACGAAGTTATTTAACAAATTTCAGTTATCATTGTCATTCTCGTTCTTCAGTTCCAGTTCCCTTGGCACTAATAAAGAGCTTCCTCCACTTCATTCTGTGGATCACGTATTGATACCACACTACCGGCGGCTTTGGTTTGGAAACGGAATCGCAAGTTTCCATCAGAAGCCAACAACAGTCGTGCAGCCTCTAGCAGGCACAGTGGTGCACACCCTCTGAGCCACGCCCCAGCTGCTCTGTACCAAGAGCTTCCTCTGCTGTCGCGAAATAAGACGACTAGCGGCAGCGACACAGCCCACTCGCGCTTGGAATCCTTTTGCTACAACACGCTACGCAGTTGCCGCTTACTGGCGGCACCAACGCCACCGTTCGTGCCCAGTACAGTGAGCCTTCCCTTGTTGACATAGTGATATATGGACTTGGTTTCTTGCTGCTTTATTTATGACGAGTCTTCGTATGCTTGGAGAAGTACAAGTCTCATGTTTACTACGTTAACTAGTGCTAATCATTCCTGCTCTTGTCCAGCTTTCCTAGAACGACAGTTGCCGCACCACACTGTAGCACACCGTACATCATCTATCTCGCTTTGTTTTCCCATTATTTTATGAAACGTATCGGTTTGCTATGTTTAGAATCGTAGATGAAATATTTCTAAATCGTGACGTCGCGTATATTCCGTACACTCGTAGTAGCTGCTAAAACATACGCTAACAGTCATCAGTGCTGCTACGTAGGCAAATAATTCTGAGTAAAGATGCTAGGTTGCGTTGCAACAATTTACTTGTGTTGTCGTCCCGGTGGAGGTTGGTTTACTCCCTCGGGCATGGGTGTGTGTGTTTGTCCTTAGGATAATTTAGGTTACGTAGCGTGTAAGCTTATTGACTGATGACATTAGCAGTTAAGTCCCATAGGATTTCACACACAATTGAACTTGTGTTGTCAACACAAACGGCTATCTCAAAAAGAAACGTGGTTTGTTTAAAACTGTAGTAATTGATGCTCGATAAAAAAATATTGCTGCAGAGAGAGACAGCACATAATCAGCTGCGTAGCTGCACTATTATTCTTAACGTTACGTAAGTTTTTTGGCAAACATTGACATCTTATACTGTTAATTACGGCAGTGAAAACGAGATTTTTACAGTCAGCTATTTAGACATAAGCAGATCTGAATCTCATTCTGTTACTTGTTATCTTCGCGTTCGTCGTGTATATTTACTGAAACCTTTTCTGCAAAACATATTTCTTTACCTGATAGCAAAAATATTTAAAGTGTGTGAAGCTTGACAATCATGCAATTAACAATATTTCACGTAATGGTCGCCAGTGTGCCATTACTACAAAAGAATAGCAGATGGCCAATTATGAAACTTGAATTCTAGCGATAATTTATTATTTCCACGTAATTACATTCATGTGGAAGGACAGGTACGGAATGAAATTTAAAGCACAAATCCTTTTTATACTTACACTGAGAAAAAACTTACGTACAACTAACAAAATCGTGTGTTCAGAAGCAACCTCGTACAAAGGCGTCTAATATGTTCGAGAGTTAACACCAGAGTGATCATTTTATTAATCCAAGTCATTATCCCACAATTACGTGATATGCTCATAGTCTTTCTTGTTCTTAGTATTTCTTACACAGAAACACGTTTACTGTGGTGTCACCGCCAGACACCACACTTGCTAGGTGGTAGCCTTTAAATCGGCCGCGGTCCGTTAGTATAAGTCGGACCCGCGTGTCGCCACTGTCAGTGATTGCAGACCCAACGCCGCCACACGGCAGGTCTAGAGAGACGTCCTAGCAATCCCCAGTTGTACAGCTGACTTTCCTAGCGATGGTTCACTGACAAATTACGTCCTCATTTGCCGAGACGATAGTTAGCATAGCCTTCAGCTACGTCATTTGCTACGACCTAGCAAGGCGCCATTATCAACTGCTATTTATCTTGTGATGCATGTACCGTCAGACCGATGTTCACCAATTATGGATTAAAGTTAAGTATTCCAAGAGATCCGTAGTATTTTTGCTAGTCTCATATCCCTGACCTGTTCCAGTCCTCACGCCAACCTGCGTGAGCTTAAACGCGTGCCTTTCGGCTTCCTCTCATAGTGACTTGACTGTCTTGCCAAGTCACAACATTTACCATTAATACTTTGATGTTCAAAATACGTAAATGTAGAGAGTTTTGTCGTTCCAAAATCATATTTCATCATTGATAGCAAGTTTACATACATAAACAGGCATAATTTTTGTTTATTATTGACACAGTTCACTGCTGGTTTTCGTAACATTCTACTACGGTTTTTAAAAAAGCTTTCTAGAAGTCGGTACAATGCCCCCTGGAAAGTTAATAGCATGCTCGTCGCACAAGTTGAGCTTTCAAGTTTACAGTCAACAGTCACTTCGTAAAGTTTATGCAGAATCAATAACTTATTATGAATAATTCACGTTTTGGCTGAAGGTATTCAAAATTATTATGTGAATATCACTTCGATGTCACTATTTCTTCGCTAATAAAGCTGTCTTGCCACTTACTATACTGTACCCATACAGTTAGTCCGCAATTAAGTTAACAGATTGCCGGGGATTAGAATACTTTGCTTCCCCATTCGTCGTGGCCCAAGGGAAACTCCAGTGTAAAACCCGGGCGGAAGCCTTCGGACTAATTCTTTTTGATTTCCGTAACATGATAGTTGAAAACTATCACACACATGAGAGTACCTTAATTTCCATAGCTACAGGTTTTTACAATTGCGTTTTCATGCAGGATTTGTTAAATCAGTTAACTTTTTCAGTGCCCTCTAGCTCTGTATGTCATCCATGTGCACAATAATGGTTAGTTACAGTTGGATTAACGAGCCACAAAATGTTTTAAATTGTTCTTTGCAGAATAGCAAGTTATGTAGTTCATTTGTACAGTAATATACAATTAAAGTTTGATTAACGAGTCCTAAATTTGTTAAACTGTTCAGTGTTTATTGGCACAATATATTTGACTTTACAAGTTTCATTACACGAATAATTCGTTATTCTAAGTTCTTGATATACGAGATTTATACATGAATAACAGGTTTTCAAATCTCTACGTCGGCGCTCGTCGTCAGAATGCAGCGTCCATGATCTTAAAATAATCGTGTGCCACTGCCGGTGGTTCAGAGCGCAGTCCGCCTGTACGGCTACTCATCAATGGGCAGCCGTTGGCGGTGAATGTAGACCCAGGAACACCGTATCCAGACCAGCTGCACAAGCTGATCACTGTTTCCTGCTGACCTTGCCAAGAGCCCATCTGGAAATATGAACGTGAAAATTTCCAAAGCGGCGTCAAATTTTTCTTATATCATAGTGTCCACTGCAAAGATCTCACACAGTTTAGCGTCAGACACAAATCTTTTATCACACGTGCTTGTGAAGTTTTTATGTTGTTTCTGAAGATTCTATGAGTAAATGTCGCCCAGTTGCATCCAGTTCATGGCATTCACTCACATGTTGAAGAGTTAGCTATTGCTCTGAACGCACTGAACGTTAGTTTCGCAGTTTTCACTGTCTATATAAAAATTATTCACGTTATCACTGCAAAATGGCGGCTGCTAGTATCTACATTGTCTTGTCGCTAGTAGAAATGTTTATTTTCCACTCAAAAGTTTTCAATAATTATAACAATGCGAGGCGCCGTTACCCACAGGTTTACGAAGCGCCGTAGCGATGTCACTGTAACAGTCGGTCCCGTAAGTCTCGACACATTTCGTGCACTGCAGTTGTTAATGCATTACAATCGACGTTAAATTTCACTGTCACTTTCGAGTTTGTTCACACGTCTTTGAGGTTCAAAATGGTTCAAATGGATCTGAGCACCATGGGACTCAACTGCTGTGGTCCTCAGTCCCCTAGAACTTAGGACTACTTAAACCTAACTAACCTAAGGACATCACACACATTCATGCCCGAGGCAGGATTCGAACCTGCGACCGTAGCAGTCACACGGTTCCGGACTGCGCGCCTAGAACCGCGAGACCACCGCGGCCGGCCGTCTTTGAGGTTTGCACTCTTAGTTCTTTATACAGGGAGGTCCATTGATAGTGGCCGGGGCAAATATCTCACGAAGTAAGAGTCAAACGAAAAAACTACAAAGAACAAAACTCGTCTAACTTGAAGGGGAAAACCAGAAGGCGCTATGGTTGGCTCGCTAAACAGCACTGCCATAGGACAAATTGATATTAACTGCGTTTTTTTAAACAGGAGCCCCCATTTTTATTACATATTCGTGTTGTACGTAAAGAAATATGAATGTTTTAGTTGGATCACTTTTTCCGCTTTGTGACAGATGGCGCTGTAATAGTCACAAACGTATGGCCCACAATTTTAGACGAACAGTTGGTAACGGGTAGGTTTTTTAAATTAAAATATAGAACATAGGTACTTTTGAACATTTCATTTCGGTTTTGCCAATGCGATACATGTACGTTTGTGAACTTATCTTTTCTGAGAGCGCCTGCTGTTACAGCGTGATTACCAGTAAATACCACATTAATGCAGTAAATGCACAAAATAATATCACTCAACCTCAATGCATTTGGCAATACGTGTAACGACATTCCTTTCAACAGCGAGTAGTTCGCATTCCGTAATTTTCGCACATGCATTGTCAATGCTCTGACGCATGTCAGGCGTTGTCGGTGGATCACGATAGCAAATATACTTAAACTTTCCCCACATAAAGATATCCGGGGACGTCAGATCCGGTGAACGTGCGGGCCATGGTATGGTGCTTCGACGACCAATCCACCTGTCATGAAATAAGTTGTTCAATACCGCTACAACTGCACGCCAGCTATGTGTCGGAAATTCATCATGTTGGAAGCACATAGCCGTTCTGTCATGTAGTGAAACATCTTGCAGTAACATCGGTAGAATCTGCATACATTGCACCATTTAGATTGCCATCGATAAAATGGGGGCCAATTATCCTTCCTCCCATTATGCCGCACCACACATTAACCCGCCAAGGTCGCTGATGTTCCACTTGTCGCAGCAATCGTGGATTTTCCGTTGCCCAATAGTGCGTATTATGCCGGTTTATGTTACCGCTGTTGGTGAATGACGCCTCGTCGCTAAATAGAACGCGTGCAAAAAATCTGTCATCGTCCCGTAATTCCTCTTGTTCCCAGTGACAGAACTGTACACGACGTTCAGAGTCGTAGCCATGCAATTCCTGGTGCATAGAAAAATCGTACGGGTGCATTCGATGCTGATGTAGCATTCTCAACACCGACGATTTTGAGATTCCCGATTCTCGCGCAATTTGTCTGTTACTGATATGCGTATTAGCCGTGAGAGAACTGAAATACCTATTTGGGCATTATCATATCTTGCAGCTCGTGGTTGACGTTTCACATGTGGCTGAACACTTTCCTGTTTCCTTAAATAACGTAACTATCCGACGAACGGTCCGGACATTTGGATGATGTCGTCCAGGATACCAAGCAGCATACATTGCACACGCCGGTTGGGCATTTTGATCACAATAGCCCTACATCAACACGATATCGACCTTTCCGCAATTGGTAAACGGTCCTTTTAAACACCAGTAATGCATCATGAAGCAAATACCCTCCGCACTGGCGGAATGTTACGTGGTACCACGTACTTATACGCTTGCGACTATTAAAGTGCCGTCTATCAAAAAGCGAAAAAAGTGGTCCAACTAAAACATTCATATTTCTTTACGTACTACACGAATATGTAATAAAGAATTGGGGTTCCTATTTTAAAAGACGCATTTGATACCCATTTGACCTATCGCAGCGCCATCTAGCGCGTCAACCATAGCGTCATCTGTTTTCCCCCTTCAAGCTAGACATGTTTCGGTCTTTGTAGGTTGTGAGGAAAAAAAGGAACGATGGAAGCAATTCGTGGGGGCTAAGTTAGAAACCGACCCCTGGGTGTACCATATAAAGTTATCTGCGGGAAAATACGATCACCGACAGTTTATTCATGCCCGGAAGGATTGATGGGACGGTATCAGAAAGTTGGGAACAGTCAGTTGCCCTGGTAATGGAAACAATACTTCCTGACGATGGAGAGGAAGGCGAGACAAATGATCAACTTAGGTTACGGGAGATGTTATGGGAAGAACATAGAAACAAATAAATTAGGACCCATTCGCACAACAAGAAAGTAGTTAAATAATTTAAAGACTGAGAAAGAAAAATTCTCGAGGGCTGGATGGGATCCCTGCCGAAGTAATACAAGCCTTACGTTACCAATTAGATAGTCACTCATGCGATCTCTTCAACGAGTGTCTCTTGCAAGGAAGGGTTTCTGCACCGTGGACGAACGCTGAAGTGGTAGTAATTAGTAAAGGGCAAGATAAGGATCCAAATCCTACAGACAGTTAGTCTTTTGAACGTTCTCAGCACGATATTGGAAAAACCGTTTGTGATCGTGTTTCCAGGTTACTGCTGTGACAACTTGTGAATAGTGACCAGGAGAGGCACGGAAATGGAGGCACCCGAGCACCAGAAGCAAAAAGATGACCACAGCATTCTCGAAAAGACTATGTAACATCTGTATGGCCTTATTCTAAAGTTGTTTTTGTAACACCGTTTAGCCTGAAGATGATGCTTACCTCGAAACATGCCGCTAAATGAATAAGTAATATAATAATTGACGAAATTTGTGACTTGTAGCAATAATTTAAAACAACCTTTACAGCTGTTACTTGGCTGCGAGCGAGACTTGCTATTAATCACAACGAAAATATAAATCAGGCTTCACACGGTTACAACCTATTGGTGTTACACACTCAAGGTACACACAGTAGAAGATATAACACGCAATAAATATATCATGCACTCTCCCAGTAACTTCCTGCCCTATCATCACAAAAAGTGAAGAGACACTCAGTAGTGGCTTCCCTAAGTGCAGCAGGTCGTTTGGGAAATTAGTCCTTCCTGGTGATATGTACTCCCTTACGGTACTGTTTCTCTCGTCAGTGCAAGGAAAGATTATCATTAGTTTTCCATTCAAGCATATGCCAATGGAAATGTGGAAAAACATGCACAAATTAATTTCAAGCACAATACAGCAAAATAAATCATTGTATTTTCTTTTCTATTCTTTCTATTCCCGTGTAAATCTGGCCAAGCATTGGGCGCCACTTATATCGCCTCTCTCTCTCTCTCTCTCTCTCTCCTTTTCCTTTGGAATCGTGTATGAAAATATTTCTATCTTGTGACATCACTTTCATGACGCACACTGCTAGTAGCCGCTAAAATACACGCTAATAGTCATCAATGTTGATACGTAGCAAATAATTCTGGGCTGGGTTGTAACAATTAGTGTTGTCAATACATATGACTGCCTCAAAAATAAGGGTGGATTTTTCAAAACTGTAGTAATTAATGCTCGATAAATATTGTTGCAGAGAGAGACACGATATAATTCCATACCTAGCTGCACTATTATTCTCAACGATATGTAAAGCTTTTGTTAAGCGCTGATCTTTTATACTGCTAATTACGATTTGAATAATATTTACGGCAGTGGAACCAAGAACTTTACCAGTCGTTACTCAAATCATAAGCAAGACTGAGTCTCAACTAGTATTTGCGTTCGTCGTGTATATTTAATGAAAACTTCTCTGCAAAAATTATTTTCTTTACCTGACAGCAAAAATATTTAAAATATTCTTCCTGACAGCAAAAATATTTAAAGTTTTCTTCCTCATTATGTTGTGCGTGAAGCCCGAAAATTATGTGACTAATTATATTTCTCGTAATGGCAGGTGGCCAATGATGAAACTTGAATTCTAGCGACAGTTAATTATCTCCACTTAATTATACTCACGTGGAGAGAGAGGTATGAAATGAGATTAAATTTACGAATACATTGTGAAAGAACGTACGTACAATTAACAAAATCGCGCATTCAGAAGCATCCTCATACAGACACGTCTAATAGTTTCGAGAGCTCACACCAGTGTAATCATGTTATTCCTCCACATCTTTATCCCACATTTATATAAAAATTCCACTATATGATATACTCATAGCCTTTGCTATTCTTAGTATTTGTTGCACTGAAGTACATTTAGCATTAATATTTTTATGTTCAAAACACGTAATGGTAGAGAGTTTTTTCGTTCCAAAATAATATTTTATCACTGAAAGCACATTTACATACAGAAACAAGCACAGATTTTATTCGTTATTGACAGATTTCACTTGAAGTTTTCGTAATATTTTACTATGGTTTTAGAAGGCTTTCCAGAAAATGGTACTATCTGTACTTACCACTGTGTACGAAGTTATCACAACATATTCCGCCGTTGTACAAGCCGTTATGGAGAACATCATCGATTGTCCTTCCTTTCACTTGAAGTTTTCGTAATATTTTACTATGGTTTTAGAAGGCTTTCCAGAAAATGGTACTATCTCTACTTACCACTGTGTACGAAGTTATCACAACATATTCCGCCGTTGTACAAGCCGTTATGGAGAACATCATCGATTGTCCTTCCTTTAGCAGCGAAGTCATCTTTATTCATGTCCGTCCCAAAGTTTTTGCGTCTTTCCACAGAAAATTTTCCTTTTACCTCTGTGTCGAAGTTTATTCAGGCTGTTGTTGTAAGCTCTAACCTCGTTACATGCCCGTACCGCCATAATCAGGATGTGCTGATGCGGTCTGAAAAGAATGTACTGATTCCGGCTTTCTTTACCACCTTCTTATTCCTTAACTCATTCATCTTCGTCTTCTGCATGTTGGATGTAAGGAATTTCATTTTTGATGCCCTGACTCTCCATGACTCTCTCTTTTTGATGGTGCATTCTTCGCTACCATTGGTCTATCTTGGTGCGGATCAGCTATTGAAAACTGATTTTGCTTTTTTTGGAATCGTGTGGTCTCATTAAAGTCTTTTCATTTGATGGTAGACTTCAAAAATCTTATACACACTGTTGGTAATCTCCTGTCTGATTTAATTACCTTTTGAGATAGTATCTCTGAGGTTGGGAAAACTGTACATGTTCTCTAAATGGTGGTCTTCTCGTTTTACAGTTGTGGGATGACTATTTCTGCTGCCTGCCGTAACTATTAACATGATCTCGATGTTGTGAGTTTGTATTCCGAGAACTGGGATTTCCGCATGTAGCGTCTGGTGTGAACTACTTCCTCCATTTTACCACTGACCACGAAATTAATAGCAAATGGGAATACAATTAAGTTCAACAAACCATTTTTCGTGTTCTTTTCTGTGCCACCCATGAGTAACGAAAAGTAGTGGGAATAGTACACTACCTTACTGAAGACCAGTCTTTGTCTGAAAGCATGAGGATCGTCACTCTCCTCCTTCTAGGTAGATAGTACAGTCCATTAACAAAGGATAAGCTCACTGTCAATTTATGTAGGTATATTATGTAACCAGTATTCTTTTTTTGCATTCCGGTACGATTTATTGCACCATTAACTACTTTAAGCCACTGCATGCCAATACCAGACGGATGAGTATTTTTTTGGTCATCAGTCTACTGACTGGTTTGATGCGGCCCGCCACGAATTACTTTCCTGCGCTTACCTCTTCATCTCAGAAAAGCACTTGCAACCTACGTCCTCAATTATTTGCTTGACGTATTCCAATCTCTGTCTTCCTCTACAGTTTTTGCCCTCTACAGCTCCTTCTAGTACCATGGAAGTCATTCCCTCATGTCTTAGCAGATGTCCTATCATCCTGTCCCTTCTCCTTATCAGTGTTTTCCACATATTTCTTTCCTCTCCGATTCTGCGTAGAACCTCCTCATTCCTTACCTTATCAGTCCACCTAATTTTCAACATTCGTCTACAGCACCACATCTCAAATGCTTCGATTCTCTTCTGTTCCGGTTTCCCCACAGTCCATGTTTCACTACCATACAATGCTGTACTCCAGACGTACATCCTCAGAAATTTCTTCCTCAAATTAAGGCCGGTATTTGATATTAGTAGACTTCTCTTGGCCAGAAATGCCTTTTTTGCCATAGCGAGTCTGCTTTTGATGTCCTCCTTGCTCCGTCCGTCATTAGTTATTTTACTGCCTAGGTAGCAGAATTCCTTAACTTCATTGACTTCGTGACCATCAATCTTGATGTTAAGTATCTCGCTGTTCTCATTTCTTCTACTTCTCATTACCTTCGTCTTTCTCCGATTTACTCTCAAACCATACTGTGTACTCATTAGACTGTTCATTCCATTCAGCAGATCATTCAATTCTTCTTCACTTTCACTCAGGATAGCTATGTCATCAGAGAATCGTATCACTGATATCCTTTCACCTTGTATTTTAATTCCACTCCTGAACCTTTCTTTTATTTCCATCATTGCTTCCTCGATGTACAGATTGAAGAGTAGGGGCGAAAGGCTACAGCCTTGTCTTACACCCTTCTTAATACGAGCCCTTCGTTCTTGATCGTCCACTCTTATTATTCCCTCTTGGTTGTTGTACATATTGTATATGACCCGTCTCTCCCTATAGCTTACCCCTACATTTTTCAGAATCTCGAACAGCTTGCACCATTTTATATTGTCGAACCCTTTTTCCAGATCGACAAATCCTACGAACGTGTCTTGATTTTTCTTTAGCCTTGCTTCCATTATTAGCCGTAACGTCAGAATTGCCCCTCTCGTCCCTTTACTCTTCCTAAGGCCAAACTGATCGTCACCTAGCGCATTCTCAATTTTCTTTTCCATTCTTCTGTATATTATTCTTGTAAGCAGCTTCGATGCATGAGCTGTTAAGCTGATTGTGCGATAATTCTCGCACTTGTCAGCTCATGCCGTCTTCGGAATTGTGTGGATGATGCTTTTCCGAAAGTCAGATGGTATATCGCCAGACTCATATATCGTACACACCAACGTGAATAGTCGTTTTGTTGCCACTTCCCCCAATGATTTTAGAAATTCTGATGGAATGTTATCTATCCCTTCTGCCTTATTTGACCGTAAGTCCTCCAAAGCTCTTTTAAATTCCGATTCTAATACTAGATCCCCTATCTCTTCTAAATCGACTCCTGTTTCTTCTTCTATCACATCAGACAGATCTTCACCCTCATAGCGGCTTTCAATGTAATCTTTCCACCTATCTGCTCTCTCCTCTGCATTTAACACTGGAATTCCCGTTGCACTCTTAATGTTACCACCGTTGCTTTTAATGCCACCAAAGGTTGTTTTGACTTTCCTGTATTCTGAGTCTGTCCTTCCGACAATCATATCTTTTTCGATGTCTTCACATTTTTCCTGCAGCCATTTCGTCTTAGTTTCCCTGCACTTCCTATTTATTTCATTCCTCAGCGACTTGTATTTCTGTATTCCTGATTTTCCAGGAACATGTTTGTACGTCCTCCTTTCATCAATCAACTGAAGTATTTCTTCTGTTACCCATGGTTTCTTCGCAGCTACCTTCCTTCCCAACTTCTGTGATGGCCCTTTTTAAAGATGTCCATTCCTCTTCAACTGTACTGCCTACTGCGCTATTCCTTATTGCTGTATCTATAGCGTTAGAGAACTTGATACGTATCTCGTCATACCTTAGTGCTTCCGTATGCCACTTCTTTGCGTATTGATTCTTCCTGACTAATGGCTTGAACTTCAGCCTACTCTTCATCACTACTATATTGTGATCTGAGTCTATATCTGCTCCTGGGTACGCCTTACAGTCCAGTATGTGGTTTATATTGGACAAATTGTATCTCCTGTTTCTATTTTTCTTTAAAGGTGACCTAAAGAATTTAATAACGTCCCTACGAAACAATTTTTTCGTAAGTCGGTTGTACTGTCGCATAGTATATACTACTGTTGCGAGAACATACCTTCACCGAGGAGTCAAGCAGCATATTGCTCCCTCCTACGTATATCTCGCAAAAGACCATGAGGATAAAATCAGAGAGATTGGAGCCCACACAGAGGCATACCGACAATCCTTCTTTCCACGAACAATACGAGACTGGAGTAGAAGGGAGAACTGATAGAGGTACCCAAGGTACCCTCCGCCACACACCGTCAGGTGGCTTGCTGAGTATGGATGTAGATGTAGATGTAGATGATCGATTCCCACCTGGTTTGTCCTGTCGGCTCAATTTTCATCTTTGGGCATCACGGAATTTGACGGATCTACTCTCGTTATTCTCTAAGATTTCTTTCACCACTGATATAATCACTGACTGTACAGTGTCTCCTCACCTACTCACCTCTATCGAATCTCAAAAATGTTCAAATGTGTGTGAAATCTTATGGGACTTAACTTTGAAGGTCATCAGTCCCTAAGCTTACACACAACATAACTTAAATTATTCTAGGGACAAACACACACACCCATGCCCGAGGGAGGACTTGAAACCTCCGCCGGGACCAGCCGCACAGGCCATCTGCAGTGCCTTAGACCGCTCTATCGAATCTAATTTGTCTCAAAATCAGTAATTCGCTTTAGGTCATAAGCACTGAAACTTCGCGTAAATATAGAATGAAGCTCGCTTAAAAAAAATTAAAAAAAAATGTAATGATGCATCCTGTTCAGTCGTGGTTAAATTTTCTGAACTATCGATATATCGTCGTGTCGAAATATCGTCTTATCGATATATAGTCTTATTAATATTGTACAAGATATCAATAGAGAAATGCCGTCGGATAATGGAAGCAAGACTAAAGAGAAATCAAGACATGTTCATAAGATTTGTCGACCTGGAAAAACCGTTCGATGGTGTCAAATGGTACAAGATATTCGAAATTCTGAGAAAAATTGGAGTAAGCTATAGGAAAGACGAGTAATGTACAATATGCTCAAGAACCAAGGGAGAACAATGGGACTGGATTAGAAAGGATGTAAGAAAAGGATATATTCTTTCGTCCGTCCTGTTCAGTCTCTACATCGAAGAAACAATTACAAATTGAATTAAAATTCAAGGTGAAAGTATATTAGTGACAAGATTCGCTGATGAAATTGCTATCCTCAGTGAAAGTGAAGAAGAAATATAAGATCTGCTGAAAAGAATTAACAGTCTAATGTGTACAGGATGTGGATTGAGATTAAACTGAAGAAAGACATAAGTAATGGGAATTAGCCGAAATTAGAACGCCAAGGTACCTAACTTACGAATTGGTGATCACAAAGCAGGTGAAGTTAAGGAATTCTGCCACCAAGGTGGCATAATACCCGTGGTAATCGAAGGGAGGAAGACGGAAGACATAAAAAGCAGACTAGCACTGGCAAAAAGGGATTTCCTGGACAAGAAAAGTCTACTAGTATCAGCCATAGACATTAATTTGAAGGAGAAATTTCTGAGAGTGTACATTTAGAGCACAGCACTGTATGGCAGTGAAACATGAACAGTGGGAGAAACAGAAAAGAAGAGAATCGAAGCATCTGAGATGAGGTGCTATAGAAGAATGTTGAAAGTTAAGTGGACTGGTAATGTACAGGAATGGGAGTTTCTCCGGAGAATTGGCGAAGAAAGGAATATAGAGAGTGAGTCGAAACGGACTGAACAACTTTGGAATGATATTGAGATAACTTACAGACTCGGCAGATGTGATATTTTTGTAGCAGACAACTTCAAGTTATTCACGTAGCGGGTCAGTATCCCAGTCATCCACGAGGAACGTCAGCTTAGTGTACGGTTAAAATGGCTTCTTTCACTAGTGCGGAGTACGCTCGCTATGTGTTTTGGTTTCATGAAACGAACACTGCGTCAACCATCAGCGTAAATTTCGAACCGAATTAGTTAACGAACCTCCTAGCAGGCATACCATTTCCTCTTGGCACAAGAATTTTGTTGAGATCGGTTGTTCATTGCGACGTGATAAATCACCAGATCACCCTCGTGTTGATTATTCTGCTATTGTGGCTGAAAACTTTTGAATTCCAGAAATCGATGAAGATTGCCAAAATTGGATGGTTTGCTACCAGCAAGACGCTGCACCACCTTATTTCCCCGTGGAAGTTCAAGGTTTCCTCGATTATCGCTTCCCAGATCGATGGATTGGCCTCGAAGGGCCGATCGCATGACCACATCTCTCCCAGACTTGACGCCGCTGCAGTTCTTTCTCTGGGTTTTCAATAAAGACCTTGCATGTTGCTCCACTTCCAAAATACTTTTCCAAGCTGAAAAATATAATCTACGCTATCGTAGCGCAAGATACGCCCGATTGGCTGCAACGCTTGTGAGAAAAAATTGATTACCGTTGGGATGTTTGCAACACCACAGATCATAGTCACGTCAAAACACCAATATGACACTTGACTTTCATGTGAAACTTGAGGTTGTTTGTTATAAGATGACACATTTCCGATTCTGTAAGTTATCTCAATAAATTATATATTCTTCCTAAGATGTAAAGCTCTTTTTGATTCGCTCTGTATGGAAAACACTGAGAAGAAGAAGCCTCAGGTCGATACGATGTCTGTTAAGACATCAAGCGGGTAAAAACTGTATAGAAGATTGGAATACATCCATCAAATAATTGAGAATATAGATTGCAAGTGCTACTGTGAGGTGAAGAGGTTTAGGATGATGCAATTCTTTACCAAACCGGCGTTCCTCGCACCCATCACGCTGACAGTTTGAAAAGCAGCAGCCCGCATTTCGCATTTCCTAGAAGCAAGTGACACCTGTTGGCCGGTTTTCGCAATCTTTTGTGGTTTCAGCAAAACACTATGTCACCTCAGGTTTGTGCGTCAGGTTTTACCTCTCTGCCTACATTACGCCGTGAATTACTGCCTTTTCAGTTGTTAAAGAACTTTTAGGCCGCCCTGTATTTTACAAATAGTGCTCCTTAAAGTAGCTAGGTTATAAACAGGACAAAGATTTTTATTTACTATAAAAAAGATTTTTAACTTTTTCAGTATTTGAAATTAATGAAGACTTATTGAGCTAAAATACGTTAACGAAGATTAGGTAGAAAATTGTTATTCCAAATTTGAAATAACTTTTCCAAATCTGTAACGTTGTTGTTTTCCTAAAGTTCTATTCAGTTTCTTAATTTTTGTTGGTAGAATGTAAAAAAAGTGGTATCAACTGACAATGTTGAGCTACCTAATTTGCTGTGTGTTAGTCAAACATTCCTACGCAAAGGCCACAAAGATTTCTTAAGCTACTCTCGATGGTTCGTGAGCGCGAGGTGGCGCCCGATACCGTCCCAGATGTGTTTCCTCGTGTTGACACAGAGTGGATTTTGTGGCCAAGTCATTTACACGAATTATTACACTCCTCATGTCACCGTAACACGACTCTGGCCTTGTGTCGCAGTCAGTCATCTAGCTGAAGCAAGCCGTCGCCATCGGGGAAACATCAAATGTTAAGGGATGCAAGCAAATATTCGAGTAATTCACAGTTTTCATAGCGCCTTCAATTGCAACAGCAGTTCGCATAGAAATCCACGTGAAAGTCCGACTCACCATAATGGTTCAATTGGCTCTGAGCACTATGGGACTTAATATCTGAGGTCATCAGTCCCCTAGAACTCAAAACTACTTAAACCTAACTAACCTAAGGACATCACACACATCCATGCCCGAGGCAGGATTCGCACCTGCGACCGTAGCGATCGCGCGGTTACGAGATGAAGCGCCTAAAACCGCTCGACCACACCGGCCGGCGTTTATCATAATCAGAGTCCAAGATAATGACTCATGAAACTCCTCTGTAACTTCGCTACTAGCCGGCCGCAGTGGCCGAGCGGTTCTAGGCGCTTGAGTTCGGAACAGCGCCACTGCTACGGTCGCAGGTTCGAATCCTGCCTCGGGCATGGATGTGTGTGATGTCCTTAGGTTATTTAGGTTTAAATAGTTCTTAGTTCTGACCTCAGATGTTAAGTCCCATAGTGCTCAGATCCATTTTTAATTTCGCTACTGCAGGTCTGCCAGGACGCTAGCTCGTGTAAACACACTCCGGAACTATTCTGTACTGTGTGTACGGAGTGGAGAAGCACATTAAAAACGCAAACGAGGTCATGTTGCAGAGTTTATTATGGTGGTATACAATCAAGCAGATTTCATTTGGATTTGGCATACCTGAAGGACTGCTACTGTTTATCAAGGACAGACAGCACAAAGTTATTGATTTCTAATGCAGCAGTGGTAGGAGGAAATAGAGAGGTATTTTGTGTTCGATGTATTGGAACATGTGTTAGGTGTAAACATAAGAAAGAAGAAAGCTTCACAAGTGAACATGTTGGATGACTAAATGTTACAGCCGAGATAAAGAAGCTTGAACATGTAGATTTTGCTACCTGTGAGGCAGACTACATGAATATGATAGGCGACGCAAAGCAAAGGAGGAAGGCCAACACCAAAATGTAAAAGTCGTGCCTAGTTTCGATTGTGTTAAAACGAAGTCGTGCCTAGTTTCGATTGTGTTAAAACGAGTCTGAAATCTGCGAAGAAACTCGCGAAACAAACGAGAATAGGAGTAAAGCAACAGACAGAATATGCCAAGGACGCGGATGTACCCGTTATGAGTCCTTTTGATCGTATCACAGATCAGATTACAATAAGTATTTTCGACTTAACGAAATTTCTATAATACGATTACGATTCTCCTACCTTGAACTGTACGTGATGATGATGAAGTCCCATACTTTTTGACAGATCGTAGGGGAACGATGCAGGAGACCCGCACTGCCGTACTAACCAAGGTCCTAGTGGAGGTGGTTTGCCATTGCCTTCCTCCGATCGTAATGGTGATGATGAAGACGACACAACAACACCCAGTCACCTCGGGGCAGGTGAAAATCCCTGACCCCGCCGGGAACGGAACCCGGGACCCCGTGCTCGGGAAACCAGAACGTTACCGCGAGACCACGATCTGCGGACGAACTGTATGTACCAGTAATAAATTGTATTGAGATTTTATTATTAAATATTGACATTAGCAACAGACAAGATATTATTTTAATTATATTTTCCTATTGGTATTGGAAAAATTCGGGTCACTTTTAATGAGTGTAAATATGGAGATTACAGCATCATTAATAGCAAATTTTCAGTTTGTATCAAGTTATTATTTACAACATACAAGCCGGTTGGAGCACTAGCATCTCTTCAGCTGCCAAAAAGCTGCACATTTTTTTCCTGTAGGATTTTATGATTGTTTGTCACAGACCGTGCCACAATAGTGACTCCACCGTCCTGTGTTCACACTGAGGTTCATGTTTATGGTAGCCGATCGCCTGGATAACACCGCTTCCGGGCCGAAACCTCCACTACGCGTAACAGAAAACGCGATTCGTAACACGTTTCCACTGATACATGGTACAGTCTCATAGGCCTGTACAACGTGCTCCGAAACGCTAGTGCCTGCACTAACATTGTACTCTGCCACAGATTGGCAACTTCCCTGCTTTACACGGCGGGAAAGTCTCGGACTTCGGCGTTGTATGATGAGGTGTCGACGTCCAACAGCTTGTCTACTCGTAGTTCCACTGTACTTAAACCACATTCCATAGATTTTCTCGGCAGCAGTAAGGGAAGAGCCCACCAGATTTTGCCCTTTCCCAGATCATCGTTCCCAGAAACAGGAACATGACAATCTGCCGTTTGTCGAAGCAGCGTATGTTGGTGGATTTTCCCATTTGCGGGCTGTATCGCCGCCAGAATGACTCCTGATTCGTTCGCTCCGCTTATATACAGGGTCTTCGTAATTAAAGTTCCAGTTTTGGAACGCTGGAGAAACGCAAGCGCGCTCAGAACGACTACAAATTTGAACAGCATATTATTTATGAATGGAAAAAAACGTAACGAAGAGCTGTAAACATCAGAATACACACACCAACAGTACAACTGGCACATCGTTGTTTCTCAGTTTGCGTCAGAGACGTGCAATATGACGTCTCCATGAACGTTCAAAAAAATGGCTCTGAGCACTATGGGACTTAACTTCTGAGGTCATCAGTCCCCTAGAACTTAGAACTACTTAAACCTAACTAACCTAAGGACATCACACACATCCATGCCCGAGGCAGGATTCGAACCTGCGACCGTAGCGGTAGCGCGGTTCCAGACTGAAGCGCCTAGAACCGCTCGGCCACTCCGGCCGGCTCCATGAGGGATACCGCGTTGTTGGGCTGTACATCAGTAACTCTGCAGAAGTTTCGCACAGTTAAGGGTATGAAACAAGGTATTGGTCAGATGTCTAAGAGTCAGTAGAAAATGATTACGGAATTCGAAAAGGCAGGTTCTTTTGAAGAGCATTGTGGCAGAGGGACGAAAACAGTTGATCTGACGTCTGCCGAAGATGTGGACACAGCATTGCAAGAGAGGTTGAGCGATGGTGTGCAAACACGACGAGCACGAGGGATCCCTGAACATTCGACATACCTTCGAGCATGGTGCATAAAATCCTGCGAAATATTTTGCATTCGACTCCGATTAAAGTAGCCCAAGTTCAGAAGTTCCTCCCTGCTGATCTGCCAGCAAGACAAACTTCCGCTCTGTAATTTCTTACTCGCATGGAAGTGGACTAGGAATGACCATTGAACATGACAAGGAATGACCGTTGAACATCCTGGGGGCAGATTAAGCCAATTTCCAAGGACATGTCAACACGCCGAACAGCAGAATATGGGGAACGGAAAATCCATATGCGCATTAATTAGTACCACTCCATTTTGCATTGGTGGCTGTATGGTGCAGTATGACGATGTCGTTTATCGTAGTATTGTATTTATTCGGGGAGATGAGTCCTGCGGATCCTGTTAACTATACCTTCACTGGTAAAAACTATGAGAGACTTCTGCGCACCAGTGTCGTTCCAACACATCGACAGCGTGGGTGTAGAATCATTTTTACACGAAATGGCGCTCCTCCGCTCACCGCACAGCTAGTAAGCCGCTGCTGTAAACGCATTTCGGAAATGCTAGAATTATTAGACGTCAGTCTGTAACACCGCAAATGCAAGATGCATGTCACCTGCTACCGATATATAATTTTTTTGCGGAATTTTATGAAAATATTTGTAATTTAAATGCTTTCTTTTATAACTGCATGTGTAAATTTAGGTAGAACTCTGTTGACATTTCATTGTATTTATCTGTATTTTACTGTGAAACTTATAAGCTCTGGAAAAAAGCAAAAGGAATTGTTATTTCCATCGACTAACAACGATAATAACAGTGCTTGTGCGATGTAAAATCTTTGGGTATGGAGTTATTGTGCGGAGCGCGAGGAGAGAGGAGACGGATCCCAGCACTTGTAGTGTGCGGATGTGTGGTATTAACGCTCTCGCAGTTGAGAGTACCATTTCCGGCGGCATCATGTACGCACGCCATCCAGATGTCTAGTAGCAGGAGTACAGACAGTCGACGGGCGTAAGCGGCTGTATTAATTACGATTGTCCATTCCTGCAAATAGCCTTGGCTCCACAAAGTGCTACCGTGTTTAACAACAGCAGCAGTTCCAGCAACACAGTTTCGTTATCGGCTCCTAGTTTTGTCGCATGCACAGCACTGAAGTAGGACTGTTCATTGCTATAAAGTATTAACGGCTAACCCAGCAGCTCAACTGAATGTGATTTCATTGATAAAATTTATTTAAGTAATAATTAGTTAAATACAGGGCGACTGTGTCCTCATTGCCCCCAGACATTGTTACAAGCACGGTCCTTGTTCCTTTTTTCCCTATATGGTTACCAAGTGCCATAAGAAACAAACTGAATAATTACAGACAGTTTATTAATGAATAATTTCACTTTTAAAAATTGTAGCTCAGTCTACTTTCAATTAACTATTGTACAACAGAGGCTTCATTCTTTCAAACAACTTCCGGGAATTCAGCCCGGTAACACTTTCAGCGACCGCCGATATTTCGGCGGGAGAACAGCCCGCCATTTTCAAGGCAAATTGCAACGGACAGGCGGCGTACATGCAAATTTAAAACCTCGGTTCTCGGACTGAAGCAGGAAAGGTAACACACACACTGAACACTAGTGCCACCAGAGATGACCAAAGTCAGAGCCATCGATAGTGAGATTATGAATTCGCAGGTGAGGTAGCATTGACTCTGTCCCTCTGTTTTGTGACAAGGGAGAGAGCCGGATTTCAAACAGAGTTTAAACAGAAACCTCCATCCCTGTTAACGAGGTTGCTCGCTAATTTAATCTCAACTGCCTCCCTAATAACACTGTCCCAGTAGCTGGACGTGCATGCCAATATGTCAGTGTTATTATATAACATGGGGTGACCAGTATCCAAGCAATGTTCTGCAATAACAGATCTACTTGGCTGCTGTAATCGTGTGTGCCATTTATGCTCAGTACATCGGTCCTCCACGGTCCTGATAGTTTGACCAATTTATGCCATGACGCAGCTACAAGGAATACAATATACACCCGGCTTACGCAGTTCAAGATCATCCTTAACGGAACTCAACAGTGCTCTAATTTTAGATGGAGGTCGGAAAACACATTTCACGTCGCATTTCCGTAAAATACGACCTATCTTGTTAGACGTGTTTCCTACGTAAGGCAAAAAGGCAGTAGACTTAGGTGTTGACTCAGAATTATCATCAATCACCCTATGTACCGTTGGTCGATAGCGCAACGCACGTTCAATCTGTCTATCACTATAACCATTTTGACGAAATGTAACTTCAAGATGGGACAGCTCAGCTGGCCAAGTTCTAATGGTTCAAATGACTCTGAGCACAATGCGACTTAACTTTTGAGGTCATCAGTCGCCTAGAACTTAGAACTAATTAAACCTAACTAACCTAAGGACATCACACACATCCATGCCCGAGGCAGGATTCGAACCTGCGACCGTAGCTGTCGCTCGGCTCCAGACTGTAGCGCCCAGAACCGCACGGCCACTTCGCTGGCAAAGTCTCAGTGTCAGAAATGACATGTGCCCTGTGTACCAAGGTACGAAGTACCCCTTCACGCTGAGCCGGATGATGACAACTATTAGCCTGTAAGTACAAGCCGGTGTGAGTACGTTTCCTGTAGACTGCAAGTCCCAATGGTCCATCATCCTTCCTCCTAACCACACGTCAAGAAAGGGAAGGCAGTCATCCTCTTCCACCTCCATCGTAAAACGAATGTTCGGGTGGATCGAGTTCATATATTTTAAAAAGACATTCAAATTCTCCCTACCATGAGGCCAAACAACGAAGGTATGGTCAACGTATCAAAAGAAACAGGGGGTTTCAAAGGCGCCGACTCCAATGCAGGTTCCTGGAAGTCTTCCATAAACAAATTTGCGATCACAGGAGCCATGGACTACCCATCCCAACTCCATCTGTCTGCTCGTAATACTGGTCATTAAATAAAAAGTAAGTGGATGTCAACACATGCCAAAAGAGATTAGTTAATTCAGCACCAAACCTGGCCTCAATTAACCGCAACGAATCAGACAGAGGAACACGAGTGAAGAGAGAGACCATATTTTAGTGAGTTTCGATGTGGTGTCTCAGTTTTCTTTAACATTACATACTCGCATAAGTTTAATGTCAAAAAACGTGACAACCTTCAGTTGCCACGTCAGTGTTTAATAATACATGTTTTTCTTTCCCACCATCTTGTACAGGATTTCAGGATGTAAATTGCCCTAGTGGGATGGCGACCGTTAATTATTTCCTTTTCGTTCATTAGTGTAACTTTTGGATTCATGATCAGTGGTACCCCTTTTCTGTCCAGTGTTGTTCGTGAGTGATTGCACAAAATAACTTTCATTTTCCAAATTATAGCCCTGTTCGGTTTAATTAGTTTTTATTTTTTGTAGACTTTCCATCATAAGGGTCGGTTGTACACATTTCGCCGGCCGAAGTGGCCGTGCGGTTAAAGGCGCTGCAGTCTGGAACCGCAAGACCGCTACGGTCGCAGGTTCGAATCCTGCCTCGGGCATGGATGTTTGTGATGTCCTTAGGTTAGTTAGGTTTAAGTATTTCTAAGTTCTAGGGGACTAATGACCTCAGCAGTTGACTCCCATAGTGCTCAGAGCCATTTGAACCATTTTTTGTGCACTTTTCTCCTACTTATCGGTATCACTTCTTCGGGTAAGGTAGCCTTATCCAATTAGAAAAAATCCATTAGGCATATACGTGATCCACGGTCATACTTTATATCGCAAGCAGGATAGGCCGATTAGTAAGAGGCAGGTTACAAGTCCTTACAGCCTGGCAGTCCAGATCACCTGACGTTAATCCGTGTGACTACTGACTGCGGGATAATCTGAAATAAATTGTGTTCAGTTCTCCTTTTATGAGCGTAACTGAATTGAAGGGACGCATTGCGCAACACATTCTGAACATGATTCCCGAGAGAATCCGGCCTGCTGAGGAATATGCTGTTTCTCGACTTCAGCTTGCAGAAAACGGTGGATAGCATATTGAACATGCCTTACGTCAGTCTCGCATCATAAAACCAGTGTCATTTCACATTTTAAGCGGTTTTTGGCACTAGAACAATTAAAAACCGATGTAATTTTGCTTTTCATACGGTTTTCACCCTCAGGACAATTAAAAACTGATTTTTCCTAGCCGATGGCGTATGGCCTTGCAGCAGTGGATAAGCTTACCTAACTAGGAGTGTGAAAACTGTTGACGTTCGAACTTGTGCAATTATGTACCGTACATTGAGCGGTAGTGACGGTGTAAGGTACAACTCAAGCCATAGCTGTCATATTGCGATTCATCTATTATTTTAGCCGTCCCCATTTAGTTTAAGACGCTTAGAGCGCAATCTACTGGTAAAATTTTCGTTACGTTTTTTTTGTGATCCATGACGTTTCCCTCTGTGTCAATTATTTGCCCTTCAAATTTGACGTCATTCTGAAAAGTAATTCTCTTTCTACGGCGTTTTGAAACTGGAACCTTAATTATGACACTATGTACCCACCTCACCAGGTGAAGCACCCACATCGCACCCAGACTGCCTTCAGTCTCATTATGGATTATCATCTTTGGCTCATCAGGATGGATTGCTGCTGTCAGTTCTTTTGCTGTACGCTCTAAATCAGTTCTCCGCATTTTGCTCTTTCCAGTTCCATAGTACCAACCACGGATGCCAGGATGTGCGGTAGGGGCCACGCGCGAGCGTGCTGTGAGCTCTGACGTCACTGTGAACCCTCTCGCCACGCCGCACTGCATTGAAGCTTTTAGGCACGTGATGTCGGACACAGATTTCACTCATGCTCAGGTATGAATGTAATCAAGAATTTCCAATTTTCAATGTATTATCACTAGTGTTATTATTATTAAACTTTATATTATTCTTTTTTCTCTATGGTCGGTGAAACGCTAGAGTACAGCCTCTGGAGAACGTCAAGCTCACTTTCTTTGTGTGTGGGAAAATCCACAAAGGCGTAGACCAAATAGACCAGTTAATGTGCCATCCCTTCATAACCTCTTGTATTGACAGTCACAGAAATGGCGATGAATCACTTTTTGAACGTATCTTAATTTCAGTAAGTCAACGCAACGCCAAGAGAGACGATCCTGATAATGTGTATTGTCTTGCTGAAGATCTTTTATTTCTGTTTCCATACTTTCCAAATGTTGCCGTAAGGACGCATTGTCGCATTCACAGCAGTATTTGTTTTCAAGGTTAATTTTTTAGCCATTAGTCATTTCTTCATTAGTTTATCACATATTTACCTGGCAGAAGGTTTGCGGTAGCTTCGTTTTTGTGCCCAAATACTTCTCTCATTATCAGGATCATTACTACGCCCTAAACCAGCAGCAGGGGATGGTAGATTTAGAGCTGGAACAGCATTAGTCTTCAATTTGCGTTCCATAGAAATATTCAGCAGTTAACTTTTCAAATCCCGTTCATAATCTAAACCAGTAAAATGTACTGAACAGACACAAGTATTTTCAACTGAAAATTGATCTCTACATTTACAAGCATATATCCAGCTTCGTTTCGTCTCATTCTTATTAGGAAACTAAGGAAATTTAGCTCGTAGCTTTGTTACTTGTGTGCTGTGGTTAGTACAACTGACGACTGCGCAGCTAATCATTATTTTTCACCTAAAAGCTTACTCCAAATAACTCCTGAATACACTGATAATGACGCTGTAACGCTGTACTGAAACTACCGTCACGAATAAAAATTATCACTTTCGTAAACAACCTGTTTTTCGCTGGTAAACGCAATTACAACATAATCAGTGCCACCAAATGCGGGCTCCTGAACTCTGGCCGGATTCTCTCCGGTTACAGATGGTCGGCTTGCTGCTGCGCAACACATTGTGATCCCTACCACGTATTCTAGTATACCTGGCACTAAACATGGATAAAAAGTAGTGCCATCCTTGTGCAATCCACGCACTTAATCTTTAAAAATTTTGTGACCAAGGTTTTGTTTTATAAGCCTGGTTTTTTACTCGCATGAAGTAATGAGTGCCATCGAGAAGGGCTTTCAACTTGATTCCACATTTTTAGATTTCGAAAAGGCTCCGTTTCTCACAAGCGTCTTTCAACCAAATCGTCTCAGTTGTCGACTGGATTAGTGATTTTCTGTCAGAAATGTCACAGTTCATAATAACTGCCGGTAATCCATCAAATGGAACGGAAGGGATATCTGAGATTCCTCAAGCATATGTTATAGGCCCCCTGCAGCTCTTAAACTATACAAATGGTTTAGGAGACGATTTGAGCTGCCCTCTTAGAGTGTTTGCAGGTTATGTTGTCGCTTACACTCTTGTATAGTCGTCAGATTGTCAATACGAACTACAAAATGATTTTGGCAAATGACCGTGAAAAATGTAGGTACTCGACATGACCACTAAACAATTGCATTAACTTTCGCTTAGACGATAAATCACACTACTTTATAGATCGTAGGTACATCTGGTTACATCTGAATTAGAAATACGAACAGACAAAATTAGACCCAGCACAAGGATATTGTTGTGGGGAATGCGAACCAAAGACTGTGTTGTCATTGCTCTCAACAGACTACGCACTAGTATCACGAGGAGCAAGGCCAACCAGCAGAGGTGGGACCGTACTGTGGAGTCAGTTTTTAGCAAGTTTGATGCTGTGTAGATCGTCAACCATCTACTACTTTGTTCTTGATCTTCAGCCACATACGTCGCTCAGGGTAGCCACGCGGTCTAGGGCGCCTTGTCATGGTTCGTGTGTATTTGTTGTCCTTAGGGTACGTTGGTTTAAGCATTGTGTATGCTTAGGGACCGATGACCTCAGTGGTTTGCTCCCATAGAACTTACCACAAACTTCCATTTCCTTTTTTTTTTTTTTTTTTTTTTTTTTTTTTTTGCAATCATATGCACCATTAGAGCCATGATGATGGGGACATTGAAAGCATTGGACGTGGCGAATGTCTATTCAACAAACGTGTAAAGTGATATCAACGACGTTCTTCTGTCATACAATCTAAGTGAAATCATCTGGAATGATGTAGAAGAAATAAAAAGTCTGAAATATATTTTTACTGAAAAATTAATGTGTATCTGAATACGTAATAAACAATGTACTCCTAGGTTATTTAGGCAGACAGTATCCATTGATAAAAATGTATAGTGTTGACTTAAACAGTCGCAGCTATTACTGGTTAGAGAGTTGAACCTTGAAGATAGCGTGGCAAGGAAAACATAATGTTTTGTGTTGGTGCATTAGTCCTGTGACCAAACACAGAATCACATAAAAGAATGCACACTAGAGACTGCCATAAGCAGTTTCCAAAATTTTCCTATGTTTCTGCTATTGTGAAAAATTAGGTTGTGTTTTCTAAATAGTTGTTTTCTCCATTTGTAAAATAATCTCAACTCTACACTTCTAAGTACCATATAATATATGATAATAGTGACCATCGTTACACATTTTGAAACCGACTACTCACTTTGGTTTCAAAAAGTTTATAGTAGGTATACGGTCACCATTAGTTGCTATACATCATAGTGTGAAATTGTCTACTGTAGTATTCGCTTTAATACATACCACAAATACATTTCCCTACAAAACTTAAGGACGAGGCAGATAAAATAACGCAATATACTAACGCCTTGATGAAAGTGAATGGAAGCGCCGAAACATGTTGCATGAGGTCTCTGAGTCATCCAATGAAAGTTCGACGATACGTCGCTTAACGTCAGAGTGTGTAGAGGGAAATGAAGGTGGCCCAACAGCAGAAGGCTGTTGAACAGAAGTGAAAAAACAATTTATGTCCATCAGTAGGTAGTTATGGTGCACCAAGATGTCGTTTTTCATTATAACATATCCCGGAGACAATATTTGGATGGCTTCTCATGGGCAACTGATAGAAGAACGAAGTGTATACAGTGTAACCGAGGAGCCTGTCATAGCTCACAGCATTGTTTCATGCGCATTGGGAGCGTTCTGAACCACAGGCACTACCGTCCGAAGGAGAAGACCACATTCAACTAGAGCAGCCGATGATCGCTGCTTAGTGCAGCCCACAAAAAGGGACGCAGGACAAACTGCTGGTAATGCAAGGCATGTAACCTCACACTCCACAGTGGCACAGCGATTGCCTCTTAGCCTTATGACGAGTACGTTGTGTTCGGTTGACATCCACATGTGTGCGGTACCGGTGCCAAGAGCACCGGGACTGGACCAACGGGGAATGGGCCGCGTCCCCTTCTCGTATGAGACCAGATTCCCTGTGAGTAATAGTGATTCTGAACGATACCTTGTATGGGGAGACTTGGGAACACGTGATGCATCCAGGAACACTGCTGAATACGGCCGTTTTGCTGGTGTGAGGAGGAATAATATTGCACGAGAGTACCGACCTGCAAAACTCTGAACACGGCACACTCACCCCTAAAGGTTATTTTGACCCTGTACACTTCCCTCTACTGCATCTTTTGTAGGGTTCATTTGGCCCTGAGTTCACTTGTATGGGTGTCAATACGCGATGTCATGGTTCAGCGGAGTTATAGGAGCTTTTAGAACAAGAGTATATTCTGTGAATGCCCGTTCCCCCGACTTAAATCCCATCGGGCAGTGTGGGATACTTTGGGGAGTCACACTGCAACAGGTCCACGTGCACCAACGACCAGCCGGCAGGCATCAACCGCGCTACTGGAGGAATGGAACACCCCACCAGAGGAACTCCTTACGAATCTCGTGGCCAGCGTGGCAGCAGGTTGCTAACAGCCGTCAGTGATCACACATCCAAGAAAGTACCAAGTCCCGTCTTTTGTAAGGGCACCATCAGAGATCAAGGTGACTTTACTGACATTATTGTCTTTGAATAAATGTCATTTGTATTCGTCTCACTCCCTACTTCTCTCAGTTACTTCTACTGTATCAGTCTTTCCATGTATGGTCCAAGTTCCATCGAGCTATGTTATTTGGCAATTACACATCAAGCGAAAGTTACTTCCACCCCTAAGTTTTATACATCAGCGTAACTGGTATTACATGCTTCAGTCTGCCTTCATCAGTAAACCCAAAAGACTGTATGGTATTATAGTAGGGAACTATGGAACGTTAAATATTCAGACAGTCCAATTTTACATCAGCCGTTTGAGGGCTTGTACACATGCGAAATCATTTCTGACTGCATAGAACTGTTGGTAAGAACACTGTGCTCGAAGTGCAAGGTTATGTCCGTGTCAGTCATACAGCTTTAAAGTACCATCGTGCATACCTCTTCAGACTGGAAAAATAATTCTCTAAATTAAAAGCTGTTAGCTGTAGTTGCTGTTGTATGGTGTGCTTGTTCCAAGTGAATGTACTGACAAGTAATACACCTTGAAGCTGTGTACCTCTTCCACCTGCACCTGCAGATAGTGGCTAATAATAGTCCCTCATACCACAAAAGAGACTCATTTGTCATTAAGCCACAGAGTGTACGTAGTATTTCATTATAGTGTCATTTTTCCTTTCATCGACAACTATACAGTTATATTGGCGTTTGTGTTTACGTTTACATTAATTATTTGTCAAAAATTTCAAAAAAACAGAAATTAGAAACTTCAGTGATAAATGCCATGTCTGTTTCTTATCTTCTTCCATCTCAGTCGCATTACATACCAATTAATTACATTTGCTTTTTGTTATTAACCTCTAGAACCACAGATACTGCCCGTCGGTGCTGCTTTTGGATCAGTTCACTACATTTTATTTACTACTTTTATCTCAGAATTATGCCCAACAAATGGTTAAACATTATACATAGTATCATAACTTTTACATAAACTTGGATAATGGTGCAATATCTTTTCTCACAGGGTATTGTAGATGAAGATGAATTTATTTGAATATTATTCTGTAAAAATAAAATAAAATAAAAATATTACCAACAGAAGTCATACGTTCTCCCTGTCAAAACAATATTCTGAGTCTCAAGGGATCATTAAAAATGAACAACTTCAAAACGCCATGACAAAGGAATGTTGGACTATGAACAGCTCTTACATCTACGCAAATTCGCGAAATTAAAAGTAAGCAAGTGCTTAGTCCGTGGTGGTGTGTTAATCCTTATTTGCGTCACTGTCCCACGGCGTTCCAACTTTGATGTGAAGTCAAAAACTGCCTGTACGTTTTAATTGCGCTCGAATTAACACGTACAGAACTTTTAAATTAATCCTGAAAGTCCGTCCTCCCTGCTATTTTTTGCTGTTTTCTGGAAAGGAATTAATTTACTGCTTGTCAGTGACTATAACTTATTTAATATTCCCACATTAAATAGAATTTCCAGTAATACTGCAAAAACTAATGTTTTAGTGTTGCCTTAATATTCGTGAGATGACGTCTCTGAGTCAAAATAGTCCTTCAACGTATAGAATTAAATACATATTGCAGAACATCTCACAGCTTCTTAGTGAAATCTATACAAATCTGAAAAAAGTCTTCCACAGAGACAGTGAAACGGTATGGTATTGTAGACAAAAACAAAGGAAAGGCAAACACGCATTTGAGAGTAAATGGTACCGTTAAAATTTAGATAGCGTTTTCCTGACAGGAAACCAAGGACGTAATGGTGTGTAAACGTGGGATGAACATGTTCACTGAACATTAAGAAGTTACTGGTCAACGTCTACATAAACATCTTCATGAATACTCTGAAATTCATTCCGAACCGGCTGGCAGAGGTTTCATCCAACCACTTTCACACTCTTTCCCTACCGTTCTACACTCAAAATCCCCCCCTGAAAAACGAACACTTAAATTTATCCATGCGAGCTCCGATTTCTCTTATTTTATTACAGCAATCAAAAACTTTCTGTTCGAAGGCCATACGAATGCGTTACTTACATGATGATGCTTATATACCCTCATCGGAGTTTCGCCGGAATGCATGTACACTGCAGCAACGCACTCAAAGGGAAACTTTTTTTATCACCTTCTATAGGTATGCGTCAAGAAAATATTTTCGCATTCGGAAGAAAAAGTTGGAGACTGAAACTTCGTAAAAATATTTCATCGCAACGAGAAACGCCTATGTTTTAATGATTGCCAACCCAACTGGAGTATCATATTAGTGACACTCTCAACCCTATTTCTCGATCATAATAAACGAATTACCCTTCTTCGAACTTTTTCCGTGTCCTCCGACAACCCTATAGAGTACATCACAGCTGTACACTTGCAGATGTCGGACGAACGTAGCGCAGGCAATCTCTTTAGTAGATCTGTTGCACCTTCTAAGTGTTCCGCCAATAAAAAGCAGTCATCGGTTAGCTATTCCCTCAGATTATCCGTGTAATTGTTCCACTTAAATTTACTGGTAACTGTTATCCCTAGGTATTTGGTTGAACTGACAGCCTTTCGATTTGTGTCATTGATCACGTAACGGAAATTTGAGTTATTCCTATTCGTACTCAGGTGAATGACCTCACACTTTTCATTAGTTAGTGTCCGTTTTCGCACCGTACGTTTGTCTAAACCATTTTGCAATTGGTCTGGATCTTCTGATTACTTTACGAGACCGAAAATGACAATACAGTCTACAAACAATGGAACACAACCGCTCGCATACTATATGTGGTTAGAAACAGCTTGTGAGGAACGCAGTCAAAACCTTCTGGAAATCTAAAAATTTGGAATCAATTCGACATAGCGTGTAGGTAACGCTCATTACTTTGTGAGTATAAAGAGCTAGTTGCAGTGTCGAAAGAAGATATTTTCTGAATCCATGCTGCGTGACAACAGACCGTTTTCTTAGAGGTAATTTTAATGTTGGAACACAGTATATGTTCCAAAATCCTGCTGCAAGTCTCCGTCAGTGATATGGGTCTGTAATTCAGCGGATCGATCCTGTTTCCTTTCTTGAGTACTGGTGTGACCTTTACAACTTTCCTGTCTTCAGATGCTGATCTTTCGTCGAGCGAGCGGTGGTATATGATTTCTAAGTATGGAGCTGTTATAATGGCACACACTGGAAGAAATCGAACTGATATACAAGTTGGGTTGTAAGTCATGCCTTTACTAAGTGATTGGAGTTTCTTCGCCGCAGAGAGGATATCTGCCTCTAAGTTACTCATGTTGGTAGCAGTTCGTGCTTCGAATTTGGGGACTTTTACATCGTATTCCTTGGTGAAGAACTTTCGGGAAGTCGTATTTAGTAACTCAGCTTTAGTGCTACTGTCGTCGGTGAAATTGCCATCGCTATCGTGCAGTACATATATTGACAGGGTCCTGTCGATTGTATGCATTATACACGACAAGAATACCTTCCGATTTTATGCCAGAAACGTATCATATCACAGGGATTTTCAGTTATTTTCAATCTGGCATACTTTTTCATCACTTCCGCAATAGCGTTCTGAGTTTTTGTGTACCGTGCGGGGTCAGTTTGGTCCTTATTAATTTATTTCCTACAAACCTCTTAATTACTGCCAGTAGTATTCATTTGAATGTAAGCCACATCTGTTCCTCGCTTACATACTTAGTTTGCAAGGAATCGAGACTTTCCTCTAGGAGCGCATCAGCCAAATTTTTATCTGCTGTTTTAAATCGATACTTTTGCGTTTTCTTATGAGTGGATTTGGATGTTAAGATTTCAATCCTGCTAAAACGACCTTGTCGTTACTTCACTGTAGCCCTCATGATGTTTCCTATTTGCTCAGAATAAAGTGTTATCTCCGCCATTTAGAAATTACACGTTTTCTTACGTCATCATAAAAGCTAGTAACAGTTTTGGACAAAACACAGTTCAAATGAAAACTAGATGTGCAATTTTGGTACGTATGTTCCTTATCAATAGTGGTGAGGTATGTACTGCTCTGCTTAGCGTCATGACCAATAGAACTGGACAGTAATTTTCTTGGACCGTGTGTGGACAACATATGGACTGAATTATGACAGTTAAGAGGCACTTATCTGAATTTCGGTAGGCTTACTGTTTTTGTTTCGCTTATTATGTTATTTGGTAAAATTTACAGCAGGCAGCTAGTAATGCTAAATGTGTTCTCCTTTTGCCGTTTTGCGATTTAATAATAATTCTATATATGTTCTGTTCTACCGTTTAAATCACTGCTATTGCAATCAATCTAGTAACATATAATGAGCAAACCATATGAAGGAGTCGAAGAATTTTGTAAACACGCTTGCTCGAATTTACAAATTATCAAAGAAAACTCCAATTAACTTCCGAAAAATTATCAGTTTTACAATGCATAAAACATTATAGAATATAACACTACACAACCTGTATACTGTCAATGTAATATCAACCCCTGAGCGTTCTAATGCATGTGAGTTTGTAATATTGTTGTTAGTTTAAGGTTAATTCAAGTTTTCTTCAAAAAAAACTTCTGTATATCAATTCCTCATCTTCGAACGAATGTGTTTTAGGGTAATTGTTCTTCATCGATATGTTTTAAGGAATTACAAGAATTTTATTTCCTGTGACACAAACAAAAAAATTAGAGAGGACTTCATTCAAATACTTACAAACGGTCGTAAATGAAGATTCGGGAAGTACCCATTAGGGGAGGAGCTTAAAACTTCGTTTCGGTCTTCTTGTATGCATATTGTATACATTTCATATGAAAACTTTGAAAATGCATTATATTTTAAGTCTTGTCATTGTCCATGACTGCCATACTGGCAACGTTCGTCGGAAGCTGAGCTGCTGCATAAATACACAAAGTGATTCTGACAAGTCTACATCAGCTGTTTACAGTTTATTTAGCTGAACGAGAGGCGATACAAATAACTGAATTATTAAAAGAATGTATTGTTACTGACAAGGACAATTCTGAACGTATCGTGTCTCTTTCAGAAGGCAACATTCAGAAGGCAACGAATTAAAACATCTAGCTTTCCTTTTTCTTAATATACTGTTTCCGAATAGACTCACAGTAGAACTGTCTGGTTTACAATTTAGGTGCCAATAGTTTCTAGGTTACTCGAAATCTTCTAATTCGTTTTTCTTCAGATAAAATATATACTGTGTTTTTTTTTTTTTTTTTTTTTTTTTTTTGGGCATCCTACGTCCTCAATTATTTGCTTGACAAATTCCAATCTGTCTTCCTCTACAGTTTTTGCCCTCTACAGCTCCCTCTAGTACCATGGAAGTCATTCCCTCATGTCTTAGCAGATGTCCTATCATCCTGTCCCTTCTCCTTATCAGTGTTTTCCACATTCCTTTCCTCTCCGATTCTGCGTAGAACCTCCTCATTCCTTACCTTATCAGTCCACCTAATTTTCAACATTCGTCTATAGCACCACATCTCAAATACTTCGATTCTCTTCCGTTCCGGTTTTCCCACAGTCTGTTTCACTACCATACAATGCTGTACTCCAGACGTACATCCTCAGAAATTTCTTCCTCAAATTAAGGCCGGTATTTGATATTAGTAGACTTCTCTTGGCCAGAAATGCCTTTTTTGCCATGGCTGCTTCTGATGTCCTCCTTGCTCCGTCCGTCATTGGTTATTTTACTGCCTAGGTAGCACAATTCCTTATCTTCATTGACTTCGTGACCATCAATCCTGATGTTAAGTTTCTCGCTGTTCTCATTTCTGCTACTTCTCATTACCTTCGTCTTTCTCCAACTTACTCTCAAACCATACTGTGTACTCATTAGACTGTTCATTCCGTTCAGCAGATCATTCAATTCTTCTTCACTTTCACTCAGGATAGCAATGTCATCAGCGAATCGTATCATTGATATCCTTTCACCTTGTATTTTAATTCCACTCCTGAACCTTTCTTTTATTTCCATCATTGCTTCGTCGATGTACAGATTGAAGAGTAGAGGTGAAAGGCTACAGCCTTGTCTTACACCCTTCTTAATACGAGCACTTCGTTCTTGATCGTCCACTCTTATTATTCCCTCTTGGTTGTTGTACATATTGTATATGACCCGTCCTACATTTTTCAGAATCTCGAAGAGCTTGCACCATTTTATATTGTCGAACGCTTATTCCAGGTCGATAAATCCTATGAAAGTGTCTTGATTTTTCTTTAGCCTTGCTTCCATTATTAGCCGTAACGTCAGAATTGCCTCTCTCGTCCCTTTACTTTTCCTAAAGCCAAACTGATAGTCACCTAGCGCATTCTCAATTTTCTTTTCCATTCTTCTGTATATTATTCTTGTAAGCAGCTTCGATGCATGAGCTGTTAAGCTGATTGTGCGATAATTCTCGCACTTGTCAGCTCTTGCCGTCTTCGGAATTGTGTGGATGATGCTTTTCCGAAAGTCAGATGGTATGTCGCCAGACTCATATATTCTACACAACAACGTGAATAGTCGTTTTGTTGCCACTTCCCCCAATGATTTTAGAAATTCTGATGGAATGTTATCTATCCCTTCTGCCTTATTTGACCGTAAGTCCTCCAAGACTCTTTCAAATTCCGATTCTAATACTGGATCCCCTATCTCTTCTAAATCGACTCCAGTTTCTTCTTCTATCACATCAGACAAATCTTCACCCTCATAGAGGCTTTCAATGTATTCTTTCCACCTATCTGCTCCCTCCTCTGCATTTAACAGTGGAATTCCCGTTGTTACCACCGTTGCTTTTAATGTCATCAAAGGTTGTTTTGACTTTCCTGTATGCTGAGTCGGTCCTTCCGAGAATCATATCTTTTTCGATGTCTTCACATTTTTCCTGCAGCCATTTCGTCTTAGCTTCCCTGCACTTCCTATTTATTTCATTCCTCAGCGACTTGTATTTCTGTATTCCTGATTTTCCCGGAACGTGTTTGTACGTCCTCCTTTCATCAATCAACTGATGTATTTCTTCTGTTACCCATGGTTTCTTTGCAGCTACCTTCTTTGTACCTGTGTTTTCCTTCCCAACTTCTGTGATGGCCCTTTTTAGAGATGTCCATTCCTCTTCAACTGTACTGTGTTTAAGAAGTTATGTCTACATCTATTATATAAACTGTACTGGCAGATAACAATTATGACACAGTCGCGTAAAATATATATTCTGTTTAGGAAGGGTCATCTACATCCATTTGTGAAGCTGTATAGCGTCTGAGTAAAATACAGTGTATGAACAATAGCCACTGGAAATGAACCAAAACCGAACATCTCTTTACCGGTGATTATACGAGTATATGATACATAACATGCATCCATCGTTTCTGAGCAAATGACTGTACTTACGACATCATTATATATTAACATATTGCGGGCTAGGCCGAAATTGTAGTGATTTTCAGTATGAAAAATGCTTGCATCTCACGGTTAACGAGTGAATAAGCACTGATAGCCCATTATAAAGAAATCAAATTATTCACCGACACTAAAACTTGAACTTCGCTAGTTAACAGAGCTGAAAGTGCTATGCTGCCAATCACTGATTTTCTTTCAGATGAGTGCAACATGCAGGAAGCTTCCGATTCCTTTCAGAACCCAAGCAGCTGCAGAGGCTTCCTGCATTACGAGCTGTCATGAAGTGAAACGATCATCCCGTTTCGAGCATACCTCGACTTCAATCCGAAGGTGAGGGTGTGCTACTATCCAGAGCAAGCCGACTGCTCTTCATTCCCGCCTCCTCCTTCTGAAGACGGTAACGGAAGTGTTGGGGGCTCGGAAGATGGTGGGGATCCTCTTGATCCCCCTTCTGACGGCGCCACGACTTGTCCTGCGTGGAGTCCAGAGAACGTTATTCAGCCTCCCAATCCCAGGAACTACAACAGCTTTTAGTAATGGGACGAAAATGGCGTTTCCTGGTTTATATCATGCCCAGCCGGTCTGTATTATAGTGCAAAATTGAGGGTGTGTGATTATCCAGAAAATAATAGTGGCACGACTTATCTTCACCAAGCAAATCTGTCTGATAAGGGATACGATGATAGAAGACCGCACTGCAGTTCCTTCTCTAAATCCTCGCACGAAAGAAAAATCGCTGACATCGAAATAAATGTACAAGGAATAGGAAAGCAACTGAATTCACTCAACAGAGGAAAGTCCACTGGACCTGACGGGATACCAATTCGATTCTACACAGAGTACGCGAAAGAGCTCGCCCCCCTTCTAACACCAGTGTAGAGCAAGTCTCTAGAGGAACGGAAGGTTCCAAATGATTTGAAAAGAGCACAGGTAGTTCCGGTTTTCAAGAAGGGTCGTCGAGCAGATGCGCAAAACTATAGGCCTATATCTCTGACATCGATCTGTTGTGGAATTTTAGAACATGTTTTTTGCTCGCGTATCATGTCATTTCTGGAAACCCAGAATCTACTCTGTAGGAATCAACATGGATTCCGGAAACAGCGATCGTGTGAGACCCAAGTCGCTTTATTTGTTCATGAGACCCAGAAAATATTAGATACAGGCTCCCAGGTAGATGCCGTTTTCCTTGACTTCCGGAAGGCGTTCGATACAGTTCCGCACTGTCGCCTGATAAACAAAGTAAGAGCCTACGGAATATCAGACTAGCTGTGTGGCTGGATTGAAGAGTTTTTAGCACACAGAACACTGCATGTTGTTCTCAATGGAGAGACGTCTACAGACGTTAAAGTAACCTCTGGCGTGCCACAGGGGAGTGTTATGGGACCATTTCTTTTCACAATGTATATATAAATGACCTAGTAGATAGTGTCGGAAGTTCCATGCGGCTTTTCGCTGATGATGCTGTAGTATATAGAGAAGTTGCAGCATTAGAAAACTGCAGAGAAACGCAGGAAGATCTGCAGCGGATAGGCACTTGGTGCAGGGCGTGGCAACTAACACGTAACATAGACAAATGTAATGTATTGCGAATACATAGAAAGAATGATCCTTTATTGTATGACTATATGACAGCGGAACAAACACTGGTACCAGTTACTTCTGTAAAATATCTGGGAGTGGAATGATCATATAAAATTAATTGTTGGTAAGGCGGGTGCCAGGTTGAGATTCATTGGGAGAGTGCTTAGAAAATGTAGTCCATCAACAAAGGAGGTGGCTTACAAAACACTCGTTCGACCTATACCTGAGTATTGCTCATTAGTGTGGGATCCGTACCAGTTCGGCTTGACAGAGGAGATAGAGATGACCCAAAGAAGTGCGGCTCGATTCGTCACATGGTTATTTGGTAAGCGTGATAGCGTTACGGAGATGTTTAGCAAACTCAAGTGGCAGACTCTGCAAGAGAGGCGCTCTGCATCGCGGTGTAGCTTGCTCGCCAGGTTTCGAGAGGGTACGTTTCTGGATGAGGTATCGAATATATTGCTTGCCCCTACTTATACCTCCCGAGGAGATCACGAAAGTAAAAATTAGAGAGATTCGGCCGCTCACGGAGGCTTTCCGGCAGTCGTTATTCCCGCTAACCATACGCGACTGGAACTGGAAAGGGAGGTAATGACAGTGGCACATGAAGTGCCCTCCGCCACACACCGTTGGGTGGCTTGTGGAGTATAAATGTAGATGTAGATGTAGAAATTCGGAGGGAAGCAGTGGTCCAAATTCACAACCACCAGCCGGAGATGCTCCAGATTGTCCATCTTGGAATCCAGAGAAGGTTTCCCAGCGACACAACCCCAGTCACAGCCTCCACAAGGATGTCGATAGTGGTGTGGCTTGGCTAGTGCCATCACCAGGCGAACTCGGGTACAAAGCCACGCCGAGACTATGTTGTCATCCTGAGAGCGCTAGCTGCCTATCGTCAGCTTAATCAAGTAAGACTGCAGCAGCGAATCCTCCGATGGCGATCAAAGTAATGGGAATCGATTACAGTCCTTAGTAACACGGTGAAGACACACTCACCTCTTCGCCTTAGAATGCAGGTAACGTCGCTCAGTTACCTAACCCCCATAACAGCTTGTACAAGAGAAACTGATTGATGCCATGCAATAAAACGTTCAGTTGAGGATGTGTGAGTACCCCGAAAATGCTGGTTGTTCGGTGTAGGACGCGAAAATGTCTAGCGCACGGTCTTATCTTAAGTGATTAAGTGATATGTACATCTTCACAAATGACTTGGTCATTTTAGTTGAGATGTTTTCTGTTTGATGATGGTAACATCTTTCCAGTTAACATTTTGTCCTGTTCTTATTTTTTTTTACTAATGGAAAGTTCATTTTTGTGAATTTGTATATCATATGATGTCACAAACATGTGTCTAACGTTGTCAGGAATATTTGTATCATCATAACAACTTCAGTGTTGCACTTCGTATATGCACATCTATGGTACAACAAAAACCTGTAATCCTTGGTCCTGAAGAACGAAAGAACACGTTTTTATTATGTTTACACTTGCAGTGCTCAGAAATCTTTGCATACCTTAAAATCCTCTTTTCTTCTGATGACACTTTACTTAGTATATAATTGTCACCCACAATGCCATTATCAGGAATCAATGAAGGAGGGGTTAGGGTTTAACATCAAGACAATGATAAGGTAATAGAAAACAGTAAGCAAGTTCGGATGGGGAGAGAATCGGGATGGCCGTCCCACTTGATGACACTATCCGGCATGAGCCTTAAGTGATAAAAACAAACCACACAAAACTTAAATCCCGTTGTCCGTAAAGACATATGATTCGCAGCATTTTTGAACACAAATTGAGAATAACCACTGCACCACAGTTATGGTTAATGAGCACTAGTCAGAAACAAGTTTGTCACATTGCTGGTGGTACCAGTGACAGCGCTAACATCCTTCTTTATTTAAAGTCCCATTACTAGCCTAAAACTTATTAAGACAGTAATGACGGTTCATTCATGAGTCAAAATGGCAACTAACTTTTCTTAAAATTGTTTGAAAATCCTGTGTGTCCAAGTTACTCACCGGTCTGTGCCTTACCGCTTGAAGCTAATATTAATGAGGAACTTTGGATGGTGAGGTATGGAAGTGTTAAGTCTACCATCAGCATTAAATCTGATTCAGTATACCTTTAGTTTCTTTCGAAGTGTGAAGCCCGCCATCTGCAAAGAAATTTGATTCAATGTTACTTTTAGTTTATTTTTTCTATACAGGGTTATTACAAATGATTGAAGCGATTTCACAGCTCTACAATAACTTTATTATTTGAGATATTTTCACAATGCTTTGCACACATATACAAAAACTCAAAAAGTTTTTGTAGACATTCACAAATGTTCGATATGTGCCCCTTTAGTGATTCGGCAGACATCAAGCCGATAATCAAGTTCCTCCCACACTCGGCGCAGCATGTCCCCATCAGTGAGTTCGAAAGCATCGTTGATGCGAGCTCGCAGTTCTGGCACGTTTCTTGATAGAGGAGGTTTAAACACTGAATCTTTCACATAACCCCACAGAAAGAAATCGCATGGGGTTAAGTAGGGAGAGCGTGGAGGCCATGACATGAATTGCTGATCACGAACTTCACCACGAGCGATCCATCGGTTTTCCAATCTCCTGTTGAAGAAATGCCGAACATCGTGATGGAAGTGCGGTGTAGCACCATCCTGTTGAAAGATGAAGTCAGCGCTGTCGGTCTCCAGTTGTGGCATAAGCCAAATTTCCAGCATGTCCAGATACACGTGTCCTGTAACGTTTTTTTCGCAGAAGAAAAAGGGGCCGTAAACTTTAAACCGTGAGATTGCACAAAACACGTTAACTTTTGGTGAATTGCGAATTTGCTGGACGAATGCATGAGGATTCTCTACCGCCCAGATTCGCACATTGTGTCTGTTCACTTCACCATTAAGAAAAAATGTAGCTTCATCACTGAAAACAAGTTCCGCACTGAACGCATCCTCTTCCATGAGCTGTTGCAACCGCGCCGAAAATTCAAAGCGTTTGACTTTGTCATCGGGTGTCAGAGCTTGTAGCAATTGTAAACGGTAAGGCTTCTGCTTTAGCCTTTTCCGTAAGATTTTCCAAACCGTCGGCTGTGGTACGTTTAGCTCCCTGCTTCGTCGACTTCTGCGGGCTACGCGTGAAACTTGCCCGCACGCGTTCAACCGTTTCTTCGCTCACTGCAGGCCGACCCGTTGATTTCCCCTTACAGAGGCATCCAGAAGCTTCAAACTGCGCATACCATCGCCGAATGGAGTTAGCAGTTGGTGGATCTTTGTTGAACTTCGTCCTGAAGTGTCGTTGCACTGTTATGACTGACTGATGTGAGTGCATTTCAAGCACGACATACGCTTTCTCGGCTCCTGTCGCCATTTTGTCGCACTGCGCTCTCAAGCGCTCTGGCGGCAGAAACCTGAAGTGCGGCTTCAGCCGAACAAAACTTTATGAGTTTTTCTACGTATCTGTAGTGAGTCGTGACCATATGTCAATGAATGGAGCTACAGTGAATTTATGAAATCGCTTCAATCATTTGTAATAGCCCTGTATTTTAGAATTGTTTAATTTTAAGCTTTCGTGATCGAAATACGCTGTCATTCACTATAAATTGCATGTAGTTCTGACCAATGTCGTAGTTATTTCATTTGTGTGTGATTAAAATAAAGCTAGCGTTATTATGGATGCTTAAACCAGCATATATACAAAATATTAGGCATTATGTCATTAAAGCCCTACGCCATCAGAGTTATTAAGGTTAAAGTTTACTACCGACTGATGCTAATATTGGTGAATTTTGTAGAAACATCTACGGTGCATTACTTCCGATAACAACTTACTTCTGTTTGGTTGCACAAAGTACTGTCAAAACACACAGAAGACAAAGTTCCACCACCCTTCATTAGGTAAAGTTGTATTAGGAGGCGGACGGAAGAGACAATTGTTTATTTATCGTTTTTGTTCTTTTTTTCAAATGAGTGATTCGTTGCAGTGTAGCATTTTGTTAAAACCAAAACAGACAAGAATTCAGCTTAGAGCGAAACAGAACGACTGCCGGGCAACAAATATTATTTCCACATATCGATGCGTTCCGAACCACAGGAGAAATTGTTATCATAGTACGTGTTCGACACATCGGAATGAGGGGCCGTTGTCACGATTTACTGATTAAGAGATTACTTGACAATCGTCTCAACTGATTCACTTGTTTGTATTTTCTTCGTAAGTGGATATCTTAATAAGAGGACATGTGCAGTGGAACACCCAGCAGTGGATAACACTATAGCCATTAATCTTAGGGGTTTGGAGGATTATTACTGAACTAGATTTGACATATAATCAATCCACTCAAAGTGCTTTCCATGTGGATGAATCATCAACCGTGCAAACAAGTAGTAGCACTAGGTAGCCACTGAGAGAGTTTTGTGGCTTTCTTTCCATTCTTGTAGCTAATCTTTAGAAGGAAGGGAGAAACGTAAAGATTTACCTTTCTGTTCTGGAAGAGCTTGTTAGTGATGGAGCTCAAGCACGCATTGGACGCCCATATAGAAAAAATCGGCCTAGTTCATTTCAAGGAAACGGTTCCGGTTTTGGTTGGGACGCCCTGGCCACTGTGGTCGAGCGCTTGAGTCCAGAACCGCACTGCTGCTACGATCGCAGGTTCGAATCCTGCCTCGGGCATGGATGTGTGTGATGTCCTTAGGTTAGTTAGGTTTAAATAGTTCTAATTTCAGGGGACTAATGACCTCAGATGTTAAGTCCCATACTGCTTGGAGCCATTTGAAACTTTTGAACGATTTAGACGCCTCTTCGGCAGCATTTTCTGAACCTTCAAGTACGCAGCATGTAGTCTTGGATTATTGTGACACAACGCGATGTCGCATGTCGGTAACACTTGCTCCGTAATATACGCTATAGTTATTTTCCTAGCATGATAATTAACACTTATTGGTTATGGTTGTACCTTTTTTATGATCCACAGATGCGTTTTGATCTCTATAGAAATGTAATTGTGGCCGCCACTGTGGTGAAAGGTTTGAAACTCATCGTTCTAGATTTATTTTTTTTGTCATAGACTAATAGTTCAGAATATGTCCTAATTCAAATTTCCTGTGGATGTAGGACGCTGCCCGCTGATGTAATGAATTGACGCGTCAATCATACGTGGAGGCGTATCTGAAACAGCAGGAAGGAAAATTATAGCATAGATCAATGCTTTTATCTATAAATATTCATTTTCTAATCGATAAGTACTGCTAAGTGTGTCGGTTACATGCGATTTTTTTTTTATTTTTGTATTTTCTCAACACTGGTATCATTCTTGAAATTCTTAGGTGTAACAGATGACGTTAGTAATTGTATCATTTCCTCGAACAAGACTTTACAAATATGTTTGTTTATTATATAGTACCGAAAAGAAACAGATTCGTGTCTTTGGGTCTGAAACTGTCTCATTTACCAGCAAAACTTACCAAAAAACATTTATGTAATCTGTGGTATTGTGCCTACAAAACAGAATTTGCTTCCGTATGCTATAAAATGAGAACCGTGATTCGAATACGTCCTCGTTCAGTGACCGGCGAGTAAACAGTTATGTCCCTGCATTCTGAGAGAAGACGGAGAATGGTCCAATACCCAGTAATGGTCGCTAGCGATCGAGAGGTTGATGACAGTCACGTGATTCATGTAAGCAGCGTGTTTTCTCAGGAACGTGAGATATCTGTAGAATACACTTAATTACTGAGTCACACAGTGACTTGTTTAGTTTTTACGACATGTGACAGAAAATCCAAATAGTGCTGCTAGCATTGTACAGAGGTGTAATCACACTGATACGTAATCTATCTCATTACCGGTTTGACAGCTCGAGGGATCTGATGAGCTGATAGTAGCTAATGTTCGTGTCAGCCACATTATGAATTGTAATTTGTCACTGTAATGAAATTATCTCAATTAATTTGAATACTTTGACTCTGATCGTGTCAATTGGACTCTGAGCATAGCTCATCATAACGTATTTACCATTAACTGCAAATTCAAGGTCGTTATTTTACCTGTTGAAAATTGCTTGATTTTATTCCATTTAAGTGAAGATGAAGCTGTTTGCATTTCAAATGAAAAATTGAACAGTTTCCAAAAACCGCACCAAAATGTAATGAGCTGTGGGGACCGTGTAATAATCTAACAACGATATTCTCCTTTCCAAATCTAATCGCCTGATGCCAGCCTCTGTTTTTGTGAACTGTCTGATACCACTTCCAGTCATTTCTGTGCGGATCGCGGATTTTGCAAGAGATCTTAGTTTATTATGGCATTTATTCGTCCTTACTGTTTGTTCATAGTTTCTTTTAAACATGAGATCATTCATTATACTCAGACTGCAAGAACACGTATTCTATGAATAATTATTCATCCTGGAACATATATGAGTAATTAAAAATACAAGAATAAAGGAAACTACGTATTGTATTTCACGGTATCACATGAATGTATGTATTTTATATTACACATGATTCTCGTTAAAGATTATATTTTTATATCATAGTAATTACTTTGACATTTATCTGTGGAATATATAAGTCTTTGGTCGTTTGGTGCCATGTGAAATGAACGTTATGAACAATTGTGATTATGATGGAGTCCTGTTAGCATCAGTATTTCTAAACATCCTTTTCTGAGGAAAAATGGGAGCTTTAACTGTTGCTAATAACGGAATGGAACCTAATTTCAATGTAGAACGTGCAGGAGTTATTTTCCAATGGTATTTACAACCAAGAGGAAGATTGGTTTTCAATTTTGAAATTAAAACGTGAACCATTATTGTGACGATGTAAAAATAAGAAATCTCCCGTAGACAAGCTCCTAAAGATGAAAATCATTGATTTTAGACATAATCATTCTCGAATTTTCTGATGCTGTAAAGCATGTTTCACTACAACTGCCTTCCAACATTCTTTTTTATGACAATCGGTATTACCAGTTTTGTGCGAGGTAATTATAACCGCATTTGAAAAATTAGAAATATTTAGAAATTTCTGTTTTATCTGAACAACAGATACTTTATTTACTCTATTCCTAGAACAGCAGCGACTTCGAAATACACAGTTTTATTTTCACGTGCATATCAACAAGGTTTTGTTTTAAATTATTGCCTAATCTTTTTCACATAAAATCTATCAAAATAGTCTGAAATAAAATTATTCTCTAAAGTGAGTTTCTAAGCTAAAAATCAAGTCAAATTTAGTTTAACTCAACATTTTACATGAGCAGAAAATTCTAACCGATAACTCTGTCCAAGAGGCGACCATGAGATGTACTAGTATTTCAGAAACAAACACTTTTCCGATCCTCCCAATACACCTGAAAATGAATTGAACTTAAGACGTTTAAATTAATGTAAGCTTTCTATGTTGACTCTTACTATTAATAGCTACCGCTATATCAAATAATTAAAAGTGTGATTCTGTCTATATAGTGAGCTAATACTTCGCTGATTTTAGGATACGCGTAATTGGGCTATTACCTCTGTACTCCAACATTTTTAGTATTTCGATGCTTATTTTGTTCAACGATATTGCTGTCAACGAATACAGTTATCCCTTTGCTCCCGTCAAGCTAAGTGACCATCATATACTAACAACTTTTTGCGGTTCCACGCATTCCACCTATCATGAACAACATAAACACTTCCACACAAGCTCGTGAACTCTAAATTGCAGGTGCTGGGAACCTAAAATAAACAGGAATGAATTGCAACAACAGAATTTAATTATGTACTGAAAAGAATATAAATAACGTCCAGTTTCTGTACTGAATGTTGTAAATGTTCAATAAAAATTACGGCTATCGACATCTGTGTGGTTAATTTAGTATACTCTGAGGCCTGTTTAAGTTAACATAAATTCAAAATATAAGCACAAAATGCTACCGTTACTACTTGGCCTCTAATGTAAAATCAACTTATGGGGAAAATTTAAACTACGAGAAAATTCAAAATTTCTCACATTTAGTTTAATTGTTTACGGTGCATTTTATACAGTAAAGATATAATTAATCTGCAAGCGAAATAACGTCTTGTATATATTCTAACACGTGAAAATATTACCTAATGATAAACTGTTCACTATTTCACACTCTCACCTCTCCGCAAAGTTCCTGTACTTTATTAGGTTATTCCTACGACCTCCGAAGGTTTTTTATTATTTATATGATGAACTTACTCGATGTGAATATTGTGTCAGTATTTAATAAACACGGTGTTATTTTGCGACTCTTTCAGATAAGTATTTTCAAAGATGTCACACCTGGCTTCTGTTTAACATGCTGCTCGACCACTCTGAGTGGGTTGGTGTTAATGACTGTGACAAATGGCGGAGTCCATAATTTAATTTACTGAATCTGTATATTGAGCAAGCAGTAAAGGAAACAAAAGAAAAATTTGGAGTACGTAATAAAATCCATGGAGAAGAAATAAAAACTTTGACGTTCGCCGATTAGTTATATGATCTACCCAGCTAATCTTTAGCATTCTTCTGTAGCACCACATTTCGAAAGCTTCTATTCTCTTCTTGTCCAAACTAGTTATCGTCCATGTTTCACTTCCATACATGGCTACACTCCATACAAATACTTTCAGAAATGACTTCCTGACACTTAAATCTATACTCGATGTTAACAAATTTCTCTTCTTCAGAAACGCTTTCCTTCCCATTGCCAGTCTACATTTTATATCCTCTCTACTTCGACCATCATCAGTTATTTTGCTCCCCAAATAGCAAAACTCCTTTACTACTTTAAGTGTCTCATTTCCTAATCTAATTCCCTCAGCATCACCCGACTTAATTCGACTACATTCCATTATCCTCGTTTTGCCTTTGTTGATGTTCATCTTATATCCTCCTTTCAAGAGACTGTCCATTCCGTTCAACCGCTCTTCCAAGTCCTTTGCTGTCTCTGACAGAATTACAATGTCATCGGCGAACCTCAAAGTTTTTATTTCTTCTCAATGGATTTTAATACCTACTCCGAATTTTTCTTTCGTTTCCTTTACTGCTTGCTCAATATACAGATTGAACAACATCGGGGAGAGGCTACAACCCTGTCCCACTTCCTTCCCAACCACTGCTTCCCTTTCATGCCCCTCGGCTCTTATAACTGCCATCTGGTTTCTGTACAAATTGTAAATAGCCTTTCGCTCCCTGTATTTTACCCCTGTCACCTTTAGAATTTGAAAGAGAGTATTCCAGTCAACATTGCGAAAAGCTTTCTCTAAGTCTACAAATGCTAGAAACGTAGGTTTGCCTTTCCTTAATCTTTCTTCTAAGATAAGTCGTAAGGTCAGTATTGCCTCACGTGTTCCAGTGTTTCTACGGAATCCAAACTGATCTTCCCCCAGGTTGGCTTCTACTAGTTTTTCCATTCGTCTGTAAAGAATTCATGTTAGTATTTTGCAGCTGTGACTTATTAAACTGATAGTTCGGTAATTTTCACATCTGTCAACCCTGCTTTCTTTCGGATTGGGATTATTATATTCTTCTTGAAGTCTGATGGTATTTCGCCTGTTTCATACATCTTGCTCACCGGGTGGTAGAGTTTTGTCAGGACTGGCTCTCCCAGGGCCGTCGGTAGTTCCAATGGAATGTTGTATACTCCGGGGGCCTTGTTTCGACTCAGGTCTTTCAGTCCTCTGTCAAACTCTTCACGCAGTATCGTATCTCCCATTTCATCTTCATCTACATCCTCTTCCATTTCCATAATACTGTCCTCAAGTACATCGCCCTTGTATAGACCCTCTATATACTCCTTCCACCTTTCTGCTTTCCCTTCTTTGCTTAGAACTGGGTTTCCATCTGAGCTCTTGATATTCATACAAGTGGTTCTCTTTTCTCCAAAGGTCTATTTAATTTTCCTGTAGGTAGTATCTATCTTACTCCTAGTGAGATAAGCGTCTACATCCTTACATTTGTCCTCTAGCCATCCCTGCTTAGCCATTTTGCACTTCCTGTCGATCTCATTTTTGAGACGTTTGTATTCTTTTTTGCCTGCTTCATTTACTGAATTTTTATATTCTCTCCTTTCATCAATTAAATTCAATATTTCTTCTGTTACCCAAGGATTTCTAGTTGCCCTCGTCTTTTTACCTACTTGATCCTCTGCTGCCTTCACTACTTCATCCCTCAAAGCTACCCATTCTTCTTCTGCTGTATTTATTTCCCCCATTCCTGTCAATTGTTCCCTTATGCTCTCCCTGAAACTCTGTACAATCTCTGGTTCTTTCAGTTTATCCAGGTCCCATCTCCTTAAACTCCCACCTTTTTGCAGTTTCTTCAGTTTTAATCTACAGGTCATAACCAATAGAATGTGGTCAGAGTCCTCATCTGCCCCTGGAAATGTCTTACAATTTAAATCCTGGTTCCTAAATCTCTGTCTTACCATTATATAATCTATCTGATATCTTTTAGTATCTCCAGGGTTCTTCCATGTATACAACCTTCTTTCATGATTCTTAAACCAAGTGTTAGCTATGATTATGTTGTGCTCTGTGCAAAATTCTACCAGGCGGTTTCCTCTTTCATTTCTTAGCCCCAATCCATATTCACCTACTACGTTTCCTTCTCTCCCTTTTCCTACTCTCTAATTCCAGTCACCCATGACTATTAAATTTTCGTCTCCCTTCACTATCTGAATAATTTCTTTTATTTCATCATAGATTTCTTCAATTTCTTCGTCATCTGCAGAGCTAGTTGGCATATAAACTTGTTCTACTGTAGTAGGTGTGGGCTTTGTATCTATCGTGGCCACAATAATGCGTTCAGTATGCTGTTTGTAGTAGCTTACCCGCATACCTATTTTGCTATTCATTATTAAACCTACTCCTGCTTTACCCTTATTTGATTTTGTGTTTATAACCCTGTAGTCACCTGACCAGAAGTCTTGTTCCGCCTGTCACCGAACTTCACTAATTCCCACTATATCTAACTTTAACCTATCCATTTCCCTTTTTAAATTTTCTAACCTACCTGCCCGATTAAGGGATCTGACATTCCACTCTCCGATCCGTTGAATGCCAGTTTTCTTTCTCCTGATAACGACATCCTCTTGAGTAGTCGCCGCCCGGAGATCCGAATGGGGGACTATTTTACCTCTGGAATATTTTACCCAAGAGGACGCCATCATCATTTAATCATACAGTAAAGCTGCATGCCCTCGGGAAAAATTACGGCTGTAGTTTCCCCTTGCTTTCAGCCGTTCGCAGTACCAGCACAGCAAGGCCGTTTTGGTTATTGTTACAAGGCCAGATCAGTCAATCATCCAGACTGTTACCCTTGCAACTACTGAAAAGGCTGCTGCCCCTCTTCAGGAACCACACGTTTGTCTGGCCTCTCAACAGATTCCCCTCCGTTGTGGTTGTACCTACGGTACGCCTACCTGTATCGCTGAGGCACGCAAGCCTCCCCACCAACGGCGAGGTCCATGGTTCATGGGGGGGGGCTATCGCCTTAGCAAAAAAAATAAAAATAAAAATAAAAAACTGTGTCATGGGTAACGACATTCGTATGATACACGTAACTTCTCACCCCGCCAATTTTGTTTTGAAAAAACATCAACAAATGATAGTACTATCTCCACCGGGTCAGCCCGTTCAAGTTCGCTAAGGCACCCAAATTCTAACTCCTTGGCGTAAATCTTACTAGTATCAGGCAAATCACATTCTGCTTTTGCTGGAACAGGTTCTGTGACATGCATAGTCAACAAGGTCGGACCACAGCACCTTATTGGCGACTTTTTTCACTTAATATTCTGGCAGAATCTGCCTCAAATGTGGACGCATGTGAATTAAATGTAATGATACATCTTTCCTCCCAATATGCGTCAGTTTAGTTCCACTTCGGAGGTCGACTCTTTCTTTCCCGAATCGTAAGAATTCGATGTTCTCGTGCAAAAAATATAGTACCAATTTTAATAACTCTTACATTGATATGAAACGTTTCTGTTTGTTATTAGCAGTTTTTTCCTCCTGCGTTTCTTAGATAAGGTATATAAAAAATAGAAGAGCTAACATGTAATACATTTACAATTATTTGTTACAGCGCATCCGTTGAGTACCAGAATGATGCACTGCAACCTTCCTGAACATAGACGCATCTGTCTAAGATGGGTAACCATCTAATTATTCAAGGTGGGCCTGGTGTCCGACGTAGACGAACAGCGACATCATCATTGTTTGGAGATGAGTGACCGAATTATCTGTAACATCTCTATATGGAATAGTTGAAAAACACATTAAAACGGTCGACCCTCAGGATTTGCTATAGGAAGTACAAATTAATGACTAGACACAATACACGTTCGGTCATTGCATCTCTTCACAACGATCTACCGGCTCCGCTGAATTCTGTGGCAAAGAAAATCACATTAATTATCGAAATGCGACGAAGTAAATTTAAAATAAATACAGACGTTCTTACCCCATACAACATGTAATTACTTTAAAACCATCAAAGAATAATAATTTTAACACAACTTACAAAGTATGTCTGCCTGCTAAGACAGAGAAACTGACTCGTCCTCCTTTTAAAAAATAAAAGAATTCTTTTTCGCTACTCTATTCTGTATCAGCAAAAGGCCATTTCCGTATCGCAGATCATTGATACAAACATTACTACGGCCAAAGAGTATTAAAGAAAAAAACTTACATACATAAGATGGGCTGCTTTATCGAATGAAATGCTGCCTGACTTAAAGATGCCCTTAGATTACAGCATTTTTCCTGCGCAACATTGTTAAGTGTTGACTGTTTAAGGCTTTATCAAGAATGAATCTTCTGCAGAATTCACGAATTCCAAATAGAGATTCTGTGTTAGGAATGAGTTTTCTGTAGAATTCTTGTATTCCATATAGAGATGTTAGTTGTTTCTTATTTTTGACGGAGGTCCATCTAAGTGGGATTTCCTATTTTTAGGTCAGTCCTGCACAAATACGTGTGTAGAAGAATTGTTCCAGTAGCTGTCAGTGTTTCTTCAATTGGCTAGAAGCTAACAACAGATGATCTACTTATACAGTTAATTCTGAATTTAACTCAGTTCCCAAAACTTATTTTAATTCTGCTATAAGTGCAGTCATTGACTTTACAATTCCTATTGGTACTACTTTGTACTGATAATGCTTTCCAGTGAATAGAAATGCTGTGTATCTCTAGTTTTCTATCGTTAACAGCACTTACTGGTGCCCATAGGTCAGATCAGAAAGAGGCAAGTAACTTCTCTTAAAACTTAAAAATATTTTTCGATATGTTTTTAAGTTTTTTCGTCTCTGCATAATTCTGTTAAGGCCTCAGGCATACAAACGGATTGCACACCTCCATTGATTTTGTTTACAACCACTGACTGATTGCTGTAAGCGCAAATGGGTCTCTCAATCACGGCCCACTATTCGGTTCCCCTCCGTTCTTGTTCTACAGCTGCAATTTGCCTTAACATCAGAGGACAGTGATACAGGATTCAGTATTATGGCAAATGGTTGGCGTGGCTTCACCTTTGAGTCTTTATTCGTAACTGCATATTACTTCAGGTTGATTTGATAAAAATGGTTGTATTTGATTAGAAGTTCCGTTCAAGACCCCTTCCATTCTTCAATAATGTTTTTCATATTGTTTCGTTTCTCTACGATCTTATGTCAGATTCTTACCTTGTTGATTTTTAGTCAATAGTCACCTCATGTTCCGCATTATATACAGATATGCTGTTGAAACTCTCAGTTTTAAGCAACACATTCAGGCTGTAGCACCAGCAAGGTTTCCTCAAAAGACAACTGCTTCCTAATTACTAGTTATAAAGAATTACACCAACTCTTGTCCACAGAAAATTTTGCTTCAAATTTCCTCAGGAGGTTTATTTTAAGTACAATATTTACATTTAATTTAGGAACTACCAAAATTTTTTTTTCTAACTATAAGTTATCAAGGTTGGCAGTTACACAGTTTTGCCTCAGATATGTGTTGTCTTGTTTTCGTGGTTATTTTTAATTTGGTTTCTCGTTGTCCGTAGTTCTGTTTCGGTTCATCCTCAGCTTCCTCCATTGTTTTGGCTTCCTCTGTCTACTCTGATGTGACCTCCATATCCGTTGTTCCAATTCTCCCTTGACGATACGTTCATTTAATTCAGGTAGTTATTGAACTTCCTCCCTGTCGTGCCAAATTCTGTCCACAATTTTTAAGTATATATATGTACCTCATATTATCCTTGGTTTACACTCTTTGAGCAAAACTGTGTTTTAACTTTTTTGTATATAAGATGTGTTTTCTAGTGTAGGTTGGTTATCTTCTTTTTTAAAATTAATATTTCCTAGTAATAAATATTTAACTTTGAAATGCAACATTTTGATGAATTCCTTTCAGTAATATTTCATTATTTATTCCTTAAACATAACAGAGGTACGGGTTATAGCACTTGTTTCAAAAGATGTGTTAAGTTACGTATTTTCAGGATTGTATATGTGACACCACATGGCCCTCATCTGACTGAGTAGCATAGGTTCTTTTGTAAGTTTTTGTTTTCCACTTCACATCCAGTTTTTCTTTTCATTATTCATCAGTCATCAGATCAATTCCCGACCCAGTACACACCCGTGGATTCCTATATCTTGTATGGTTTTACTTGGTTGCATCCAGTTTTTCTTTTCATTATTCATCAGTCATCAGATCAATTCCCGACACAGTACACACCCGTGGATTCCTATATCTTGTATTGTTTTACTTGGTTAGGTCTTGGCCAGCAGATCCTAGAGAGGGCCTGTAATTTCGATAAAAATTGCCTGTCCCCCTCCCCTGTCTGTTCCCACATGTGAAGTATCTCAATAAAATTAAGTGCATTATGCTACTATTTAAGATGTAGGTGTAATCCACTGTTTATCCGCATTATTCCATGAGTATATCGTCCCCCTTACTTCCAACCCCTCTTCAGAGGGGAAAAATTGTACTGTTCCCTCCTGCTTCCTTTGTAGTGTGTCTTAACCTAACATTTATGAAAAAAATTCTGCTGTTGGGAAGGTCCCCCCCTCTCCCACCTATCCCCACCCCCCCGACTGGATATATCATTCGATATGTGGAATTAATAGTGTAATAAAGTTTTAATCTCTTTGTCTACATTCTCCATCAAAAAATTTCTACTGTTCATAAAAGTCCCCCACTCTCCACATTTTACATTAAATTTTACAATGCATCATTTTCTGAGCTGATGTTTGTTTGCTAGTAAATGCTATTTTGGTTTTTATCTGTTAACGTCACAACATCCTAGCCCTGTAATATGTCTTAACTGTCTAATTTTTAAGCAATTACGATGTTTTTTGTTGTACAAAATTTCACCAACGTAGCTTTACCTGCTGTATAGATGTTATTATATGGGTTTCTATTATATAAGCTGATTTATTATCGGTAGTTACGATGTATTTTAGACTACAAAGGTTGCCAGTGTGGGCTTTCTTGATGCATTACGTTTGTATATAAGCAATTTCACTATCTAGCTCCCTAACGTCTAGTGTTTACTTTGAACCAAAGGTTATAATCTACCTCTTAGTAAACTAATACTGAAATTGCTAGCATGTACTATAGCTTTCTCTCTGACATTGCATTGTCATCGACCGTATCCTTTACTGTTTGGCCTAGTTACATCTGTCAGTGTGTTCGTAGCTGTCGATTTGGACTTGGTTCTTGTCGAAATTATAGTACACAATGATAATGTTTTTACGTACTATGGTGGGCTTAAAAGAGCTATTCTTTTGTGTTCAAATTATGGAGTAACTTTCCAGCCGTTTATGCCAGTAAATGACTCTTTATCTTCACACTTTCCTATAAACTCTGCAATTTCTAATGGTTTGATTTATTCGTTTTAGGCTAAGCTTAATATTGGTCATTGACCGAAACTAACAGAGAATTGTGCAAAATAAATGACAACTAAGTGTTTCAACAAGAATTTTAATAATAAATTCCATCCAATTGAAGGGCCCTTCTCATGATGCTCCAAACATTCTCGATTGGGGAGACATCCGGTGACCCTGGCAACAGCAGGGTTAGCAAGCACGAAGATAAACAATAGAATCTCTCTATATAACGATAACTGCAATGAAATCGGTACTGATTGACTTTAGGCTCCAGGGTCTTACTTAAAGATCTGTATATGGAGAAGTTCAATTACATTCGAAGACATAAGTCCTGAAAGGGGCTTTAGCATTAGTGGCTAGCATAATAATTTATTTTGTCTCGAAATTAGTAGCTATATTAAACGGCGAAAATTCATGTTTTATCCTTTGAGAAATGCAGTTGAGGTACCGTATGCTGCAGAATCTCGTTGGCTGCTCATTAAGGAAGCTGCAAATTATCGGCGAGATCTGAGATCTTACTCCATTTTATTACTCTCTCACTGTAGATCGCTCGGAATCGGTCGATGAGCTACGGCAGCATACTCTGTGGAAAATGGATTGCAGATCCGTAAGTAGGACTCATTAAATAGTTTTCATGCAAATGTGTCGAGCGTGTGTGCAGGTTCGTACCACCAGTCCCGTTTGTATTAATGATAGCGATCCATAGCACGCCATAGTAGTTCGTACAACTAAGTCTGTGTTTCACCAAAATTAATCTCGAACACGTACGTTTCACATATCAATCAGGTTGGACGCTGCATTACATCGTGCCTATTAATACAATACTGCTGCGAGTCTAAGAATATCAAGATTACTTGTCGGCGTTTTACTCTGTTTCCTTAATTATAATGAATTTATTGGTTCTTCAAACAAATTATATTCTTTCTATTCGCAGACACCTTTTGGTTATAAATCAAAGACGTTACCCCTAGACCACGGGTTCGATCCCCGCCACTGCCTAAATTTTGATAAATAATCAGCATTGGCGGCCGAAGACTTCCGGCATAAGAAGTCAGCCTCAATCTGCCAACGGCCTTGTCAAAGAGGGCGGAGGAGCGGATAGAGTTTCAGGGCACTCCCTTGTCCTAGGGGTGGGAAATTGCCCCTAAAGGCGGAAGAATCAGCAATGATCAACGATATGAGGATGCAGAAGGCAATGGAAACCACTGCATTAAAGGCACGTAACGTGTATCCACAGGACATGTGGCCTGTAATTGAAGAAGTGTCATGATGATCTCTCCATTGGCAAAAGATTCCGGAATAGTCCCCCATTCGGATCTCCGGGAGGGGACTGCCAAGGGGGAGGTTAACATGAGAAAAAGATTGAATAATCAACGAAAGGATAACGTTCTACGAGTCGGGGCGTGGAATTTCAGAACATTGAACGTGGTAGGGAAACTAGAAAATCTGAAAAGGGAAATGCAAAGGCTCAATCTAGATATAGTAGGGGTCAGTGAGGTGAAGTGGAAGGAAGACAAGGATTTCTGGTCAGATGAGTATCAGGTAATATCAACAGCAGCAGAAAATGGTATAACAGGTGTAGGATTCGTTATAAATCGGAGGGTAGGGTAGAAGGTGTGTTTCTGTGAACAGTTCAGTGTCCGGGTTGTTCTAATCAGAATCGACAGCAGACCAACACCGACAACGACAGTTCAGGTATACATGCCGACGTCGCAAGCTGAAGATGAACTGATAGAGAAAGTGTAAAAGGATATTGACAGGGTAATGCAGTATGTAAAGGGGGATGAAAATCTAATAGTCATGGGCGACTGGAATGCAGTTGTAGGGGAAGGAGTAGAAGAAAGGGTTACAGGAGAATATGGGCTTGGGACGAGGAATGAAAGAGGAGAAAGACTAATTGAGTTCTGTAACAAGTTTCAGCTAATAATAGCGAATGCCCTGTTCAAGAATCACAAGAGTAGGAGGTATACTTGGAAAAGGCCGGGAGATACGGGAAGATTTCAATTAGATTACATCATGGTCAGACAGAGATTCCGAAATCAGATACTGGATTGTAAGGCGTACCCAGGAGCAGATATAGACTCAGATCACAATATAGTAGTGATGAAGAGTAGGCTGAAGTTCAAGACATTAGTCAGGAAGAATCAATACGCAAAGAAGTGGGATACGGAAGTACTAAGGAATGACGAGATACGTTTGAAGTTCTCTAACGCTATAGATACAGCAATAAGGAATAGCGCAGTAGGCAGTACAGTTGAAGAGGAATGGACATCTCTAAAAATGGCCATCACAGAAGTTTGGAAGGAAAACATAGGTACAAAGAAGGTGGCTGCGAAGAAACCATGGGTAACAGAAGAAATACTTCAGTTGATTGATGAAAGGAGGATGTACAAACACGTTCCGGGAAAATCAGGAATACAGAAATACAAGTCGCTGAGGAATGAAATAAATAGGAAGTGCACGGAAGCTAAGACGAAATGGCTGCAGGAAAAATGTGAAGACATCGAAAAAGATATGATTGTCGGAAGGACAGACTCAGCATACAGGAAAGTCAAAACAACCTTTGGTGACATGAAAAGCAACGGTGGTAACATTAAGAGTGCAACGGGAATTCCACTGTTAAATGCAGAGGGGAGAGCAGATAGGTAGAAAGAATACATTGAAAGCCTCTATGAGGGTGAAGATTTGTCTGATGTGATAGAAGAAGAAACTGGAGTCGATTTGGAAGAGATAGGGGATCCAGTATTAGAATCGGAAATTAAAAGAGCTTTGGAGGACTTACGGTCAAATAAGGCAGAACGGATAGATAACATTCCATCAAAATTTCTAAAATCATTGGGGGAAGTGGCAACAAAACGACTATTCACGTTGGTTTGTAGAATATATGAGTCTGGCGACATACCATCTGACTTTCGGAAAAGCATCATCCACACAATCCCGAAGACGGCAAGAGCTGACAAGTGCGAGAATTATCGCACAATCAGTTAACAGCTCATGCATCGAAGCTGCTTACAAGAATAATATACAGAAGAATGGAAAAGAAAATTGAGAATGCGCTAGGTGACGATCAGTTTGGCTTTAGGAAAAGTAAAGGGACGAGAGAGGCAATTCTGACGTTACGGCTAATAATGGAAGCAAGGCTAAAGAAAAATCAAGACACTTTCATAGGATTTATCGACCTGGAAAAAGCGTTCGACAATATAAAATGGTGCAAGCTGTTCGAGATTCTGAAAAATGTAGGGGTAAGCTATAGGGAGAGACGGGTCAAATACAATATGTACCACAACCAAGAGGGAATAATAAGAGTGGACGATCAAGAACGAAGTGCTCGTATTAAGAAGGGTGTAAGACAAGGTCGTAGCCTTTCGCCCCTACTCTTCAATCTGTACATCGAGGAAGCAATGATGGAAATAAAAGAAAGGTTCAGGAGTGGAATTAAAATACAAGGTGAAAGGTTATCAATGACACGATTCGCTGATGACATTGCTATCCTGAGTGAAAGTGAAGAAGAATTAAATGATCTGCTGAACGGAATGAACAGTCTAATGAGTACACAGTATGGTTTGAGAGTAAATCGGAGAAAGACGAAGGTAATGAGAAGTCGTAGAAATGAGAACAGCGAGAAACTTATCATCAGGATTGATGGTCACGAAGTCAATGAAGTTAAGGAATTCTGCTACCTAGGCAGTAAAATAGCCAATGACGGACGGAGCAAGGAGGACATGAAAAGCAGACTCGCTATGGCAAAAAGGCATTTCTGGCCAATAGAAGTCTACTAATATCAAATACCGGCCTTAATTTGAGGGAGAAATTTCTGAGGATGTACGTCTGGAGTACAGCATTGTATGGTAGTGAAACATGGACTGTGGGAAATCCGGAACAGAAGAGAATCGAAGAATTTGAGATGTGGTGCTATGGACGAATGTTGAAAATTAGGTGGACTGATAAGGTAAGGAATGAGGAGGTTCTACGCAGAATCGGACAGGAAAGGAATATGTGGAAAACACTGATTAAGGAGAAGGGACAGGATGATAGGACATCTGCTAAGACATGAGGGAATGACTTCCATGGTACTAGAGGGAGCTGTAGAGGGCAAAAACTGTAGAGGAAGACAGAGATTGGAATTTGTCAAGCAAATAATTGAGGACGTAGGTTGCAAGTGCTACTCTGAGATGAAGAGGTTAGCACAGGAAAGGATTTGGCGGCGGGCCGCATCAAACCAGTCAGTAGACTGATGACCAAAAAAAAAAAAAAAAAATTCGCAGAGCGAGATGTGCTTTTTAAACCGGTTTAACTGACCAAGTCTGGTGTCATTTCAGTTAGCATAAGGAATGCATTGACATACTATATGATGCAAATGCCCGCAACAGGATTACGTAGTGCAGAAGCCATCAGGCCTGGACTATGTAGCACTGGAAGAAAGTATTTGGTCGGATAAGTCTTGTTGCACACCAAATATCAGGCTGAAACATGGCGAGCATACGGTGATGATATGGGCAGCCAAATCGTGATATTCCATGGGCCCCAAGTGCCCTCGACAAAGCCGCATTGCTACCAAGGATCCTGACTGCAAATGTGTACGTCAATTACATGATTCGATCTGTTGTGCTTTCATTCATGGGCATCATACCACACGGTTTTTCCAACAGCATAACGCACGCTCCCAACTCGCTGTTGTAATCCAATATGTTCTACAGAATGTCAGCTTACCATTCACAACCAGCAATAACCGTTTTATTATTGACCGACCAAGTGCAACCGTCGTGCAGCTCCATCACACAAACGGACATGCGGCACCTGTACATCACGATAAACGCATTCTCCAATTCCCCAAGTATCTCATCCGCTAAACACATCTGCTCTTGATTTGCTAAGAGACTGGCATGCCACCACTTCCTTGATACTCATGCATAATGGTAAGAAGAATGGAAAGACGTTGTTGTCACCAGACCACACTTTCGCTCGATGCCCGGTCGCGATAGAGCCGTTGCTGGCTGCTTTGAATACCACCACTATACCCTCAGTTCACCTATGAATTTGATAAAGTATACTTGCTAATACACAATACTTTCATAATAAGAACAATTTGATTACTTTCTATCGTTTCTGGCATTGTGGCGAAAACAGAAACTGGGGACTGTCGCGTGTCAAACGTGCTGTGGTTACTTTTCTATTTCGTAACAGTCCTGTATCGTGTAAAGAAAAAGCTTTCACACATTCTCATTATGGGTTTCATATGAACACTAGAACACAGTCGTTTGACCTAGATTCTCTAATAAAAAATTGTGCTTTGATGTAATATTGTGACGGAGATTTTGGGTGTATGTAAATTCAAGGTGCTAGTTTGATAGGAACATCAAGTTATCACATCTTTGTTTGCCGATTGTTATTAATGCACGTGTAAATGTTGAAAAAATTTGTCGCAGTCGTTTCATCAACCTCATTTTTTCGGCACATCTCACGTACTTGCAGTGCTGATTTTATGATGCACAGTTCTCTTTATGTTAATAGTAAGCCTCCTGAAAAGCGATGAACCAGTCTGTTTTTTTATTGTACTTAGCTATGTAAGTCATTCCTGTTTCCCACGTATTCTATGCATGATCGCAAATGAGTGAATATGTGTGTATGCGGAATTGAAATGTTTCCGTCGACAAGAATAGTTAGCAAACATAGCTAGTAGCCCTTGTGGGGAGGTTTGGCAGACTACGAAAGTAACGGGCTGAGTCCGAGGTGGAAGTAAATTCGGATGTTATTGGCGTGTGGTTGTTAAGACATAACGGGACGTCAATGCTCCACTGTTCGAATCAAGAACCGTCTCGGCCAAGCATTGCTAGACGACGAATTCATAAGTGGACAGACATGCATTCTTAAGCTGTGTTTCAAGACAACAGAGCCCCTGTCCATATATCTCGCATTATCCAGAACTGTTTTGTAGCACGAGGTTGATTAGTCGCACCTTCTTGGCCCATCATGATCGACAGATCTTAAAGTTGTGAGTCCTTGTGTTACACATTTGAGAGAAGGGCGATCGATGGCCATCGACCTTCGTCATCGTCACCTGAAATAGGAAATATTTTACAAGCAGGGCGCTGTAAGATTCTCTACAAACCCTGTATTTATCGATACAGAGATGACTTGAAGATATTTTGTATGCCAACGGTTTTCCTATACCTCCCACAGTTTCGTCCAACCCCTGTTATGTGCTGCGATAGCACAGTTAAGATACCTGACTTTTTGAACAGTTGTTTACATAAAGAGTATGGGTGAACACCACGCATTATTCTTACTGCTCGCTTTTGTGCACTAAGTACTTTATAAATGATGAGTTACCCCAATAAATTATTCCATAAGATTTTGTTTAGTAGAAATGCACATCATATGTGAGGAGGTTGATTCGTTTCTTTCCAAGTCTAGCAGTTATAGGAGATCAAATGTAGCTCAACTTTACTGTCGTGCAGCTCAGCACTATGGTCCTCCCAGTCCAAGTCTTCATCAATAAGTACACCTAATAATTTCATGCACTACGTCGAATGTTGGCATGTCTCCGTTTGTTGTACTAAAGTGTGGATAGTGACGAAATTTACGCTTACAACTACAAGTTCATTTAAGTCGTTATAGCCTCACATATATTTAAAAAATGTGACAAATCTGTACATGAAACAATATTCATCACAGCAGCCACGTTATCACAGTTGTGTAAAAAATTACAGCAAGAGAAGCGTTGGGATATATGAAACGAACATGTGTTTAATCACGGCATAGAGTAAACAGTCGTAAAGCTGATGCAAATTATGAATTATAAACGATATAAATTCGTCTTTTTACAACTATACGCTTCCTTGTAATTACAGATCCCAGGATCAATGTTCCAATGTGCCAATCCGATATGTACCTTTCTCATGGACATTACCATAAATGGCTGCAGTACATTTACATTAGGTAGGGCAACGTTCGTGTAATTGAACAGAAAATAAAACTTTTTTATTGTATGTATTTTATTGTTTCATCTGATAAAAAGTGTCTTGTTATGTTTAGAATTATAGCACCTTAATAAATAAATCTTATCCTTTTCCACGACTACGCCGTGAGACATCAGGCAATAAATAATTGAAATTAAAGACAAACATCACAGATAAAACAGCACTCTTAAATACTTATATAAAGTAACCAGTGGCACAATAACGCAGATCTAGCAGATATCTTCTTAAGGCGGTCCTCGATAAACTTAGACAGAACACCCAGCATGTCCAGGGTAATCACACACCCTCAGCTCGGCGTTGTACTGCAGACCAGCTGGGCACGGGATCAACCATGCTACACCGTTTTCGTCGCACTTGTAGAAGCTGTTACAGTCACTGGGGTTAGGCAGCTGGGTGACGTCATCTGGATTCCAAGGTGGACAGGTTGCAGCATCCCCAGGTGGTTGCTGTGGGCTATCACCGTTACCAGAGTCAGCATTTCCGTTGTTCTGATCGCCATCAGGGGATTCGTCGCCAGATGGGTTACTTGGAGCAGCTGATGATGAGCAGCCAGCACTTTCAGGATAATCACAGACTCTCAGGTTGGCATTGTACTCAAGACCAGCTGGGCACGGTATGAGCCAAGCCACACCATTCTCGTCACACTTGTAGAAGGAGCTGCAATCACTGGGATTAGGAAGCTGGTTGACGCCAGCTGGATTCCATGCTGGGCAACTGGGAGCATCTCCAGTGGGTGGTTGTGGATTTATGTCACTGCCTCCCTCTGAATTTCCGTCATCCTGCTCTCCCTCGGAAGGGGTATCATCAGAAGGGTTGCTTGGTGAGGACGACGTCGAGCAACCAGCATTTTCTGGGTAGTCACACACCCTTAGCTCTGCATTGTACTCTAGGCCGGCTGGGCATGGAATAAGCCAGGCAACGCCGTTCTCGTCACACTTGTAGAAGCTGCTGCAGTCCTTTGGATTGGGAAGCTGTGTGACGTCATCTGGATTCCATGCTGGACAAGTGGGGACGTCGTCAGATGGGGGCGCAGGTGAAATTCCACTATCGTTGGAGCCACCACCAGTTTCATTGCCATTGTCGTCGTCAGCAGGAGCAGACGAGGATGAAGAACAGCCAGCTCGCTCTGGGAAGTCGCACTCCCTCAGCTTTGGATTGAACTCGAGGTTTGCTGGGCACGGGATGACCGTTGCAACCCCTGATGGCTCACACTGTAGGAAGCTTCTGCAGTTGTTGGGGTTCGGAAATGGACCGGACGCTCCCTGGCATGTGGCACTCATCTGAAAGAAATTATCTCCTTGTTAGTTCTCACTGTTTATAAAATCGATTGTTCAAATTTTTTAGAATTTTCTCGTAGAAGTAGAAATGTAAGTTTTCCGTTTCAGTCTTAATCACTCATGGAAATGCCTTATCTGAACTATAAACGACATTGCTCCTTGCTAATAATTTCATGAAATTTCTAGAACAGCTGTATTATATCGTTTATTTTTCAAACCCAGTTTCACATCGTACATAGAGTCGGATTAGTTTCGATCTTCCTGGGTCGTCTGTAGATCCAGGTAGCTTCCTCAACAACCCGTCGTCAATCAGTACTACATATCAGAATACTATGTTTGTGATGTGTATTTCCGATATATGCATGCCGTATTACTGACACTGTTACATAGATTTGAAGATCGCACATTTTACACTGTTTCATATTATACTAAAGTTCCCAAACTGGAATTTAAAAATAAACAATGTATTAGGAAATGAATATCGACACAATATCCTTTTTGTTTCGTTATGAAAATAACGACAATAGTGAAAATGTAACTAGTGTTCTTCATTTTGTAACGTCTATCCATTTTTGACTTGCACGTATCTGAGAAGCAGGCGTAGGACAACGCGAATTTGATGAAATCACCGAATTTACATTTTCGTAACTAATGGGCTTTACCACGTGGTAAAGTATAGATAGCAAAAGGTGATTAACTCAGGGGCAAATATAGTATTTGGAAAAGCTCACAGGGGCTTACATTTGTCCATAGATTATTAGACTCCAGTGTATTGTCTACCACCGATAAGATGTAGAAATATTGAACAACGCAATATTCTCTCAGTGTATTTATCTAATTAATGATATAAATAATGTGGCAGTCTGTCTGCTATAATTTAGAAATTCCCGTCTCCTCAATAAAGTTCTATGGCGTGGTGAGAAACAAGTATCAGAGGATATACCTCATTTCCTGGGAATGAATGATGTGCCTCAGTTTCGATGACGGATAATAGATTTTCGTTGCATGATAGACATTTAACGTCATATATAACTAAGATACTTTGAATTGCATACATGTAATTGATCTTTGTGTCTAGTACGATTATGATTCTAATTTCAGAATGTAACTATGAGGCAAAATATCTGTAAGATTTCTACGTTGTGTGCAGTGTCAGGCAGACAAAATGAATCAATCTTAAATTACTATGTTTAGGGCATTGATACCTTAATAAATAGATAATGTATCGAAGGAGTTATCGAAAGGCTAGAAACTAATTTAGGAGAATCTTGTCTTATATTATTTATGTTGTGTGCTTGGAAGTTAGAGAGAATATGAATCAACACTAAGCAACGTTTGTTACTAAAAGATGTCTCTTTTTGTTACTGGATGAAACGTGTGTGTATTCAGCAATCAAACAAGCGGTCATACTACGACGTGATACATTATATACTCTGGCTGATCGTGGTGAACACTTACCACAGTCATTTTGCGGATGGAAGCGGCACTGCTGCCTCCGATCACAGCCGCCAATACGGCACACACAACAAGCGACAACCCTGAAAGAGTAACAAAATTTTAACACTCTGGTGTAACACCATACCATAATATGGCACTAATGGAATGGATATAGAACAAAACGCACCAGAGGTGTTACACAACACGATAATCCCTCTCCTTAGAGATCCAGAGCTCATTGTTTAAAGCGAAATACAAACCACACATTGCGCTGTCATTTTACACTAATAGTGATATACAATCCCAGGCATGTCCTTAATTTTCTTTCACTTCAAAATAACTGGTTCAATCCGATTCTGCAACATGTTGTCCTTCTCTATTCGTTGATCACTTCATAGTAAGATTAGTAGTTGACATCGCTCATGATTAGATGATTGTTGTATACGAGTGTGAAGAACTAAATCTCAGACTGTGGATTTACGAAGTCACTAATCGGGTGCTAGTCGTTCTTGGTTTCATGGATTCATGTTGAATCTCATCTTTGGTCTCTACCATATAGAATAAAGTTCACATGTGTTTTAAATAGGTAGGATTCTAGAAAATATACTCTTCCGATAATGAATGAACTGTTCTTGAAGCGTCAAAATCGTGATAATAGTATTAAATTCGTAGATACAAATTATCCTCTGGGTCTAGTATGGCAATAATACTTAAATCTCACACCTTGTATAAAGAGAAATACCGAAAACTATTGCACGTAGGAGGTGAAGTTAATTTTGAATTAGTGTTATTTTTTATGACTGTATATCACTAAATAAGGTTAGTGTTTAGTGTCCCGTCTGTGATGAATTCAATAGAGCATACTTCCGTACAGAGCTAAGACGGAGAAGGAAATTGGCTGTTTAAAACAAAGAAACCAACTTATCATTCACATTAGATTCAAGTACACAAAGGAAAACTGAAATCACTTTGGCCAGATACAGTTTTGAATTTCGCTTTCCTCAAGTGAGTGCCCAGCGTACCAATGACTGAGACGCCTAACATTTTCTGGAGGTAACAGTATTTGTAGTTGGGTTGTATGTTCCATAACAGAAATTGTATTAATGAGAACGTATAGATCTAACTGCAAGAAGAGCTGAGAGACTCACCCTTCATGTTGCTCTCCAAACGTTTTACACACAGGTGCCTTAGGCTGACTTTCATACCGCTTATATACATAACTGGTAACAAATGCAGACGTCAATCAGAACAATTCGAGCGTCAGCAGACTGATAAGAAAGAAATGGACCCTTGCATATGAAACTTCTATGACGTACTCTGTTCTTATCTGACACATGTAATCTGCGTTTGACGACATGTGTAATTTGACATGTGCGATTTGAAGCATGAAGAGACTTGAGCAAGATATAATGGCTTGTTCAGTTGATGGGAAACGCATGTCATTGGCAATCAGTGTATTTTGCTCGTCGATTGGTGATATTTCGAGGCAAATGGTCATGTTACGGCCTCTAATACTTTCATTAAGTGTTGTAAAATATTTGTTTGAAATATCACGACAGACGATGCAAAATATCTATCCTTTTTTCTGACCTCATGCCGTATCTAGACGGTAATCTGTATAGATTTAGTACTGTTTGTGATACAGGGTGGCTTGAAGTCATTCCTTCCACTACGGTATGCAATCTGCGTACTCCATCCGTCGTGTCCAGCGTTATCCCATGTGAAAAGGTGATATGTTTTCGAAATGTTCCTAATCACTCAGCCGGATCTGAGAAACCGTTTAAAAACGATATCCCGGCTCGCCGGCTTGCTAACCTTCGGTGTTATCTGCTGGGCGGATTCGATCTAAGGCTAATTGCTGCGTGGTAACAAGATGCAGGCAGACACATAATTCGTCAAATACAGTGTTCGGTATTGTGTAGTGTACGTGTAACAGTAATTTGGAGCTCAAACCATCGAGAAGCCCAAAATTTTCTTTGCGATATTCTCCGCTCCACTTCCACAGTCGCTAACAAAGTTAACGCAGATATTTAACGCGCGTCGATTTTGGTGAAGAAACTGTGTGACTTACACGGCAGATGTAGCCTCTAACTGCCCCTGGGGAGCGCTGTGATCGCAAATTACGTTGAGGAGCACTTTTATGTGTCGTGAGCAGTAGCAGGTCGTTTCAGATTGAGCAGCATCCACAGTGGAGACGACATCTGGGGTGCTAGGCGACGACAAAAACGAACCTTGTGAGGAGAGCTGAAGTATCCTAAAGGTTCCAGTACTAGTGATTCATAGAAATTATATTTTTTTGCAGTGAGCATGAATTCCTGCTGAAGGTACTGACGACCGTAGTAATAGGTGATTCAAAGAAATTGTTACAGAAAAATTTGCCTCAAAATGTCGACAACAGAAAAAAATAATTTCCACGGAAATGGTTGACGTTCTCAGTAACACGCCTTATACAGATTCTTCGTAACAAACGAAACAAGAAGAGGAGAAGAATTTCCAAGTACGTAACTGACAGGAAGAACGATCAGTATGCCATGCCCAATGAAAACTATCCGGAGAAAAGAGACTTCTGAAGCAGTGGAAGTTTTTGTCAACCACAAATTAAATGCAACGAAAACATAAGCAATCAGCATGATCCTGGGAAAGCCGTGATGCTGTTTATGATAGTAGTAGGTCGTTTGCAATCATTCAGCAAAGACCATATCAGTACATGTACAGTAACAGCATCATAGCTGTGAAACAACTCCAGGAACACGTGATGCTTTACATTTCTTCACCCTCGGTATGTCTGAAGTTGTTATAGGAAAACCATAGTGACAGAAAGTGGGTTCACGTATTACTGGTTGCCGCAGCAGTTTTCAGACTGAATTACTACTTTATTGGCAATGTCTTTACAAAGACAAAGAAAAACTGAAGCACCTGATGTTTCCGACCGTTAAGAGCAGAGAAAACTACAAGATGATTACCAAGATCTTTTGCCGTTAATTGCCTGCAGTACGGAGAGAGAGTACATTTTTCCTGTCGGGAAGTCTATACGAACCTGGCAACAGTCATGAGAAGCAGTGGAAGTAGGTTGCCGTGAGTTACTGTCCATGGGTGTACTGAGAATTTATCAGAATACTGATACGAAAATCAAATAAATTTTTTCGAATCGCCTTGTTACGTATTACCTGATACTGCGACTGTTCCCTTATCTACTGCAAGCAATCCAGCAAGCCGAAAAGGTGAAAAAAGAAGAAAAAATGATGTGAAAGTGCAAGAGACATAGACCAACTGAAAGTACTTTTACTTCCAATTTGTCTGTTGAACCTATGCTGTCTCTTAGATGCCAATACTCAGTGACTGCTCTTAACATAATCCAGGTGGCTCTGATTTCTCAATTAGTTGACTTGTACAGTCATATTTCGCTTCATCAGATTCGTATCTTGATCTCAGTGTAGCATTTACCTCTTATGCTGATCGATGTGGTTTGTATTTCTTGTACTATTAAGGCTGCCTATGAGCAGCTTTCCAACCTTCGTGGCATATGTGCTGCAAAACCTCCGCGCTCCATTGAGAAACGCGAAGCACTGGGACACGTCACTCGTCCTTGCTTGAGCCGACACTGCACTGGCTATGAGGAGGTGTGTCACATAACAGCTTCCAGCTGCACACAGTATCCACTCAACTGATTCAGTGACTCGTAATTTCACAACTACCTCACCAATTTTCAGACACATCAGATAACCTCAGTCAAATATTGAAATTTATTTATGTAAATTCCGTGGTGAATGATAACCTTGCACCTGAATAACTGCTACTAACAAATTGTTTCTCATGTCTATGCTTTTTTAAGCAGTTTCCCCTATTAAAAATATTTTCATATGCATTGTATAAGTACTCAAATACGAACAGCGAATATCGCAACACTTAAAGTATATTTGGCATGTGTTCTTTTCCACTTGTTCGAAAGAGGATACACATTTTTGATTATGCAGGCACTATCAACCAAGACACAAACCCAACTGAAACATTCGTTGCCAGTGGATACTGATTTACATCAACAAAACAAGTTGAAAAATTTTGGCAGATCGGGCTTCGAACTTAGCTCTCCTGCTTACAAGGCAGATGCGCAGACCAATACACCATCCAGACACAGTATGTACCATTCATGCACTGACTATCCTAGAACAGCTCCCGTCAGACTCAAATTGGAAGGAACAGTCCTCACATGTATAATTAATGCGATAATGACCAACGATCCGTTTAGTACAGATGCATACCGAGCTCGAACTCTAACGGGAATAGGCGAAATGCCACTAAGGGGAGTTAGAACGGAAAATAACGTTTTTTCACACTTCTGGATGTATATCTCATTATAAAATTTGCAATTATATATACATATATATCACTTATAAACTCTCATGGGAAGTATATTTTATTTTATTTTTTAAACATAATCTACACCAGTTGAAAATGTTAAAATTTTTACGTGCATTACTTCAAGATCTAATAAAATCGGTAATTTTTTATATGTAAGGCTGTGAATTGCTATGTTATAAAGGTTATGTACACAAGAGGATGGGCACCAGGTTGAGGAAGTTCAAACAAAGTTTGAGAGACAGGAAATTTTCTGATGGTAAAAGCATGAGAGGCAGGCTGACAGACAAAATGATTGATGGATTATAGCAGTATAATGGGATGGCCGTTAGAAATAATGCTGAGGATTTGTTGACAATGAAGCAGGCTGTATAGCTACCTTCTTCCACAGACTGTCAACTGATGAAATGCCTGTACACCACCTTTGCCCTCCTGGACCTCATTCATGGGGCAATTACTGCAATGCCCAGTACTCAAACATTTCATACAGCCATAAACATTCCATCCCAGCAGCGGTCTTGGATATCATAAAACCTGTACACAGAGATCCTGAATTACTGAAGAAGTGCCTGCATGGTGAGACTCAAAATCTCAATGAGTCGTTCAGTAATATTAAATGGACTTGCTCACCAAAAAATGTTTTTGTTGGACTGAAGACACTAAAGTGAAGGGTCAGTGATGCTGTTATTGCTTTTAATGATGGCAACACTGGTAGGATGAATGTGCTACAGCATTTGGGAATTAATCCTGAAGCAAACTGCATGAGAGAACTTGAACAGATGGACAAGTTTCGACTGATAAAGCAGAGTATGCAGCTCAGTTGGCAACTAAGGAGTCCAGAAAGAAGAAAAGAAAAGAGGAACTTGGAAAAAGATCGAGATTCCCGAAATACAGGGAAGCTTCTTCACTAAATTTAATATTGTCGGGATAGAGCCTTTCCAACTACCCTTAATGAGGATAATGAGCAGGGGCACTACATCAGTAATGTACGCTGTAAGTTGAGAATTTTGGTCTGATGGGAGGGAATCTGCGGCAGTGCGTGTAGCTGCAATGACCACTGTCTCCGGATAGCACAGCGGTCAGCGAGTGTAGGTACTAAGCAGGAGACCCGCATTCATATCCCAGTCTAACACAAATTTTCAATTGCTACATTTACATAAATCAGTGCCCACTGGCAGCTAATGTCTTTAATAACTCTGTGTCTTGCTATTAAATGTAGCATAGTAACTTATTCTTTCTTTAGCCTGTATTAAAAGGCGAAAAATCGTCTTTTATCCATTTCAGTAACACAGTTTGGTACAGCTCGCTACAGAATCTTTTCGACTACTCATGGTTGGAGCTGCAAAATCTCGGGAAAGTATGAGGTCTCATTGCATTTGATCACTGTCTCACTACAGATCGGCCAGAAACACTCGATATGCTATGATAATGAAAAATTATTTACTGAGCATGAATGAATTAAATTTCCATGCCATTAAAATTTCCTTAAAGGAGCGGAAATTCAACTACTGGTTGGCACATGTAATGTGACTGACTGCTCTGTCTCCTGAGTGAAATTTTTAAGTTGGTCTTTCATTTAATACGAGTTAATGTTTTACCGTACTTCACTGTTAATAATGATATTACTGAATAATAATTAGTCTACACCAAACTATAATAAGGAAATGCGCGCAATAGTACCTGGTTTACTTACCATATTTCTACGTAGTACAACAGTTTCTAATATATGATACGATGAAGCTAAGGATTTTTAATCTACTGTTTCTCGTTTTTCTTTTTGTTAGAACTGCACATTCAGTATTCGTTACGCTTATTAATACTAACTGGAACTGTCGCTGGAGAATTAAAGGTATCCCTGTTAGACGATGCCTAATGATTACACCAGATAAAATCACAGTAGCAACTAACGGTCACTATTAATTCACTTCAAAACGTACTTCAGAATTCACACAACTTTAAGATGAATGTACCTTTTTAGCCTATATTCAGAGCACTTGAACGAATTTGGGTGACCTCTTCGTAAGTTCTTAATCTCTGTTGTTAACAAGCAAAGAAAATGAAATTACTTTAGTATATTCTGTATACCTTGTTAGAACGTAAGTCTTCTTGCAGCAAATTGATTAAATTCCATAATACCATATTAAGTAGCTTGAATGTTTCGTAGAAATACTAATCTTCTGTCAATGCCTTTCATTTATATCGACTATGTTAACAGTATATATCGTTACTTCAGATTATTTAAACCAATACTATCTATGAACGTTGAGTGCGTATTACGAAAAATTTAGAAAATTCAATTTATTTCCTTATTCAGGATTGATCAGGTTCTGATATCTCTCAAAATATTCGATTTTCTCTATGTAGGTCCGTTAGTCGTAGTTAAGGAGGTCGTACAAATTACTTTGTAATGTATCACTTTACGGCGAACGCACTTGAAATACATAACTTAAAATTCCTTAATACTTAATTATACGTAGAAATATGAATACTGATTTAGGATTTTTGACTTTTATAGTGTCATACTTTTTTTTTGTCAGTTAAGCTCAGTATTACTCACTTTTTACGCGAGATAGTACTGAGTGCAAAGAAATCAATTTAATCTTCTCTTACGGAATCGAAAGAACAATAAAAATAAAACGTAAATCCTGAGTCTGACCGCCACTTTACACGAACTTCAAGACAATTCACAGACAAAGCTAAGCCTCTTCAGGCGTTGACAGATCGCGAATCCCACCAACTGAAAACGGTCACTCGTCGTTTGAACTATCAGCGGATTAAATAATGGACACATACAATTTCTTAATATGATTACCAGTTTCAAGGGAAATTTACTGTCTCAGCTATGGAAGATCACCACTATACCACCATTCAAAGCTTTCTGCAGTCTTCCATCATAAGGTTCCCTGATGTACTCATCGATAGGGACTGTAATATCAAGTTCAATAACCACTTACACACCTAGAGACGACGCCCTGCTCGAGTATTTCCAAACCACCAGCAGCCTTCAAATCAAAATAAAACTCACACTCAATATTGTTTGAGTTCATCAACAGATCTACTAACTTTACTTTAAAGGAAACAAATCCACAACACCAATCAAAATTCCAAAAACATCGAATTATAATAAGAACTTCAGAAGTTAACCTTTTTTAATTAATCAGCTTATTCACGCCACCGCTTAAAAAGATCTTCCCAGCTGTACCACAAGCTATGACGTACCAACGTTTCTGATTATAGCTAAAGGAGCCTGTTGTCTGGGAATCATCCTAGATTTTCAATAGGCAAATTCGGGCCAAGCGTGCCAACCGCAGGCTTTATAAGCGTAGTGAGACTTAACCGCTAAAGAACATAGTCTTCTTGATCCAAGTCCTCTCCTAGGACGATATCCAATGTGTAATGGTCAAGAAAGAGCTATCTGTCTCTTTCTGTCGATTACGTTAGGAACCAGCCTTAGACAAACATGTGTCGACACTGCAGTTTTAGAACGATCACTTCATTGTATTGGATGGCTGTGGGTCCACTGTGTAGCGGCCAGATCGCAGCACCAGTAGACGATCTCTGGTTCCCCAGTTCCCGTCCCACAAGCTCTCTCTCTTGCTGCATTGGTTTCTTAGAAACAGCCATTCTCATACTGGATTTCTATAAGAAATTTCAGTGCAAATGTATAAACAATTATCCACGTACAATTTTGAATTAATTTACTTCGTAATGTATGATTATTTACGTGTTTTCGCAAATATATGGATGCGACGAATAGATCAAATCACATGTGGAACATTTTGAGGCAATACATGCATTCTCCAAGTTCCTCATCCGCTAAAGCTATCTGCTCTGGGTTTTCTACGAGACTATCACTCCACCACTTCGTTGCCACTGAGTTTGATGAACTCTTTCATAGTGGTAACTAGCATGGAGCGGCGTTTCTGACATCCGAACATACTTTTACTCGATGCCCGGTCGCGCTAGAGTCGTTGCTGGCTCCTCTGAATTCCGCACCCTATACCCTCATGCCACCTATGAATTTCATTATGTATTCTTCCTAATACACACTACATTGACACTAAGGAAAATTTGGTTATTTTCTGTCGTTTCTGGCATGGTAGCGAAATCAGACACTGGGGACTGTCGTGTGTCAAATGTGCTGTGGTTACTCTTCTATTTTGTAACAACCCTGCATCGTTTTAAGAACCTATGATCTCACATTGTCGTTACGAATTTCATATGGACACTTTCACACGGTCGTTTAACATAGATCCTCTAATACAAAATTTTACTTTCGTTTTGTACTATGGTGGAGAGTTTGTGCGCCTGTAAATTCAAGATATTAGTTTGCTAGTAATATCAAGTTAAGGCATATTTGTTTACCGATTTTTAATTATACAAGTGTAAATGTTGAAACGTATCAGCCAGCGTTGTTTCGTTTTGACACATTTTATGTACTTTCAGTGCTTATATTGCGGCACACAGGTCCTTATAAGTTAATAATAAGCCTCCTGGGAATGGAGTATGTATGTATGTATGTATGTATGTTCAGTCATTTCAATTGGAAACCAGAGTTAGCCGTGGCCAACCTAACCTCGTTGCGACATCTAACAGGAAACTAAGGCACTGGGCGGGGTTAGACGTGAAGGAAGGTCAGGAAGTTATCAGGGCATGGTTGGTAAGAAATAATCGGATCTCTCCCCTCCACCTGCTAGAAACCGGAACTGTCTCAGGCAAGCACAACGTTCGTCACACTGACAGAAGATGGATAAATTAAGAGACACGCTCTCTTCATCCGTCTTCTTCGTTTGTGGATGCAAGTGCTTGAATGTAATTGTCTAGTTTGCGGAAGTACTTAATCCATTCTATTTCAGCTTCATTGTGTTAGGGGGACATTTCGTTATCCCACATTTTGATTCTTTTTGACAGTTTCGTGCGATGAGGGTAATTATATGACGAATTCTTTGTTCGGACTTGAGCTACCATCATGTGTGACCTTAGTGCAATGCATTAAGTGTTGTGAGTTCCCCTTTTTGCTAATTTAGTTACCAAGCTATGCATTATGTGGACAATCTTGTGCTGAATTTAGTAGTACATTGATGGAAAAAATGAAATGAAATGATCGTACGACAGTGTTGGCCGGGATGTCCCATTCGGGCTCGACTTCCAAGTGCAAGTTTTATCTCATTCCGCGCCTCATTGGGCGACTTGCAGCCGGTAATGACGATAAAACGGTGATGAGGACAACACAACGCCCAGTCCACGAGCGGAGAAAATCTCCGACCCGGCCAGGAATCGAAGCCGGGCCCAGTGCATGGGAGGCAATCACATTATCACCCAGCTAAGCAGGCAGAAAAAACTCGCTACACGAAGAAGGAACTGTGTGACAATAAACCAAAGTTCATAGGGGTCTTTCTACATCTGGAGGATGTCTATTCAAATTTCTCGCCACTCACATAATTGTATGAGGATGTAGATACAGCTTTAAATAAACGCTGTAACGGTCGTGAGAGTTATCTATGAGTTTTGACGTGATGAGTTAATGTTAGTCAAGAACGCTTACAAAGCGACGAAAACCGTTATCCCAGAATTAACATTCAGCTTCTCTTAACCCTATTACACGACTTAGATCAAACTCAGGTGTTGATAATCGCAAGATTGTAATCTTAAACGCATTCTTCACAAACTTCAACTCGTCACTTCCAGTCTCTAAGGTAACTAACGCTCACGACCGTTACATTGTGTTTTTAAAGCAAACCTGATTTGCATCCTAATGTTCTTACGTAAGTGGCGCGAAATTTCAATAGACATCGTGTTTCAGATGTAGAAACACACCTACCAACTTCGGTTTATTGTCACACAGTTCCTTCTTCGTGTTGTGATTTTTTTTCGTCAGTGTACTACTAAACTTTGCACAAGATTCTCCACATAAAGCATATGTTGGTATTCAATCAAATTAGCAAAAAGGGCCTAGTGCATTGCACTAAGGACACACACAATGGTACAATTCGTCATCAAATCACCCTCATGGCACGAAAATAATAAAAAGATTCAAAATATGAGATGATGAAACGGTTTCCTGCCACGATAAACCTGAAATAGAATGGATTAAATACTTCTGCAAAGTTGACTATCATATTCAACCTCTTGTATCCACAACCGAACCAGGAGGATGAAGACAGCCTTCAGTGTGATGAACATTGTTCTTAACTGAGGCAGTTCCTAAAAGGTGGATGAGAGAGATCTCACTAATTCTTGCCAACCACGCCCCGATAACTTCTTAACCTTACTTCATCTCTAACCATGCCTCTGCCATAGGTTTCTGCCAAATCTTGCAACAAGGTTAGGTTGGCAAAGGCAAAATTGGTTGCCCATTGAAATATTTGGACTAACATACACACATTCACTCATTTATGACAATTTGTCGGAAACATGGGGAACGGGAAGGACTCCTATAGTAAAGCACAGTAAATGATCACATTGTCTTACACACTCTCAGGAGGCTTTTTATTAACTTGAAGAGGACTGTGCGTCATAATCTCAGCACTGCAAGTACGTCAGATGGGTCATCAATATGTGGTTTATGAAACAACTCTGATTCATACGTTTAAGCATTTACAGTTGTATAAACCTGTAAACAAATGTGCCGTAACTTCATATTATTACCAAACTAATATCTTGAATTGGGAGGTATCCAAAATCTCCGTCACAATACAACGCCTAAACAAAATTTTGTGTTAGATAATCGATATCAGGCGACAGTGTGATAGTGTCCATATGAAAATCATAACGACAATGTGAAATCATGTTTTCTTAACATAATACAAGACTGTTACGAAATAAAAGACTAATCACAGCACTTTGACACACAACAACCACCAGAGTCTAATTGCGCTGCTGACCATTACAACCACAACCCTAGAAACGACGGAAAATAAACACATCTTCCTTATTGTCAAAGTACCGTGTATTATGAAGAATTTTAAATTAGTTATCAAATTTGTAAGTGACATGAGGTTATAGCGGATGGTTTTCAGAGCAGCCAGCAACGGCTCTAGCGCGGCCGAGCATAGAGTCGAAGTGAAGTCGGATGACAGCAACATCTCTCCACGCTTCTTATCAATATGGATGAGTTCATCAAACACAGTGTCAAGGAAGTGGTGGCATGCCAGTCTCCTTGCAGACCGAGAGTGGTTGGGATACTTGCACAATGTATCTAACATGTCAAAATGTTTGACATGTGTTCTTGGTCTACTTGTCGCCTCCACATATTTGTGAAATTACATAAACAATCTTACATTACGAAGGAAAGTACTTCAAAATTGTATGAAGATAATTGTTTATACATTTGCACTAAAATCTGTTATAAAAGTCCAGTACGAGGATGGCTGTCTCTCAAAAACCGACGGAGCAAGGCAGAGAGCGTGTGGGACGGCAACTGTGGAGCCTGAGATCATCTACTGGCGCTGCTATCTGGTCGCTACACAGTGGACCCAGAGCCATCCACTAGAAAGAAGTGATTATTGTAAAACTGCATTATCGACACATGTTTTTCTATGTTTCCTAACGTAATCGACATAAAGAGATAGCTATTTATTGACTATTATACACTGCAGGATGTCTCGCTGAGTGGACTTGAGTCAAAAACATAACAACATTCACTAGTGGTAAGTCATGCCATGCATATGAAGGTTGTGGTTAGCGGACTAGACGCGAGTTTGCCTGAGGTTGGTGTGAAATGGAGGTGACACTTACGATTTATTTTTGCTACCTTTTGTAAGAGGTGTGAAATACCAAGCTTAATTGACAAAATAAGGAACAAACACAGAAAAGACACTATAAAAGAAAAAAACTGTAAATCAGTATTCTTATTTCTGCCTACAAGTTCAAAGGAATTGACAGTGGTATATTTCGAGCGTGTTTGTCGTAAAGTGACAAAGAAGTTTGTACAATTTGTTTAATTACGACTAACAGACTCACATGGAGAACGTCTTACAACATTGTCATGAAGCCAGAAACGTTATGCACATCTGGAATTGAGAGATGTCACAAGAATATTTTTTACGATAACCAGTCCTGAATACGTGAATAAACTGAATTTTCTAATTATTTATAATAGGTACTCAGCGTTCATAGAAACTATTGGTTTAAATAAACTGAAGTAGCGAAATGTACTGCTAACATCGTCGATATAAACGAAAGGCAAAGGGATAATCTACATTGACAGAAGATGAGCATTTCTATGAATCATTCAAGCTACTTAACGCTGCATACGAAATGTAATCAGTTTACTACACGAAGACGTAGGTTCTAACAAGGTATGGAGTTTACTGGAAAGTAATTTCAATTTATTTGTTTGTTAACAACAGAGATTCATAACTTGCGAAGTGGTCACCCAAATTCGAGCAAGTAATCTGAATATAAGCTAATAAGGTAGATTTATCTTAACTTTTTTGCATGAATTCTGAAGTTGGTTTATCAATGAATTAATAGTGACTGTTAGTAGCTACTGTGATTTTATTTGGGGTAATGATTAGTTGAGTTGACGTCATTTTTGAGAATTTAAAACTGTTCGTCTAACAGGGATACGTTCATTTCTCCAGGGACAATTCCAATGAGTACTAAATCGTAACGAATTCTGCATGTGCAGTTCTAACAAAAATGATAACGAGGAAGAGCTGATTAAATATCCTCAGCTACATCCGTATCGGAAATTAGAAACTGTTCTACTACGTGAAACTAGGTTAATTAAATACGGTTCTATTGCGCGGTTGAGGAGGGTCTAATTACGATAATATAATACCGTCATTAACAGCAACGGACAGTAAAACATTAACTCGTATGAAACGAAAGACCAACTTAATAATTTCACTCGGTAGACAGGGCAGGCGGTCACAGTACATGTACCAGCCAGTGGTCGAATATCAGTTACTTTGAGGTTATTTTGATGCCATGGAAGTTTAATTAGTTCATATATTACTGCAATTTTTCTTAATTTTAGTAGGAACTGTATTGTCTGGAAAACATACGCTGAATTATGCACGTGGTCGAGATAATCTGGGTGAAACCAAGAGTTAGTAGTGCGAAGTACTACGATGTTCTGTAGGTCTTCCGGATTGATGTAAACTATACTCGTGGCACGAACTTGCACACACAGTCAAAGTTATTTGGAAGAAGATTATTTCTCTTTCCAAAAGTATTACCAAATCTTACTTATGGACCTACCATCCATTTTTCATTAAATAAGCTTTCATAGCATATCGAGGATTCCCGACCAACCTATAGTGAGAGAGTAATCAAATGCTATGAGATCTCATACTTCGCCGAAATTTTGCGACTTCAGCGACGAGCAATGGAAGTGATTCTGTACCAATCTGTACCTCAAATGTGCTACTGAAAACGATAAAGGACAAATTGTAGCCTTTCAATATAAACTCAAGACAGAATAAGTTAATATGCAGCTTTTAACATCAGAGCACAAAGTAATTAAAGCCTTTAGCTCCAAGTAGGCATTGATTTATATCAACGTTGCACTTGAAAATTTTTGCCCGACTGGAATATAAACCCGGGTCTCCTGCTTACTACGCAGACGCGCTGACCACTAAGCTATCCAGACCCAAATTCTCAACTTATATAGTATCCTTACTCATTAGGCTCGTTACTCACGGCATCTCGTCGATTCCCATACGAGTTCGAGTTCACTATGAATCTTCACTGAACCGATCAGTGGCCATCAACGCATTAATTACATATGTGAGGTTTGTCCTCTCGGCCATGTAATGTCTGGTATAAGTTCGGAATTTGGGTCTGGCGGTAGTTGTGCAAGAGCAGTCACGGCATCTGTGAATATATTGTCTGAACGGTGTAGTGGTCACTGCATCTGCCTTGTAAGCAGAAGGCCTAATTTCGAATCCTAGCCTGGCACAAAGTTTCAACTTACCCTGTTGATATAAATCAAATCCCACTGGCTACTAATGTTTCAATTACTTTTTGTCTTGGTTCATAGTGCCTGCAGTTCTCTTTCGGACATGTGTGAAAGAACTGGTGCCACATATTCTTTTAATGTCCTGACGTTCTTTATTCGTATCTGAGCATCTAAACAACGTATATGAAAATACTTCTGATAGTGTTAACTGGTTAATGCAAAAGCATAGATGTAAGACACAATTGTTATTGGTACTTAGTCAGTTGCTAGGTTATCTTTTGCCATCGAATTTACATAAATAAATTTGAACATTTTTGACATTATCTGCTGTGATTGAAGGTTAGTGAGGTAGTTGTGACATTACGAGTCGTTGAATCAGATGAGTAGTTGCCGTGTACAGCTGGCTGCTGTTCTGTGACGCACCTCCTCACAGCCAGTGCAATGTCGGCTCAGGCAAGGGTGAGTGACGTGTCCCAGGGCTTAGCGTTTCTCAACGAAGCCTGGAGGTTTTCTCATGGAGATTGAAAAATTGTACATAGGCAGCATTAATAGTATAAGAAATACATACCACTTCTGTCCGCATAAAGGATAAATGCTACACTGAGATCATCCCGAAGTGAATCATGACACGGATCTGATGATGCGAAATATGACTGTATACGTCTGAGATACAGCATAGGTTCAACAGACAATCTGGACGTACTTCTGCTCTTCGTGCATTTTCACATATTATTTCTTCTTCTTTTTCACTTCTTCGGCTGGCTGCATAGTCGCAGTAGGTAAGGGCAGAGGAAATACGGAACAAGAAGATTCAAAAAATTTGTTTGATTTTCGTATTAACATTCTCATAAAATCTCAGCACAACGTTGAACACTAACTGACGATAATGTACTTCCACTGCTTCTAATGATAGTTGCCTGAGTCGTACATACTTCCGGACAAGAAAACTATACATTTCTCTTGACAAGTACTAAACTACGGTGCCAGGTACAGTCTTATCTCCGTAATGCAGCCACTTAACGGCAAAGGATATCGGTAATCACCTCGTCGCTGTATCCGCGTTTGAAGGTGACTTTCAACAAATCCAAGGAGAGGAGAGTAGAAAACATTAGGTGCTTCTTTGTCACAAGTCTTGTAAACCCCACTGTTTAGATTCTTCCCAGTTTCTCGATATCATATCAACGTCGTCATGTCTGGACCAGAATTTGCACTGTCGTGAGGTGAAACAGCTTCTCAACCTTAATCAAAGGTATGATGACATACGACTCGATAAGAAAACTAAAAAATTTCCAAAATGGGACAGACACCACTTAGTCGAGCTGTGTTGCTTTCCTGCGTATCACAGTTTTGGCAATGGTACTCCATTCGCTCACCGTGTGGATGATAGGCATATCTCACTCCTCTATAGACATTGTGGTATCAGTGACTCTCAGAAATTGCTGCTTGTTGTTACTGCCAGTATCCGATTATTCTGATGACGTTCGAGTGCTGGAAGCAGCTTCTCATTTAAGTAGCCGGCCGGAGTGGTCGTGCGGTTCTAGGCGCTACAGTCAGGAGCCGAGCGACCGCTACGGTCGGAGGTTCGAATCCTGCCTCCGGCATGGATGTGTGTGATGTGCTTAGGTTAGTTAAGTTTAATTAGTTCTAAATTGTAGGCGACTGATGACCTCAGAAGTTAAGTCGCATAGTGCTCAGAGCCATTTGAACCATTTCCCATTTAAGAAGAACATTATGTCTTGGTAGTAGTTAACGTCTGTGCCTCATTTCTGTATGTTCCGCTCTCAAAAAATATTTTTCTTTGCCTTTGTAAAGACAATGGCACTAAAGTTTTAGTTCAGTCTGAAAAATCCTGCGGCGCCCATTAATACGTGAACCCCGTTTTCGTCACTATGTTGCACCTATTAAAAATTTCAGAGATACCGAGCGTGAAAAAGTCTAAAGCGTCACGACTTTCTGGAGTTGTTTCACCACTTTGATGCTGAAACGACCTGACACGGCTCAGGGAACATAAAGTGCTCCTCATCGTAATCTGCGAGTGCAGCGCTCCTGAGTACCACTTCTCGGCTGCATCTGTCGCTTAAGCCACACAGTTTCTTTACGAAAACCGACACGCTTAAAATAGCTCCGTTCACTCTGTTAGCAATTGTCGAAGTAGAGAGAAGAAAATCGAGAAAAATATTTTGGTCTTCTCGATGACTTGAGCTGACAATTGCTGTTACACGTAAACTACATAATTCCGAATAGTATATTTGATGAATTATCTACCTGCCCGGATAGTTGCGTTAGTTACCAAGCCGCAAGTAGCAAATAGCCTCATATCGAATCCGGGAAGCATATAACACGAAAAGCCGGCATGCTGGAAAGCCTGGATATTGTTTTTAAACGCTTTCACAGATCGTACTAGATGATTCGGAACACTTCGAAAACATTCTCACCTTTTCTCATGGGGTAACGCTGGACATAGGAGGATGGAGTACACTGTCTGCATCCCGCGGTGGAAGGGATGGCGACGGGCCACCATCAGTCACAAACGATACTAAATCTACATTGATTAACTTGCCGACACCGTCTAGGCACGTCATAAGACCAGGGAAAAAGGGTAACACGTTGCATAGTCTGTCGTGAAGATATATAGCACTCTGAAAAACTAAAGCTTCAGAGTTACTGTACCAATACGCATGTTACCAAATGTTGTAAATCGAAAAAGACTGCGAGGAGAAAGAAATTAGACTGAACGTTTGCAACCAAAACGTCTGGCGTTAATTTTTCTCGTTTGTCATATGTACCACTGTTCTTATAAACCTATGACTCATTAGTTGTGCTCCAAATGAGCAAATTTTACCAATTTCATGACTCAGTTATGGAAGCTAACAAGTATTTCGAAATACACTATTCTTCTTTAAATGAACAGAATATATTAAAGTGGAATTCGTTAAATAATTAACCCCGGTGACGACTTCTGTTGTACTTACTCTAAGCTAATACATATAGGACGATGCTAATATTACATTGGTGTTAAAAGTAAGGAAATGAGTGAATATAGACAAGGTATTGGTGCCTAACAGCGCAAAATAATAGTTAATATACCTTTGGGATCAAATAGTAACTATAATAGTCATGAGAATGAAAACTGACTTTTAAAAATTAGAATCTGTCATATGTGTTCTGGGCAGTAATGATAAAGGATCGTTTTGATATTTCTACTCCTGAGAAAGAATTGTGTTTCTTCCTCTGCTCATATCACACAATGACACATACTCCGTAGAATTCTAATCCGTGTAACTTGCTGAACATTTCATTTAATGAACTTCGAGAACTGCTATAAATTTACTTCAGCAGCTCTATACGGACGTATTTTACACCTATTAGGCGTAAGTCGAAACTAAATGCATCTAGAAATGATAATCATACGGACCACACAGTCTCATCCTTATTCCTCTCGTCAGACAGCCACTGAATATGAGAAGCATCCAGCACACTTCTAAAATTATGCATCCCCATACAGGGAGAAGCCTCAACGACACTTTACCCTTTCCACGAAGATCATCTGTTTATAAATGCTATCACTTGCGGTTAGTAATGAATGGATGACGTGAATAAACGCGACCCGCGCGGGGTAGCCCCGAGGTCTGGGGTGTCTTGTGACGGTTGGCGTGGCTCCCATCGTCGGAGGTTCGAGTCCTCTCTCGGGCATGGCTGTGTGTTGTCCATAGCGTATGTTGGTATAAGTTAGATTAAGTATTGTGTAAGCTTAGGAACCGATGACCTCAGCAGTTTTTCCCTTAGAACTTACCACAAATTTTCAAATTTTTTAATCATTGTGCAAACTAAGCTGGGTTAATCTGTAAACAGTTCACGGTGCTGTCAATTAAGGATTTTAAAATCTCGAAACCGGTGGTGGTTATAACAAATAATCTCTGTAAATAAGTATCCGGTGGAAAGCAGGAAATCCGGAATCGGATTCCGGTCTGGCACAAGCTTTCAGAAGTCATGATACTACTTATACTCTATTTCAGGGTTTTATGGGCTTACGTAACTGATACAGTTTCATATTACTGTGTTTCGGTCACATTCTACGTCGCTTCTTGGTACAACAGCTAATTAATTATACAAGAAAACCACAGCATTCGGGATATTCTGCACTCCGGAACTTTGTGTTTATTGTATCAGAAAAAATACCTGAATTGGACGTACACATAAATAAATGTGACGCCATTGTGAGAAGATGAGACATTAATGGTATCGAGCAATACCGTTTTCGTAAAAACCCTGAAAACATAACGTACATCGTATATGCTGGTATAGAGTTGCGCTTTCAGAAACCTTCAGATATCAATTAGACCGTAGAACAACGGTCTCCTTTCTTTCTCTAACTTCTTGCTAATTTTCGGGCTATGGCACATGTGAATTCGTTCCAGTTCTTTTAATATTTCAAACAAAAATTTTACTACACTTAATGAAAGTATTAGAGGTCGTAACATGACCATTTGCCTCTAAATATCACCCGCCGACGAGCAAAACACATTGATTGCCTATCCCATCAACTGAACAAAACAAGCCACTATATCTTGCTCAAGTCTCCTCGTGTTTCAAATCTCACATGTCAAATTACACAAGTTCGCATGTCGTCAAACGCAGATTACATGTGTCAGATAAGAAAAAAGCACGTCATAGAAGTTTCACATGCAATGGTCCATTTCGTTATTATCAGTCTGCTGACGCTCGTATTGTTCTGATTGACGTCTGAATTTGTTACCAGTTATCTATATAAGCGGTATGAAAGTCAGCCTGAGGCACCTTGTGTGGAAAACGTTTGGAGAGCAACATGAAGGGTAAGTCTCTCAGCTCTTATTGCAGATAGATCTATAAATTCCCTTTAACACAATATCTGTTATAGAGCAAATACTGTTACCTCCAGAAAATGTTAGGCGTCGCAGTCACTGGTACGCTGGGCCCTCGCTTGTGAAAAGCGAAATGCAAAGCTCATCTGGCCAAAGTGATCTAGGTTTTCCTTTGTGTTCTTGAATCTAATATGACTAATGAGGTGGTTTCTTTGTTTGAAACATAGATAATTTCCTTCTCCGTCTTCGCTCTGTACGAGAATATACTCTATTGAAATCATCACCGACGGGACACTAAACACTAATCTTATGTAGTGATGTACAGTCGTGAAAAAGTAACACTAATCTGAAGTTAACTTCACTTCTTGCGTGCAATATTTTCTGGTATTTGTCTTTATTCAAGGCGAGAGATTTTAGCAGTGATTCACATACTAGACATAGAGGAAAATTGACGATTTAGACGGTTCAAGAACAATTCATTCATTAATGTCAGAGTGTACTTTCTAGAATACTACTTATTTAAAACATATGTGAACTTTATTCTATATAGTAGAGACCAAAGATGAAATTAAACCTGAATCCATGAAAGCAGGTACGACCTGCCCTGGAGTCATTGAGCTCTCAGGTTTTCACGCGCATGTGACAGCAGCTACATTCGATTAACGACTTCATAAATCCACAGTCTGAGATTTACTTCTTCACACTCGTAGTCTTCAATCATCTAATCACGAGTGATGTTAACTACTAATCTTCCTATGAAGTGATATACGAATATAGTTAGACAACGGCACCATGTCGCAGAATGGGATTGAACCTGTCATACTGAAGTGAAAGAAAATAAAGAACTGGCCTATGATTGTATTTCACTATTAGTGTGTAATGTTAACGCAATGTGTGATTTCTATTTGGCTTTTAACAATGAACACCGGATCTCTAAGGGGAGGGATTATCGTGTCGCATTACATGTCTGGTGGGTTTTGTTCTAAATCCATTCCATAAGAGCTGTATTATGGTATGGTGTTACACTAGTGTGTTGAAATTTTATTACTCTTTCAGGACTATCACTTGTTGTGTGTGCCGTATTGGTGGCTGTGATCGGAGGCAGCAGTGCCGCTTCCATCCGCAAAGTGACTGTGGTAAGTGTTCACCAAGAATAGCCAGAGTATATAATGTATCGCAACGTAGTATGACTCCTTGTTTAGTAGCCGATTATATACACTTTTCATCAGTAACAAAAAGAGCCATCATTTAATAACAATCGATGCTTCGTGTTTATTCAAATTCTCTCTAACTTCCAAGCACAGAACACAGCTAATATAAGATTCTCCTAACTTAATTTTTACCCTTTCAACAGCTACTTCGATACGTTATCTATTAATCAAGGTAACAATGCAATAAACATAGTAATTTATGATTGATTCATTTTGTCTGCGTGACACTGGACACAACATCGAAATCTTACTTGTATTTTGCCTCAAAGTTAAACACTGAAATTAGGATCATAATAGTAGTAAACTTACAAATGGGTTACTTGTGTGAAATGCCAAGTATCACAGTTATATATGAGGTGAAATATCATGTAACGAAAATCTGTTATACGTCATCCAAACTAAGGCATTTTCTCTGATACTTGTTTCTCACAACGCATGAAAACTTTATTCAGGAGACGGGAATTTCTACATTCTAGCAGACAGGCTAACACTTTATGTATAGCATTCATTAGGTAAATACACAGAGAGTATTGTTCAGTATTTCTATTTCGTACATCTTATCGGTGGTAGACAATACACTGGAGCCTAATAATCGATGGAAAAATATAGGTTCCTGTGAGCTTTTCCAGATACGATATTTGCCGCCACTGAGTTAATCACCTTTTACTATCTATACTTTACCACATGGTAAAGCTCATTAGCTACGAAAATGTATATTCACCGATTTCATCGAATTCGCGTTGTCCTACGCATACTTCTCAGATAGATGCATGCCGAAAATGAATAGACGTAACAAAATGAAGAACACTAGTTACATTTTCACTATTTTCGGTATTTACCTAACGAAGCAAAACGGCTATTGTGTTGATACTGATTTCTTAATACATCGTTTATTTTAAAATTCCAGTTTGGCAATTTTAGTATTATATAAAACAGAGTGAATGTATCATTCCTCAAATAAATGTAACTGTGTAAGTAAAACGTCATGCATATATCGGAAATACATATCACAAACATAGTATTCTGTTGTGTAGTACTGACTGATGACGGGATGTTGAGGAAACTACCTGCATTCACAGATGATCCAGGAATATCGAAACTAGTCCGAGTGTACGGAAAATTTCCAACTAGGTTTGAAAAATAAACAATACAATTGTTCTCGAAATTTCATGGAATTATTAGCTATGAGCAATATCGTCTAGGGGTCTAGGGATCAGAAAAGCCATTTCCGTGAGTGATTAAGACTGAAACGGAAGAATTACATTTCTACTTTTACGTGAACGTTCTGTAAATTAGAACAATCGTTTATATAAGCAGTGAGAGCTGATAAGGAGTAAATTTCTTTCAGATGAGCGCAACATGCCAGGGAGCGTCCGGTCCATTTCCGAACCCCAACAGCTGCAGGAGCTTCCTACAGTGTGAGCCATCAGGCGTAGCCACGGTCATCCCGTGCCCAGCAAACCTCGAGTTCAATCCAAAGCTGAGGGTGTGCGACTTCCCAGAACGAGCTGGCTGTTCTTCATCCTCGTCTGCTCCTGCTGACGACGACAATGGCAATGAAACTGGTGATGGCTCAAACGATAGTGGAGTTTCACCTGCGCCACCATCTGACGACGTCCCCACTTGTCCAGCATGGAATCCAGATGACGTCACCCAGCTTCCCAATCCAAAGGACTGCAGCAGCTTCTACAAGTGTGACGAGAACGGCGTTGCCTGGCTTATACCATGCCCAGCCGGTCTAGAGTACAATGCAGAGCTGAGGGTGTGTGACTACCCAGAAAATGCTGGTTGCTCGACGTCGTCCTCACCAAGCAACCCTCCTGATGATACTCCTTCCGAGGGAGAGCAGGATGACGGAAATTCAGAGGGAGGCAGTGACATAAATCCACAACCACCAACTGGAGATGCTCCCAGTTGTCCAGCATGGAATCCAGAGGATGTCACCCAGCTTCCTAATCCCAGTGATTGCAGCTCCTTCTACAAGTGTGACGAGAATGGTGTGGCTTGGCTCATACCATGCCCAGCTGGTCTTGAATAACAATGCCAAGCTGCGAGTCTGTGATTATCCTGAAAGTGCTGGCTGCTCATCATCAGCTGCTCCAAGTAACCCATCTGGTGACGAATCCTCTGATGGCGATCAGAACAACGGGAATACTGACTCTGGTAACGGAGAAAGCCCACAGCGACCACCTGGAGATGCTCCCACCTGTCCAGCATGGAATCCAAATGACGTCACCCAACTGCCTAACCCCAGTGACTGTAACAGCTTCTACAAGTGCGACGAGAACGGTGTGGCGTGGTTGATCCCGTGCCCAGCTGGCCTGCAGTACAACGCCGAGCTGAGGGTGTGTGATTACCCTGGACATGCTGGTTGTTCCGTCTAAGTTTTTTGAGGACTGCCTTAAGATGATATCTGCTAGATCTGCATTATTGTGGTATTGGTTACTTTAGATAACTATTTAAGAATGCTATTTGATCTGTGCTGTTCGTGATTAATTTGTACTATTTATTGCCTGATGTCTCACGACGCAGTCCTGGAAAAGAATAAGATTTATGTATTAAGCTGTTGTAATTCTAAGCATAACAAGACTGTTTGGTATGAGATGAAACAATAAAATATATACCACATAACTGTTTTATATTCCGTTCAGCAACACAGACGTTGCCGTACCTAATGTAAGTGTACTCTAGCCATTTACAGGAATGGCTATGAGAAAATTACATGTCTCGGTTTTTCACATTGGAACATTAATCCTGTGATCTGTAATTACAAGGAAGCGCATAGTCGTACATAGAGGATTTTATGTCGTTTACAATTAATAATTTGCATCACCTTTGCGATTGTTTACCCTACGCCGTCATTAAACACACGTCCATTTCATATATCCCAAGCTTCATTTCCTGCAATTTTTCCATATCTGTATAAACGTTTCAGCTGTAGCGTACGATCCTTCATGGACAGAATTGTCACATTTATTAATAAATACCATACTATTACGACCTGAATGAATGAACTTGTTGGAGGTTCGTCCCCATCCATACTTTTGTACAACAAACGGAGACATGACAACAATCGACGCAGTGCCTCAAATTTTTAGGTGTACGTATTGATGAAGACTTGGACTGGGAGGTACAGAGCTCCACGACAGTTAAGTTGAGCTACATTTTATTCCTACAATTGCTAGTCTTGGAAAGAAACAAATCAACCTCCTCGCATATTCTGTGCATTTCCACTAAACAAAAGCTTATGGAATAACTTACTGGGGTAACTCATCATTTATAAAGTACATTTGGCACAAAAGCGAGCAGTAAGGATAATACGTTGTGTTCATCCATACCCTGTATGTGGACGTCTGTTCAAAGAGTCGGGCATCTTAACTGCACTATCACAGCACATACAGGGGTGCAACGAAACTGAGGAAACACCAAATACACACACATTACTAGGTATATTAAGGTGTAGGAAAACCATTGGCATTCATAACGTCTCTAAGTCGTCTCTGTATCAATGAATGCAGGTCCGGTATGGGTTTGGAGGGAATCTTACAGCGCCCTGATTGTAAAATAGTGACTATTTCATGCGGCGATGATGGAGGAGCCGGCCTTGTGACCGGTTCTAGGCGCTTCAGTCCGGAACCGCGCTGCTGCTACGGTAGCAGGTTCGAATAATGCCTCGGGCATGGATGTGTGTGATGTCCTTAAGTTAGTTATGTTTAAGTAGTTCTCCATCATCCATTTGATGATGGAGGTGGATGACCATCGAGCACCCTTCTCTCCAAAGTGTACCACAAAAAGGCTCACAACATTGAGATATGACGATCATGATAGCCAGGGAAGGTGCGACCATTCAGCCGCCTGCTACAAAACACTTCTGGATAATGCGAGATGTACTTCCAACATGATGGATGTCCGGCACATAGCTCGCGTGCGGATGAAGCGGTATTGAATAGCATATTTCATGACAGGTGGATTGGTCGTCGAAGCACCATACCATTGGCCCGCACGTTCACCGGACCGAGCGAGGTGGCGCAGTGGTTAGCACACTGGACTCGCATTCGGGAGGACGACGGTTCAATCCCGTCTCCAACCATCCTGATTTAGGTTTTCCGTGATTTCCCTAAATCGTTTCAGGCAAATGCCGGGATGGTTCCTTTGAAAGGGCACGGCCGATTTCCTTCCCAATCCTTCCCTCACCCGAGCTTGCGCTCCGTCTCTAATGACCTCGCTGTCGACGGGACGTTAAACACTAACCCCCCCCACGTTCACCAGGTCTGACGTCCCCGGATTTCTTTCTGGGGGGAAAGTTGAAGGATATTTGGTATCGTGATCCACCGACAACGCCTGACAATATGCGTCAGCGTATTGTCAATGCATGTATGAACATTACGGAAGGCGAACTACTCACTGTTGAGAGGAATGTCGTTACACGTAATGCCAAATGCATTGATGTTGACGCACATCATTTTCAGCATTTATTTCATTAATGTGGTATTTACAGGTAATCACGCTGTAACAGCACCCGTTCTCAGAAATGATCAGTTCACAAGGTACATCTATCACATTGGAAGAACCGAAATAAAGTGTTCAAACGTACCTACGTTCTGTATTTTAATTTAAAAGACCTACCTGTTACCAACTGTTCGTATAAAATTGTGAGCCATATGTTTGTGACTATTACAGCGCCATCTATCATAAAGCGTAAAAAGTGGTCCAACTAAAACATTTATATTTCTTTACGTTCTACACGAATATGTAATAAAATTGGGGGTTCCTATTTAAAAAACGCAGTTGATATCCGTTTGATCTATGGCAGCGCCATCTACTGGGCCAACCATAGCGCCATCTGATTTCCCCCCTTCGAGCTAGACAAGTTTCGTTTTTAGTAGTTTTTTCGTTTGACGCTTATTTCGTGAGATATTTGGCCCAGTCACGATCAATGGACCACCATGTATGGCAGCCTCTTCTTTAAATACAGGTTCCCTAGGAAGGAGATGCCATGTATAAATTATGCCTGTCCTTTGGAAGTCAGATATGGAAACTGGAGAGATTGAATAACAGTCCCTAACCATTCTTTCCACCAACCATATACATCTTCCAAAGTTGTCCCCCCAGTGCAGAAGACAGTTCATCGGTCGTGGAATCTTCTTCGGCGGCAGCTGCCATGCCGTCATCTGGAACCTGTGAGTGCGCTTTTCATGGGATGCCACTTGCCCCGGTTAGTGTCGTTACCTACAGAGGGCAAGATCTGTAGTACGGAGAATGATGGCAGGCGACAGTTCTCATTACTGTATCCTGTTTTGTTATATTTAAACAATCACACTCTTACACTGCCTTTTACAACACTCCACATAGCTTCCTTAATCGTAGAGTAACTTTTCTGACTACCTTCGACACAGATTAGATGTCCACCCCGAAACAGAGATACATGTCCGGCTCTGAAAAGCGCCCGAAACAGCCTCACACGTCCAGCTCTCTAAACGACCGAAACAGAGTTGCGTGACCGGATCTTCAGGACGCCTGAAATTGTCTGACTAGTGCAGCTGAAGTACTTCCTCTCCGAGGCGTGCCAAAGCGACCCGAAGGCGTCCGAAGCACTTTGGTTGCAATATCGTTACTCTTATGTTTCTCAAAACTAGTAAAATATAATAAACAAAAACGGTAGACTCGTAGTGTAACCATGAGAGACTGTCATAGTGAAAAATGGATTAAATACTATGAACAGTGTATAAACAAGCAATAAGATAAGTTAGGCGTTTCGGCACCAAACACCTGAATGTGCCGACCAATCAGAAGCAAGTTCACTACAATTGGTGGACTCAACCACGGAAATTGTATGTACTGTGCCATTTGTCGCTTGTACCTCACTCCACGTTTGTACCATATGCTACTTCACGTGTATCAAGTTGCATCAAGGTGAGCTTCTAGCAAAATAAAATACTGGCGGCCACTGCCAGGAATATCACACTAGACTTCATCACAGAAAACAGCAGACTTCTACCCAGCTGTCTAATGAGCTCTAGCTTGACACCAATGAAGTCGGAAATGGCGGTGGTTTGGGATCAGTGGATTTCAGTTCTCATAACACTATTACACCACCTCGTTCACACTCTGTGAGGTGTTGAAAATGGCGTATTTGTTGCCTTCAAGGCATTCTTGATGAATAAAAACACCATGTCCAATCTTAAAGATAACTAACGCTCACGAACGTAGCAGCGTGTATTTCAAGCAAATCAGATTTTTATGCTCGTAGTGCCGCTACTTGTGCCACACTTATGCGGCAGGCGGGAAATTTGAATGGACCTCTTTCAGATGGAGAAACATGCCTACATGCTCTCGTTTATTGACGCACAATATCTTCTTGGTATTGTGATTTTTTGCGTGAGTGTAGTACTAAATTTGGCACAATATTCTCCACATAATACATAGGTTAGTAAACAATCACATTAGCAGAAAGGGGGACCTCAGAAAGCAAAGTGCATTGCACTAAGGACACAATTGGTGCTAGCTGAAGTCATAACAAAGAATTCACCTCGAAATTACCATATTGCCATGAAGTTAATGAAAAAAAATCGAAATGTGGGATGATGGACCATTTTCCTCACATAATGAACTGAAATATAATGCAGTAAGTAGTTCCTAAAGGTATACTATCACATTCAAGCACTTGTATGCACAACCAGGCAAGACGGCTTACTGCGTATCTCTTCACTTATCCATTGGCCGTCAGTGTGATGAACATTATTTTTGACTGAGGTGGCTCCAATTTCTTAACAGGTGAAGAAGAGATATACCATTATGCCCTAGAGCCACCTCTAACGTGCCCACTGCCTGAGTCCCTTGCTAAATCTAGCAACAAGGTTAGGTTGGCAATGGCTAACAGTTGTTGCCCACTGAAATATTTGAATCACATGTAGAACACGTTCACTCATTTATGATAATTTGTAGGTCATGTGAGAAACGGGAAGGACTTATATAGGTGACCACAATAAATGAACGGATTGGTTCACCCCTTCTAAGCAGGCTTATTATTAACTTAAGTAGAACTGTGCCTCATAATATCAGCAGTAGAATTACGTAAAATGTATTTTAAATGTAATGTTTACGAAATTACTCTGACACATTTCCACATTTACACTTGTACAAACAGAAATCGGCCAACAAATATGCCGTAACTTGATGTTGGTATGAATCTAACACTTGTAAGTAGGCTGTTTAGGTGTTTATGTTGGTGACGCCACGTAGCGCTATGTATGAAAATCTTGTTGGTGACGCCACGTAGTGCTCTGTATGAAAATCACTGACTGTGCTGTGTGCAGTCTGTCGCTGGTTTGCATTGTTGGAATATTGTAGTGTTGAGCAGTTGGATGTTAACAGCGCATAGCGTTGCGCAGTTGGAGGTGAGCCGCCAGCAGTGGTGGATGTGGGGAGAGAGATGGCAGAATTTTGAGAGCGGAAGATCTGGACGTGTGTCCATCAGAAAGAGTAAATTTGTAAGACTGGATTTCATGAACTGATATATATATCATGACTTTTGAACACTATTAAGGTAAATACATTTTTTGTTCTCTATCAAAATCTTTCATTTGCTAACTATGCCCACCATTAGTTAGTGCCTTCAGTAATTAGAATCTTTTATTTAGCTGGCAGTATTGACGCTCGCTGTATTGCAGTAGTTAGAGTAACGAAGACTTTTGTGAGGTAACTGATTCATGAAAGGTATAGGTTATTGTTAGTCAGGGCCATTCTTTTCTGGGGTTACTGAAAGTCAGATTGCGTTGCGCTAAAAATATTGTGTATCAGTTTAGTGAATATCTGAGTACGTTCAGTCTTGCTCAGCTGTTTGAAGATCAAATAACGTAGGGGTTTATCAGAACAGTTATTCATTAATTTTTCAAAGGGGGCGTTTCATATGTCAACCCTTAGCCGAGAATACCTCACTGGAATCTTCTGATTTTTCCTTGTAGTTTGTGTAATTAGTGTAGCCATTGTTTATTGCTAGCGCGTATTTATAGCGAGAATTTCCTTTGTAGTTGTAGTTTTTCATTGTTGTACAGTAAAACAGTTGTGGCATACATGTAGATTTGCACCAATTATTTCGCAGCTGCGCTTGCAATTAACCATATATTATTTTGAGTACTATGCTAATGTGTTTTCTTGTTTTTGTTCTTCAAATTGTGCTTTTCTTGTCATCGTGTGAAATATGTGATAATTAAGGCGTGTGAAAAACGTAACACTAGGCTCCAAAGTAAATTGAGAAATGATAGTGAGAACGATTGTAGCTTATCAGCATCACTGTGTAATGAATTAACAGACATTCTACGCAGTAATTTGGTAATTGTGCATAGGGAAATGGAGCGGGCGGCAAAGAATGGTGTAGACAGTGAAACAAATAGTGAACACGGAAGCATTATCAATCGATCGGTCGGAAACAGCTCGCCTCAGGAATCCGAAATGACAGGACGCAATCTTGCAAATACTGTAGATTTAGGTTTTCGGTCCTCACCGTTTTCTCAAGTAAGTCAAGACACATTTTCTGCTTGTCAAAATGTGAATGTTGCCGGTGCAAATGCACTGCCGAAAAGCATAGAGGAACAGATTACAGACACTAATACATTATTATTGCAATTAATACAACAAATGAAACAAAATCAGAGACAAACACAGTAACAGTTAGACACAATGGAACAAACTCTTCAAAAGTTAGACACAATGGAACAACACCAGATACAAACACAGCAACAGTTAGACGCAATGGAACAAAATTAAAACCAGTCACAGCAACAGCTTCACATGTTAGACACCACGCTTGATCAAACACGTGAAGGTTTAACTGCTGAGTTACTTAAAATCGAATCGAAGTGTCAAAAAGTCTGTAATGACGTAAAAACACAAATTTGTGAGCATTTCCAACCTGTTTTCTCATGAAAATGGATTGCAGAATCACGAAGCAACCGTATAAGAACTGCAAATTATTGTTCTTGAAAATCAGGACACCTTGCAAGCTAAAACTGACTCAGTTGCATGTACCTATTCGGTTACGCAACTTGCAAAATCTCAGGAAAAGTTAAAGGACACAGTAGATACGATTTCAACACAAATGGTCACTCTAAAAGTTGGTTCAGAAAAACACACTGAGGAAATAAGTTCTCTATTGGAGAAAGTAGCCGAACTTCCGGATCAGTTCACCAACATATCTACAAATGTAGATGATGATATGAATGACACAAGACCCATAGCCTTCACTGACACAAAAGAGTATGAACAAATTAGAAAATTCAAACAAAATCAAAATCAAATCAACACAGAGTACAATAGATAAATCCGGGAAGTACAAGATCAGTTAGCACAAGTAATACAAGAATTACATATCTCAGAGGACACTCGCGCTCCAAAACAGGAAGAGAGACGTAGAAATACGGAACAGCCACAAAATAATAACACAGGGCACTTCGGAAATTATGAAAGAAATTGGCAAGGTACACCGAATTTTGAGATGGAACTGCCGAAAAGAAGTAACAATGACCGATATGCGACTTGTCGACATGATGATTTTGACTATAAGCTGTTTATTACTACGCGTAAATTCAAAACATTTAAGAATTCCGGCAACGACATTCTTCCACAAGCGTGGCTTCATCAATTCTCTCATTGTTTTCCTCCCAACTGGACATTAGAGCACAGATTAGAATTTATGTGTGGCTATTTAGAGAATGAACCAGATGTAAGAATGGCACCGGTCATTCACGATTGTCACAGTGAAGGAGAACTTTATCATGCCTTCCTATCAGTATATTGGTCTCAAGCTACACAAAACCGAGTAAAACATAGCATCATAATAATGAAATATTTCGAACAATCTGAATTTTCCAGTATTGTGAAATATTTTGAAGACATGTTGCACAAGAATCTGTACCTGTCAAACCCATACAGCCCCTCAGAACTCATCCGCATTTGCTTAATCAAATTGCCTGAACATTAACGACATATTATTTTGGCAGGACGTTGCAAAGACGACATTGAAGCTTTTCAGGGACAGTTACAAGAATTGGAAATTGACAATGACAATCGCGGGATGCGAAAACAGGAACACAACAATTACAGGACACAACCGTCACAATTCCGCGATGAAAGAAATAATGACTGGACACGACAAGGCTATTCTTACAACGTAAATCGTGACCAAAACAGACATTACCCGTATGACAACTGTTGGCAGAATAATAGTTACAGAGAAAGATCGCACTTCCGTAGTAGTGAATATGACAGATAACCATAGAAACAGAAAATATGGGAACCAAAACAGTTGCTATCAAGGGAGACAGAATAACTTCAGACGCAACAGTTCAGGGCGCACTTACGATTCAGGGAGAAATTCTCCACCACGTGGCCGACAAGAAAGAAATTATGGAATCTACCGACCTGACGACAGATGATATAATCGTAACGACAGACCTGAATTGCATCAGGACTGGTGGGATTCAAACAGGGCAGGGCCTTCTCGACAAAGTGAATTTGTAGAAGTTAGGTCTCTTAATCCCAATAACGACGCGCGTCAAGAAAGAGACAGACAATGACTCGCACCGCAGGCAGCCACGTGCGCCGACTGGTTCAGCGAAAAATAACATAGACGCTAACCTTGAGAAAAATTTTAGCATTCCTTACCGACGTATACAACATGATAATTACTTTGAAGTTGAAACTCTGCGCACCAGAAAGGCTAAAGGATTGCACCACATTTCACATGTAAAACCGTTTCTTGAGAGATAATTGTGGTGTTACCGCCAGACACCACACTTGCTAGGTGGTAGCCTATAAATCGGCCGCGGTCCGTTATCAGTGATTGCAGTCCGAGAACCGCCACACGGCAGGTCTGGTCAAGAGAGACTCCCTAGCACTCGCCCCAGTTGTAGAGCCGACTTTGCTAGCGATGGTTCACTGTCCATACGCTCTCATTTGCCGAGACGACAGTTTAGCATAGCCTTCAGCTACGTCATTTGCTACGACCTAGCAAGGCGCCATATTCAGTTACTATGTATCCTGAACAGATAATATTGTGAATCAGGTACTGTCAAGAGCGACGTTCATCATTAATGGATTAAAGTTAAGTATCAAACTAATTATGTCCGCTTTCTGAATTCTAATTCCTTGTCGTGTTCCAGACCTCACGTCAGTATAGTCCTTCCCTCCTCACGCCAGCCTGCGTGAGCTAAATCGCGTGCATTTCGGCCTCCTCTAGTAACACGGTGTTGGCTCTTCTGCCAACACAACGTTGGCGATGAGCAGTAAAAACGGTGTTCTCATCTATACTGCCCTGATTTAATTGTGTCATGGCTTCGCCACAATCTCCAGATGTACTGTCCGAATTTTATCGCTTACAGAATCAGCAGACGTAGGCATTACTGGATGCCCTTGGACTGCTCGTCCAGGATCAACGTGCAGTGCACCGCCAACGCAGCCACAACACGCAGTTGCACCACCCTTCCGGCCTTTTGATGCAGCACTGGAAAGTTGGACAGAATGGTCACGCCAATTTGGATTTCATCTCGCCGCCTACTGAATTCAAGGTAACGAGCGGCAGCCTTTTCTTTTGTCGTCCGTCGGTGTGCAAACCTACCATGTGATAGTCAAATTATTTCCCCGACGCGATGTAGAAACTCTGTCCTACAAAGAAATTTTGTCTGCATTAGACGCATATTTCAAACAATCAGTCAATGTAGTTGCGAAACGGTACACCTTCTTTTGTACAAAATGTATGGCACATCAAACTAATCGGGAGTGGGTTGCAAACTTCCAAGGCCTTACTAGGGATTGTGCTTTTCAGTGTCAATGAGGACTCCATTATTCAGATACTATGGTACGTGATGAAATTGCACAGAACGTTTCTGATGTTCGTATAAGGGAACAGATTTTGAAACTAGTCAGTCCCTCCCTTCATCAAGTGATGGACATATTGGATCGGCAGGACACACTTGACTTTGCTCAGGAATCATTTGAAACTTCGCCAGCCGTGTGTCAGGTTAACCGGCCCGCCGGGCGAGCTGCACGGAGCAGTAAACCACGCCGCTGCCGCCAGGCTCTCAGCCACGTGTGCCGCGCCGGCAAGCAAATGCATTGCTCAAATCATGCCCGCAGTGCGCTACTAAACATTCGCGAGAGAATTTCCCGTCACGCCAATCTATTTGCTTTTACTGTAATAAAGAAGGACATGTTCAGAGTGTTTGCCAGAAAAAGCTCAGATCGGAAACTCAAAACCATTCCAGGCCCTTTGCTTCGCGCCACAATCGGAATCGAACCATGGATACTCAGGCTTACGAAACTTCGCTCATGGAAATTCATGTCGTTCATTCCACTCCGCCCAGTGCCACTATCTCTAACACTGACTGTGTTCGTCCCACAAATAGTGTGCGTCGAAATCGCCGGAACTCTCGTCAAGTCGCAAGTGATTTTGTACCAGTGTCAGTTCACGTTGCACAAGACAGTCGCTCTTGTCGTCAGCAGGACAATAAACTTCTTGTCGGCTTGGACATTAACGGCAAAATGATACCATTCCAGCTCGATACCGGAGATGTAGTTTCTGATCAATCACAACACGTACAAACAGCTGGGCACACCTCCGTTGTGTGCCGTAAATGTTACGGTAACTAGCTATTCAGGTCTAGGGATCCCTGCGTTAGGACAGTGCAGCCTTCTTGCAACATACAAAGAACAAACAAAACTCGAGTCATTTTACATCGTTCGTTCTTCTTCTGCAGGGAACTTGTATGCTTTCGATTCTTTTCTGTTGTTTAACTTGTCTGTAGTAAATTAGATCCTATCAGTGAACCAGACTGTGCCTTCGGACAGTGTTTCTCGTCTATGTGAAGAATTTGCAGACCTTTTTGCACCGGACCTCGGTTGCGCTAAGAACTATAAACTACATTTGGAACTGAAAGTAAACGTGCAACCGAAATTTTTCAGAGCCCGTAATGTTCCCCACGCATTGCATGATAAAGTCGGAAAAACATTACACGATTTGGAGTCACAAGGTGTAATTGAACGTGTGCAGGCTTCTCTCTGGGCATCACCTTTAGTAATTTTGCCAAAACCTTCGGGAAAATTGAGACTTTGTGTGGACTTCAAGGCAACAGTGAATCCACAACCAGTGATTGCAACATTTCCTTTACCCCGCCTGAAGGTCTTTTTGACAACTTTGCCAGGGCAAATATTTTTCGAAGTTGTACCTAGCAGATGCGTACTTGCAAATACCGGTGGACGAAGAATCCCAGCGCGTTTTGGTGGTTAACACACATCTTGGTTTGTATCAATTCAAATGACTGCCATTCGGGTGTGCATTTGCCCCTGCATTGTTTCAGAAATATCTACAAACTGTTTGTGCATCGGTCCCTACTGCAGCAAACTATCTGGACGATATTGTGATCTCCGGAAAGACGGAATAAGAGCATTTAGCTAATCTCAGACCCTTATTACAGGTCTGGCGACAAAATGGTCTTGGCTTACGGAAAAACAAATGTGTGTTTTTAGCTCGTGACTTGCCATACCTGGGACATGTCCTCAATGCCCAAGGCATACATACCATCCCACGCACCTTTGTGCCGTACAAGACTTGCCTTCGCCGCAGAATTTGAAGCAGCTACAGAGTGTGTTGGGAAAAATCAACTATTAACACAGATATGTGCCGCATGCCTCTTTCATTTCAGCTGCGCTTCATCGCTTACGCCGTAAAGGTGTTCCATTTGTCTGGACGACGGAATGCGAACGTGCGTTTCGCCAGTTGAAATCGGCGTTGCTTTCCAATACTTGCCATACGCCATTCGATCCCCAGAACCCCTTTTGTTGATGGTGGATGCATCAGATTTCGGGATCGGTGGTGTGCTTGCGCACAAAGATGGATCGCACGGTCGCCCTATTGCCTTTGCGTCCAAATTGCTCTCATCTGCCCAAAGAAATTATTCACGTACCGAGAAAGGAGCGTTGGCTCTTGTATTTGTTGTTAGAAAGTTTCATGACTTCTTGTATGCTCGTCACTTTACCATATTCATAGACCACAAACCTTTGAAGTCGCTTTTTCATCCAAACAAGCCTGTACCTCCACGTACAGCGCAGAAATTCATTCGCTGGTCTATTTTCCTCTCGCAGTACCGCTACGATAACTTGTATCAGTCCACTGCTAAGCACGGAAACGCTCATGCGTTGTCCCGTTTGCCTGTTGCTGAGGATAGGGCATTCGATTCCTCCGAACTTGCTTGCATGTTCATTGATTCGGAAACCGATGACGTGGTCGAATCATTTCCGATTGATTTTCGTCGTGTCACTACAGCCACAACTGCCGACTCTGTCCTTGCTACCGTTCTGCGTTTTGTTGCTACGCAATGGCCCTTGTCAAAGTCACAGATCGGGGACCCGTCTGTTCGCCGATTTTTTGCTCATAAGGAGAGACTTTTTGTTCGGCATGGTGTTTTGCTGTTGCGTTCTGATAATGATCAGTACAGGGTCGTGGTACCACGTTCGTTACAGTCCTCTGTCTTAAAGCTTCTCCACCAAGGACACTGGGGTATAGTGAGAACGAACAACTTGCTCGTCAGCACTGTACTTGGTTCGGAATCGATGCCGCGATTGTGACTATGTGCTCTTCTTGCATGGTGTGCGCCAAACAACAATCATCACCGCTGTGGAAATTCTTTGCATGGTCAAAAGCCAATTTCCCTTGGCAACGCTTACACATCGATTTTGCTGGTCCATTCTGGAATGCTCGATGGATGGTTGTGATAGATTCCTTCAGTAATTTTCCTTTTGTTGTTCAGATGTCTTCCATGACATCATCTGCCACCATCCAAGCGTTATCTGCTATCTTTTGCATTGAAAGTCTTCCACAGAAATTGTTTCCGATAGTGGCCCACAATTCATGTCTGCAGACTTTCGGTCGTTCTGCAAGGCCAATGGTATTCAACATCTGACGTCCGCGCCATTTTCGCCACAGTCAAACGGTGCCGCTGAACGATTGGTCAGGACTTTCAAGTCATAGATGTTGAAGTTGAAAGAGTCGCATTCTCGGGAGAACGCGTTATTGTTCTTTTTGTCCTCGTATCGCTCTCAGCCTCGAGATAGTCGCCCGCCGGCTGAGTTGCTCCACGGTCGCCATCATCAAACCTTGATGTCTTTGCTACGTCCGTCGCATCAGTATCCTGTGCAGCAGCAGACACCTGCTTTTGCCGCAGGCATTGTTGTCTACTACCACCACTATCGAGGTTCACAGCATTGGATCGAAGGGCGCATTCTTCGCTGCCTCGGACGCACTCTGTATCTTATTTTGGGGGCCTCTGGTGAGGTGCGATGGCATGTCAATCAGCTGCGCCTCTGTTGTCGCACGGGATCTGCTGCTCGCTGTCTGCTTTCAGCGACAGCAGCATTGCAGTGCAAGTCGTGTTAATTATGTGTCGCTTCCCAACGCTGACCAATGCCTGCTCTGGGAAGTGAACAAATTCCCACAAAATTTCCCTTCCTCTCAACTTCTACTATTTCGCTCCTCCAGGCCACCCATAAAGGTTAGTGTCTACACAAACACCAATTTTTTCGGAGTTCTGACTCCCAGGAGAGTACTTCAAATTCCTTGGTCCTATATTTCCAACGGAGACCCCCGTATTTCATGCTGTCGCTCTTCACCTGATTTACTTCAGGCTCTGTGGACCATGAATTCACGAACATGCACGAACATGCATATTTTGACCTCTGTTGACCGCTCCACCATAGCTTCGCACGACTTTCTCACATGTTTCACAGAAAACGGGATGATGGACATTTATCAACAGGTGTAAAGTTCTCCGTCTGTTTTCCGGTACACCAGCATGGAGTCGGGGTCAACCACCCACTCATTGTCACTCAACTTAAGGTGGCTGGAGGCTGCACACCATTACCGCTTTCACAGAGCTTGAGCCGCCCTAATCTGCCTATTGTTGCTTCCCTTAGCTGCTCCCCCGGCGGCCACGGTCAATTCTGAGTACTTGTCTGGAGTAAACTAGCCTCCAGTAAATGGACGCATTTCCACAAACTTTCATAGCCCCTCTCTTCAAATCAATTTTGTAGTACAGGTGATGACTCCTGTGGTGTTACCCCCTGTGGTACAAAATTTAATATCTCCATAACTTATTTTAATCCATTTGCATGGTTAGTTATGGGCGATTGATTACCACTGCCTCCTCTCTGATGCAAACTCCCACTCTTTCCTAGGGTACCTGCCTTCAATGACTGGATTTACTGTGGTCATTATTTAGTCTAATTTTACTTTAATCTCTGCCAATTCCTGAGACAATTATTGGTCATAGTATTCAAAAGAAAACTACAATTATATTACAAGTACACATGTTGCAAAGGGCAAATACACATGTTTCAGCACCTCTGTGCTTGTCATTTGAATGGCAAGACCTGCAATTATAGCTTATGGTCCATTCACTCTCAGTTATCCATCCCTACTCGATTTAAATTACTAAAAACATACATGAACAACATTCGTCTAACATTTTGTGAAGCTGATAGTGGTTGCTCTCATTCAATTATATGTGATCGCCCGTTTGACATTTTCTAAATAAAGTATTTTTTTGTTGTTGTCTCACTGTCTCTGGACGTTTATATTGTGCATGGTGTAAGTGTCATCTTTACACAATTCAACAAGGTCTGGCCGAGTCCAGTGTCTGGATTGTGTACACACATGTACCTTATATATATATATATATATATATATATATATATATATATATATATATATATATATATATATATATATACTCCTGGAAATTGAAATAAGAACACCGTGAATTCATTGTCCCAGGAAGGGGAAACTATATTGACACATTCCTGGGGTCAGATACATCACATGATCACACTGACAGAACCACAGGCACATAGACACAGGCAACAGAGCATGCACAATGTCGGCACTAGTACAGTGTATATCCACCTTTCGCAGCAATGCAGGCTGCTATTCTCCCATGGAGACGATCGTAGAGATGCTGGATGTAGTCCTGTGGAACGGCTTGCCATGCCATTTCCACCTGGCGCCTCAGTTGGACCAGCGTTCGTGCTGGACGTGCAGACCGCGTGAGACGCCGCTTCATCCAGTCCCAAACATGCTCAATGGGGGACAGATCCGGAGATCTTGCTGGCCAGGGTAGTTGACTTACACCTTCTAGAGCACGTTGGGTGGCACGGGATACATGCGGACGTGCATTTTCCTATTGGAACCGCAAGTTCCCTTGCCGGTCTAGGAATGGTAGAACGATGGGCTCGATGACGGTTTGGATGTACCGTGCACTATTCAGTGTCCCCTCGACGATCACCAGTGGTGTACGGCCAGTGTAGGAGATCGCTCCCCACACCATGATGCCGGGTGTTGGCCCTGTGTGCCTCGGTCGTATGCAGTCCTGATTGTGGCGCTCACCTGCACGGCGCCAAACACGCATACGACCATCATTGGCACCAAGGCAGAAGCGACTCTCATCGCTGAAGACGACACGTCTCCATTCGTCCCTCCATTCACGCCTGTCGCGACACCACTGGAGGCGGGCTGCACGATGTTGGGGCGTGAGCGGAAGATGGCCTAACGGTGTGCGGGACCGTAGCCCAGCTTCATGGAGACGGTTGCGAATGGTCCTCGCCGATACCCCAGGAGCAACAGTGTCCCCAATTTGCTGGGAAGTGGCGGTGCGGTCCCCTACGGCACTGCGTAGGATCCTACGGTCTTGGCGTGCATCCGTGCGTCGCTGCGGTCCGGTCCCAGGTCGACGGGCACGTGCACCTTCCGCCGACCACTGGCGACAACATCGATGTACTGTGGAGACCTCACGCCCCACGTGTTGAGCAATTCGGCGGTACGTCCACCCGGCCTCCCGCATGCCCACTATACGCCCTCGCTCAAAGTCCGTCAACTGCACATACGGTTCACGTCCACGCTGTCGCGGCTTGCTACCAGTGTTAAAGACTGCGATGGAGCTCCGTATGCCACGGCAAACTGGCTGACACTGACGGCGGCGGTGCACAAATGCTGCGCAGCTAGCGCCATTCGACGGCCAACACGGCGGTTCCTGGTGTGTCCGCTGTGCCGTGCGTGTGATCATTGCTTGTACAGCCCTCTCGCAGTGTCCAGAGCAAGTATGGTGGGTCTGACACACCGGTGTCAATGTGTTCTTTTTTCCATTTCCAGGAGTGTATATATAAAACACAAGCAGAATGACAAGAATCATTGTGTATTGAGCAACCACTGTTGTGTATTTGTAACAAGGTATAAGTATGAAATCTTATTTTAACACAATCAGACGTGGCATGACAAATATATGATGTTTTAACAAATGCCACATTTATAAAATCATAACCTTCTTATAACATAATTCATAAACAGAACAAATGAGTATGTTCGTTGTGGCGCATGTTATTCATTTGAATCTACACTGACACACTCACAGACACAGCACAAGTTTCTTGCAGGAATGGAAGTGATATTAGTTCTGAGTAGCAAGTTGAGGGATGGCTAACGGCTGAGAAGAGAGCAACGTCGATTAAGAAGATGGCGCCCGCATCTTCTTGAGGCAGGATGGCTCTCACCTAAGAACTCGTTGTTGACATCTCGTCCGACATGCACAAGACACTATCGGTGCACCTATGATCGGTGACCTCTCGCGGCTCAGCTACAGGTCATTGCTCGTTCTATAGACGTTTTAGGGCAAGGTAGGGGCCGTGATCAGACAAGAGCCTATTTTCTGCTCAGGGCTTCAAAGTTGTTGTCATTAGGCACAAAAGGTCATCAGGGCTGTCACTCCACCTGACGTGGCGAGCAACAAATATAGAAACCTTCTTGGACCTCTTCATTGCTGCCCCCGATCCGTACCGTGTACAGAGACCAGGACCGACCTCTTTGTCGTACACAGAGGTGCTGGATGGCACCTCTCCTTGGCTGCTGGGTTGACCACCGTCCCCGTCGATTCAGGGCGTGGTCTGCATGCCATCACCATCGTCAGCTGTGTTCTCCCCTCATTGCCGTCGTCCTCGTTACTTGTCAGCTCGTGTGTGGTGTTCGAGGTGTCGTAGCTTCAACTCCCTCTTGATCAGTTACGCCACCTTAACACACTAACACAACTAATTTTAGTACATGGAAAGTGCTGATGTTTAACCATCAGTACCGTACATTTATTTTTTCTGAAGACTGTGAAATTGTCTGATTACAAAAAGTATGATTTTCTTGGTTGTAAATCAACTTCAGGATCAATTAAAATTGAAATGAAACAGAACATTTTTTTATACATAAACATAAAAATGTACAAGAAAACTTGCTCACAGTCATTCACACACACACAATCAAGGGATAGGGAATCAGGATTATGTAAACAGGATCCCATCACCATTTATAACTACTGATCCCTACGACTAACACGGTGTTGGCCAACCGGACTACATATCTACTATTTACTTCTTGTTATCTCTAATCTTCTTTTTTCTCCTGAACTCCCTACGTGGCAGACGTACCTCTTATTGTGCCTGCAAACATGTATAAAACACAACAAACTTAGACATGTGTCAGTCTTACCAAGATTCTTGTTGGAAGTTTGGATAGCGTCATTTATCGTGTTCTATTGCGACACTTCTTCTCTCCCCTATTTTCTACCCGTTTTCTCCTTTTGTCACGAATGATTTTATAAGGCCTGTGAACATGTTTCGGATTAGCAATGTCATAATGGCACAACACAAATATAGTTCACTGCTCACACTCGCAGCTGTTAACTATCTTGGTATCAACAAGTATTTCAGGCGTATCAATGCTGCTGTTCGCCGTGTAGGTGATTACATCCGGTTCATTTTAACATACACTGGGTGCGCTAATTCACGCAACTGCGCATAGCTGTCCATCTCTTACGTATTCAGGGGCATACGAGATGCGTCGGTGCGTCCTCGTAACTACCTACGGGACTGGCCACCTTAAATATGTTCTCCAATGACGGAAATACAATTACGGGGAACCTGTCTGTAATTTACAGAGTTCCTAATCAATCTTTTTCTAGGGGTATGCCCAGAAGTACTTGTTTTCCATTCTTTAAACATGTGTCTTTACAAAATACTCTAGTGCACTTTACTTTCACAACATCGAGAGGCGAGATATCATTATTAATAATAACAACGCAAAATATCGGCACATATAAACGAGACAGTATATACACAAACGAACAAGACACTTTAACGAAAATCCTTATTCTAAGCCTATATTTACTACAATTCCATGTATAAAGTCTGGAGTTCATCATTCCACAAATGCCTTTACATGTTCTATCGGATGCACTCCCAGTGATTTTCCTGTTTTTATGGGTTCTACTTCCAATGTGTTGGCATGTGCTATTCTCCGCACGCGCACAGGCCCACTATACGCGTCGAAGAATTTGTGGCACAACTTCCTTTGCTTGTTTGACAGCCGGTGTGTCTTAATGAGTACCTTTTCCCCAACCACAAATTGTCGTACTCGCGCCCTTTTTTATCCGCTCGTGCTTTGCGCTTCTCGCCTGCACGTCGGATATTTTGTAGGGCTTCCTCCATGACGGTCCCATGTCGGTGACGTGTTCTTGGAGGAAACTCCACTAACTGACGGAGCCTGTCCGGCGGGTCCCGGTTCTTTAGTACCATAATTGGAGCTAACAGTGTGGTGCTGTGGGGTATCTCATTAATTACTTCCTGGAAATCTTTGATGAAGATGTCCCACGTGGCGTGCTTCTTACTGCAGTACAATCTGCAAAGGTTTCGTAAATCCTTCATTGTTCTTACAGAGGGATTAGAACTGGGGTGTAAGCGGGATATGAAAACTGGTTTAATTCCATGACTTTCAAGTGTTCTCTTCCATACGTCCGACCTGTACTGTGGCCCACTGTCTGACAAAATATACTCTACTGGCCCTGTGCCTGGAAATCTTTACGTAGCGCCCTGCTCACCGTTGTCCCGGTTGCTCTTTTCAATGGTGTCAGGGTGACGTACTTAGACGTTAATTCTAAGACCACCATGATGTATCTATAACCCCTTTGTGTGGTTGGTAACGGACCCATCAAGTCCGTCGCCGCTGTTTGTCTTAATTTCTCTTAGGCTGGATCTTCCATACTTATGGATTAATCCTGTACTCCATGCATCCCCCGAGCTCTCAGTATCACTGCCTGAATAAACGTCCTTGCTATTCAGCGGACAAAACCTGTCATGAGACGCAGTTTCAGGAAGTTGCAACTCGCGTTCGTCACGCTCATCGGTAGAGCTTTCCCTACTATCACCCATGTTCTGCCGAATAATAGTCTGATTATAATCTGCCGTTTTCTTGGCTTTTCCCTTCGTTATCATTTGCACTTTTATGTTACACGAAAACTCAAAACCCAGGTACCCCTTACACTCAATAATTAGATAACACAAAACATATATCAGAAAACAAATTCATACACTGGGTGTGAGCAATTCCCCCAAAAAGGCTAGTACCAATGAGTGTGTTCTGTGTGCTCAGCATCGGCTGATTACGGCACTGCACATCATAATTACTCCAACAACTCACAAATGCAATGCAGAGGCACCTATAAATGTCAATTTGAAAATACAGCACATGAAGAAGACAATGTAACTTATTGTAACTAATGCTACCCGTTTTTCAATTAAAAATGACTAAGCAGTGGATCACGTGGATAAATTCCCTTTTTTAAGACTACTTCCTAGCAAATCCCGAAGTATAGTATCCTGGCATGGGTCAGCCATATGTAACACCCCACCCGTCACTTATCTGGTTTTGGCGTGTGTTCACCCCAGCTAATTGACTAACAGATCAACAGAGAGTGCCGCAATATTGGATAACGCATTAAAAGTAATATGGCCCTGTGACTCCTGATTGAACTGCGTTGGCAGTGTTGACATTAATTTATTCAGAATTGATCACTTTTAATTAAAAAAGGGCGCTCATTGATGTTATATTCAGCTATTGAACACCAGATGCAAATGTTGAACATAAAATTAATTAAGAAAGTGACGTGGGATTTCAACTACTTGATTGAAAACAGATGCAGTCGATTAGCACAAATTTAATTTAGCTCAATACCTTCAATCATGACATTACAAGACTCTCCTATTAGGCAGTGGTATTAAATTGCGTTTGCGTGGAGTAAAGCGCGATACTCAAAAGTACTTCCTGTCAACTGACCGTGGTGTAATGTGAAGTGCGAGAACAATTCTACAATACACAGCCCATGAAACCCTCGTGGAAACTTTGCTGACATAATCCAACAAATTAATCAGTGGCCGGAGTGGGCGCAATATCACCGAATACAGTGTGGCGGATCGTTGTCGTCGTGTGGACGTCGGCCGACCTTGTGGTGCTGCAAGGCTGCGCTCATCTTTTCACTCCTAGCTATCTTGCTCAGTACATAGCTGAACCAAAAGTTCCTATCTCCAAGCTCAATCGTTCCCTTTGCTAAGTCCTAAACTGCAGAGATACTTTCTCTTTCTCAGGCAAGCTGAGTCAAGAACGCCACATCCACACTCTAGGCCAGTTGGGAATGGAAGACCACTACAGAGACTTCTTAGAGTCCGCTCTTCGCCTCGGTTTCCCCTCCAGCAAAATCACTTACGCCAATTGCAGCACAAGTCACGTTAATTATGCGTTGCTTCCCAGCACCGACCAATGCCTGCTCTGGGAAGTGAACAAATTCCCACCAAATTTCCCTTCGTCTCAACTTCTGCTATTTCGCTCCTCCCAGGCCACTCATCAAGGTTAGCGTCTGCACAAACACCAAATTTTCCGGAATTCTGACTCCCAGGAGAGTACTTCAAATTCCTTGGTCCTACGTTCCCATCGGAGGCCGGCGTATTTCATGCTGTCGCTCTTCACCTGATTTACTTCAGGCTCTGCGGACCGTGAATTCACCGTGAAGTTGCTATAGTCACGAACACAGATATTTTGACCTCTGTTGACCGCTCCACCGTAGCTTTGCGCGGCTTTCTCGCATGTTTCACAGAAAATGGGACGACGGACATTTATCAACAGGCGTAAAGTTCTCCATCTGTATCCCGGTACACCAGCATGGAGTCAGCATAAACCACCCACTCACTGTCACTCATCTTAAGGCAGCTGGAGGCCACACACCATTACCGCTTTCTCAGAGATTGAGCCGCCCTAAGCCTCCTATTGTCGCTTCCCTTAGCTGCTCCCCCAGCGGCCACGGTCAATTCTGAGTACTTGTCTGGGGTAAACTAGCCTCCAGTAAATGGACGCATTTCCACATGGTTTTCATGCCGTGTGAATTATTTTAAAACCATCACCCGACATTAATTATTCCAATACATCCATGCTATACCCTCTACAAGATGCATTGTGCCTTGTGAGTCATTTTTGTTCAGCCCTACTGTTCGCTCAATGTGAGTTAGGTAATCTTTAATGACTTCATGCAAAGGGCATAGTTCTTGCCATCTTACAACCTAGGGAACATATTTAGACAGTAATTACGAATGCATTGCTATAGTGAACAGACGACACAGTGTTTTTGCGTGTGTTTATTCTTGCTTGTTAGTTGCACGATTTTGTAAAGACTATAAGGCTTACATACTTAGAACATATACTGGTACTGCTAATGACATTGTAATGCAACATTTTGGTTTACTTGAAAGACATTATGGATTTAAAGTGCTTTCTGAGAGATACCAGATGACAAAGTGGTTAGTTTATTTGACAACTACACGATTATATTAAGATGCTACTAATGTGTCACACAATTTACATTGTTGCTTTTGGGGTGTATCTGTTTTATATCTGCACAGTTTTTCTGAACTCTTCTGGAAAGTAAAACAGGCTTTTGGAAGTAACTTTTGTGGTATAGTTACAATGAGACAGCCTTTTACGTAGCACAACAATACGTTACAGTATAGTACGTTCTTGATCACGGTAAGGTACGTAATAACTACGATATCTATACATATAGCATTTCACTTTTCCTTATTACGAGGTAAGTACAGAGACTTCTACAGAACTTTGCTTATGGACGAACATAATTACGACACTTGGCACATTTTTTGGCCCCTCAAGTAATGACAGAGATTATCTTACAAGACGGACAGTTTAGCGCTGTGGTACACGTATTTGAGTGATTAATTTTGTACTTAAAACATTTATTTTTAAAGATTTTTGAATCACAAAGAAAGTTTTTGTTGATACATTTCGTTCGATTGCTGTAATCTGTAACACCTGAGGGTATAGTTACATTAACCCTCAGGAGGGTACACGCTTACTTTGTGTACCATGTGTTTGGCAAGCACAAGGAGCCCTAGCTAATATGGTATTTGCTTATACTACTTTACACATCGGTACCATACATCTGCATCTACATCTACATTTATACTCCGCAAGCCACCCAACGGTGTGTGGCGGAAGGCACTTTACGTGCCACTGTCATTACCTCCCTTTCCTGTTTCAGTCGCGTAAGGTTCGCGGAAAGAACAGCTGTCTGAAAGCCTCCGTACGCGCTCGAATCTCTCTAATTTTACATTCGTGATCTCCTCGGGAGGTATAAGTAGGGGGAAGCAATATATTCGATACCTCATCCTGAAACACACCCTCTCGAAACCTGGCGAGTAAGCTACACCGCGATGCAGAGTACCTCTCTTGCAGAGTCTGCCACTTGATTTTGCTAAACATCTCCGTAACGCTATCACGGTTACCAAATAACCCTGTGACGGACCCGCGACCGTAATGGTCACGCAGTTCCAGACTGTAGCGCCTAGAACCGCACGGCCACTCCGGCCGGCAAAGACGTTTCATGCCTTGCTTTATATATGTATTTGCTCATTTCGTTTAATATCTAGTTTTTAGCTGCACTGCAGCATTGGTTAAAATAAAATTTAATAGCTGTACTAATATAGACATTTTATGCCTACAGATCCAGTAAATAATAATTTTATCATCTACTTCCAAAAGAACGAAGGAGCACAAAAAGGAATTTCCCTTCACAGGAATTGTATATATAATTTTTTATGATTTGGTAACTTGTCTGCTAGAGTAAGTTATCGTGATGCATCACTCTAGTGTTAAGATGTGACATAGGTATTAGACATTTCCTACCTTTACTGTGATATTTTTTCTGCTTGAGATTTGTCATGTTTAGGTATAAGTTATTGCATTTGCTGCTGCTGTTTGGCAGGCATCGTCCTACTGAGTTTTACCTTGTGTTAAGCCAGTTTTACTATTGATTAATTTTTCTTGTTAGCTGCACATTACCTTATATTAGTTGTAATATTGCATTTGCTTTGCTAATTTAGATATATTGCTGCTTGCTTTGCCAATTTGGAATTATTGTCATTGCTGTTTATGTTAATTGTTTTGTGCTGCTGCATTGCCTCGTCCCTTAGTTTATGCATCTGGGCTCAGTAGATTTAAGTTAGCTTAAGAGGAGGTAGGCTGTATAAGAGAATGAGTTGTGATGAATTGGAAGAAATGCATTGAGAAGTTATAAGAAAATTGTTTGGCAAAAAAGTAGTCTATAGGATTTTTTTTGTGGGTACAAATGTTGAAATAAGACGAAAGATCTATGGAATGAAGTTTTGGCTTGAACTGCAGTACCAAATGTTATACTCAAAACGAACCCTGTCCTTTACTTTTGTGTTATTCTGCTATGTGTTTGTGTAGCCTTGTGTATTTGTGTTTTTTCTGTCTTTATGTGCTTAGCTAATGAGATTTATATTGTAGAATTTTTCTAATACTAAGCTACATTCACTATGATGAGGAAAACTGTTATCCTCAAATATAATTTGCATTAATAATATGCCATTTACTTTGTAAAGATGTTTAGACATTAGTTTCGAAAGTTATTCTCATCTTTTATGTATGTACTTATGTCATAATTCCTGTAACACTGATGTATATGTTATTTCGATTCTTTTGTAAGTCCCCTGTTACTACAAATGTTATCTGTATTGTTATGTTCTTTAATGATGTATTTTGCACCTTTGTAATTGTATTCTTATATTGCAAGTTTATAATTGTATAGAAACCAGTTCTTCAAATTAGGTTTCATTTCACTGCACGTGTTTCTGTTGGTCATAGTATATGCACAATATGTGAGAAGTTGGGACTGTTAGCGTTTGCACGTGTGTTATTAATTCAGCAAGGGACTGGTTAACAGCATTGGTGGTTCTAAGGACAATTCCAAAAACTTTGTGAGTGCACAAGTGGTGGTTTATGGACTTGCTATATTATCCGCAAGACTCTTGGATGTTGATTGTGCAACTGCACAGTCGCAATAGCTGGCTGCTGGCCGTCTCTACAAGGACTGCAGTGGGTCTGTACCTTTTATGGCCCACCAATACCATACTCTCTATCAGGACTATAGTGGATCTGCTCTGTGATGACCTACCTACCAATGTTCTTTAACTTCGACTGACTCTGCTGTGGGTTTGCTCTGTTGTGGCCCATTACTTGTCTGCATGTCACGAGTTAGCACTGTCTTTCTGTTGGAAGGACTACACTATTTCATCAAGACTGCATGGAAATCCACTACTTTTGTGTGCATTTTCTCTTACTGCTCAGACTTTGAGAAAAACACTGCAATTTTACTGTGATGAACGATCAGGACTGTCTTTATGGACTGTGAGAAATTCTTTGCTTTCTTCCAACAGTATACCAATAAGTGTGTGCATTAGATTCCTTTGTTATTGTAATTATGAAAAAAATATTCCAATCTGTATTGGCCACTGCCCAAAACCATTTGTAAAATTTTTGTGGGGAGCATGGGGGCTATGTAAGTAGGCTGTTTAGGTCTTTATGTTGGTAACGCCACGTAGCGCTCTGTATGAAAATCACTGGCTGTGCTGTGTGCAGTCTGTGGCTGGTTTGCATTGTAGGAATATTGTAGTGCTAGGCAGTTGGATGTGAACAGCGCATAGCATTGCGCAGTTGGAGGTGAGCCGCCGCCAGCAGTGGTGGATGTGGGGAGAGAGATGGCAGAATTTTGAGAGCGGAAGATCTGGACGTGTGTCCATCAAAAAGAGTAAATTTGTAAGACTGGATGTCATATATATATATATATATATATATATATATATATATATATATATATATATATATACATACGAGGGCAGTTCAATAAGTAATGTAACACTTTTTTTCCTCGGCCAATTTTGGTTGAAAAAACGGGAAATTTCTTGTGGTATATTTTCAAACTTTCCCGCTTCGTCTCGTATAGTTTCATTGACTTCCGACAGGTGGCAGCGCTGTACGGAGCTGTTAAAATGGCGTCTGTAACGGATGTGCGCTGCAAACAACGGGCAGTGATCGAGTTTCTTTTGGCGGAAAACCAGGGCATCTTAGATATTCATAGGCGCTTGCAGAATGTCTGCGGCTATCTGGCAGTGGACGAAAGCACGGTGAATCGTTGGGCAAGGCGTGTGTCATCATCGCCGCAAGGTCAAGCAAGACTGTCTGATCTCCCGCGTGCGGACCGGCCGTGCACAGCTGTGACTCCTGCAATGGCGGAGCGTGCGAACACACTCGTTCGAGATGATCGACGGATCACCATCAAACAACTCAGTGCTCAACTTGACATCTCTGTTGGTAGTGCTGTCACAATTGTTCACCAGTTGGGATATTCAAAGGTTTGTTCCCGCTGGGTCCCTCGTTGTCTAACCGAACACCATAAAGAGCAAAGGAGAACCATCTGTGCGGAATTGCTTGCTCGTCATGTGGCTGAGGGTGACAATTTCTTGTCAAAGATTGTTACAGGCGATGAAACATGGGTTCATCACTTCGAACCTGAAACAAAACGGCAATCAATGAAGTGGCGCCACACCCACTCCCCTACCAAGAAAAAGTTTAAAGCCGTACCCTCAGCCGGTAAAGTCATGGTTACAGTCTTCTGGGACGCTGAAGGGGTTATTCTGTTTGATGTCCTTCCCCATGGTCAAACGATCAACTCTGAAGTGTATTGTGCTACTCTTCAGAAATTGAAGAAACGACATCAGCGTGTTCGTAGGCACGAAAATCTGAACGAACTTCTCCTTCTTCATGACAAAGCAAGACCTCACACAAGTCTTCGCACCCGAGAGGAGCTCACAAAACTTCAGTGGACTGTTCTTCCTCATGCACCCTACAGCCCCGATCTCGCACAGTCGGATTTCCATATGTTTGGCCCAATGAAGGACGCAATCCGTGGGAGGCACTACGCGGATGATGAAGAAGTTATTGATGCAGTACGACGTTGGCTCCGACATCGACCAGTGGAATGGTACCGTGCAGGCATACAGGCCCTCATTTCAAGTTGCCGTAAGGCCGTAGCATTGAATGGAGATTACGTTGAAAATTAGTGTTGTGTAGCTAAAAGGTTGGGGAATAACCTGGTGTATTTCCATGCTGAATAAAACAACCACTGTTTCAGAAAAAAAAATGTGTTGCATTACTTATTGAACTACCCTCGTATATATATATATATATATATATATATATATATATATATATATATATATAATGACTTTTGAGAACTATTAAGGTAAATACATTGTTTGTTCTCTATCAAACAGCCTACTTACACACTGACACCCAAAATCTGCGTGACAGTACAACATCAAAGCAAAGTTTTATGTTAGAGAATCGATGTCAAACGACTGTGTTACAGGGTCCCTATGAAAATCACAATGACATTGTGAGAGCGAATTTTGTTAACATGATACGGGACTGTTACGAAATAAAAGAGTAATCACAGCATATCTGAAACACGACAATCCCAGAGTCTAATTTCGCAGCTGGCCATTACAACTGCAAAGCAAGAAAGGACAAGAAATAACCACATTTTCCTTATTACAAAAATACGGTGTATTAGGAGGAGTACGTGACAAATTAGTAGGTGACATGAGGGTTTAGGGTGTGGTATACAAAGCTAGCAATGGCGGAGGGGTACCCAGTGAATGTGTGATCTGGTGACTGATGCATCTTCACCACTTCTGCACGTTTTCAGAAAACACAGTGGCAGGCAAGCAGGGTCAAGCCATTTTCTTAGCAACTCAAGACCAAAGACCTTCAGTGGTCGAGATATTTGAAGCAAGTGCCAAGCAGTGGCCGGACATCCGGTACATGGAGGAACTTGAGGCATACAGTGGTCTTGCGTCGTCTTGTTGGAAGATTACGCAGTGAAGACCTCGAAGTGGGATAGCTACAAGGTGCACACATCCACTAGCAATAATTCGGATATCTGCCACTGCTGTCCTATGTCCTCATTGTGTGGAGCATTGAGAATCATACCGGTGTTGAGTTTAGCTTTCCTGAACCAACCTCAAATTCGCATTACAGTTGTGTGATCCCATCCAATGCAAACAACAATATAGAGGGACAATAGATCCTGACGCTGCCGCTGTAGTATTCTGATAGTTGCTGGTTTCTGCATATTACACGAGATATGACACGAACGTAACACGAACAAACACCATTCAAATGTAATTTTTGAAAGAGCAGAACTCTATGTAATATATCATTGTGTACAAAATGCAGATGGCGCTACTACTGCTCATTTTGTTGGTTGCGCTAAAATGCTAATCATTTGCATATCCAAATATGTTGTACAGTTCATGCCAGTTTAATATTTACTGCACACCTTCTTCATGGGTTTGAGTTTTAATTGCTATCAGCGAAGAAACGACTTCGGCATGACTATTAAATCAAATAATAATCTTTAACCTGAAAAACACTGAAGGTGAGGGATGTGATATACCTGTCTATCTGGCCTTGCTCTTAATGAGCTCTGTAGTCGATCAAACACTCTCATTGTCAGGCCAGAACTATCTAGATGCCGGGAAGAGCCCCTTGTGGAACCTAAAAATTTCATTCTCCGTACATCCATCTTCCGACAGATTATGAGACGACAGCTGTGTAGTGGCGATACCATCTTACCAGCCAAATCTGTGAGAATACATGGAAGAGTACTTGGCCAGCCGCTGGTAGCCGATGAGCGCCGTATGTTCTCATTTCGGTTGTACAGTAGTATCCAGTCACTGTATACCGTTTTCCACGGTTTATTCATCAGTCATCTTTCAGCCAACAGCTACATTTAGTTGAAACATCCTGCCAGTTTAAAATTGGCAGGTACTACCAGAAGTAAAGCTGGTAGTAGCCTATATACGACTGTACAAGTCAACTAACTGACAAATCAGAGACAACTGGATTGTAATAGGAGCAGTCTACAACATTGGTGTCTGAGGGACAACACAGATTCAGCAGCCTGCGTGGAAGAACATCCTTTCTTTTCTTTTTGTTTGCACTTTCACATCTTTTTTTTTCTCTCTCTCTTTCACCTTTTCAGCTGGGAGCATAGGTTTCAGTAAATAAGGGAAGATTAACATTTTCTGTAAACAAATATCACAGGAGCTTGGAAATATTATTTGATTATCATATTAATATTCTCATAAACTCTCAGTATACCTAAGAACAATAATTTACGATAAGGTACTTCAACGGCTTCTGATGGTAGATACCAGGGTCATACATACATTTCTCCAAGAAAAATATTCGCTCTTCTTAACGAGTTCTAAACTGCAGCTATAGGTACATCCTTTTCTTCATAATGCAGCCAGTTAACTACAAAAGATCTGGTAATTGCGTCGTTGTTGTTTCCGTGAGTAAATTTATTGCCCTAGCTCAAGAATATTAGAGTCGATTTCATCAGACTCTTCACTCTCGCAAGTCCTGTAAAACGAATGGGTTAGTTTCAACCAAGTTTCTCAGAATCCTTTCAAGATCGCCATGTCTGAGCAGAAGTTGAAACAGCCTCTCAGACTTAATTCAAATGTATGATGGCATAGGACTCGAAAATAAGAGGATAAAACTTCCATATTCGTACAGGCGTCATTTAGTCGAGCTGCGGTACTCGGTTCTGACCACTCTACTCGATTCCTCCACTGTCTGCTCGTGCGTTAGTATAGTAATTTGAATGTTGTCACCGGCTGCACAAACATCAAAGCTGATCGATCGGGGCCATGGCGGCGGGCGTTAATGTTGCGCCGTTATCATCTGTATCACTTCCTATTATAAAGCTAGAGTGATATGTTTTGTTCCCATTGAATACATATTACTAATCTGCTTACTCAGTCTTGGAAACAAACACGCGTAAAATTTATTTTTGCGACGTTATTACGAAATTGACATTCTCGTTTAAAGAAAGCGATAGAATGAAATGGAATTCGTCAAATCATAATCCTAATGAGACTTTCTTCTTATGTAACTGCTCTCATTCTTCCATCGAAGTCTTCTGCTTAGCGGAGGCTCTGTAGCTTGTAATCTTCTCCTCCCATATATCACTATTAAAATTCTCTGTCTCTGCACATGCTTTGAAAGCTTCGTGAGGCGTAAGATATAAAAAAGAAAAACTTTTTATTTATCTTCATTTTCTCTTGTTGTTGGCTCCAAGTCTTGCATCTGGCGGTACATTCTTGTGGCTGAACTTTTGATTTAACGTTGTGGGTTCCTGATGACTAAATAGTTGCTCAAGATTTGCCTGTATATTTCCTGTATTTTATTCTTTGTCGCATTATTAAAAATCACTCCGTTTTTACAATTTCCACTTAACATTTAAAATCACATTGTTAGTGTCGATCATATAAATACGTCTGTCTCCGTCAGAGGCATATCCACTACTTCAAACATTCTGCGGTACTCGCAATATGCCAAAGAGTTTACAAAGCAGATGAGATTACAAACTTTTTTGACAAAAGAAGAATATTTACCACATTATATCATTGTCTTATACATGAATTCCGAAATGAAATTAATAATTCGCGCTAAACTGTGCAGTTAATAACATGAATTTTAAATATGCCAGATATTTCGTAATTCAAAACATTTTTTAAAAAAGAGTAATTTTAACCGTACATACAGAGTGTACCAAATTAATTTGTTTTTTATACATTTTAGTCTGAAATATAATCCACCGCATACAAAATCAAATGAAATTCGTTCAGCGAAACAGAAGACAATGTCCACCTGTAACAGATTCTGGAGTAATGGTGGTATCGGCTACTTCTATAAGAAAAAGAAGGTAATGGTACAGGAAGGTGTCAAATTACAAGCTGGAACGATGTTATGATTAAATTAGTATTAAATGTAAACATATGACAGAGAATTCTTTGAACAAGATACTGAAAGCTAATACAACGAGGTAAAATGCAGTTACGAGACTTCTGAGATAGACTTGAAACTAGAAAAACTATGAAAATGAAAACTGACATTTCAGACACTGAAATACACCATATAAATTCCTGGCTGCAACGATTCATATGCGCTTCGGTGGTTCACCAATGTGAGAGAAGTTTGCGGAGTTCCTGCTCCTTATGAGAGGTGAACAGCAGCAATAATCTTCCTTTGCCCAAATCACATTTGCTCTGTGGATTTATGAAGAGGGAACCTTGCTAAAAATTTCATTTGATGAACATCTGCAACTGCTAGAAATTCGCTGTACAAACTTTTATGTGGATGGGCACGGACATACGTGAGAAAAAAGCCGAAACGAATGGTATATAGAATGGTTATCATAGGGACTGAGTTGTCTCATCATTATTCCTAACACCAGACGCCAAATGAGAATGGAAACATCCTACAAAATCCTAATGTTATGCCTCTCCATACGAGGACGACTCAACGGTTTTCGACAAATATAATCCGATTATACATGCTATCACTGTCGGTTACTAATAAATGGGTGAATTAAATCATTGGGCGAACTGATGTAGGGTTGTTCTGTAAACAGCACATTGTGCTATGAATTACCAACGGCTCGAAGCCTCCGGTATTCTGTGTTTGCGATAAGTAAAATTGTTGACGCAGTCCCAATGCAGGAAGTCCGGATTCGAATTACGATCTGTCACAACTTTTCGGAAGTCATGACATTACTTATACTAATATTTCAACATATGACAGTACTTAACTGATATAGTTTCACGTTATTGTATTTTATTCATATTAACTGCCTCTTTATGTCGTTTATTATTACAATAATTTCGTAATTATAAAAAAAACACAAGATTATGCATGTTTATAGTATTAATTTATCTCTTTAACTGGTTTTCGTCAGAATGTAACTAATTTAAGTTATAGACAGCTGAGGGCCTTGTAAGACGAAAACTAGTTTACAAAATAAATGGAAACTGTAGAACATCCAAAAACTTTGTGTTTTTCATATCAGAGAAAGCAGCTGAATCTGAGGTAAATACACATAAATCCGACATCATTCTGAAATGATGATTATTCACTTATTATTTTCTTTTACTAAGATCTTGCTAATTTTCAGAGATTCACACTCGTAAATTTGTTCTATATCTTTAAGTACTTTAGATAAATATGTTACTACACGTCTTAACGAACGCCCTCAGCATCTCAGACCATGACAACCATTTGTCCCCCAAAATATCTTCTGTCGAATTGCGAAATTTATTGGCGCCCTATTACAAGTATTTCACTTCTACTGAACGAAGAGAGAACCTTGCACCTTGCTTAAGCACCCTCGTGCGTCAAATCAAGCACTAATGTCCTCTAAACAGGTTACTGTCGAGTTGCATGGGTTCGAGTGTCGTCAAACAGGGACTGCTTACGTCAGATGCGACCTGAGCACGTCAGAGATGTTTTGACATGCAGTAATTGAACATAAGGTTCTTATCAGTGCCGGCGACGCTCGTACGGTTGTGATTGACGTTTGTAACGGACGTCCTCAATTATTTGCTGAATGTATTCCAATCTTCCTCTACAGTTTTTGGCCTCTACAGTCCCCTCTAGTACCATGCCTTAACAGATGTCATATCATCCTGTCTTATAAGTGTTTCCACATGTTCCTTTCCTCTCCAGTTCTGAGCGGAACGTCATCATTCCATAGCTTATCAGTCCACCTAATGTTCAACATTCGTCTGTAGCACCACATCTCAAATGCTTCCATTCTCTTCTGTTCCGGTTTTCCCACAGTCCATGTTTCACAAACATACAATGGTGTACTCCAGACGTACATTCTCAGAAATTTCCTCCTCAAATTAAGGCCGATATTTGATATTAGTAGACTTCTCTTGGCCAGGAATGCCCTTTTTGCCATTGTTAGTCAGATTTTATGTCCTCCTTGCTCTGTCCACCATTGATTATTTTACTGCGTAGGTAGCAGAATTCCTTAACGTCATCTGCTTCGTGATCATCAATCCTGATGTTAAGTTTCTCGCTGTTGTCGTTTCTGTTGCATCTCATTACTTTCGTCTTTCTTCGATTTACTCTCATTCACATTCTGTACTCATTATATTTTTCATTACGTTCAGCTGATCATGTAATTCTTCTTCACTTTCTCTCAGGATAGAATGGGTGAATCGTATCATTAATATCTTCTCACCTTGAATTGTAATTCCACTCCTGAACCTTTCTTCTCTTTCCGTGACTTCTTCTTCGATGTACAGATTGAACAGTAGGGGGGAAAGACTACATCGTTATCGGTATTGGTTTGCTCTCGATTCTGATAAGAACAGCCCTATCACTGAACTGTCACAACAGCACACTCTCTGCCCTACCTTCACATTCATATCGGATTCTACTCCCGTTATACAATTTTTTTCTGCTGCTGATATTACCCTATACTCATCTGACCAGAAATCCTTCTCTTCTTTCCATTTCATTTCACTAACTCCAGCCATATAAAGATTGAGCCTTTACATTTCTCTTTTCAGCTTTTCTGGTTTCTCTACTTCGTTCACACTTATGACACTCCACTCCCCGATCTGTAGAACGTTTCCTTTCATTGATTATTCAATCTTTTTGTCATGGTCAGCTCCCCCTTGGCAGTCCCCTCCCGGAGATCCGAATGGGGGACTATTCCGGAATCTTTTGCCAATGGAGAGATCATTATGACACTTTTCAATTACAGGCCACATGTCCTGTGGATACACGTTACGTGTCTTGAATGCAGTGGTTTCCATTGTCCTCTGCATTTTCATGCTGTTGACCATTGCTGATTTTTATGACTTTAGTGGCAGTTTCCCACCCCTAGGACAAGAGAGTGCCCTTAACCTCTGCCCTTTTGACAAGGCCGTTTGAAGACTTCTTATGCAGGAAGTCTTCGACAGCCAATGCTGATTATTAACGAAAATCTAGGAGTGGCCGGATTCGAACCCGGGGCTTTTAATTACTAATGGAAGACGCTACCCGTAGACCTTCTTTATACTCGTACATATTATTTACCGTATAGTGAGTGGTGCAAAGTGCTGATATATCTATGAAGTAATCGTAGGGTATAGTCTGACAACCAAAATCGGAATGATAACGATTCCATCTGAGTGAATGAGAGGCATGAAGAGCCGCGGGATTACACAATATTAGTTTGTGTACTAATATAGCAAATATGTAGATAATGCACAGAACTGATCAGTGAGGACTAGAACTTTGCGGGAAGGAAGTATTGAGTCCTGTATCATCCCTTGTGCCTTCTTGTTCAAGCATACTTGTTATACCGATACTGTCGCATGTTTTCACACAGAGGATATAATATGTTTGTTACTCTTGAAAGAGTAACAAACATGTTATTGTTGCGAGTGTCGTACTGGCGACTATGATCGGAGGCAGCTGTGCCGCTTCCATCGGCAAAGTGACTGTGGTAAGCGTTCACCACCAATAACTAGAGCATATAAATTGTTCTGTCGTTGTATGCCAGCTTGTTTAATAGCTGATTAGACACACGTTTCACCCAGTAATCAAAAGATCCATCAGTTAATAAAATCGGTTGCTTGATATTTATTCTAATTCTCTCTAATTTCTCTGCACACATGAAAAATTATATGAAAAAATTTTCCTAAATTAATTTCAACCTGTTCGACATCTTCTTCGACACATTTAGGTATTAATTAGGGCCACAATGTCATCAATATAATCTTTTACGACGGATAAATTTTGTCTGTAAGGCGTTGGTCATAACACACAAACATAGAGATATTTTGAATCATTGTAACGTACTGAAATTGAATTCATAATCATACTCAACATACTGATCGATTACATGTGTGAAACACAAGGAATCCTAGTTACATATGGCATTAATTCTCAATAATGCAGTGCAAATATGTTATTCGTATTCGAAACTGAGACACATTATTCATTATCTGCGAATGAGATACTTTCGGTGACACCTGTTTCTTAAAATTTATGAGAACTTTACTCAGTAGATGGAAAATCCTAAATTCCAGCGGTCAGTGACATTATTTATACATCAGATAAACACATTAAGAGAATACTGCCTTGTCCAACATTTCTACACCTGATCGGGGGAACACAGTACACTGGAGCCTAATAATAGATCAGGTAATGGGGGTTCCTGTAAGCTACTGCAGATACGACATGTGGCGCTGAATTAATCACCCATAGCTATCTGTACTTTATCACAAAGGCAAAGCTCAATACTTGCGTAAACTGAAATTAGAATGTTTCATCGAATTCACACTACCCTAGGCTTCTCCTCTGATTGGTGCATACCATCAATAATTAGATGTTATAAATCGGAGATAGCTAAGTATATTAAAATTTTCACTACAGGCGACATTTTCGTTACGAGAGGAATCGGTAACTGTATTGATATCATTAACTTTCCTAATATACCGTTTATTTTTTAATTCCAGTACCACAGTTATTATATAATATGAAATGAGGTGTATCATTTTGAGATCTATAAACTTTGTCAGCAGCACATCGTGCATGTATTGAAACTACACATCAGACGAATTGTATTTTGATGAGTAGTACTGATACAGGGACGATTGATTGTTGAGGAAACTACCTGGATCTGCAGATGATCCAGGCGAATTGAAACTAGTTCTGTTGTACGGATATGTGCTCCTGAGATTGAAAAAAAAGCTATATAAAAATGGTTCCTAAAATTTCTTAAATTTTTTACCAATGAGCAATGTCATTTAGTGATCACATAAGCCGTTTCCAAGACTAGAACTGAAACGGAAGAACCACATTGCTGCTTCTACGTGCATGTTCTCTAAATTAGACCAAGTAGGCAGAACGCGCTGTTAACCAGTACATTTGTTTCAGATGAATTCAACAGTTCAGGGAGCGTCCGGCCCGTTTCGGAACCCAAACAGCTGCAGAAGCTTCCTGCAGTGTGAGCCGTCAGCCATGGCAAAAGTCATCACGTGCCCAGCAAATCTCGACTTCAATCCGCAGCTGAGGGTGTGTGACTTCCCAGACAGAGCTTGCTGATCCTCAACCTCGTCTTCTCCTCCTGACGACTACAATGGAACTGGTGGAGGATCGAGCGATGGCGATGAAACTGGTGGAGACTCAAACGATAGTTGAATTTTACCTGAGCCACCTTCTGACGACGTCCCCACTTGCCCACCAAGAAATCCGGATGACGTCACCCAGCTTCCCAATCCGAAGGACTGCAGCAGTTTCTACAAGTGCGACGACAATGATGTGGCTTGGCCCATACCGTGCCCAGCCGGACTTGAGTAAAATGAAGATCTGAGGGTCCGTGTTTATCCGGAGGGCGCTGCTTGCTCATCATCTGCTGCTCCAAATAACCCATTAGGCGACGAATCTTCTAATGTTGATCAGAATGATGGGAATACTTACTCTGGCAATCGAGGAAGCCCACAGCAACCAGCTGGAGATGCTCCTACGTGTCCAGCTAGGAATCCAGATGACGTTACCCAGCTGCCTAACCTCAGTGACTGTAACAGCTTCTAGAATGGTGTTGCCTGGTTGATCTCGTGCCCAGCGTGCCTGCAGTAGAACGCAGAACTGAGAGTGTGTAATTACGCTAGACATGCTGATGGCTCCGTCTATGTTGATCGAAGACGGCATTAAGGAAATATCTGCTAGATCCACATTAATGAGCTATTGGCTATCTTACGTAAATATTTAAGAAAGCTGTTTTATCTGCGCTGTCCATTTTTAATCAGAAATATTTATTGCCTGATGTCACACGATGTAGTCGTGAAAAAGAACAATATTTGTTTATTAAGTTATTATAATTTTAAGCATAACAAGACTGTAGGGTTTGAAATATCAGAATAAAATGTCACTCTCATTGATGTCTTTCTGGCTGCTATGGCGTGAATGAATGACTGTCTTGGAGTAACGGTAACTTTCGCACCAATTTGTGGAGGACATACTCAGAGGAGGTTCAGCATCTATGAAGGTCCGGTCACATATTAGCGGTTCTCTGATAATGGACTCTCCCTCTGTCTTGAGCGAACGCACTATATTCCGTTGTGTACAATAAACAGAGACATGCCCACACTTTATGTCAAACTATTTTGTACACCCTGAACTGTTGAAATGTGTGATGTTATAAAGAATTCCGCTAACAGTTGGTAAAATGTTTAATCTCAGCCGGTTTCGCGACTTACGGCCCCATCATCAGGGGCAGCCTACATGTTAATCAGCAATTTTCAGTACAACCACTTTACAGATATGAAAATTAGTAAAGGAATGTCCAGAATGTATTCACAACGCTAAAGATCTAGACATACCCATCGCTCCAAGTCAAATTATTCTAGTCAGTAAAAGTGATTTAGCAAATTGCTGATAGGTGAAAGTAGCAGCTACTGAGCCATGATTTAAAATTTGCCTGTATCTAAGAATAAAGGAGAAATGTTTTATTGTGAGAGGTTGGTAAGAACAGTTTTGAAAAGCCGGTCAGATTGACGAAAAAAATTGTCACTGCTAACACAATTAGTACTGGCACTATGCAGATGCTGTGTGGAATGAGGCAGGTGGCAATGTTTTTCCGGTGCGACAGCAGAACAACCCGGTGTTGGGCAGAGTAAAACCAGCCCACATGAACGACTAAGACTGGCTGGCTGGCGGAACGGAAGCTATCCATGTCGACAGCGTGATGTCATATTCTAACGACTAGGAGAGCTGGGTCTCTGCCTTTACAAGCAAGAACAATACAGAATTTTATTAAAAATCTGCCTCTGATTGCTATGGGAATGAATATTTTTCTTCTTTAATATACTTCTATTAACTAAGTTAAAAAATTCAGGATCGTAACCGTTTTGATAGGATGCATGCTATATAACCTCATATTCAGCCATTTGAGCTTAAGTGGTAGGGGGCCGTTCATAAGCATGGTGTAACATGGCTCAGAACGCAGTTGATTTATACTTCATCTGGCGACATGACTGTCTGTGTATAAGAAGCTCTGTCATGGTTGGCTTTCGTTACACATTGAAGCCAATATTTCCAGTTTTAATGGTGCTTCCAGGACCAAAAGGAGTAAATTGTTAATTTCAGCGCAGTGTCCATGAACTGTATGTTTTGGTTGAATCTATATAGATCCCGGAGAAATTGGTCGCTTTCATCATTATTATCATCAAAGAATATGAGACGTAGTCTAAATATCTATTCCACAAAATTAATGTTCACGTTATTTGCATATCACACATTGCACAGGTGTTGTTCATGGTGAAATACTACAGTGCAATCTGTAGGCTTGACCAGAATCTGCAATTATCTCTAAGCATTCATTTCTCGAGGTTTGTACATTTTTCTCCAAGCTTTATATATCTGGTAATGAAATTCGTCATAAATTATTCATCACAATTTGAGATTAATAGTGATGTCCACACCTACAAGATTAGAGATAAAAATGAAATTTATTAGCTGTTATTCCAGCTGTCAGTGACTCACCTAAAGAGGTCAATGTGGAGCAACATAAATATCAAATCATTAGTTTAATACCACAAAATGTTTGACATGTAGCAAAACAAGTTCTAAACTAGCGAAATAAGTTCTACATTAACCTAAAAGAGCTTCTCAGGGATACCCTCTTCTAATCCATCAACGAAATTTTAGTTTAAAGGCGGTAGCCTGTAGAAGAAACCAAAAATTAAAGAAAAACTGTTTTTTAAATCTAGTTGCATTATCAAAACTAAACTTTTGTGTACTCATTTAGGTTAAACCTAATTACGTTTATGTATCATGTAATCTGACTCGTTCCGCATCATTTCGATAGATCATCTGTGTTACACATAACTAACTAATTAACTAACTTTTATGTGAAGGTGGTTACTGTCGCAGCATCAAAAATTATTATCTAACAGAGGTGATACCAAATATTCTCGTCAAGCTGTTACAGCATATCGTTACACAAACAAGGATTGAATTCGTTCTTGTTTCTTTATCCTGGGCTCATCTTCAAATAAATCTTCTTTTCTTCTATCTACAGTATTGATATAAATGAATAATATCAACTTCTGTTTCAATTCCTTCTGAGAATGTGATTTTAATATATTTGTCTGTTCACGATGACCTTGTTACAGAGATAGCTTAACTTTAAGCGATCCTTGGAGTAGATAAGGAACCAGTAGAATAGGTAATTATTAGAAGAGGGTTTTACCTTTCTACTTGTCTGTGTACCGAAATGTAATCTGTACAAATGATGTGCGTTGGTGGAGAAATTTCTAGATGAAAGACGTACTCATTGTTCCTAAATACTGATAACGGAACTAGAGTGAACACAAGAGAAATCCATCCAAATGGTGCAATGGCTGCGGTTCGTGTAACGAATCTGCAGTAAGTCGCACTTTCCAGTATGTCATTCCGATGCCGATATTGGGCCTATTGTGTATATCGCTCCATGGAGATAACACACAAGGTCTTATATAACTTATTCTTTGAATGTCTGATCTTCATCGACTGAAGCGTCATTCATAAGAGGAGTGATATACTGATTTGTTTCACACATTACGGTCTCCACGTTTAACGACGGCACTTATATTAAAATTAAAGGTGGAAAGAAATTAAGTAGTGTATATTTCTGTGCGTCAAATTCTTCGTTTTTGTGTTATGCTGTAACGGTTCTCCTTTCTTGAGATTACTTTTGAAAAAAACTGGCTCAGTACGAGAGAAGTTTGCTAACTCTAAAATAATTTGATTACGTGTCTCTTTCACTGCTACGACGTAAATGTAGTCCAGTACTTTTTGTTGGTACCTGTAAGATGCTTGTTTAAAGTTGTTTCCAAAAATCTCGATAAGTTCTTGAGTGACTTACTTCAAATTTTTACATGATACTCTACAAAAAGCTGTAATGGACGCAGTCTACATATTTTTAGTATGCAGGTAGGACCATTTTAATCCATAATGAGGAATACCTCGGGATGGAGATGAGATACAATATAATGTTGCAGATAAGAGTTGTAGATGGCAATGAGGGTCACGCATTGCTAGTCCTGGCCGTAATCTTGAACGTGGTTTTCAAGATGATTCTGAGGTTTTTTTAAAATACAAACCCTAATATTTGATTTAAAATTGGTAAAGAGCGGCAAATTTTGCGTATAAAGTGATACATTATTGAAGGTCATGGAAAGGTTCAATGAAGGTAAAACAAGCAAATACGTTTTTAGTTCTGCTAGAGATTAACTCGGAATAGAAGAGGGATACAGAAAAACACGATTTCAGATACAAATTGGATGGGGCGTAAGGGATCATGTAACATTACCAATAACCGTGATCTTAAGGGTAACTATCGAAGGTTATCCTAAACCTGAGTTTTGTTTAATGGAAGACCCTTTTTGTGATGTAGAATTTGGAAAAGTTGAAGAGAAATTTGAATTTTATTTTTAAACTGACGTGTGTACATGGCAAAAATAAATACAGCACAGCGTTTAACTGTTACTTTGACATTTCCAAGACAGAAGAAATATAAATAATACCTAGACTTACATGTCACTGAGTGAGTCTTCTCGTCTCTATTTCCCTGGTATGTCCCTTCCAATTTATTTCTAACGTATCCTTCCTCTATTCCGAGTCAATTTCTATTAGAGTTAAAATATATTTGCTTAATTGGCCTTGACTGTACCTTGCCATAACCTTGATTAAAGTATTATTTTATACGGTAAAATTTGCCGCTCTTTTCAAATTTTAAATATTATGGTTCCCATTTTTAAAAAAAATCACTTTAATCTGAAAAACACCTTGAAAGTCACCCCATTAGCAGCAATGCGTGACCTTCTTGGCTACCTGTAGCTTTTGTTTGTAACATTTTGCTGTATCTCATCTCTATCCCGACTTATTCCCCGTTGTGGATTGAAATGGTCCATCTTGTATATGTTTAGAAGAATGCTGTGCAAAAATTTAATGTATATCGGTCAATGTTTCACATTTACATACACATGGGAAAGAAAGCAAATACTTCCAGAAGTATTGGATAACTTTACTTCAATTTTTCCGTAACACTCTAATAAACTTTAGGACAGATGTTGGGAGCATTGTCTTTTAATGTATATATTATACAATTGTCTTTTAATGTACATATTATACACGTATACATAATATACAGAAGGTAAATGTTGTCTGCAGAAATGTCGAACAGCTCTTTATCGTCGACAATCTGCCTGTTAGTTTCTGTCTTGTGTTCTTTGGCCACTGTTTGTTTGTAATTTTTCTGATATAAGTGGCACTGTAGGTTGTGGCAGGTAGAGAAACCAGTCGTGGCGGAGCTGGAGATGTACAAATCCTCCATTCAGTCTGCCTGCCACTATCTCTGCCGTAACCATTAAAGTAGCTCAGCCTGCTGCAACAGAGACTCAACAGTACGTGTGTATCGAAGCACATTTGTTAAAGCAGGCCAACTTGAGTTTTCAGAAGCCTGGCAAGTTTCTCGGTTGCTCGTTCAGGTTGCTGCACCTGACAACAGGTAGCGCAGTCAGTCCGACATGACTACGTATATCTTTGCGTAGTCAGTTTCGCAGCAGCTCATGAGTAATAAATGTGGGAGCAGTAAAGTGAAGAAAGCAAACTGAAGGGAGATCGAGAAGAATTTAATAATTGGGGAATTTATACCATTCACGAAACAGTGCCCAAGTGCCGTAGGGGTAAATTTGTCTTGTATCTATGAGGCAGCTTCAAATGAGTCGGTAGGTGTATCGCAATGGAAATTATGTAAAATGTTGCGAAACACTCATTCGGGAACCTCGAGAATGTTACGACAAGTTTTTAAACTCGACCATCAGTTTCATAACTCCATAAATAGCATGAAAGAGGGCAAAGACTTACTGGCTGACTAAATGTGTGGAAATGTATGCTAAAGACCTGAGGATATTTAGCAGTATATATGCTTTCTAAATTTTGGCCGAGCATTGATTGATATACGAAAAATAATATGACTCAGTCGAAAACAAAGCACCAGATTCTGGTGATGCAACACAGTGTGAAGAAAGCTTAGTATGAAAGAAAAGATTCTTCTTCCAGACATGTAAATTTATGTAACAATATTAAAAACGAAATTCTTTTTGCTAAAATTGATATGGGGAATTTAGAATGAGCTAGTTTGGCCACAGAATAAATTCAGGGAACCCACAATACACATTATGGAAAATTATTTAAAACTGGTGTAACTGCGACTATATTTGGCTGCAATACACTATGGTTACACAAACTAGACTTCCAAACCTATGTGGCCTTTCAGTATAATAGACATAATCAAATCCTGAAGTGCAAAGGAGCTCAACTTTCAGAGATGGCTCTGCTTATTACAGGAAACATGTATTAGGGGTGACCTGATGATGGTTTGAACTGAGAATAGCAAGTACTAGTTCAAAGAGAGCAAAGTTGCAAAGAAAACCGTTCATATAGAAAGAAATAAAAAAAGCCTGAAGTATGCTGAAAAGGAATAAAGAGCTTATAAAATCCACCATTTTCTCTTCCACAATCACTCAAAATGAATATATATTTTGTTGAGACTCGTTTTTTGATACACGGATATAAAAACACTTTTCATCACTGTCAAGGCATGCTAATAACATTACAATCGTAGCGTACGGCATAAATTGCTGTGCAGCGTAGCACCACTGGCAGACGGGCAAACAAGGTTCCATCGGCCTTCTTGGGATGGATATAGCTTGACGTGGGTAAGAGTAATGCAGCCTGCCCGTTCTGCTGACAACGTGAGATGGCTAATATGCGAGCATGGGCAGCTTAAAACCGAAATGGCTGCATCTCAGGGCGGAGCAAGCTCTGTTCACCGAACTCTCACTGAAATTCGCCGACATGGAATTTCTTGTTCAGGGAACAAAAATGATAATAGCTTCAACAAGAAAGAGGTGAACACATTCTCCATTCCCATGCTACTGCGAACGGCCGTTGCAGGTAACGAGAGGAGAACAGCAGTCGTAATGACTACGGGAAAGCCATCGCTCGTTGGCGTGCCAAGTACATATAGTTTGTGACCTCGAGCTCCACTGGGGACCCTGGGTTAGGTGTGGGGCGGCGGTGGGGTGGGTGGACTGGTCTGGCCTCCTGTTGTGGGGGTGTGAACCACTGAGAGCTGCGGCGGGACGAAGCCTCTCCGTCGTTTCTAGGTCCCCGGTTTAATACACAATACACAGTCAAACACGAAAATGAGCTTTACAAAGTTACTGGGAAGAGATGGCGATTGTGGACAAGCGGTTCTAGGCGCTTCAGTCCGGAATCGCGCTGCTGCTACGGTCGCATGTTCGAATCCTGCCTCAAGCATGGATGTGTGTGCTGTCCTTAGGTTAGTTAGGTTTAAGTAGTTCTAAGTCCAGGGGACTGATGACCTCAGTTGTCAAGTCCCATAGTGCTCAGAGCCATTTGAACTGGGAAGAATGTTTCTTTGCTTCCAACTGAATCATTGATCTGAAAATCAAAATTTCCATTCGAGTTATTTAAAACTTTTATTCATGCCAGAATGTCTTTGTGGAAACTATAGGACGCTACATTAAAATAATTTAGGAGAAGTATATGGATGAATTTGGGTGCAGTGAATCATGTCTGTGACAACATTACTCTAATGAATGTTTCGATGAATTAATGAAAATCATTAGAAACGAAGTAAAACATAATCATACTTGGATTTACATCGACCTGGAAACAGATTATATTGGTTAGTGTGTTGGCTATGTCTTTCCTGGATAATTAGATCCTTCAGAAAGTGAAACAATAAAAGCATTCGTGCTTGCAAATCACTGTCTGGAAAATGTTAACAATTTCACTACAGCTCAGTTAATCATCGATTCATTTCAGTTACTGTGACATAAATAAATTCCATATAGCAATGAATTACTTTTCAGCTCACGCACTGCACTATACTTGGAAAAGCCTATATGAACTTTAAAACTATTTCTAAATATGCTTCATGTGACCCACATAGCGCATCATCTTCATAGGATGTAAGAAAAGATACGAAACTTGCTCCGAATACCGACAAATTGTTTTCTAGTATTAACACCTCTGTGAAATCCCCATCAAAGATTTAGACATTTAAAGACATTGCACCAGATAAACCTCTGCCCCTCAACCAATGGAACGAGATAGTGAACACGTAAATCGGCAGTAGTTTACTACACTTCATGTTTTGCGTGTGTAACGCAAGTGGCCATCTCTCTAGAGAATGAACCATCTTCAGTAGTAGCTGCAAGGAAACTTGCTAAATCTTCGGAAGTCGGATATGAATTAACTTTCATTGCACCCAAATTCGGTTTTCTTCCACAAGTGATTTTCCAGCTAGGTTAGCGTTGAAGTCAGTGAAAACTGAGGATGATGCAGTGTTATGACTGGGGAGGAGGCCGAGGAAATGTGGTATACTACTTAGGGAAGAGTGTAAAATAGTGTTTACGAAATACCTAGATCTTGAAAATCCTACATTTCAAAAACTCTACAAGGCTACAATTCTATTGCAGTGTAAAAGGACACTACAGTAGTTGTGTGTTTCACATTTGTTTCAGTCACCTGTGCAGATGTTGAGAGCTCGTTTTTGAGATGTAAAATGGATTGTATGATAGGAGACTATAGAAAATTTACAAAATCGTTTGGTGCAACCAATGAGTACAGTACAGGGATTAATCCCCCCGCTACTGATGTGTGCCACAGTTACTATGAACTACATCTTAAAATGAAATAAAAATAGGCTGAACCTAAAAAAGAACAATCAGTCATCAACAAACTTATGCTCGAAAAACGAATTCACAGAATAAGAGCTAAGTGTTTCACAAATTGAAGACGGAGAATGAAGATGATGCGTTAACCTTCTGGTTTGACGTACAGTGGGTCCAACCCTTCCCCAAAACCCACATCCAGTAGGCATTTTTTTATACTGATTTTGTATTGTTGGTTCAGGTGCAAGAGATCCAGCATTGTATATTGAAGTGAGGATCAAAGTCGACGAAGGGCGATTGAAATATCTTCAGCCTTTTGAATGTTCAGATTTCAAACGCAAATGGTTTGCCTGAAAATGATCACACATAAAGACAGTTTTGTGTTGAGCGCACAGAGCAAAACAAAGAAAAAACCTATTTCATACACACCTTGACGTACTTCTTGCGCACTGTGAGTCAAAAAATCAAAGAAACTGTCACTGCATTTCGTGTCCGAGGGCACAGGACGGTGTTTGGCAGGGACAGGAAATTACTGAAAAATCAGCCAAGGAAGAATATTACACTATCTACCAATCTGCAGGAAAAGTGAGAAAACTGGGAGATGAATGTTCCCCAGTAGACACAAAAAGTTAATCGTCAGGATCATCGACCTAATTAATTCCAAGAAGAGAATTTTCTTGAGGAAGGAAAAGGAAAGTGGGATGAGGGAGGGACAGCCGCTGGCAGAAAGAACACCTGTTGTTACAGTGAAATCAACCGATAACTCTAGATTTCAAAGATATACTGAAAAGTTTATTTTTCTACGGATGGTCATCTGTCAAATGTTTTTCAAACGCTTTACAACGTGTTCTACGTGACCATGCTAACTAAGAAGAAGGATGTTGAATCTCAGCTAGAGGTGATGTATGGTGACAGCGCGAAAACCAATACCAGCTTGCCTTGGTGTAAGAAAGTTCTTGAAGAAACACATGAATGTCGTCTAAATTGAAGTGACGAAGCAGAGTGTGAGAGTGACTGTCGTCCAATAGACATCTGACCGGACATCTGAAACTTTTATAAACTCTACCTTCTACACTCATAATTTCTTATAGTTATCATGACATTAATATTTTTGGATTTTACAGAATTAGCCAGCATCATTTTCATGTCAAGCAAAAGGATACACGTCCGATCGAGGTTCGTACAAAAATGTGCTTTGCAATCAGTCAAAACAGAATATGTACATGTCATAATAACTAATAAAAGCCCGTAGTATTTACGAATTACTTGAAATTTACACATTTTAGCGTTAGGAAGTTCATAGAAAACATAATATATTTACTTCATCATTATAGAATTACAACAGTGTTATATGAGTAGTTTTTTCCAAAATTCTCAAAATATACATTTAGCTGATATGCTTGATTTTACTCGGAACATCCTCGGATGTTTTAGTCTAAATCCCTCACTTCGAAAACAAAACGACCATTATTTTTATATGACTTGTTTTACACCCCACCGATTACCAATTATCGTTTTGTACTGTAAAAGTCAAGTGTGAAGTCGAAATGTAAATCAAACATTTGGCTAGATAGCTGCGCGGAAACACCCAAAGACCCCCCCCCCCAAAAAAAAAAAAAAAATGTGGTAGTGATATGACCCAGTGGACAGCCTGTCAAAACCGGAAAACAGATCAAACATGAAAACAGGAAGGAGGGGTACTGAACAGTGAAAGTAAAGCAAAATAAAAACAATGAACGGTTCAAGAACGAGAAGTGTAGTAAAGAGTAACACACTAGGGCAAAGGCGTCCTATGTAAGTGGCCATGGTACTGGACTGCCAATCGGGCGAGTCGTGTTCCAAACAACTTAGTGCTGTTTATTTATTTATTTATTTGTGTATTTTCACAACATTATGCACTTTCCGTCGGGTCACTAAAATGTTTGTTCTCTCGCTGTAGTCTTGGCGGTGGTCATACTATACATTGGTTGCAGAGGATGAGTCATATGGTAACAATACGATACCGTCACAAGTAAACGTAATGGATAGTAAGAGCAGGTGAGATACCACATAGACTTCTCACAGAAATGAAAACAACAAATAAACGGTTGTGAACTATGTTACAACAAAGGCATTCAAGAGTTAAGACTCCCAAAACGGGACACTGCTTCAAAAACGTTAAAAAACGTATTTTTCGACAGAGCAGAGATTGAATAAAGCGAACAGCGAAAAAAAGACCGCACGAGGAAGGTTTCAATACGGTTTGCCTGTTTGGTAGTCCAGCATCGTAACCACTAATCCACGACGCATCAGGCGGAAGGGGGTGTGATGGGGCATTTCCCTTGTAAGCATCTTCGAAGAACAGTAGGACCTAATTTAAAAGTCATGACATTCGCCACTCGTACTTGACTACTTAAACAACGTATATAAAAATGGTTTTGCAAATATGAACTGCAAAATACGAAAGCACAGTTGCGAGAACCAACTCGTATTGGTACTTATTTGTTGTAAGGTTATCAACCTCAGTTGGACTTACATAAATAAATACGAATATTTTATTGAAGTTACCTGAAGTGACCGAAATTAGTGACTTAGTTGCAGTTGGTTCAGAAGTGGAATTAAAATTCATGGTGAAAGGATACCAGTGCTACGATTCGCTGATCACATTGCAGTCCTGAGTGAAAGTAAAGAAGAATTGCATGATCTCTCGAAGAACAGTATAATGAGTACAGAATATGGATCGAGAGTAAATCGAAGAAAGACGAAAGTAATGAGAAGTAGCAGAAATGAGAACAGCGCGAAACTTAACTTCAGGATTGATAGTAACGAAGTAGATGAAGTTAAGGAATTCTGCTACCTAGGCAGTAAATTAACCAATGACAGACAGAGGAAGGAGGTCATCGTAAGTAGACTAGCAAAGGCAGAAAGTGCATTCCTGGCCAAAAGAAGTCTACTAGTATCAAGCATAGGCCTTAATACGAGGAATAAATTTATGGGAATGTACGTTTGGAGCACAGCATTCTATGGTAGTGATACATGTACTCTGGAAAAAACGGAACCGAAGAGAAACGGAGCGTTCGAGATGTGGTGCTACAGACGAATTTAGAAAATTAGGTGAACTGATAAGGAATGACAAGGTTCTGTGCAGAAACGAAGAGGAAAGGAGCATGTGGAAAACACTGACAAAAGAAGGGATATGATGATAAGACACGTGTTAAGTCATCAGGGAGTAACTTCCATGATACTTGCGGGAGCTGTAATGGGTAAAACCTGCAGCGGGAGATGGAGATTGGAATACACCCAGGAAATAATTGTGGACTTGGGTTGGAAGTGCTACTCTGAGATGAAGAAGTAGACACGGGAGAGGAATTCGATGAGGGCTGCATCAGATCAGTCTAATGAATGAAAGTCAGATGAGTGTGTGCCGTGTGCAGCTAGCTGCTGTCTGTGACACACTTTCTGCGTCCTCACAGCTACAGCCAATGGACTGGAGGATCAAGCAAGGGTGTGTGACCTCTCATGGGGCTTTGCGGTGGTCAAACGAGAGTGGTGGTTGTGCGTAGGGTAAGAAGACTTAAAAATCTCTCATTGGCAGAATTAATTACGTAAGAAATAAAACACATGGATCCGCATAAGGGATAAATGTTACACGGACATCCTTGTGAAGTGAATCAAGACTCGAATCTGGGAAGTCATAGACACCCGAATTGTAATAAGAGATGGTGTAGAGCATTGCTGTCTGGGGGACAGCACAGGTTCAGCAGCGAATTAGGGAGTACTTTATTTCTTATTGCACTTCCACATCTTATTTTTTTTATTTTTCACCTTTTCCGCCTTAATGCATGAGAGAAAAATCACAGTGCCGGAAAATACATAACATACGCGTCTCCAAAAGTTTATTTGGTTTTCATATCAATATTCTCACAAACTTATCCTCTGCTTGTTTCCTCTATTCCAAAGCATCTAAATTAGCCATGTTATGACACCGTCGATCAATTCCACACAAATAACTTTGCATTTCTGTTGTCAACAGTTCTAGACATTTTTTTTTTGCGTTATCATTTCTTTCAACCACTTACAGCGACTGTGGTAAGTATTTCTAACAGGATTTCAAACTCTTCACCAAAAAATTGAATTTTTTTGAATCATCATTGCTGGACTGCTCTTTTTTAGAAGCTTTACGACACAGCAGCCGTCCTCACACGGTTAGTGATTGTAGTAATTGTCATCGTGAAGCACGCCAGACATTCTGCCCGCCGTGGTTGCTGCTCGCTCTAAGCAGAACTGCTACAGTTCACGGAACGTCAAGTGCTCCTCATTATGATTTGCGACCGCAACGCTCCGTAGTGGCAATTCCCGGCTGCATTTGTCGCAGGTTCTTTGGGAAATTGGCGCATTAGCGACTGTCGAAACAGAGCGCAGAAAATCGCGAAAAAAGTTCCGGGCTTCTCGACAGCTTGGAGAGTGATTTGCAGATAGACGAACACTAAATAATACCGAAAAATGTATTAGCGCTTTGCCTTCCCCCCTTGATGGCCACGCGGAGACGGTACGCCGCATCCATGATTGAGGGATGAGCGCTGGCCTCGGAGTGAATCCGCGTCGCGGATGTCTAATGGCAATATACCTGCCAGCCTGGATATCGTTTTCTTTAGAGTTTCCACATTCGACTAGGTGACTCGGAACATTTTGAAAGCAATCTCACATTTCCAAATTTTATAACAAAAGACGCATATGAACGGGGTACACAGATTGCGATCGGCAGAGGAAGGGATGGGGGTAGGGTGCCCTCAATCACAAACAATGCTTAATGCAGATTAATTGCCCAACACTGTCTAGATCCGGCGTAAGGCCAGGGAAAAGTGAATAAGCCATCGTGCACCTTCTCAAGAGTTATTAGACGAATTTGTAAGTTACCATACTTTGTTCCAAGGTCGAATAAGATTGTGGGGAGAAATAAACTACACTGGTCGAACGTGTCCAAAGTCACGGGCGTTATCATACGTACCGCTTCTTCTTATAAAGATAGGACGTCATTAGTTCTGTTCCAAATGAGCACATATTATAAATTTGGAACTTAGTATTTGAAGCAAACACGTATAATTTGTTATTTCGAAATACATCGTTCTAGTTTAAATGAAGTAGATAGAATAAAGGGTAATTCATTAAAGCATTTAGTCTCATGAGAGTTTTTTTGTAGGGAGCGGCCAGCGTTCTTTCGATGACTACTTCTACCTAATCTAAGCCTCAATACGTAGAACGATGTTAAACTTAAATTAGTTTTAAATGTAAAGACATGAGAGGAGATGGCCTGAACAAAGTATTATGGGCTAATAGAACAACGTAAAATGCAATTTCGAGATATCGCTGGTAGAATAGTATTTAAAAAAGACATGAAAACGAAAACAGATATTTCAAAAAATCGTTGGTGGTATATACATTCTGGGCTGCAGCGACTCATACCAGTTTTGGTGGTTCTACTCCTGTGAAAGAACTGTGTGGAGGAACTGTTCTTGGTGAGAGCTGAACAGCAGCAATGTTCTTCGTCTGCTCAAATCACGCGTGCTCCGTAGATTTCTGTTACGAGGATTTCCCTGAACATTTCATTTGATGTAAAACGATAACTGCTGGAAATTCACTGTAGCAGCTTTAGGGGGATGAGAATTAAAGTCCATGAGGAATATGTCGAAACGAATTGTATCTAGAATGATGATCACAGGAACTGCGCTTTCTCATTCTTATTATTCTCCTTCGATACCCAATGAAGATGAAAATCACACAACAAACTTCTAAAATTAAGCATCCATATTCTAGGACGACTCAACCGCACTGTTACCTTTCCACAGAGACGATCCGATTGTAAATGCTATCACTATCGCTAACTAATAAATGGGTGACTTCAATCATTGTGCGAACTGATGTAGGGTTATTCTGTGAATAGCACGCTATGCTATGAATTATCATACAAATTCAATTTTTGTGACCTACGACACACGCACACACACACACACACACACACACATACACACACATAAAACAAAGTATCTACGGTGCAGAAAAACGACTCTAAGCCACCGGTATTCATTGTTTGGTATAAGTCAAGTTGTTGCTGCGAATAAGAAGCAGTAAATCCGGATTCAAATTCCGAGCTGGCACAAGGCATGATATTATTGAATTTCAATTTGTGGGGTTATTTAAATGATACATTTTGACGCTATTCTATCATTCATGTTAACTGACTTTTATATCGGTTCTTGGTACAACTACTTCATAATAATAAAAGAAAATCACAAGATTGACCATGTTTATAATTAACGAAATAAATTAAATATAAACATGCTGAATCTTGTGGTTTTCTTTTATTATTATGAGGTTGGTGTACCAAGATATTTCGTTAACTGCCTACAGTTAAAGACAGCTGATGGCCCCGTAAGCTGAAAACTGGTTGACAAAATAAATTGAAACTGTCGGACTCCCAAAGCTTTGTGTCTTTCGTAAAAGACAAAATAGCTGAATCGGACGCAAGCAAAAATAAATGTGACATCATTTTAAACTTTACTTTAAGCGAGAGATATTGACTTCATAAGTACCATGAAAACATATTTTACGGTTTACCAGATATACAGCCGAATTCTTTGTAATTTTCAATTGTCATGTAGCACGTAGAAGAACTCACGCTTTCCTATTACTAATATCTTACTAATTTTAACGCTTTTGCACTTGTAAATTTGTTCTAGGTATTTCAGTACTGTAGACAGATATGTTACTACAAGTCTTAATTAACCTCCCTCAGCATCTGAGAACATAACACTCCGCCAAGTATTCCGAGACCGTAACACAACCATTTCTCCCCCAAGTATCTCCCACTGACCAGCAAAATTCATTGGTGACCTATTGCAAGTATTTCCCATTTGCTGAATGAAGAGATGTCATTAATATCTTGCTCAAACATCCTCGTGCGCCATATCAAGCGCTTAAGTGCTCTGAACAAGTTACTGTCAAGTTACACGTGTTCGCATGTCGTCAAACAGGGATTACTTGCGTCAGGTAAGACATGATAAGAGATATTCTGTCATGCAACAATAGTACATTTGTTTGATATCAGTGCTGCTGACGTTCGTACTGTTGTGATTGACGTTAGGATGCGTCACAAGTGACATGTATATAAGTCGTTGGAATGTAAGATGAAGGCAAGTTTTGTGAAAAGCATCTGCAGAGCAACATGACGCGTAAGTTTCTCGGCTCATATTGCAGATATGTCTATACATTCGCTTTACTAGAATTTCTACTGTAGAAGACACGTCCCTGTTACGAATTACATTGCATATAGAAAATTGTAAGTGTCACAGTCACTGACACTGCACTTCCACTTGGGAGAAAGAAAATTCAAAGCTTCATCAGGCCAAAGTGACTTAGTGTTTCCTTCACGTTCCTGTATCTAATAGTAATGCTAGGATATTTTCATTACATTAGACATTGCGGAGTTCCTTCTCCCTTGAATCTCTATCCGAAAATGTGTTGTATTGAATTTTGTGATGTACAGTCATAAGAACGTATCCTTTATCTGAAAATCAACTTTACTTCTCGCGTACAATATTGTCTTATATATCCCGTTATACAAGATAAGAGATTTTAACCCCGCTTGACACACTAGATACAAACGAAATGTGTACTTGTGTAATTAATACTATTCCGATGATTTAAATAGATAAAGAACAATTGATTCATTAATGGAATGCTGTATATCCTAGAATATTACCTATCTGAAACACATGTGACATTTATTGTATATAGTGGACATCAAAGCTGAGATTAAACCTGACATCATGAGGACAAGAAGGACTAGACTTTGTGTCATGGACCTTTGAGGTTTTGACGTACAGCTCACAAAGGCTGCCACTAGACTAACAACACCGTCTGTTCACTCTCAGAGATACACTTCTTAATACTCGTACATAGTAATTAACTTATAATGAGTGATGTCAACTGCTGATCTTTCTATGAAGTGATTACGAAATATAGTTTGACAGTCGAGATCGGAGTGAATCCCATTCAATTAGACTGAATGAAAAATATGAAGAGGCGTTGACTTATATATCATTATTTCTGCCTAATGATAAAGCAGATGTGCAGTTTATATTCAGGAGTGAGCAGTTAGGGTTAGAGCATTGCAATAAGGAAAAATCGAGTCCTGTAACGTCTGTAATGCCTTTTTGTTTAAAATCCTATGTATACTTGTTGTATCAGTACTATTGCAGAGATAAGAAATTTGTTTCTCTTTCAGGACCGACACTTCTTGTGAAAGCTGTGCTGGTGACGTTGATCGGATGCAGCAGTGCAGCTTCCATCCGCAAAGCGATTGTGGTAAGTGTTCACTACCAATAACCAGAGTGTATAGCGTATTCCGTCACGCTATGACGGCTTGTCTAATACCTGATTAGATAACCGTTTCATCTAGTAACCGAGTGAAGCATCTCTTATTAAGGATTGACATTCACTCAGTTCCTCTCAAATTTCTATGCACACAACACAAATAATAAAAGAAAACGTTTTCCGAAATTGATTCCTAACCCATTCGAAAAATCTTTTGATACATATAGCCACTAATTAGGGCAACAATGTGGAAAAACGTAGCCCTTTGTCTGGTTAACGTTTTCATAACAGACACCTCACGGGTTTTTTAATTGTTGTTGGATACTGAAATAAGATTCATAATCATAGTAACCCTAGTGGTCGGTTACAGGCGTGAAGTGGCAAAGTATCACACTAGAAAGTGAATTACATATGGACTTGTGTTATCGATATTGAAGTGTTAATATGTTATTCGCCTTCGAAACTGGGGCATAGCGTTCTTTCTCTGTGAACGATATATTTTCTCTGACACATGCTTCTTGCAAGGCATGATACCTACGTTCAGGAAAAGTGAATGCGTCATTTCGAGAATACAGACTTCTTTACAATTTTATATCAGCCATCAGATAACACATACGAAGAGAATACTGTGTTATACGGTCTATCCACATCTTTTTGGGGGAAGACAGTACATTGGAATCTAATAACCGATGGGCTAATGTAGGCTCCTTTAAGGTACTGGAGGTATGACATTTGGCATTGACTTCACCACCCACAGCTATCTTTACTTTATTATAAAAATAAAGCTTGATCGTCACGTAAATTGAAATTAGTTCATTTCTCACATTCAGATTTCCCTAGGTCAAACTCTCAAATAATCAGATGCTACAAATCGGAGAATGCTAAGTATATTAAAGTTCACTGTATCCGGCATTTTCGTCACGACAGAAACTGTAGTGATATTACAAACTTTCCAAATAAATCGTTTACTTTTCAGTCTCAGTTATACAATTTTTCATTTTTATTCAGTACTATCCAGTACGATCTGTCTCATCTTCAGGTTCCTGAAATTGTGTCAGCAACAATGTCTGTATCGGAACTGGACATAAAAATCATTGTAGTACCAATAGGGACACCATCGGTTGTTCAGGAAATTACCCGCCTCTACCGATAGAAACTAGTTCTACTGTATGGGAGATGTGAAACTGCAACTGAAAACTAAAACATGATTAAAACTGATTTTAATATTTCAAGAACTTTTTATCAATATTCAATGGCGTTCAGTAATCAGATAAATCATCTCCACGATTGATTTACATGCATGTACTGTAAATTAGAGCATATGAATTATGAGCAGAGCGCGCAGATAACCATTAAATTTCTTCCAGATGAGTGCAACATGTCAGGGAGCATCCGGTCCATTTCCGAATCCAAACAGCTGCAGAAGTTTCCTTCAGTGCGAGCCGTCAGGTGTCGCGACGGTCATCCCGTGCCCAGCAAACCTCGAGTTCAATCCAAAGCTGAGGGTGTGCGACTTCCCAGACCGAGCTGGCTGCTCCTCATCCTCGTCTGATCCTGCTGAAGACAACAACGGAAATGGTGGTGGATCAGGTGATGGCAATGAAACAGGTGGAGGTTCGGGCGATGGTGGAATTGCACCCCCGCCACCTTCCGACGACTTCCCCACTTGCCCATCATGGAATCCGGAAGATGTCACCCAGCTTCCCAATCCAAAGGACTGCAGCAGCTTCTTCAAGTGTGACGAGAACGGCGTTGCCTGGCTTATTCCATGCCCAGCCGGCCTAGAGTACAATGCAGAGCTAAGGGTGTGTGACTACCCAGAAAATGCTCGTTGCTCTACTTCGTCATTGGCAAGCAACCCATCTGATGATACCCCTTCCGAGGGAGAGCAGGATGACGGAAATTCAGAGGGAGGCAGTGACGCAAAACCACAACCACCAACTGGGGATGTTCCTACTTGTCCAGCATGGAATCCGGAGGACGTCACCCAGCTTCCAAATCCCAGTGACTGCAGCTCCTTCTACAAGTGCGACGAGAATGGTGTGGCTTGGCTCATAGCGTGCCCACCTGGACTTGAGTACAACGCTAAACTGAGAGTCTGTGATTACCCTCAGAACGCTGGTTGTTCGTCATCAGCTGCTCCAAGTAACCCATCTGGCGGCGTATCCTCTGACAGTGATCAGAACAATGGAAATGCTGACTCTGGTAACGGTGAAAGCCCACAGCAACCAGCCAAAGATGCTCCCACCTGTCCACCTTGGAATCCAGATGACGTCACCCAGCTGCCTAACCCCAGTGACTGTAACAGCTTCTACAAGTGCGACGAGAACGGTGTTGCTTGGTTGATACCGTGTCCAGCGGGCCTGCAGTACAACGCCGAGCTGAGGGTGTGTGATTACGCTGGACATGCTGGTTGTTCTGTCTAAGTTTATCGAGGACTACATTTAGAAGATAGCTAGATCTGCATTAATGAAGTAGTGTTTACATAAATATTTAAGAATGGATGTTATATCTGTGCTATCCATCCTTAATCCGAAGTATTTATTGTGTGATGTCACACGACGCAGTCTTGGTAAAGAATAATATTTATTTATCAAGTTATTATAATTTTATGCACAGAAAGACTGTTGGTTTTTATATTTCAGAATAAAATGTGCACCACGTAACTTTGTGTTTTATTTTTGGTTCAGTGGCACAAATGCTGACATAACTATTGTATGTATACTCTAGCCATTTAGAGTAACACTCGTAGGAATACATGTCATCTGTTTGACGTATTGGAACATTCAGTCTAGGAACTCTAACTACAACGAAAATTATGGTCTAAAATGATTTAAGTTTTTTTTAACTCATAATATACGTCACCTACCTTTTTGTTTATTCTACACTGTCAATAAATTCAGTTTCGTTTTATAAATTCCAATGTCCTTTTTTCTGCATTATTTTCCTTGTTGATAGATTTTTTTAGGGAAGTATTCATCAGAATAGTTGCTGAAAAACATAGTCTTTTACGTCCGGAAATATCATTCTTATAAATGTAGGCAGCAGCCTTTTCAGTAGTTGCAAGGGCAACTGTCCGGATGTTTGACTGATCTGGCCTTGTAACACTAACCAAAAAGACCTTGGTGTGCTGGTACTGCGAACGGCTGAAAGCAAGGGGAAACTACAGCCGTAAATTTTCCCGAGGGCATGCAGCTTTACTGTATGGTTAAATGATGATGGCGTCCTCTTGGGTAAAATATTCCGGAGGTAAAACAGTCCACCATTCGGATCTCCGGGCGGGGACTACTCAAGAGGATATCGTTATCAGGAGAAAGAAAACTGGCGTTCTACGGATCGGAGCGTGGAATGTCAGACCCCTTAATCGGGCAGGTAGGTTAGAAAATTTAAAAAGGGAAATGGATAGGTTGAAGTTAGATATAGTGGGAATTTGTGACGTTCGGTGGCAGAAGGAACAAGGCTTCTGGTCAGGTGACTACAGGGTTATAAACACAAAATCAAATAGGGGTAATGAAGGAGTAGATTTAATAATGAATAGGAAAATAGGAATGCGGGTAAGCTACTACAAACAGCATAGTGAACGCATTATTGTGGCCAAGACAGATACGAAGCCCACGCCTACTACAGTAGCACAAGTTTATATGCCAACTAGCTCTGCAGATGACGAAGAAATTGAAGAAATGTATGATGAAATAAAAGAAATTATTTAGATAGTGAAGGGTGACGAAAATTTAATAGTCATGGGTGACTGGAATTCGGTAGTACGAAAAGGGAGAGAAGGAAACGTAGTAGGTGAATATGGATTGGGGCTAAGAAATGAAAGAGGAAGCCGCCTTGCAGAATTTTGTACAGAGCACAACTTAATCATAGCTAATACTTGGTTCAAGAATCATAAAAGAAGGCAGTATACATGGAAGAAGCCTGGAGATACTGACAGGTTGCAGATAGATTATCTAATGGTAAGACAGAGATTTAGGAACCAGGTTTTAAATTCTAAGACATTTCCAGGGGCAGATGTGGACTCTGACCACAATGTATTGGTTATGACCTGTAGATTATTACTGAAGAAACTGCAAAAAGGTCGGAATTTAAGGAGATGGGACCTGAATAAACTGAAAGAACCAGAGGTTGTTCAGAGTTTCAGGGAGAGCATAAGGGAACAATTGACAGGAATGGGGGAAAGAAATACAGCAGAAGAAGAATGGGTAGCTTTGAGGGATCAAGTAGTGATGGCAGCAAAGGATCAAGTAGGTAAAAACACGAGGGCTAGTAGATATCCTTGGGTAACAGAAGATATATTGAATTTAATTGATGAAAGGAGAAAATATAAAAATGCTGTAAATGAAGCAGGCAACAAGGAATACAAACGTCTCAAAAATGAGATCGACAGGAAGTGCAAAATGGCTAAGCAGGGATGGCTAGAGGACAAATGTAAGGACGTGGAGACTTATCTCACTAGGAGTAATATAGATAATGCCTACAGAAAAATTAAAGAGACCTTTTGAGATAAGAGAACCACTTGCATGAACATCAAGAGCTCAGAGGGAAACCCAGTTCTAAGCAAAGAAGGGAAAGCAATAAGGTTGAAGGAGTATATAGAAGGTCTATACAAGGGCGATGTACTTGAGGACAATATTATGGAAATGAAAGAAGATGTAGATGAAGATGAAATCGGAAATACGATACTGCGTGAAGAGTTCGACAGAGCACTGAAAGACCTGAGTCGAAACAAGGCCCCCGGAGTAGACAACATTACATTGGAACTACTGAGGGCCTTGGGAGAGCCAGTCCTGACAAAACTCTACCATCTGGTGAGCAAGATGTATGAAACAGGCGAAATGCCCTCATACTTCAAGAAGAATATAATAATTCCAATCCGAAAGAAATCAGGTGTTGACAGATGTGAAAATTACCGAACTATCAGTTTAATAAGACACAGCTGCAAAATACCAACGCGAATTCCTTACAGACGAATGGAAAAACTAGTAGAAGCCGACCTAGGGAAGATCAGTTTGGATTCCGTAGAAATGTTGGAACACGTGAACCAACACTGACCCTACGACTCATCTTAGAAGCTAGATTAAGGAAGGGCAAACCTACGTTTCTAGCATTTGTAGACTTAGAGAAAGCTTTTGACAATGTTCACTGGAATACTCTCTTTCAAATTCTGAAGGTGGCAGGGGTAAAACACAGGGAGCGAAAGGCTATTTACAATTTGTACAGAAAGCAGATGGCAGTTATAAGAATCGAGGGGCATGAAAGGGAAGCAGTGGTTGGGAAGGGAGTGAGACAGGGCTGTAGCCTATCCCCGATCTTATTCAATCTGTATATTGAGCAAGCAGTGAAGGAAACAAAAGAAAAATTCGGAGTAGGTGTTAAAATCCATGGGGAAGAAATAAAAACTTTGAGGTTCGCCGATGACATTGTAATTATATCTGAGACAGCAAAGGACTTGGAAGAGCAGTTGAACGGAATGGATAGTGTCTTGAAAGGATGATATAAGATGAACATCCACAAAAGCAAAACGAGAATAATGCAGTGTAGTCGAATTAAGTCGGGTGATGCTGAGGGAATTAGATTAGGAAATGAGACACTGAAAGTTGTACAGGAGTTTTGCTATTTGGGGAGTAAAATTACTGATGATCGTCGAAGTAGAGAGGATACAAAATGTAGACTAGCAATTGCAAGGAATGGGTTTCTGAAGAAGAGAAATTTGTTAACATCGAGTATAGATTTAAATGTCAGGAAGTTGTTTCTGAAAGTATTTGTATGGAGTGTAGCCATATATGGAAGTGAAACATGGACGATAAATGGTTTGGACAAGAAGAGATTAGAAGCTTTCGAAATGTGGTGCTACAGAAGAATGCTGAAGATTAGATGGGTAGATCACATAACTAATGAGGAAGTATTGAATAGGATAGGAGAGAAAAGAAGTTTGTGGCACAACTTGACCAGAAGAAGGGATCGGTTGGTAGGACATGTTCTGAGGCATCAAGGGATCACCAATTTAGTATTGGAGGGCAGCGTGGAGGGTAAAAATCGTAGTGGGAGACCAAGAGATGAATACATTAATCAGATTCAGAAGGATGTAGGTTGCGGTAGGTACTGGGAGATGAAGAGGCTTGTACAGGATAGAGTAGCATGGAGAGCTGCATCAAACCAGTCTCAGGACTGAAGGCCACAACAACAACAAATGTATTTAGGGCTATTATGGCGTGAACGAACGAATTTCTTGTAGTAACGGTGAACTTCGACCCATCTGATGAGGGCTTATTCAATGGCTGGTCAGCATTTACCCTAAGGTCCAATACACATTCTAGAGATTCTATGATTGTGTACTTCCCGTTAAATTTGAGCAAACGGATCATAATCAGTTCTGTATAACAAACCGAGATATTCCTACAACCAACGCACAGCGTTAACACGATTCAATAAACAGGTCACAATGCTCTATTTCTCTGGGTGCACTTACTGATGAAAACTTGGTTGGGAGGATCATATTAGCGAGCTGCACGAACAATGAAGGTCAACTGCTTATACTCTTCGTCTAATTGCTTCCCCTGGAGAGAAACGAGTCAACCTCCTGAGACATACTGTATATTTCGCTTCAGTAATATCTTATGCAATACTTTTCTGCGGTAACTCATGACTTAGAAAGTATTGAATGCACAGAAGCGAGCGGTGAGAATATTTTGTGGTGTTCACCCGCGGTCGTTATGTAGACATCTGTTTTCAGAAATTAAGATTCTTAACTGAAACACCACAGCACCTACAGAGATTGAAGAAAAATGTCGAAACACCAAGAACACAACACATTACAATGCTTAAAACGGCGTAGGAAAAACGTTGTCTTTCAAACTAGCTTCCAGTCGTTTCGGCATCGATAAACAGAGGTCCTGCAAAATAGTGACAAGTTTAGGTGACGATGCTAGAAGTGAATAGTGATCAGGCACCCAAAGTTGGCCACAAGGACTCAATAATATAATAATACTGGTATCTGGTGACTGCCAAGGAATATGCCTCAATTCATTCTTGTGCTACAAAAGCAGTCATGGATAATTCGGACTGCGTGAATAGGCGGCCCTTTGGTCTTGGCACACAGCGTCATCACTGGGGAAAAGCCTTTGTATTATGGGATGGACGCGATCTGCCAAAACGGTCTCATAATTCTTGCAGTAATGCGACTTTACAGAGTAACCATGGGACACATGGAATACTACGATGTGTCTTCCCATACCACCACCGCCATGCTCGACGTAAACTCTGCCAGGAAATGAGACACTTAAAGCAGTAGATGAGTTCTGCTATTTGGGGAACAAAATATGATGGTAGAAGTAGAGAGGATTTAAATTGAAGACTAGCAATGGCATGAAAAGCGTTTCTGAAGAAGAGAAATTTGTTAACATCGAGTATAGATTTAAGTGTCAGGAAGCCTTTTCTAAAAGTATTTGTATGGAGTGTAGCCATGTATAGATGTGAAACATGGACGATAAACAGTTTAGACAAGAAGAGAATAGAAGCTTTCGAAATGTAGTGCTACAGAAGAATGCTGAAGATCACGTAACTAATGAGGAAGCGCTGAATGGAATCGGGTAGAAGAGGAATTTGTGGCACAGCTTGACTAGAAGAAGGAATAGGTTATTAGGACACGTTATGAGGCATCTAGAGATCACCAATTTAATGTAGGAGGGAAGCGTGGAGAGTACAACTCGTAGAGGGACATCAAGAGATGAATACACTATGCAGATTCAGACGAAGGAAGGGTGCAGTAGTTACTTGGAGGTGAAGAAGCTTGCACAGTATGGAGTAGCATGGACAGCTGCATCAAACCAGTCTCTGGACTGAAGAACACAACAACAACACATTACAGACGAATTAAAAAATAGAAACAACTGGATTTAAGTATATGTGTCAAGTGATCATATGGGTCAATTTATCACCAATGTTACTGTGGCACAGTTAAACCCATCAGAATATGGAACAATAAGAGCATTCCCGCTTGCAAATGAGTTCAAAATGGTTCAAGTGGCTCTGAGCACGATGGGACTTAACTGCTGAGGTCATCAGTCCCCTAGAACTTAGAACTACTTAAACCTAACTAACCTAAGGACATCATATACATCCATGCCCGATGCAGGATTCGAACCTGTGACCGTAGCGGTCGTGTGGTTTCAGACTGTAGTGCCTAGAACCGCTCGGCCACTCCGGCCGGCTGCAAATGGGTGTCTGGAGAAAGTTATCAATTCGGTTATTGTCCATTAATGGCCGATTCATTTCAGTTACTGTGGCCTGAGTATATTAAAAGGGACAATGCTTATATTTTCACCTGAGACGCTGCACCATACATGAAAAAGCCTGCGTTAACTTTAAACAGTTATATCCATACATATTACAAGCGACCTGCATGACGCATCGTCTTCACAAGGTCTCGGAAGACATACGAATCTTGCTTTGGATATCGATAAACTGTTTTCCCGTATTAAGACCTTCGTAAAAGCCCCATGAACGATTTTGACTTGTAAGGGCATTGCACTCAAACAATCATAACAATATGGAGGACACATGTTTCTGCAGCAGTTAAATACGCTTCAAATTTTCTGAGTGTAACCATGGTAGTCATCACTCAAGAGAAAGTCTCATCTTCTATTGTAGCGGCAAAGGAACTTGCCAAATCTTCAGAAATGGGAAGTGAATTAACATTCATTGCGGCCGAGTTCGGTTTCCTGTCAGACGTGACGTACTAGTTGTGAAAACACGCTTGAACTCCTAGCAACAAATAATTCTGAGTTAATAACGAGCATCAACAAGGATACAGGGATTAGCGAACACAGGGTTGTCGTAGCGAGACTGAATATTGTAACCCCCAAATACTCCAGAAATAAACGAAATATACAGGGTGGTCCATTGGTAGTGACCGGGCCAAATATCTCACGAAATAAGCATCAAACGAAAAACCTACAAAGAACGAAACTCGTCTAGCTTGAAGGGGGAAACCAGATGGCGTTATGGTTGACCCGCTAGATGGCGCTGCCATAGGTCAAGCAGATATCAGCTGCGTTTTTTTAAAATAGAAACCCCCTTTTTATTAAATATTGTGTAGTACGTAAAGAAATATGAATGTTTTAGTTGGACCACTTTTTTCGCTTTGTGATAGATGGCGCTGTAATAGTCACAAACGTATAAGTACGTGGTATCACGTAACATTCGGCCAGTGCCGACGGTATTTGCTTCGTGATACACTATGCGTGTTAAAATGGGCCGTTTAAGAATTGCGAAAAAGATCGATATCGTGTCTGTGTATGGCTATTGTGATCAAAATGCCCAACGGGCAAGTGCTCTGTAAGCTGCTCGGTATCTTGGACGACATCATCCAAGTGTCCGGAGCGTTGGCCGAATGGTAATGATATGTAATGAATCAGAAAGTGTTCAGCCACATGTGAAAAGTTAACCACGACCTGCAACAAATGATGATGCCCAAGTAGGTGATTTAGCTGCTGTCGCGGCTAATTCGCACATCAGTAGCAGACAAATTGGGGGAGAATCGGGAATCCCAAAAACGTCGATGTTGAGAATGCTACATCAACATCGATTGCACCGGTACCATATTTCCATGCACCAAGAATTGCATGGCGACGACTTTTAACGTCCAGTAGGGTTATGCCACTGGGCACAAGAGAAATTACGGGATGGTGACAGATTTTTTGCAAGCGTTCTGTTTAGCGACGAAGCGTCATTCACCAACAGCGGTAACGTAAATCGGCATAATATGCACTATTGGGCAACGAAAATTCCACGTTGGCAGCGACAAGTGGAACATCGGTGACCTCGGCGGGTTAATGTATGGTGCGGCATTATCGGAGGAAGAATAATTGGCCCCCATTTTATCGATGGCAGTCTAAACGGTGCAATGTATGCTGATTTCGTACGTAATGTTCTACCGATGTTACTACAAGATGTTTCACTGCATGACAGAATGGCGATGTACTTCCAATATGATAGGTTTCCGGCACATAGCTCACGTGCGGTTGAAGCGGTATTGAATAGCATATTTCATGACAGGTGGATTGGTCGTCGAAGCACCATACCATGGCCCGCACGTTCACCGGATCTGACGTCCGCGGAATTCTTTCAGTAGGGAAAGTTGAAGGATATTTGCCATCGTGATTCACCGACAACGCCTGACAACATGCGTCAGCGCATTGTCAAAGCATGTGCGAACATTACGGAAGACGAACTACTCGCTGTTGAGAGGAATGTCGTTACACGTATTACCAAAAGCATTGAGATTGGCGGACATTTTGAGCATTTATTGCACTAGTGTGGTATTTACAGGTAATCACGCTGTAACAGCATGCGTTCTCAGAAATTGTAAGCTCACAAAGGTACATGTAGCACATTGGGACAACCGAAATAAAATTTTCAAACGTACCTACGTTCTGTAGTTTAATTTAAAAAACCTTCCTGTTACCAACTGTTCATCTAAACTTGTGAGCCACATGTTTGTGACTCTTACAGCGCCATCTATCACAAAGCTAAAATGTGGTCCAACTAAAACATTCATATTTCTTACGTACTACACTAACATGTAATAAAAAATGGGGGTTCTTATTTAAAAAACGCAGTTAATATCCGTTCGACCTATGGCAGCGCCATCTAGCGGGCCAACAATAGCGCCATCTGGTTTCCCCCTTCAAGCGAGACAAGTTTCGTTCTTTGTAGTTCTTTCGTTTGATGCTTATTTCGTGAGATATTTGGCCTGGTACGATCAATGGACCACCCCGTACACCTGTTCAAAAAACAGATAAAAATTCTTTTGACGCCTTCCTGAGAGACTATTTCCACTCCTTCCAGTTTAACAATATAAGTGTATACCAGATGTGGCGTGAATTGAAAGAAATAGTATCAGCAGAAACTAAGAGATTTATAACAAATAAATTAATGAAACGACGAAACTGATCCTCCTTGGTACACAAAACGGGTCAGAACACGCAGAAACAACGGATAAACATGCCTAATTCAAACAGACACAAAAGGGTAAATTGGGATCTTTTACAGAAGCTCGAAATTTAGCACGGACCTCAATGCGAGAAGCTTATGATAGTATCCACAACGAAATTTTGTCTTGAAACCTGTCAGGAAATCCAAAGAGATTCTGGTTGTATTTGAAATATGATAGCGGCAGGCACAATCAACGCCTTCTCTGTGCGATAGCATTGGAGGTACTATCACAGAGAGTACTGCCAAAGCAGAATTACTAATCGCAGCCTTCCGAGGTGGCTTCACAAAAGAAGACGAAGTAAATATTCCAGAATTCGAATCGAGAACAGCTGTCAACATGGGTAGCATAGAAGTAGATATCTAGTCTAGTCTTCTGGTCCAAACTGTATACCAATCAGGCTCCTTTCAGAGTATGCTGATGCAATAGCTCCATACTTAACAATCAAATACAACCGTTCGCTCGACGAAAGATCCACACCCAGAGAATGGAGAGTAGCACAGTCACACCAATATTCAAGAAAGGCTGTAAGAGTAATCCGACAAATTACATGAACATAACATTATCATCGATGTGCAGCAGAATTTTGGAACATATACTGTGTTACAACATTCAGAATTACCTCGAAGAAAACGGTCTGTTGACACATAGTCAAACACAACTCGCTTTATACTCACATGATGTGTTCAGTGTTATCGACAAGGGATTTCAATTTTATTCCGTATTTATGGACTTCCTGAAGGCTTTTGACATAGTTCCACACGAGCGGCTTCTACTGAAATTGCGTGCTTATGGAATGTGGCCTCAGTTATGTGACTGGATTCGTGATTTCCTGTGAGAGAGGTCACAGTTCGTAGTAATTAGCGGAAAGTCACCGAGTAAAACAGAAGTGATTTCTGGCGTTCCCCAAGGTTGTATTATAGGCCTTTTGCTCTTCCTTATCTATATAAACGATTTGAGAGACAATCTGAGCAGCCGTCTTAGGTTGTTTGCAGATGACGTTTACCGACTATTAAAGTCACCAGAATATCAAAACAAATCGCAAAACTATTTAGAAAAAGTATCTGTATTGTGCGAAAATTGGCAATTGACCCTAAATAACGTGACGTCATCCACATGAGTACTAAAAAGAATCAGTTAAACTTCGGTTACACTATCTATCTAAAGGCCTTATATTCAATACTTAGGAATTACAATTACGAACAACTTAAACCGGGAGGAACACAAAGAAAATGTTGTGAGAAGGGCAACCAAAGACTGCGTTTTATTGGCAAGACACTTAGAAAATGTAGCAGATCTACTAAGGAGACTGCCTACCCTAAGTTAGTCTGTCCTCTTTTAGAATACTGCTGCGTGGTATGGGATTCTCGTCAGATAGGGGTGAAGGAGTACATCAAAAAAGTTCAAAGAAGGGCAGCACGTTTTGTATAAATCGCGAAATAGGGAAGAGAGTGTCACTTACATTGTGCAAAATTTGGGATGGACATTATTAAAACAAAGGCGTTTTCCGATGCGGAAGAATCATCTCACGAAATTCCAATCGTCAACTTTCTCCTCCGAATTCGAAAATATTTTGTTGACGCCAACCTACGTAGGGAGAAACGGTCACCAAGATAAAATAAGGAAAATCAGAGTTCGTACGGAAAGATATAGTCGTTCGTTCTTTCCGCGCGCTTGACGAGATTGGAATAACAGAGAATTGTGAAGGTGGTTCGATGAAACCTGTGCCAGGCATTTAAATGTGATTTGCAGAGTATCCATGTAGATGTAGATGCAAGAAACAAGACAGCCTTTGATGAAGTTGTGAAAACTGTGAATGACACAGTGCAAAGATTGGAGAGCGTGCCCGGGAAATGAGGTATATTACTTAACGAAAAGTTTAAACTAGTGCTTTCGAAATATCTCGAATATGACAAACTTATAAATATTTACAAAATACCACAAGGTGACAATTCTGTTGCAATGTAATTGGACACAACAATTCTTAAGTGCTTGAAATTAGCCCCAGTTACTAGTGTAGATGTTAAGAGGTCACGTTTTGAGAGGAAAATTGGATTATCTGATAGGAGACTCAACTCGATTCTAGGAAATTTACAATAGCATTTACTAGTCATGTGCAGTCGATAAGCGAATACTTCATTGTAATGTATAGATTTTCAAGAATCATTTTCATTTTCCTGTGAAATACAATTAGAATTTTGTTTTAAACCTTAAAGTTACTTTGATAACTTATCAAAATCCGATTTTAATAGATATGTGCTGACTGTTTGATTGTACGAATAGTGCAGTCTAGTAAATAAATAAGCATAAAGTAAGGTTTCTCCTCTGTTGCCTATTTTGGATGTTTTAATTCGTATTGCTACATTTATTAACGATTTATAATGTGTAGCATTCCCGTCTCTTGTGATAACCTTCTCAGTACAGGAAAACAGGTATCAATAATTTATTGTCAAAAAGAAAAACAGCGTCTCCGCTGCGTAGTGGAGCTCTTCCTGTTTGACATCTTTGAAGCAGCAGCGGCCAGTCTGTGTTACATAGAAGTCGGACCCCAGTCGCCACGGCGCTCGCTCCCTTACACGGTAAAAAGGCCAAAATAGTGAAAGAAAACACAATATGTTACATTCTAATTCATTAATCAAATGGTAGACAAATTAGACACTACCTGTGACTGCGCCAATTGCAGGAGTGCAAATGGCACTTTCAACTGTTTTGTCATCTGTCGAAGCATTTTAGAGTTAACATATTCTTGCTCAGGTTCTATGTGAGCGCTATTAAACGCCACTGGACATGGGTTGAACATACACCATTCAACTTTTTACGGCAGCACACATAGTCAGCATTTAGAAAACATGGCGATGCTTCATGTATGTTACAAAAACAATAGTTTCAAGGAGGATATAGTGTGAAGTTGCCATACGCTTTGTGGGATATGTGGATGAGTAAACCATGTCTTCTGTTATCGTTATGAAATTAATTTAAGATTGGAAAGAGAAGTATAATTATGTGCGATTAAATCTAATAATTTTCTTTTCGGTGGCAAATATTGTAGCAACAATTGTAGTAGATATGATGGTACGACATGCGAGTTTACGTATACAGTGAAGCACTGAACTAAAGTTATGCATCTTGTACTGGCCCAGGTGGAAGGATGTGTTACTCATCGTAACATCTTCGGTTGTTGGGCTCCGAAATATTTCTAACTAACGTCGGATATTTTAAGGCCTGGAATTTTAATGTTATTGTTTGTTTCATGTCTGATTGTGACTCTGATGTAAATGTTTGTACCTTTATCTTCACAGTTATAAACATCAACCAGTACTGAAATATTTTACTGCTTGTTTAATTACTGGATGAGAAGAATTTTTGCTTCGGATAGTTAAATACCAGTCAACAGTCCAACAATACTGCTTCCCAATGCATGCACTCCGTTTTGTCAGTAGACTTTATTATTGAATGTGAAATAATTATCAGACACTACAAGTTTGAGAGTGCGTTATCCAATATATTTCAGGAAGGATGAATGTTTTTCCGTTTTAAGAGGTTGTTTTTTATTATGTCAACAGCTAGAGTGAATGTGAACAGTATGTAATGAGCAAATCAAGCTGTTGGTAGTATGTGGCTGTCTTTAATGTTCTATAAGAACTGCGTTTTATGATGTACTTTAGATTGTATAATGTTTTCAAAATTGTAGTAAGAATGTCTTCTCATTTTGTACTTATTCTGTGTGGTGCGCGGTTTCATGAGCTTACTGCAGGTTATATGAGACAGTTTCCTCTGTGACTCCCTGGTTTTGAATGAAGTTTTGATGCAGTTGGATTCATCATCATGCAGTCCTGAGTTTCACATTTATTTAAGAGGAATTGGCAGCTGTAAGGCTGCTTGGAATTTTGATGTGGGTTTGATCTGCTTCAAGTTGTGTGAAGTTACTAGTCTGAAAAGACTCTAAAATGTTTTCAATGTATTCTGTTTTATACATAATGAATACACAATTTCCTTTAGCAGGCTTCAATGTCAGAGCATAGTGAACACTTAATTTATTGTTGATGTATTTCAAAGTTTTGTGTTCATTGCCAATTTTAGTGTTTCCTGAAAACATAGATTTAGTAACCAGTTTGTAGGCTTTATTTGTCAACACGTTTTTCTTACTAGGCTCTAGTGTGACGGTGTCACTTATAAGTATTTTAACTGTTATTTGTCTTTGTGCTCTTGCTGCTGATTTTTAGAGCAATATTATGCTTGAGGGATTTGTTTAAAGGGTTATATTCGTCAGAATAAGCTCATTTACTTTGAAGTTAACGAGGGATACAGCCTTCGTCTTATGCCTTGAGACGATTTTCTGTTGTTCTTTTGTAAGAGCTCAGTCTGTATATGGGTTATGTTTGTGACCTGTGGAGATTAGGGTCTATTTCCTAAATATAAATGAACCTCGTACCTTGGTTTATTTAGCTTTCCTATACTTTCGTGTACCGTAATTTGATTTCACTTTTAACCTAATAGTTCCTCTTTTTTTTTTTTTTTGCTAATTTAGCTGCTTTTATTTGCCAGTCGACATTGGCATAATTTGGGATCACTTTCTGTAACAGGAATATTTTGTTGAATGTTATGTTACCTTCACATTCTCATCACCTCGTTACTTAAAATTAGCGTTAGCTGGTCGAAAGTAGACATAACCCACGTTGAATGCTCCGGGGTGTACTGTCTCGTTTTTGTTTCCATTTTAAGCAGAATATTTCGGCGACTGACGCAGCTGTCATCTTCAGGTGCGAGTTTTCCTGTTACGTAAACCCGATGCCTGACTGCATCAGCAGTGTGAACTTTGTTGGTCACGCGCCGCTGTTTATAGCTGAGCTTGATTCCCGACGCCAAATACGTATTTTGATGCTGTTTTGTCTTTACAGCACCAGCTGATATTCCGTGAAACGCAAGTCCTCTCAACGTTTTCCATCTCTGGTGGATGTAGTGCTCGGCGAGCTGTAATTAAATTGATTGCATGACCGCCAAATATTGTTTGCACAGAACCTCTGTCTTCGTATATCAGCTTTCTGAGATGTACTTGTGTTTACCCCAAATAATAGCCTTTTCGTACTTGCTTTTGTCATTACGTTCGAGGCAGCGTTCGGCAACATCTGATTTGCTTGGTTATTTTAGTCGGGTGTATCCCTAGTGGTCCTTGCGGCTTTTCGCGAGTGTTCTGATAGTCTGGCCAATGACATTAGCATGGAATGCGGTACACATTCAGCTTCCTGGAAAATACATCACCTTTATGATCACAAAGAAGACATTTTATTCTTAGTTCAAGTGATCGAAATATATTGGATGTCACGTTTCCCTGGCAGTACAGCGATCTTTCCAGATATTGGGTCATTCTCAATCTTTTCTGAAGAGTTCTTGATTGTAACTGCAGTTCCCGTTTAATTTCTCGATCAGAGTACGTATTCCTTTGTAACGGTGATCATAAGTGCTGTAAGTCTTTGGACAAGCTCTACTTCTCTGAAAGTGTTCGAGCTTTAAGAACCGGAGTCTTCAGCACGAAATTTGTTTGGGACTGATGATAAAGGAGCAAGGTGTGGAGATGTCGGTCAGTTTACTTAAGTCTTCTATGCACACTGCGGCACAGGGACACATCCATAGCCGGCCGCGGTGGTCTAGTGGTTCTAGGCGCGCAGTCCGGAACCGCGGGACTGCTACGGTCGCAGGTTCGAATCCTGCCTCGGGCATGGATGTGTGTGATGTCCTTAGGTTAGTTAGGTTTAAGTAGTTCTATGTTCTAGGGGACTGATGACCACAGAAGTTAAGTCCCATATTGCTCAGAGCCATTTGAACCTTTTTTTTTTTTTTTTTTTTTTGACACATCCATTCTTCTCTTAACTAACAATACTACGAAAGGTAGCTGACCCTCTTTCCGAGTTCCATCGATAATATTATCTTACGATGGGCAAAGTTCAAATGTTTCAGGAACTATTCAAGTATTTTCGCTGTTTGCGCCAAACGTCAACCACGTCGCCCAAGTACCGATGAAAATCATCGGTTTCAAATCTTTGTATTCTTGAGCCACTGCTTCAAAGTGTTCCGTGTAAAGGTTCGCTCAACATGCGATAATGGGCTACCCATCATCACGGCATTGGTTTGTTCCTAACATTTCCCATTGAACAGGAAGCTGACAAACATTCATAGAACTTTGCCGCAGCTACTACCAAGGAAACAGAAAGTGAGACATAATAATATTGGAAACTGACCGTAATATCCGTATCCAGGAGCAGCAGTTGAATGAGCTAGTGTACAAAGTCAGTGATTTCCGAACTTGGCGTTCGCATTTCCCCAGATATTCTCTGAAAATGTGCTTCAGAGATTCCGCCAGCTGGTATGTAGGTGCGCTGATACTACAAACTATGGCTCTTCGAGGAATTCTTTCCCTGTGTATCTTACTAATGCCTTAGAGTCACGGTGGTACCACTGCTCTTGTTTTAAGAGCCTTAGTGACGTTTCGTGGCAAGGCTTATTCACTGAGAAGAGTTATCATTTTCTTCTCCATTATATTTGTAGGTTCGACACCTATTCGTCTGTGTCCACACTCATTCAAAAGATTGAAAATCTTCTTATTACAGTCCAAACGCGAAGTTAGAACCATAGCGTTGTCCTTGTCGGCTGGCGGAATAACAGTTTCTTGTCCTTCCTCAGGTTTGTGTATGCCACTCGTTCTGCTTTGGAGAGTGCTGTAAATGTTTCGCACTCAACCTCTTCTGCTCCTTTAGACAGGGAAAGAAGCTTCACCATGTCCACGGTTGCTGATGTAATCGGCTATTGGAATGGTTGCGGTATTTATCCCTTTATCAAGGATCTTCACTGTATCCTTCCTCAGGTGTGCGGTAGTGACATAAATTACACTACGGCTCCCTGAAACTTGTCTGAAATTTCTGTGCAAGCAGTCGATTTTGCTTTCTGGCGCTCAGACGTTTTCGTAACTATTGATTCTCCTTGTGGCCATGTCGTAATGTCAACCCACTCACAAGAATCTGCATATAGCGCGGATGAGTCGATTGTCGAAATATTTTGTATGAAATGGAAATAACTATACGGGTGTGTGTCCAGAATCACACCGCCGTTCAATCATGCCGAAGAAACCTGAAGTATCACATATGCTGTAGTTGTGTAATGTACGGAGGGTTGGTCTTCTGATGTCTGTGTTCAGTGCTGATTACCTTCAGTGTGCAAGCTCTTACATTTTAACTGGCTAATCAATAAAACCCCCCCAAGAGCCATGGACCTTTCCGTTGGTGGGGAGGCTTGCGTGCCTCAGCGATACAGATGGCCGTATCGTAGGTGCAACCACAACGGAGGGGTATCTGTTGAGAGGCCAGACAAACGTGTGGTTCCTGAAGAGGGGCAGCAGCCTTTTCAGTAGTTGCAGGGGCAACAGTCTGGATGATTGACTGATCTGGCCTTGTAACATTAACCAAAACGGCCTTGCTGTGCTGGTACTGCGAACGGCTGAAAGCAAGGGGAAACTACAGCCGTAATTTTTCCCGAGGACATGCAGCTTTACTGTATGATTAAATGATGATGGCGTCCTCTTGGGTAAAATATTCCGGAGGTAAAATAGTCCCCCATTCGGATCTCCGGGCGGGGACTACTCAAGAGGATGTCGTTATCAGGAGAAAGAAAACTGGCGTTCTACGGATAGGAGCGTGGAATGTCAGATCCCTTAATCGGGCAGGTAGGTTAGAAAATTTAAAAAGGGAAATGGATAGGTCAAAGTTAGATATAGTGGGAATTAGTGAAGTTCGGTGGCAGGAGGAACAAGACTTGTGGTCAGGCGATTACAGGGTTATAAATACAAAATCAAATAGGGGTAATAGACGAGTAGGTTTAATAATGAATAAAAAAAATAGGTGTGCTAGTAAGCTACTACAAACAGCATAGTGAACGCATTAATGTGGCCAAGACAGACACAAAGCCCATGCCTACTACAGTAGTACAAGTTTATATGCCAACTAGCTCTGCAGATGATGAAGAAATTATTCAGGTAGTGAAGGGAGACGAAAATTTAATAGTCATTGGTGACTGGAATTCGTCAGTAGGAAAAGGGAGAGATGGAAACATAGTAGGTGACTATGGATTGGGGGAAAGAAATGAAAGAGGAAGCCGCCTTGTAGAGTTTTGCACAGAGCATAACCTAATCAAAGCTAACACTTGGTTCAAGAATCATAAAAGAAGGTTGTATACCTGGAAGAATCCTGGAGATACTAAAAGGTATCAAATAGATTATATAATGGTAAGACAGAGATTTAGGAACCAGGTTTTAAATTGTAAGACATGTCCAGGGGCAGACGTGGACTCTGACCACAATCTATTGGTTATGAACTACAGATTGAAACTGAAGAAACTGCAAAAAGGTGGGAATTTAAGGAGATGGGACCTGGATAAACTGAAAGAACCAGAGGTTGTAGAGAGTTTGAGGAAGAGCATAAGGGAACAATTGACAGGAATGGGGGAAAGGAATACAGTAGAAGAAGAATGGGTAGCTCTGAGGGATGAAGTAGTGAAGGCAGCAGACGATCAAGTAGGTAAAAAGACGAGTGCTAATAGAAATCCTTGGGTAACAGAAGAAATATTGAATTTAATTGATGAAAGGAGAAAATATAAAAATGCTGTAAATGAAGCAGGCAAAAAGGAATACAAACGTCTGAAAAATGAGATCGACAGGAAGTGCAAAATGGCTAAGCAGGGATGGCTAGAGGACAAATGTAAGGATGTAGACGCTTGCCTCACTAGGGGTAAGATAGATACTGCCTACAGGAAAATTAAAGAGACCTTTGGAGAGAAGAGAACCACTTGTATGAATATCAAGAGCTCAGATGGCACCCCAGTTCTAAGCAAAGAAGGGAAGGCAGAAAGGTGGAAGGAGTATATAGAGGGTTTATACAAGTGCGATGTACTTGAGGACAATATTATGGAAATGGAAGAGGATGTAGATGAAGACGAAATGGGAGATACGATATTGCGTGAAGAGTTTGACAGAGCACTGAAAGGCCTGAGTCGAAACAAGGCCCCGGGAATAGACAACATTCCATTAGAACTACTGATGGCCTTGGGAGAGCCAGTCATGACAAAACTCTACCATCTGGTGAGCAAGATGTATGAGACAGGCGAAACACCCTCAGACTACAAGAAGAATATAATAATTCCAATCCCAAAGAAAGCAGTTTAATAAGTCACAGCTGCAAAATACTAACGCGAATTCTTTACAGACGAATGGAGAAACTGGTAGAAGCGGACCTCGGGGAAGATCAGTTTGGATTCCGTAGAAATGTTGGAACACTTGAGGCAATACCAACCTTACGACTTATCTTAGAAGAAAGATTAAGAAAAGGCAAACCTACGTTTCTAGCATTTGTAGACTTAGAGAAAGCTTTTGACAATGTTAACTGGAATACTCTCTTTCAAATTCTGAAGGTGGCAGGGGTAAAATACAGGGAGCGAAAGGCTATTTACAATTTGTACAGAAACCAGATGGCAGTTATAAGAGTCGAGGGGCAAGAAATGGAAGCAGTGGTTGGGAAAGGAGTGAGACAGGGTTGTAGCCTGTCCCCGATGTTATTCAATCTGTATATTGAGCAAGCAGTAAAGGAAAAAAAAGAAAAATTCGGAGTAGGTATTAAAATTCATGGAGAAGAAGTAAAAACTTTGAGGTTCGCCGATGACATTGTAATTCTGTCAGAGACAGCAAAGGAATTGGAAGAGCAGTTGAACGGAATGGACAGTGTCTTGAAAGGAGGATATAAGATGAACATCAACAAAAGCAAAACAAGGATAATGGAATGTAGTCAAATTAAATCGGGTGATGCTGAGGGAATTAGATTAGGAAATGAGACACTTAAAGTAGTAAAGGAGTTATGGTATTTAGGGAGTAAAATAACTGATGATGGTCGAAGTAGAGAGGAAATAAAATGTAGACTGACAATGGCAAGGAAATCGTTTCTGAAGATGAGAAATTTGTTAACATCGAGTATAGATTTAAGTGTCAGGAAGTCGTTTCTGAAAGTATTTGTATGGAGTGTAGCCATGTATGGAAGTGAAACATGGACGATAACTAGTTTGGACACGAAGAGAATAGAAGCTTTCGAAATGTGGTGCTACAGAAGAATGCTGAAGATAAGGTGGGTAGATCACGTAACTAATGAGGAGGTATTGAATAGGATTGGGGAGAAGAGAAGTTTGTGCCACAACTTGACTAGAAGAAGGGATCGGTTGGTAGGACATGTTTTGAGGCATCAAGGGATCACAAATTTAGCATTGGAGGGCAGCGAGGAGGGTAAAAATCGTAGAGGGAGACCAAGAGATGAATACACCAAGCAGATTCAGAAGGATGTAGGTTGCAGTAGGTACTGGGAGATGAAGAAGCTTGCACAGGATAGAGTAGCATGGAGAGCTGCATCAAACCAGTCTCAGGACTGAAGATCACAACAACAACAACAATCAATAAAATAAATTACTGTTTAGAGTATGCAACTGTCGATTCTTATATAATACTTACTTTTGTATCGTGATATCAAAAGCAGAGACACAAGTTTTATTGTTACTGTGTACTTAATACAGCGTTACTCATCTATTGCCCTTCTCCAACGCAGATATTATTCGTTGTACAGAGTCTTTATCTGGTCACAATACAACATTTGTAATATTTCATTAGCTAGTTCACATACAGTGGAAAGCAAAGTTAGAATTTATGATGCGTAATTCTCCTCCTGTTTCCGGTCTTTGAATTTCACATCTCTTCAAAAGACATATTTTACTGCTCCCATAAACTCTATACAGCGTGCACAGTTTCACATTACGTCTATGAAGCTATTGTTTCTGTTGGTTATATGAAGGTGGATAATGTTTTGTAAATGTTCAGTGTGTATGCTGCCGTAGTATCCAGTGAATTTAACAGCACTTCACTTAGTGCATGTACAAACAAGCGTTAATTTTATAATGTATAACATAATCGCAGAAATGGTTGCAGAGAAATACACATCACGTAACTTATCACCACTTTTCCTGTTTCATTAATTATAAATTACTTTATGCGTACTTGTGTAAAGGACATAAACCAAAGGGAAAAGACATATATTATATGGTTATCGAATTTTGGACGAAAACGTTTTTTGCTTAGTATAAGCAAAACACTCTGAGGAAGGCCATTTGCAACAGAGGCCGAAACGTCGGATAATTTTATATATTGACAGCGAGGTCACATAACCGGAAGAATTTTGTTAAGTCACAATGACTGCGGAAGCTTGAGCTTACGAAATACTTTTTATTTTAGTGCACAGAATCAATTACAATTGCAATAAAAAAAGCCCCAGAAGGAAGTAATGAAATATGTAAGCGCCATCTGAAGATGGATTACTAAGAAATCCAAAGAAAATGATAATCTGATTTAAACAAGTGTTTCAAAGCATACCAGTGACTAGTTGATGATTGCTGGACCGTAATTATGTTTTCACTAGCGCTCGTTAGACTTTGTTTTGCCTAGTGCAGTGTTAGTCAGTCATTATGGTAAAAATGAGGTTCTCTCCGTCAAGATAGGTGGTGATCAGCATTTGAAGTAAAGAATCCAGATGGAATTTGGAAAACTTACAGACCCAAAAGATTTGCGACGGAATTTGTAAAACAGTTTTGAAAAGATGCACTGTTTGCTTTGAACAGGATGGAAAAGTCTTTGAGCATCTTTTGTAGCTACATTGATCTCTACATGTATTTCTGAGTTGACAGTAAACTTTTATTTTCATTTGTTATGAAACTGGTTATTATAAATAAAGAGCAGCTACTCACACAGGTCCATTGTGGGCGCTGCAATTTTCGTACGGCAGCGAAACTTAGTACATATTCTAACACGTTAATGCGAAATCGATTAACGCTGGAAACAAAGAAAGTTTCCAATTTTGACCACCATGTGCAAATTTGGTGCTTTGACTGCAAGAAATGCAAGAAATACCTATAGAAACTTTTGCATATGTAATGGATTAGGAACGGCAGTGGGCATAAAATGTCAAACAAGGGAGAAAGCATTGTGTTGATTTTTTTATTAACTTCCGATGCACAGTTTGTTCAATATGAGCACCTGAGACGTCGGAGAAAAACTGTACAACCCCAGATCTGCACGTGGTGGACAAAATTGCAAGTAATTTTTTCCAGTGTAAATCATTTCTGCAATAATTTTTTACCACATCTACCATATTTCACTGTTATAAAATAAGTGCAAACCACCTTGGACTTCAGTGAACCGCTGCGCACCCGGCATTATTGCATCAAACTCATTTCTGACAGCTGAGATACGGCCCAACCTGTACACGTTTGTAACTTAAAATAAGCTCCATCCACAGGCCGAGGAAGGCCCATTGGTACAGACATGACGCCGTGCCATCCTCCGCCTAATGGAGGCATTGGATGCTGCTATTACCTTAGAAAGACTACAATATCAACGGGAATTTTATGACAACTGGTTCTCTGCATCCAGCAAAACGGGAGAAGATTTTGTGCTTCACAGCTTTCACATATTACTGGCGAACGACAGACTATCACTAAAAAGAACATGCTCAAAACATAATTTTTCCATATTGTCTCGCTGAAACACCTTTCTCCTATCTATAAAGACATAGGAGAGTGATTGCTATGGTGGGTGTTGGAGCTTGGCTGACAGTGATCAGAAAGACCTTCAACTTTCGACCATGGGCTTGGATGCAGCGGTGTTATGAGTAGACTGCCAATATTTCTTTTACCAGCTGATTTATGTCTTCCGATTTTCAGTAACTAGGGTTTATCCAACCTGTCTAAGTGTTGATTCCATTCATGCTTTCTCTCTTGTACACACCCATTAATGGAGTCCTCCTTACATATTTTCCTAATGCTTTCACTTCTCTCTCTGTCTCTCGAAGTCTTCCCTGTAATGCTTCGCAGTATTTTCATTTCCGTAGTTTCCAAAAGTCTTCTTGTTTTTGATGTTTTCAGTCTTGCCCCAGCTGCGTATGTCACAGCAGGTCTGGTCTCAGTACTGTTTTGTACATTTTTAGCTTTGCATCTTTTCCTATTTGGCTGATTTTACAAATACTATCACTTAAACAAACAGGTTTTTTTTTTTTTTTTTTTTTTTTTTTTTTTTTTTTTTTTTTTTTTTTTTTTTTGCTGCCTGGTCTCCAACTTCCTTTTCGGTACTGGCATTGCTGGACAGTTCAATACCAAAATATTTAAATCAAAATATTTAAATGTTATTACTTGTCGAATAATTTTCCCATCCACTTCGAGTTTTCATTTAACTGTATTCACAGATGTACACTTGCAACTGGTTTTTTTTAGTGGAAAGACCATATTTGGCATTTTGGCTGCCACATTAAACATGTATAAATGATTCTCAGGTTACCTTCACTGTCTGCCAGCAGAACTGCATCGTCGTCATAACATATGACTTTTATTTCCTCGTCGCCCATTCTATAACCACTACCAACCAATACCGTCTTTATAAACTCGTCCATTACTATATTAAAAAGTGAGAGGCTCAAAACGTCGCCTTGTCTAATACTGCTATTAACTACAACGAAAGTAGTTAAGGTGGAACCAGTTTACGCCTGGACTTACTTGTTGGAATAAATGTCTTTAATTGTTTTTATTAAGCTGGAAATCCCCATAATGTGGAGCAGGGTTAAAACATTTATTAACTGAATCCTATCGAAAGGCTTCTGCGAATCAGTAAAATGAAGTTAAATTCGTTTCTTGTATTCAACTGACTTCTCTAGAACTTGCCACAGAATGAATACTGCATCTGTACGTAACCTACCGGATCTAAACCCCTACTGCTCCTTTGAAAGGAGTGTATGCTATTGATTTTATTCCTTATTATTTTTGCTATGAGTTTAACTGATCTCAGTAGATCTAATTCTTTGTAGTTGGATGGGTATTACTTATTCCCTTTATTTGTACATGAGAATTGTAACACCAGTTCTCCATTCATTTGGTATTTTAATTCCGGTTATAACATTGTTGACCAACTTGGCTAATTGTCCAGTTAGTGAAAATCCTCCATACTTCAATAATTCATTGGGAATCCTATCTCCCACTTGAGACATTCTACTTTTTAAGAGATTTACAGCTTTTCTACCTCTGCATGTGGAAGAGGGAGAGGGTCATTTACATATGTACTGATCTCTCATCTCTCATCTCTTCGTTTTTCGGTGATTTTTTTTTTTACCTTATTTAGCTGTGTTAAATATTTCACCCATAATTCCTGATTTATGTTGCTCACTTTCAAATTTTCATTTAACTGTTTCTCCGCTGTTCTATCATTTTCCTAATTTGTTTCTGCAGCCAATGGTAGTCATGTTCAAGATTTTTAGAAACAGTTCCGAGGATTCCTGTTTAAAACTATTCAGCAGTTACTTTGTCGCGTTAGATTTCTTTTGTAATCCTCATAAGACTCGTGTGTTTTGCGTGTGTTGCATTTCAGATAGGCAAACCTCGTTTTTTACACATTGCTTTAAAATGATTGTGAAACCGTGGTGTTCCCTGTGATTTCCTCTCTTGCTTTATAAATCATGTATCTATTGCTTCTTGAGCTGTAGCTTCAATACTTCTTTCCCAGACTTGGTCTACGTTATCCTGTGCATTTGTGGCTTTCTATTTCCGTTTCTCCGCTAATAGTTTCTGGTATAAAACTTTTTTTAGATTCTTTCCATAATTATTCTGTACTAATATTAGCAACGGAGGGGTATCTGTTGAGAGGCCAGACAAACGTGTGGTTCCTGAAGAGGGGCAGCAGCCTTTTCAGTAGTTGCAAGGGCAACAGTCTGGATGATTGACTGATCTGGCCTTGTAACAATAACCAAAACGGCCTTGCCGTGCTGGTACTGCGAACGGCTGAAAGCAAGGGGAAACTACAGCCGTAATTTTTCCCGAGGGCATGCAGCTTTACTGTATGATTACATGATGATGGCGTCCTCTTGGGTAAAATATTCCGGAGGTAAAATAGTCCCCCATTCGGATCTCCGGGCGGGGACTACTCAAGAGGATGTCGTTATCAGGAGAAAGAAAACTGGCGTTCTACGGATCGGAGCGTGGAATGTCAGATCCCTTAATCGGGCAGGTAGGTTAGAAAATTTAAAAAGGGAAATGGGTAGGTTGAAGTTAGATATAGTGGGAATTAGTGAAGCTCGGTGGCAGGAGGAACAAGACTTCTGGTCAGGTGACTACAGGGTTATAAACACAAAATCAAATAGGGGTAATGCAGGAGTAGGTTTAATAATGAATAGGAAAATAGGAATGCGGGTAAGCTACTACAAACAGCATAGTGAACGCATTATTGTGGCCAAGATAGATACGAAGCCCACGCCTACTACAGTAGTACAAGTTTATATGCCAACTAGCTCTGCAGATGACGAAGAAATTGAAGAAATGTATGATGAAATAAAAGAAATTATTCAGATTGTGAAGGGAGACGAAAATTTAATAGTCATGGGTGACTGGAATTCGAGTGTAGGAAAAGGGAGAGAAGGAAACATAGTAGGTGAATATGGATTGGGGGACAGAAATGAAAGAGGAAGCCGCCTGGTAGGATTTTGCACAGAGCACAACATAATCATAACTAACACTTGGTTTAAGAATCATGAAAGAAGGTTGTATACATGGAAGAACCCTGGAGATACTAAAAGGTATCAGATAGATTATATAATGGTAAGACAGAGATTTAGGAACCAGGTTTTAAATTGTAAGACATTTCCAGGGGCAGATGTGGACTCTTACCACAATCTATTGGTTATGACCTGTAGATTAAAACTGAAGAAACTGCAAAAAGGTGGGAATTTAAGGAGATGGGACCTGGATAAACTGAAAGAACCAGAGGTTGTACAGAGATTCAGGGAGAGCATAAGGGAGCAATTGACAGGAATGGGGGAAATAAATACAGTAGAAGAAGAATGGGTAGCTTTGAGGGATGAAGTAGTGAAGGCAGCAGAGGATCAAGTAGGTAAAAAGACGAGGGCTAGTAGAAATCCTTGGGTAACAGAAGAAATATTGAATTTAATTGATGAAAGGAGAAAATATAAAAATGCAGTAAGTGAAACAGGCAAAAAGGAATACAAACGTCTCAAAAATGAGATCGTCAGGAAGTGCAAAATGGCTAAGCAGGGATGGCTAGAGGACAAATGTAAGGATGTAGAGGCCTATCTCACTAGGGGTAAGATAGATACCGCCTACAGGAAAATTAAAGAGACCTTTGGAGATAAGAGAACGACTTGTATGAATATCAAGAGCTCAGATGGAAACCCAGTTCTAAGCAAAGAAGGGAAAGCAGAAAGGTGGAAGGAGTATATAGAGGGTCTATACAAAGGCGATGTACTTGAGGACAATATTATGGAAATGGAAGAGGATGTAGATGAAGATGAAATGGGAGATATGATACTGCGTGAAGAGTTTGACAGAGCACTGAAAGACCTGAGTCGAAACAAGGCCCCCGGAGTAGACAATATTCCATTGGAACTACTGACGGCCGTGGGAGAGCCAGTCCTGACAAAACTCTACCATCTGGTGAGCAAGATGTATGAAACAGGCGAAATACCCTCAGACTTCAAGAAGAATATAATAATTCCAATCCCAAAGAAAGCAGGTGTTGACAGATGTGAAAATTACCGAACTATCAGCTTAATAAGTCACAGCTGCAAAATACTAACACGAATTCTTTACAGACGAATGGAAAAACCAGTAGAAGCCAACCTCGGGGAAGATCAGTTTGGATTCCGTAGAAACACTGGAACACGTGAGGCAATACTGACCTTACGACTTATCTTAGAAGAAAGATTAAGGAAAGGCAAACCTACGTTTCTAGCATTTGTAGACTATGTTGTTGACAATGTTGACTGGAATACTCTCTTTCAAATTCTAAAGGTGGCAGGGGTAAAATACAGGGAGCGAAAAGCTATTTACAATTTGTACAGAAACCAGATGGCAGTTATAAGAGTCGAGGGACATGAAAGGGAAGCAGTGGTTGGGAAGGGAGTAAGACAGGGTTGTAGCCTCTCCCCGATGTTGTTCAATCTGTATATTGAGCAAGCAGTAAAGGAAACAAAAGAAAAATTCGGAGTAGGTATTAAAATTCATGGAGAAGAAATAAAAACTTTGAGGTTCGCCGATAACATTGTAATTCTGTCCGAGACAGCAAAGGACTTGGAAGAGCAGTTGAATGGAATGGACAGTGTCTTGAAAGGAGGATATAAGATGAACATCAACAAAAGCAAAACAAGGATAATGGAATGTAGTCTAATTAAGTCGGGTGATGCTGAGGGAATTAGATTAGGAAATGAGGCACTTAAAGTAGTAAAGGAGTTTTGCTATTTGGGGAGCAAAATAACTGATGATGGTCGAAGTAGAGAAGATATAAAATGTAGGCTGGCAATGGCAAGGAAAGCGTTTCTGAAGAAGAGAAATTTGTTAACATCCAGTATTGATTTAAGTGTCAGGAAGTCATTTCTGAAAGTATTCGTATGGAGTGTAGCCATGTATGGAAGTGAAACGTGGACGATAAATAGTTTGGACAAGAAGAGAATAGAAGCTTTCGAAATGTGGTGCTACAGAAGAATGCTGAAGATTAGATGGGTAGATCACATAAGTAATGAGGAAGTATTGAATAGGATTGGGGAGAAGAGAAGTTTGTGGCACAACTTGACCAGAAGAAGGGATCGGTTGGTAGGACATGTTCTGAGGCATCAAGGGATCACCAATTTAGTATTGGAGGGCAGCGTGGAGGGTAAAAATCGTAGAGGGAGACCAAGAGATGAATACACTAAGCAGATTCAGAAGGATGTAGGTTGCAGTAGGTACTGGGAGATGAAAAAGCTTGCACAGGATAGAGTAGCATGGAGAGCTGCATCAAACCAGTCTCAGGACTGAAGACCACAACAACAACAATATTAGCAACAAAAAATGGGTAGTTTAGCGATCGTGTTCCTGCCTACATGCAATCTGATTTTTGCTATGAAGAGGCTGTGATCACTCCCTACGTTGGTAACTTTTAAGTGCAACAGCTTGCGCTGAATGAGGACGGAAGTCCCTCTTTGTAACAATGTATTCTATTGTAGATTTATAACCTTTTTTTCTGAAAAGTATATTTATATTGCTCTTTGTGCTCATAGAAAGTATCATTTGTTCTCAGTGTGTTGCTTGAGCATAGATTGATCATAATCTCACCACTATCATTCAGAAATCTTCATTAAATCGTTGGTGAGGATTGGCACTATTTCCAATGTGAGCATTAAAATCCGTCGTTATGACTGCAAGTTCATTTGAAGGCATCAGAATTGTAACTTCTTGTAGCTGCTCATAGAAGGTCTCTCTTTCTGTTCTACGTTTACTGTCCTCTGGGCTGTACACACAGATATGCTCACTTTGTGATGAGCCAGTTTCAGTTTTAGTAACACTATTCTCCTGCTTCACCTCTCGTCTACTTCTCAACTCCGCTGTAAATGTCTAAGTATTTTATTGTATTGTAGCTTAACCGGGGACCTAGAAACGACGGAGAGGCTCTGTCCACGCCGCACCCGCAGTGGTCTACAAGCCCACGACGACTACTGCAGTCCACCCCTCCGCCACCCCACACCGATCCCACGGTTATTGGGCGGTTGGGCCGCCGGTAGACCCCCCCTCCCCCCCCCCCCGCCCCCCCAGGGAACGTCTCACACCAGATGAGTGTAACTAACCCATATGCTTGCGTGGTAGAGTAATGGTGGTGTATTCGTACGTGGAGAACTTGTTTGAGCAGCAATCGCCGACATAGTGTAAGTGAGGCGGAATAAGGGGAACCAGCCCGCATTCCCCGAGGCAGATGGAAAACCGCCTAAAAAGCAACCACAGACTGGCCGGTTCACCGGACCTGGACACAAATCCGCCAAGCGGATTCGTGCCGGGGACCGGCCAACCAGGCAGGCTAAATGTCTAGGTACTTGTCATATTCCTTCTGTCATTTGTCATTCTTTTCTACCTCTTAGATACTACGTATTGAGTGTTTTATATTCCGTGTTCCAATTTTTAGAATATTTTTATTTTCCCGTCTCTCAGATCTGTTCCTAGCCTTGGTCGTCATACTTGCAGTCCGTCCTTTCCGAGGAACAGTACTGGTACTGAGCAGTGAAACCACACCTCCAGTAGGTCGCTCGCCTGGCTGTCGGAGGGCTTGTTTCCAGGATTTCCCTTTCCCAAGTCTGGCTTTTTTCGCCACAGCTTAGGAGCCTTACCTGCCTCACCAGTGTTTATTTTGGAGTTCCGACATCTCCTAGCACCATTAATCCTGCAAGGCAGAGGGCTGAGCTGACTTTTTCTGCAGGGTTTTCTTCCCTTAGTCTTTGGAGAAACCACATGCTATTCTACAGCTTTGAAGGTCCGAACTGAGGATAGAATCCTTCGAGTCACAAAGATATTTAAGCCACTAAGGCCTCGCCATCACTAATTTTTATCTTAAATATCTTTGTAAGCCGCGCGGGATTAGCCGAGCGGTCTGATGCCCTGCGGTCATGGACTGTGCGGCTGGTCCCGGCGGAGGTTCGAGTCCTCCCTCGGGCACGGGTGTGTATGTTCGTCCACAGGATAATTTAGGTTAAGTAGTGTGTAAGCTTAGGGACTGCTGACCTTAGCAGTTAAGTCCCATAAGATTTCACACACATTTTTTTTATCTTTGTGACTAATTCCCTTTTGGCATATGTATTATTTTATAAAGGACATATAAGTACTGCCAGTCTTTCGCGATGATTCTGCATTTATACTCTGTATCACACGTTTTTAGTCATAATTCTTTGACCATGTTATAGACCATTCTTTGATTTAAATTCTAAGGAAGACACTCCTAGCAGTGTTGAAACCCGGTTCATTCGTTAAAAGTAGTGACTGACGGCTGTTTTCTTTCAATTGTAACTTAGGATTAATGATATTCTCTTTCATCTGCAATTTGTGTTAGGAATAGGAGTATTGTTAGAATATTTAATGAGTGTTCATGCCCTGAGCTGCACCATTTTTTTACAATAATGAGGGAACGTTGATGTTTAATGAGTATTCAAGCCTTCAAATGCCTCAAATGGCTCTAAGCACTATGGGACTTAACATCTGAGGTCCTCTAGACTTAGAACTAGTTAAACTCAACTAACCTAAGGACATCACTAACATCCATACCCGAGGCAGGATTCGAACCTGCGACCGTAGCAGCATCGCGTTTTCGGACTGAAGTGCCTAGAACCGTTCGGTTACAGAGGCCGGCCTTTATGCCCTCAGCTGCACTCCAATAATGAGGAATATATTGATGATACTGTATAATGTTAATATGTATTCGTCTGTGTTGTGTACTTTTTAGGAAAATCTGTCCCACCTTGTCCACATGACTGGAGGTGTCTGTGGGAGACTGTCACAGAAGCTTTGCACCTAAAAACATTTTTTTAACGTTCCTTATGAGACTGCATATGATACTGCCTTCTTATGTTAGCATGCATGATTTTTTTCTAGGCTAATAATCACATCTCCAGGTTCCACTATTTCGGCAATTCATTCGCATCTCTGCATATTTGTCTCTTGATTTACAGTAGTATGATACATTTACCTTGTCAGTAATCTACATTGCCCTAGTATTCCTGTCTTTGTGCTTGCATGTACTATAATTATATTTCTTCTTTGCTTTGGCCATAGCAGATCTTGACCAAAGACAAATGACGATCGACTGTTAATGATTTTCTACACAGGTAAAGGTATTATCAGTCATTCCCATATCCGTCCCTGTAGATGTGTGCATTGTTAGACATGTAGATCATTTAGTAAACTGAAATTTATGAAGTCCCGAGAGTGCTGTCCAACCTATAAATATTGTGTCTGTACTCATACAATGCCACACTTTGATTTTATGGTGCTGTTTGTCTAATATGTACTCATACAGGCCATACAGACACATACTTTTGTTATAACACTCCTCTTTAAGCACTTTGTTTTTGTAAAAGATATATTAAGTTTGATTTTCTCATTATGAATTACGCTTACGCCACTGAGTGCCATATAAAATTATAGGTAAATTATATTTTATGATACTTTCTAAGTTTTGATGCTTATGCTATATAAAACTAGGCCACTTTGAGCCAGAAAGATGTTTTCCATCACATCTTTAGCTATTAAGGTCAGCATTTGTTTCATGCAAACCTAAGCCACATTGTGCCATAAAGATGATTTGTGCGACATTTTTAGCTATTAAGGTCAGCATTTATTTCGTGTTAAACTAGGCTGCTGTGAGCCACAAAGAAGATTTCTATCACATCTTTAATTACTAAGGTCAGCATTTATTTCGCTTAAAACTAGGACCTTAGAGTCACAAATGTAATTTCTGTCACATCTGTAGCTATTAAGGTCAGCATTTATTGCGTGTACTAGGCCACCTGGATCCTCAATCACTTTACAGCCATTGAGAAAAGCATAAATGTATCGAGGAAGGACACTTGGAGCCTCCAACTGATATTTTCTATGCAGTTGTTTTAAATACTAAGATATGCATGTATTCCAAGTATAAAGCAACCTGGAGCCATTCAGTTCTTGATTTTACTGTTAGGTTCTCTTAAGTATTTATGTCTCAATATCGTATGTACAAGGCCACTGGGAGCCACAGTATAATGTTATGAAGTAGTGATGTTCTCTGTCATGTTAGGTCATTCTATGTCTAATGGCAGCCCAGTGCCATGCTCATTGATTTTGTCTCATTCAGAGATCACATTCAATTTCGCCTACTCATTCTGATGTAAAGAATTGTTGCATCAACCAGTCTGTAATATCATTGGGATACTGAACCTTTTCTGATGAGATAGAGTGCTTGATTTTGACATAAGTAAAAATGGTCGTGTTCCACTAACTTACCTTTGCTACTTTTTCATACTTTCCATTATCTGGCCTCCTACCTTTGTTCATGGTATTGGAGCAATTTATTACAAGTACTCATACTTCAACATAACTGACTATATGTGTATTTGGATCCCAGAAGAATGTCTACTATGAGGAGCAGTGATGATGCTGGTCATCACATTACAGACATTATAATAATCGCCAATTATGGTTGTTGGTAATTTGTTGCCGAGTACCTACTGTATCTCTGCATATGGCTGAGGAACATAATAAGGAGTTCAGATGTCTTGGTATACAGGATCCAACCCACATTGGTCACTACTATGTTGTCGAACCAGCACAAAGGAAAAAGAAACCGACTTTATGATGCAGTCACTTCAGCATGCTCATAGGATTCAGCCATGATCTTGCTTTCCATTGCCCAATCCTATACCATTATCTTAACGATTACATTGTATACGTTTTTTTTTTTACATGATTTATTTGTCAGCAGCCTTGTTCACAACACAATTTACTCATCATAAACCAGAATATGATTCATACTAGCGCACCTGATCAGTATCAATTATTTCAAATTTAATGACGTTATACAGTTGGATTTTTTTGTACAGGCATGATATGTTACTTTGTAATAGTCCTTAGGACTACACTGTGACTGTATATTACTCAAGATTTCTACTTATCAGTAATGAGATAAATGTACTGCAAATCTCTTGTACATGGTACTTCCAAATATTTGCCATATTTGTTAAACCCCGTTGGAGGGTTGTGAAAGGGGTCTACCGGCGTACACCTCAATGTGGCACCCGAATATGACAATAATATTAATGTAAACTAAAATGAAACTAGTATATTATAAACGATGTGTGTCCAATAGGCTTAATAATGCGGATCATTGACTGTGCACGACCGCAGAGCCAAAGATACTGCTTCTGGTCTGAGATACTAGTGTTGGAGTAAGAGAGCGCTGGGCGCACAGTTCCAGGTAGCTGTCTGTGAGCGAAATACGATCGAGTAGGCAGTTTTTGTGGTGTGCTGCGTGAAGCCAGCTAGTGTTAGATTAATGTAGGTACGTCAATATTGTTGAACATGGAAGCGGAAGTCTTCATGCGAGCAAGGTAAAGATGTTAAATAATTATGAGTTCTGTTTTGCTAGCGCGTTAGTATAGATGAGATGGCTGATAATTGTCAGTTGTTGAGTAACCCCAGAATGTACATAAACTGATTTGATGTAAAGACTAGTTAGATATCTCCCTTCTACAATGGTTAAGATTTGAGCCTGTAGCTAGCATATTTATATATTTTTATCAGAGACAAGAATGTATGGCGTTCCACCGTTGCTGCTTTAGAAGTAAGGCAATTTAATGTATTTGTTAGGCGCAGAAGAACCAAAGTTATCAGTTTTGAACAGGGACACAGAATTCAGTTCCTGTATTTCCCTATTGGTATTGGGAGTTGCATTACCCAATCAGTTCGTATAAAGCTTTGCTAACAATAACACAGAGTAAGCACACCACTTGCAGTTACAACACGCTACACCATAGGTCGAGTTTTGTAGCCATTTCTCAGATCAGGCATTCATTCAACGTAATCAAAAGATATTTTTTTTAAAGCACGTTACAGATTAAACTAGGTATCAAGGAAATATCACAAAATACAAAGTATGGACAAAGGTTGGGTGAATAAGAGTTAAAATCCCATCGGCGACTTATGCACCGAAGACAATGTTGAACCTGACTAGAAACAAGAAGGAAATCAGCTATATACTTTTCAGTAGCACCATAACGCGTTAATCGATTTTGTAAAACTGAGACGAGCCTGGATTTCAGTGATACTGCGAATATTTTCACACAATTGATACAGAAAGCACGACTAGCACAATAACTATTGTGTTACCTTTCCCCCTGAGTACATACTATGTGTTCAGAAGTGTCTGGACGCCACTGTGGAATCACCCACAATATGCCATCAAAGGCGGGCCCGCTAGAATAGAAGGAGATGGCGAGTATTGTGTCGTCAGGAGTTATAAAGGCACATAAAGGCACACGAACAATATGAACTGTAATACTGTGGCGCGTGATGTAAATTTACGATATAACGGCAGTGCCGGAGTCACATAGACGCTTCTGCCCATGCGCGCACTCTATTGTGCCAACATAAGAACTTTTACGCCGCACGCGCGTCATTCAAATTTTGTATATAATATACTGTATAATGTATGTCATGTAAATAGTTGTGGATAACTTAGATTTTCTTGTGCCTTTAGGTGAACTGCTCGCCTGCAGGTGTGTCCTTTCGCCTCGCAATTCAGGGGGCAATATAAAGGCACATTTGCATGCCGTGCGTGAGTTTCCTCGGAAACGCGAAATCTTAATTAAATAGTTAATCTCTGACAAATAAATAAAGCCTATTGCACAGAACTGCAGGGCTATGCCACTGATAAAATAAAATACAATTATGACACTCTTATGTTTCATTAACAAGAATGAGGTCATGTACAGTAACTGGTGCGGGAAGCACGTATGTTTTATTAATTCGTACACGGCCATATTTGATGTTATATAAGAACACTGCGAGTTGCAGTCTTACTAGGCACTCGATTCTGTAAAGAATTTATATTTATGAAAGTAAGTAGAATTATTTAACTGTCGGCTCATTCGTTGAATATATCTGCTTTAACTAACTGTGTAAACTTTATGTTTAGTAGACAGTCACCTCTGTACGACGTATTGACATGGCTGGCAAATTATTCTAATAATGAGATTTAGATTTTGAGTCCGCACCCACCGCAGCAATCTTTGGAAACGATTTAAATACGAAGTCCGATTATTTGAGTCTTATTTCACGGTCAACTACGAATAACATTGCATTTACGAAAAAGCCATCGCCAAGCGTCTGATACCAAATAATTAAACGTCCACGTTCCAGATAAGCAAATATTAATTACAACCGATCACTATCATACATAATTAATAATCAATATTTTATTTTATTTTATTTATTTATTTATTTTATAGAGTGACTATGGGTTGTTCAGTGTGGATGTCAGCGAACGTGGAGAAGTCATTAGATCTCACCTGAGTAACAAATCGATCATATACGTTTAATCCGTTTTAAGGTCGCGCATGTCGGCTGTCAGTTAGGTAATCAGTGGTAGTAAATTTATTCATCTGTAGATGAAGGCAGTTGGACATATCATGCTATTAAAATTTAAGAACTACAAAAATTACATAAGTTATTTATATATATATGAAAGCATTTAAATACTTAGAGGTGTAGTTTGACAAGGATGGGACAGGTGAAGATTAAACGCGAAGGCATAATCATCCCTAAACCAAGACCAAGCAGCTCTGCGAGCAGCTCCACACACTTCTGTAGTCATGCGAAGATACTCAGCATGTGTGAAAGATCGACTCCACTGGACACCAAATGAATGAAAATGAGTGCTTTGGATAGATAAATGACACTATAACGTGTGGCAATACTATGGAAGCATTTAGATTTGGCTAATGCTTGAAGACTCTTACCATTTATCATGTATTGTGCCAACTGTGAAGTATTGCGCTTAAGAAACCACTAAATGCGGAAGGATTTGAGGAGGCTTGACACCACTGTGTTCTGAGTACGCGAGAGCAGCAGTTCGGAGGCAATGATTTGCTTATACGAGCATGACAATGTACCCTGACATACATCAGCATCTGTGAGGATATGGTTTGTGGAAAGTACCTGAAATAGACTGTTATGCCAAGAGTCGCAACCTGAACCCGATGTAACACTTCGGTACCAGTTGAACGTTGACTTTTCTGCAGACCTTAGCGTCTGACGTCATTACCTTCACTAGTGGCCGGTCTTTTGAAGAATGAGTTACTGTTTCGTCACAGATATACAGACGTCTCATTGAGAGTGTCCCCAGAAGAGTTCGTCATAAGTGTGGAGGGTGGGCACATCTCATGTTAGCGCCCACTAGTATGTGTCCTGATACTTTTGATCAGATACTGTACGAAAAGAGAAATACACAAGGTGAAAAGCCGGCGATAAGCCAGTAATTTCATTGAGGAGATTAGATCTGACTATTGTGACAGTAATTTGCTCTGACTGAGATGGCATACAGGCATGTTATGAATACTGTAATCCACTTGCATTTAGTGCCTGAAGTTTTCAAAATATGTATTTCATCACATTTCTAAAACATTTCTTCTTTCTTTGCTTGATCGTCAGCATTTTTCAACCTTTTCAGAGTTCATTTCGTTTCTGGGTTGAAGTTCCGTATGACTAGAAACATTTTAAATAATGACTCCTTAATTATACTTAAGTTCTAGACAGACCACACGTCAGCAAGAGTCTATCACTAACGTAGTAGACTTGCAGGTGATCTTCTCGTGTTGTTGGCGCTGCGTACTCACATGGCCTTTCACTGATACTGTTCCTGGAAACCACTTACTTGATGCGTTAACGGCTTCAGTACATATATCAGATAAATGTTATGAATAGATGCAGGTGCGACTGCGTTTTATCAGAATCTTTGTATCTTGTAAGTACTTGGATTTTCTTGAACTTCAGGAAAAGTTAAATCTGAGCAGAGGTCTATCATAGAATGTCTGAATTTAGTGATTCCGTACATGCATTGAATTACTCTCTATAATGGTATAATGTCGTTCAAATAATTATTTATGTTTTGTGTACTCCTTCACTTAATTCGACTGAATCTGTTGTGCAAGTTGCTATCATGCTTATGAAATGCCCCCCAAAAAACATGGACCATTTGCTGGATAACACTACCTTAGCAAACTAAAAAAACAATGAACGAATTTTATAGGAATGGGTGCATCAGCAGACTGCCTTGTTGTCGTACAAACAGTGCTGTAGAAATCTATAATTTGGTTACTGTGTTATACAAACATTTAAGATTCTGCAATCCCAAAAATGAAGTGCCGCAAACTTTTCATGCTCCTCTTGAAGGAAGTTAATAATTTCGTGGGGCCACGCCACAATAAACAATAACATTTACGAATGAATTAATTAAGCACTCATTAATACATACTGCAATGAAAATGTGCAAGATCGTCCATTTCACAATTTTAAAGAAAATAAATTTTACCGAATTGTTAAATAACTTACGGGAATTCAGCCAGGTAATATTTACAGCGACCGCTGATATTTCGGCTTGAATACACCCTGCCTTTTTCAAGGTACGAACTGCAACGGACAGGCGATGTACAGGCAAATTTAAAATCTCGGCTCTTGGAGTAATTCAGGAAAGATAACACACACATCCAACAGTACTGCCACCAAAGATGACCAAAGTCAGAGGTTGAAAGTGCCTCCTATGTAAGGCAAAAAGGCAGAAGACTTAGTTGTCGACTCAGTATAGTCATCAGTCACCCGATGCACGGTTGGTCGATAGCGCAACGCACCTTCAGTCTGTCTTTCAGTATAATCATTTTGACGAAATGTAGCTTCATGATGGGCCAGCTCACCAGGAAAAGTCTCAGTGCAGGAAATGACATGTGCCCTGTCTACCAAGGTACGAAGACCCCCTTCAATCTGAACTGGATGGTGACAACTATCAGCCTGTAAATACAAGACATTCTAAGTACGTTTCCAGTAAACTGCATGTCCCGATGATCCATCAGCCTTCCTCATAACTACAACGCCAAGAAAGGGATGGCAACCATCCTCTTCCATCTCCGTCGTCACACAAATTTTCCAGTGGATCGAGTTCAGATGTTCTAAGAAGGCATTCAAATTATCCCTAACATAACGTCAAATAACCAAAGTATCATAACATATCTGAAGAAAGAGGTGGGTTTCAAAGGCGCCAATGCACGTTCCTCAAGGTCTTCCATAAACAAATTTGCAATCACAAGAGACAACGGACTACCCATCGCAGCTCCGTCCGTTTGCTCGTAATACTGTTCATTGAATAAAAAGTAAATAGATGTCAACACATGCCGAAAGAGATTAGTTGATTCCACACCAAACCTAACCTCAATTAACCGCAACCAATCAGACAGAGGAACACGAGCGAAAAGAGAGACCACACGAAATTTACTTAAATATCAGAGACATTCAACCGCATTCCCTCCAAACGGCGTAAGAAATCAGCTGAGTTCCTGATATGATATTTGTTGTGGATTGGCAGGAGAGCCAACCAAGGAATACTAGAGGAAGCCGAAAGGCACGCGTTTTAGCTCACGCAGGCTGGCGTGAGGTCTGGAACAGGACAGGGATATTAGACTTTAGTAAAACGGACGGAGCTGGTGGAATACTTAACTTTAATCCATTAATGGTGAACGTCGGTCTGACGGTACATGCATCACAAGATCAATAGCAACTGATAATGGTGATAATGGCGCCTTGCTAGGTCGTAGCAAATGACGTAGCTGAAGGCTATGCTAACTACCGTCTCGGCAAATGAGAGCGTATTTTGTCAGTGAACCATCGCTAGCAAAGTCGGTTGTACAACTGGGCGAGTGCTAGGAAGTCTCTCTAGACCTGCCTTGTGGCGGCGCTCGGTCTGTAATCACTGATAGTGGCGACACGCGGGTCCGACGTATACTAACGGACCGCGGCCGATTTAAAGGCTACCACCTAGCAAGTGTGGTGTCTGGCGGTGACACCACAATATTCACACGGACCAACTTCTGGACTTAACAGAGAAGCAAGATGCTTGGCTACACGATATGTCGGAGGGCCGATATTGCTGACTATACGGCGAAAAGGTACCCCTTCCTTGTGTACCTTCGGAAGGCCTTATACCCCTTTATAGTGTCCTGTGACAAACCACTTTTCTTCAGGAGGCGTTGGTCTTTCTCTCAACACTTTTCATGGGGTCAGTATCGATTCTTCGATAGCTGAGTCAGATAATAAACGTTTATCTTTAGTACATATTCCTGTTTGTTTAAAACAGCGGTGGAATTTCACTTGTCTGTAGGTGAAAATAACTATATCAGGATCAATTGTGAGAGAGCGTAAATGCAGCCCTCTCTGCTGCTGTTACATTATTCTTAGGTGGACGAGCCCTAGTCAGCACACGGCATGCATCCCTCCTAACCTCCTCTTCAGCGTCAGGAAGTAGTTTCATCAAGACACCTCAGTTAAAACGACGAAGCACCTTGCAGTTTAACATGACAGCTACTAGTCTTATCCAACTTTCGTAAACGCCTATACATTTCCTCCCCGTGGAAGCAAAGAATGTGAGACCTGAGTTTCTCTTGGAGTCTAAAATTTTCAAACAACTTACGGAAATTCAGCTAGGTAATATTCACACTGACCGCCGATATTTCGGTGGATGTCCACCCGGCCATTTTCAAGGCAGAAACTGCAACGGACAGGCGATGTAAAGGGAACAAGATCGGTCGTATTTTACGGCAATACGATGTGAAATGTTTTTTCCGACCTCCATCTAAAATTAGAGTGCTTTTGGGTTCTGTTAAGGGTGACCTTGGTTTGCGTAAGTTTGGTGTATATCCCATTCCGGGGCATGGCATATATTGGTCAGACTATCGGAGCCGTGGAGGACCGATGTACTGAACGTAAACGGCACACACGATTACAGCAGCCAAGTAGATCTGCTATTGCCGAACACTTTTTGGATACTGGTCACCCTATGTTATAAAACAATACCGAGATAGTTGCATGCACGTCGAGCTATTGGGACAGTGTTATTAAGGAGGCTGTTGAGATTAAATTAGAAAGCAATCTTGTAAACAGGGATGGAGGGTTTTGTTTAAACTCTGCTTGGAATCCTGCTCTCTCTCTCTCGTCAAAAAATAGTGGGACAGAGTCAATGTTACGTCACTTGCTAGTTCGTTGTCTTTCACTATCGGTACCTCTGACTTTGGTCATCTTTGGTAGCACTAGTGTTCAGTGTGGGCGTGTGTTATCTTTCCTGAATTACTCCAAGAACCAAGGTTTAAAATTTGCCCATACATCACCTGTCCGTTGCAGTCTGTGCCTTGAAAATGGCGGGGTGTACTCCCGCCGAAATATCGCTGGTCGTTGTAAATATTACCTGGCTGAATTCCCGCAAGTTGTTAGAAAATTGTATACGCCAGTAGAAACTCAGGTCTCACTTTACACAATTGGTGTCTGAAGTGATACATTCTGTGGTGTCACCGCCAGACACCACACTTGCTAGGTGGTAGCCTTTAAATCGGCCGCGGTCCGTTAGTATACGTCGGACCCGCGTGTCGCCACTGTCAGTGACTGCAGACCGAGCGCCACCACACGGCAGGTCTAGAGAGACTTACTAGCACTCGCCCCAGTTGTACAGCCGACGTTAATAGCAATGGTTCACTGACAAATACGCTCTCATTTGCCGAGACGATAGTTAGCATAGCCTTCAGCTACGTCATTTGTTACGACCTAGCAAGGCGCCATTACCAGTTATATTGAGCTTATATTAATGTATCAATAAGAGCGATGTTCTACAATTATGGATTAAAGTTAAGTATTACAGCAACTGCGTCCGTTTGTCTAAGTTCTCATTTCCTTGTAATGTTACAGACCTCGCGCCAGCCTGCGTGAGCTTAAGCGCGTGCCTTTCAGCTTCCTCTCATAGTGACTGGGCTGTCTTGCCAAGTCGCAACACATTCCTACTAAAATCCATGTTGTTACTCAATGTCATGCTAAAGTGTACTACAAGTAGAATATCATATTCCTCCCAACAAAGCATTAAGTACCGACATTAGTAAACTCTATAATATCACATGCCACCAGTTTTGACTAAAGGACTATGATGACAGACAAAGTATTGTAAGGATAATGTTGTAAATTACTAGATAACTTCGTGCAGGATACACTTGTGGAATCCAGAAATAAATATAATTAAATTGCGATCAATAAATTATATGTTACCATCTGTGTGAACCAATTACAAGACAGATTTTAAAATTCGTAGCTGATTTGAAGAAAGAAATTTTTAAAGCAATGTTGACGTTTCCAAATGAAGTATTGCGGCGTAGTCCAGATCAGATTGTCTTCTTCTTCTTCTTCTGAGACCAGTAAAATCAGTGACATGAAGTTTATAATCCTAAATACGTAAGTGGTCCCTAATCAGTACAGGCCCCAGCGTTATCCCTAATTGTAACATGGCGAACGGTGCAAGTGACAGGAATTTGCGGGCGAGCTGGAAACAGAGTTATACGAGTACGTTCAGGTCATATGAGGATCACTTATTATTTGTTTGCTGGGCCAGTGTTCGCAATTTTCTTGCATTAACTCATTTCCCTATTCGTAATCGTCCGGTGTTTAAATGTGAAATACACAGCTAAATATTAATTGAATAAAATTAATTAAAATTGATACGCAGGTAAGTGCTTACTGTAATTTCCTTTCTGCTACACTTGCTCTTCCATTGTTTCCATACGGCAAATTCTGGTGTTAGAATGACGTTTTTAACTAATTTTTCTGCTCGCACACCTTGTATATAGTTTATTCTGAAAGATATTATTGTGCCACGTACACCCGAATTAGAGACACATCGACCCAAGCCCTCAGAAAGCACTGATCGGAACAAATCGTACATTCCATCGGTTGCCATGCTTTTGTACTGTAACATCGAACTGTCAAAGTATGAGCCTGCCCCTTAAGCTTGCTGAGATATCCGAAGTGGTTAAGACGACCCCTCCTTTAAAGCGGGAAATCCGGCTTCGAGTCTCGGTCTGGCACAAATTTTCATTCGTTCCAGTGAATTGTACAGCTGTGGTGGTACCGTATTCGCAATCCGCGAAAACTTTTCATGACACGTTACTAACATGCTAATTCATGTGAAATGTGAAACACGGTATTTAGAAGTACAAATCTCTGATTTACATAAACAAAAAAAATAATGAACTGGATTTCGGTAAACCACTTAAAAGATGGAGAGTTTTATTTGTATGTAACAGCTAGCTTCTATCTGTCGACGATTTCTACTTACTCTTTGACGCCCATGTAAAATGCGAGATGTTAAATTTACGTTAGTGTCTAAACGTTAAGAAACAAAAGAATGCTATCTAAACATGGTAATGGAGACTAATAGAAAAAGGTTAATATCCAGCCCCTTACAGATCACATAGAGGTACAATTTGAAAACAAACAAAAAATTACAAGTCTAGCTCAGGTAGCCGTAAATTCTGCATATGATACCATCAACCTCCGAATATCCATGAAAAACCGCTAAAACACATTTATGGATGGTCACAAAAATAACTAAATGTCTGTCACAAAACAGATTTATGTAACCCTGGATACAGAAAAAGTCGATAGTGTCGGCCAAAGATTGGTCTTAACCATTGTAGTATCGTGACCCTCCCTTTATTTTATCTGTAAACAAATAAGTAACCAACATCACCTCATACTACCTATTTCTTGTACATCTGTGATCTGGCTGTTACTGCACAGGAAAAGAGCTCTGGGGAATTAGAAGGAAAACTGGAAAACTCGTTAAACATCACTAAGAGAACTATCTCAAATAAATCTCCCTGAAAAAACAAGTCAGTCCTTTTAAACTCCGCTCAAAAGGAGTAAACAGAAAGCTGAGCGTCTCCTGGAGTGATAGTAAACTGGAATATATAGACAAAACAACATACCTGGGTATCGTGCTGGACGGATCACTGACATGCATATATCATTGCGAGAAGACCCACCGAAAGGTTGCCGCCAGGAACAATATTTTGAGAAAATTAGCGAATAGTAAATGGAGAATTAGACCACCTGTATTAAGAACAACTGGGCAATCATCTTTGCTTTTACACAGCGGGATATGCATGCCCGTATGGTATGGTCCATAAATACCGAAGAAATCAATACATGTCTAAATGGCACACGTAGACTAACCGCAGACTACATGCTTGGGAAGCTATTCGATGAGGCTGAGTTCTCAGATTCGGAATCGCGAGAATTGTATACGAGCATAGAGAAAAGTTTGAACAGACTTTCGATGAGCGCCAGCCGCTATTCGGTACTTCATGCTGAGCTGGCAGACTTCAATCCCGCAAGAGATATCGTAGTATTGATCTGAATCAACCTCCCGGAGAATTACGTAGCCTCACAAGAGATGTCCGGTTCCAATATATCAATCTGGAATATTCGTAGAACACTGAATCGTATCAGAAACGCGACAGAAACATTCAAAAGAAATCTAATTAAATGGGGCTTCACAGACTAAGCAGACAGTCCTGAAATACTAAACGAAAAAGTTTCCGGACAGGAGAAATTCAAGTAAGCCCACCAAAGATCTATCAATTATGCTCGCAAACACTTTTGCTCCATATAAATGCGTTACCTGATCCTTCTAAAAACTAAAGCAGTGTTAATCTATAAATAGCTAACCGTGTATCAGTTAATGATGTTATTTCAATTTTTGTGACCCGCCACACACGGACCCACACAAGCACACAAACAAACACACACACACACACACACACACACACACACACACACACACGCGCGCGCGCACACACACATATACAGGGTGTTACAAAAAGGTACGGCCAAACTTTCAGGAAACATTCCTCACACACAAATAAAGAAAAGATGTTATGTGGACATGTGTCCGGAAACGCTTAATTTACATGTTAGAGCTCATTTTAATTTCGTCAGTATGTACTGTACTTCCTCGATTCACCGCCAGTTGACCCTCTTGAAGGAAGGTAATGTTGACTTCGGTGCTTGTGTTGACATGCGACATTTCTGTGAACGTTTGGACAGGCATTGTTGGTGATGTCTTGATTGGGCCCCATGTTCTTCCACCTACGCTCAATGGAGCACGTTATCATGATTTCATATGGGATACTCTACCTGTGCTGCTAGAACATGTGCCTTTACAAGTACGACACAACATGTGGTTCATGCACGATCGAGCTCCTGCACATTGCAGTCGAAGTGTTCGTACGCTTCTCAACAACAGATTCGGTGACCGACGGATTGGTAGAGGCGGACCAATTCCATGGCCTCCACGCTCTCCTGACCTCAACCCTCTTGACTTTCATTTATGGGGGCATTTGAAAGCTCTTGTCTACGCAACCCCGGTACCAAATGTAGAGACTCTTCGTGCTCTTATTGTGGACGGCTGTGATACAATACGCCATTCTCCACGGCTGCATCAGCGCATCAGGGATGCCTTGCGACGGAGGGTGGATGCATGTATCCTCGCTAACGGAGGACATTTTGAACATTTCCTGTAACAAAGTGTTTGAAGTCACGCTGGTACGTTCTGTTGCTATGTGTTTCCATTCCATGATTAATGTGATTTGAAGAGAAGTAATAAAATGAGCTCTAACATGGAAAGTAAGCGTTTCCAGACTCATGTCCATATAACATATTTTCTTTCTTTGTGTGTGAGGAATGTTTCCTGAAAATTTGGCCGTACCTTTTTGTAACACCCTGTATACAGGGTGTATCATAAGTAATGGCATGAATGCATACAGTTGAAAGTACACGATACTAGAAGCAAAAAAGTGTCTGTAAACATAGGGTCGAAAATGCATACCTTAAGAGCTATGGGCAAGTTTTCATCTTTCATACTGTGAAACAAATCTCTTCTACTGCAAGCTCTTTGCTTTCGATATTTTGGGAAGTGGCAGTATGGACCAAAACAAGAAAAAATGTCCAGTAAACATGTGCTGTAAAAAGCATGCGTTAAGAGCTATGAGCACTTTTACATCTTCGCTAACATGAAACATAACTCTTCTAATGAACAAATGCTCAGAAATTTTAAGGTATGTATTATAGAGCACATGTTTACTGCACATTTTTTCTTGTTTTGGTCCATACTGCCACTTACCAAAATATCGAAAGCAAAGAGCTTGCAGTAGAAGAGATTTGTTTCATAGCATTGATGACGAAAAATGTCTTGTAGCTCTTAAGGTATGCATTTTCGACCCTATGTTTACTAAGACTTTTTTGCTTCTAGTATCATGTACTTTCAACTGTATGCTCTTATGCCATTAATTATGATACACCCTGTATATGCAGAGAAACGGCTCTAAGACTCCGATATTCAACGGTTGGGAGTGAGTCAATTTGTTGACGCAGACGAAAAGCAGGAAATCATACTTAGAATCACGGTCTGGTCAATTATTTTTATAAATGATGATGTTAGTTATATGAAATTTCAGGTATTTAGAAGATATAGTCGTAGTCTTATGTCATTGTATTTCATTAATTTTAACTGATCCTTACGTCTCTTCTTGGTAGAACAACGACGAAGGAAAACCACAGAAACTGTGAATGTTGTACATTATTGACTTATTTCTTTAACCTGTTTTCGACTGACTTTAACTGACTGTCGTTAAAGAAGGATGTTGGCCTTGTAAGTCGAAACCGGTTAGCGTAGAAGCGTAGTAACTTTGAAATTAATACTGTTGAACACCAGAATTTTATGTTCCTCGGGTCAGATGAAACAAATGGTTTGGAAGATAAATACGGAGAAGTCACCGGGTCCGAAGCCCTTACTCGTACTGTTACCAGACGCATAGGAAGGCGTTCGACCTATCAGTGAGACCCTATCTTCTTCATGATATATTATGGATAGTGCTCATATTTTTTGACTTTAGAAAATATAACTATGTTCTACATCATGCGCAGTCAACCTTTTTTACCCACCGTCCACTTTTATACCTCCGTTAGTAGTAAAATTATCTAGCCTCCCAGCAGTTCCAAAGTAATGGTGATTTATAAAGTAGGGAAGTAACTTTGCTTTAAAAATTTATATAGCAGAGTTATAGCAAGTTAAAATACACAATAATAATAGTTACCAAATACTAATTTCTCAAAACCTACTGAAAATTTTTAGAAGCTGTACGTGCTACCGCCCGCCATGAAAACTCGAATGCCCAGTAATGAGCTTTAGGGATGAGTTTGACTACCACTGTTCTAGATCATTTAAAATTTTATACAGACATTTTACTACACATCATGCATACCCTCAACATATGAACCATGTCAATAGCATTTGCCCCCAAATATCTCCTACTGTACTGAATCGTACAATGTCGAATTATTGGCAGATTTTTCCAGCCACTGAAGAAAGGAAGGACGTTATATCTTCCTTAAGTAGCCATGAGCGACAAATAAAAATCGAAGTGGTCGTAACAAGTGATAATCGAGTTACAGGTGTTCGAATGTCGTCAAACAGTGATTATCGGTATCAGATAAGACATGTACAGCTCGAGAGCACTGTGACGTGCAGCACATCCTGTTTTTATCGGTACTGCTGACGCTCGTACTGTTCTGATTGACGTTCGCACACGTTAGTAGCGATGTTGTGTATAAGAGGTACTAATGTAAGCCTAGGGCATCAAGTGTGCACAGCGTCTGGCGAAGAACATGACAGGTAAGTGCTACAGCTCTTACTGCGTACGGACGTACACCTTTCGTTCACTTGAATCTCTTTTTTAGAAGACAAGCTTCAATTACGTCTCGCACATTGTTCTGTCACAGTCGTTGATACACTGGACTCTCATATGGGAGAAGTGAAATCCAAATCTCTCTCTGGCCGATATGATTTGTTTCCTTTTGCTTCCCTAAATCTGATGGGAATGTCAGGATAGTTCCTTTTTAGTGAACAAGGTCTATTTCCCTCCTGATCGTTGTTGTACCCGATAATGTGCTCTATTAACTTCACCACTGACACTAAACGCTAATCTTCTGATGTGATGTGCAGTCACAAGGAAGAATTCCTTTACGAAAATTAACTTTACTTCTGACGTGCTCTATTATCTGACATTTCCCTTTAGCCAATGCCAAATATTTTAGCACCTGACATTTTTGACTTCCATAGTGAGGTACTTTTGTATGAAGACATTTTACATTTTTACAGACCTGAAACAAATCATCGATTGATGGCAGAGTGTACTTTCTAAAATCTCACTTACGTAGAAAATGCTTGACTTTTATTCTTTACAACAGACATCCAAGCTGACATTACACCTGAAACCATGAAGTTAGAGTGAATTCGTTTTTCAGCATAGGCCTTTGATATTTTAACATCCAGTTGATAACAACTAGTACCCAAATTGCAACAATGTCAAACCACTATCTGAAACTCTGTGATCAATACTACTACGTATAAATTTTCTTACCATGAGTGATGTCAGTTGTTCAGTTTTCTATAAAGCGATAATAGAATGAAGTTTCAGAGCAACAAGTGGCAAAATCGGAATGAATCTTATCTATTCGAGTGAATGAAACTTGTGAACAGCCCAGGGATCGCTATTAATTGTTTCTATCTACTAAGAGGGCAAATTGATAGTTTATAACGAGTACTGTGGTATGTCGTTACACTGAAGCGGCGATAATTTTGCCATTCTTCCAGGACTGACACTCCTTGTGACTGCCGTACTGGCGACTTTGATTGGAAGCGGCAGTGGAGCTTCCATCCGCAAAATGACTGTGGTAAGTGTTCACCAGCAATACTCACAGTACATAGTGGAGTTGGTTATGTAAAGATTACTTTTCTAGTAGCTGAATATCATCTAGTAAGCAAAACAACCATCACTTAGTAAGACTCATTGTTTAAAATATACAGCTCTGTCACTACCTGTCAAAAGCCTGAATGAACAACCTCTTGCAAACCGGGCGGCTCGGTGACGTACAGGAAGAAAGTCAATGAGGTTTGGGAAAGTACCAACAGGGATGCCGAGCCTTGCAGACTCGAGTGCCGTGACTAGCTACGCAAGGTTTCTAGGTTGAAGATTCACAGCGTGAACAGCCGATCGAAGTGGTCCCACAGAATCTCAATTGGGTTTAAATCCAGGTAGTTTGGTAGCCAAGAGTATGGCAAATTCATCTGGTGCTGTTCGAGTCACTCACGTACACTACGAGCAGTGTAGCACGTTGCACTGGACTGCTGGTAGATAACATCGTGCAGAGGAAAACCAAGCTGCATGTAGGAGACGAAATGGTTCCAAGGGTGGATGCGTGCTTACTTTGATCCATCGTGTCTTCCTGAATGAGGTGATCACCCAGGGAATGTGACGAATACATCCGAAGACCATAGCGCTCTCTCCCCCGGATTAGACCCTTACGACGATCGAACGGCCATCTGTCCGACTGAACTTAAGAAGTGATTCCCCTGAGGTCACATGACACCACTCAGTGGACATCCACTTGCCGTAGAGGCGTTCAAATTTCTTCGTCGTCGAAGAACAGTAGTCAGCGTCGGTGCAAGGACTAGGAGCCTGCTGCGGAGCCCCACACGCAGTAATGTTCGCTGAACGGTCGCTGAGGAGACAGTGTTCTTAGCCCTATGGTCATCTGGGTGGGAAGTCGCTTAACGCTCGCCCGTCTTCTCGCTAGTACACACTTCCACAGCCGTCGATCACGCCTGTTGCGTCGGCGTCGGTTTTGAATAGCGCCGTTTTGTCATGCACTGTAACAATGACGGCAAACGAACTGTTTACAAACTTACCCGTTCCTGTAATATTTCCACTCTTGGACATTAGTCTATGACCACGCACTACTGGACATAAAGCAAATCACACCGTTTTCGCAATGGGAAAACGACAGCGCGGTTTCTGCGTATGCCCCCCCCCCCCCACGGCGCAAGCTTTATACATCCTCCATTGCTGGAAAGATTTTCGAGTCCTAAACGTTCAACATTTTTAATGAAACATGCAGCTATTAACTGAAAGAAAGAACAAAATATAGTCTCTTGTTAGGGACACAGGTAGTCTGCCTGTCCTTGGTCGTAAATTAGAAGCCTTATACATATTTTGAATCAGCTACATACGAAACTAAGAATCATAAACTATGCTGGTGAGTCCGTGAAACGGAAAAGTATCACAGTTGTGTGTTATCTAAATCGATCGCTTCGATCTCGATAACGCAGTGGAAATCATTCATTTGCCTTACTAATGGACATGCCTCAATTCGAGCAGGTACTTCACTACAAGATTTTATGTGAGCCACTAGATTATATCCTCTATGTGACTACTACAGTCTCAGGCAAAAACTAAGATCTAGGTATAGGCTTACATATGAGGTGCATACCAATAACAATAGGTCGTAAACGGAAGAAAATCCAATATATTAAATTTCGTAATTACTTTTTAGCAACACGCAATGTCGCTCCGTGTGCACATAAACTATTTCCATACCTAATTAACAATGAAATAGAAGAATTATTAAAAGCACTGCTATCTGCTTAATGAGCTGAGCACGCTGAAAACAAATTTCTTTCAGGTGAGTGCAACATGCCAGGGAGCGTCGGGCCCTTTCCCGAACCCGAACAACTGCAGGAGTTTCTTGCAGTGCGAGCCATCAGGCGTTGCAACTGTCATCCCATGCCCAGCAAACCTCGAGTTCAATCCAAAGCTGAGGGTGTGCGACTACCCAGACCGAGCTGGCTGCTCCTCATCCTCGTCTGATCCTGCTGATGACGACAATGGAACTGGTGGAGGATCAGGCGATGGCAGTGAAACTGGCGGTGGCTCAAACGACAGTGGATTTTCACCTGCGCCACCATCTGACGACGTCCCCACTTGCCCACCATGGAATCCACAGAACGTCACTCAGCTTCCCAATCCGAAGGACTGCAGCAGCTTCTACAAGTGTGACGAGAACGGCGTTGCCTGGCTTATTCCATGCCCAGCCGGCCTAGAGTACAATGCAGAGCTGAGGGTGTGTGACTACCCAGAAAATGCTGGTTGCTCGACGTCGTCCTCACCAAGCAACCCTCCTGATGATACTCCTTCCGAGGGAGAGCAGGATGACGGAAATTCAGAGGGAGGCAGTGACATAAATCCACAACCGCCAACTGGAGATGCTCCCAGTTGCCCAGCATGGAATCCAGAGGACGTCACCCAGCTTCTTAATCCCAGTGATTGCAGCTCCTTCTACAAGTGTGACGAGAATGGTGTGGCTTGGCTCATACCGTGCCCAGCTGGTCTTGAATACAATGCCAAGCTGAGAGTCTGTGATTATCCTGAAAGTGCTGGCTGCTCATCATCAGCTTCTCCAAGTAACCCATCTGGTGACGAATCCTCTGATGGCGACCAGAACAACGGAAATGCTGACTCTAGTAACGGTGAAAGCCCACAGCAACCAGACGGAGATGCTCCCACCTGTCCACCTTGGAATCCAGACGACGTCACCCAGCTGCCTAACCCCAGTGACTGTAACAGCTTCTACAAGTGCGACGAGAACGGTGTAGCCTGGTTGATCCCGTGCCCAGCTGGTCTGCAGTACAACGCCGAGCTGAGGGTGTGTGATTACCCTGGACATGCTGGTTGTTCTGTCTAGGTTTATCAAGGACTGCATTAAGAAGATGTCTGCTAGATCTGCAATATTTGTTCCGTTTGCTTGTTTACATGAATATTTGAGATTGTTGGTTTATCTGCGTTGTCCAGTTTTAATCGAAAACTACATGTAATAATAATATTAATTTATTACTTTTTTATATAATTTTAACCATGAAAATACTGTTGCGTCGAGATGTCAGAATAAATATCATCTTACGTATATCCCTGTTTTGTCTTTTATTAAATGCCGGAAACTGTGTGTCTACTGTCACCGTTATAATAACGCCTGTAAGATGATTACATGTCATCAGTTGGGCGTATTACACGTTAATCCTAAAAACTGAAACTACGAAGAAACGTGTAATGAGAGAAAGATCATTTACTTTAGGAAACAGTCGTTTACATCAGTGTTCTGATTATTCTGTACTGCCTTTAAAAATATTGTATTACTTCATTTTATAAATTCAAAAGACTTTTACTAGGTGCAGATTTTTCCATTCGACAGGAAACTGAAATCAGTTTTAAATAAGGCATTTCTTTAATATACGGTCATTCTCGGCCGGAGATATTGCAAGTATTAAAATATTCCTGCATATTGCAACATGAACGAATTAAGTTATTGGAGTAATTCAAAGTTCCGCCCGTGTGTACGGGGATTTTCTTCAATTGGCGTTGCAACACACACCATAGCTATGAATAATTTATACGTCAGAGCGATTCGTGTGACAGTATCCTAAATACTTACACTGGTCAAAGAAAACAGATATGTTAGAGTGTGTTGTGATGCTGAAAACACTTAGTTCGGCTCTAATTTCTTTCCCCTGTCCATATTTTTAAAAAAGTCTGGATTTCACCTCCCTCATCCACCTTACTGTGCTCGTATAACCGAAAACTCTCAGGTTCTGTTCCACTTATACATCAACTTATGAATTTATTCTTTTTGTTTGTTGATGCTGAGTTGCGCCGAAAAGAGTGATTTGGAATAGTGAAGGACGCTATACTCTATTGAAATCGGATGTAATGGGTTTTACTTGGCGTATACCTGGTGTCGTTCGAACAATGAAGTACGGATTAGTTGGTGTTAAGGTATGGGGGTGTTTTCAAGACCAAATTATGGCCCCATTATTGCACTTAAGAAGACGTTAAGTGCGTAAATATATGAACACTTTTCCCTGCATTATGTACAGCGTACGCTAGAGGAACGCTTCCAAGAGGCAATAGTCTGCAGGAAATAACATTTCTGAAACGGCCTGGTGTGCCCAGAGTCCTACCTTAAGGGGCGGACGCCTTTGGGATGAGTTCGAAATTCGACACCGCTCCACACCCTAGAAGCCAACTTTTGAACCTTCTGTGGTTTCCGCCCTTGCTGTTTTTCTTCACAAATGCACCTCACTGAATGCGTCAAAAACAGAGTTAAAGCTTTTCAAAAGATGGAGGGTGGACAAATACTCATTAATAAATATTGTTAAACTTCATAAAAAATTACTCCCTTACAACCCCGGGTACTTACCACTCACAACGATTGCTGCATCACAAATATTTTACTGTACACTCATGTTAAGAAAAAACAGAACAGCTTGTACGACTACAGATGGGACGTTCATATTCACAGGACACGTACGTTAGTACGTTCTGCAGAAATGATCAACATTTCAGTCACCTCGGTTCATCACGTGTTCTGATTTGATCGATTATATTATTTACGAATTTTTTAAACTTAATAACACAATCCAGCAAATCAGAGTAGTTGAGCATAATAAAAACACGCGGAAACACACGTGAACTTAATAGCTAACTATCATTGTCATTCAAGTAAAACTCCTGTTTCTTGAAACAAATGTAACTTCCCAAGAACAAGGGAGATTGATGAAGGAACATACTATACATTCGCTTTTAGACGTAACGCTACCGGTACACAATGGATGTCAGGAAGATGCCTGGCCGAGTCGGATGTCTGGTCTCCGCCTGGTGTAAGATAAGCGTCCGGCCGCACCGCAGCTTTCCACCCAGAAGCAACAGACTTTCATGGCATCCATGCAGTCCACATTGTACACCAGGAGAGTAAATATTCTTGGTACTTTGCGAGCGGTCTGTCTAAGGAGTATAGGAGAAGCTGTTGATTCAAAGAGGTTCTCAGAGTGCAGTTTTTTCAGGTAGAGATACGCTTCTTATGAATACCTTTTAGAATATCGGTGGGGCCCTCTGTACTTAGAAGTGTGGCACCGATTTCCGATTCAGCCACACATTATCAATATGGAATGAAATTTGACGCCGGTTGGTGAGAGGGTGTGGCGAGGGAAGGGGGTGGGGAGCGGGATGAGTCGACAGAGCACAGCACATGCACTTTTCCCAGAAAGGGAATTTCAGCTACAATAAAGTTAGTCTGTGGTGTTTCTCTCCTTGCGTAAGAAACGTGGTGAGTACAAAATATTTAACAAGAATGTGGAACAATAATATGTTTGACCAGAGAGCCGGTTCTAGGCACTGCAGTCTGGAACCGCGAGACCACTACGGTCTCAGGTTCGAATCCTGCCTCGGGCATGGATGTGTGTGATGTCCTTAGGTTAGTTAGGTTTAACTAGTTCTAAGTTCTAGGGGACTAATGACCTCAGAAGTTGAGTCCCATAGTGCTCAGAGCCATTTGAACCATTTGATTGACCAGAAGAATAATATGAGGTAGCTAATCAAGCGTATGACCTCGTCCAGACGCAGAACGGACATTTTCTGATTGTCGTCTGAGTGTCAGCTGTTTCTGCGTCGCTCTACACCCAGAGTCGGCCGCTGCCAAAGATAGACGCACCTCCTATTGCATCCGCGACGGTCCCAGGCGCACATGCTCCTAGCCGTCTGCAGCGCGTCTTCCTCCACGCCGATAGCAGCTTGACCAGAGCCAGGTAAGTGCACTACAGATCTCTCGCCAAAGTCTGCCAGCAGGTCCATTTGTCTCACAGACACCACAATTAAAAACCTTCTAACGACTCAGAGAATCTACACTTCGGAATTAAATGATAATTTTTTGGAAACCCAATAATTGTGTCAGTTCCGACGCATAAGCCTGAAATTTGGCTCGAAAGTGCCTACAATCTTCTTCTGTAATGATGAAAAAGCGTGGCGACCTGTGACGTCACTCCCAAGTTGGACGACGCTTCAAAATGGTTCAAATGGCTCTGAGCACTATGGGACTTAACATCTATGGTCATCAGTCCCCTAGAACTTAGAACTACTTAAACCTAACTAACCTAAGGACAGCACACAACACCCAGCCATCACGAGGCAGAGAAAATCCCTGACCCCGCCGGGAATCGAACCCGGGAACCCGGGCGTGGGAAGCGAGAACGCTACCGCACGACCACGAGATGCGGGCGACGACGCTTCAGACACATGCGGAAAAGTGATCAGAGCTCAGAAGTTCATGTGACCTGTCAAGTGGATTAATGATGTCACATTGGCACGAAATGTCACCACAGTTCAGCCCAGCTCCACCGTGGACGTGTCACGCAATGGGAAGGCCGACACAGCCCCTCCTACCCACATTTCACCACTTCTTTTGTCGCCTCTGCTGTGGAGGTAACGACCGCGACGTCCTCCGTTGAAACAACACGGTTTTCTTATGCACTGCCGAGGCAAAGGTTTCAGCCGAACCACTGCTCAAGAACGAAACGAGGAAGCCTCAGTAGGCCACATAAAGGGCGTAAATGAACCAACTTCTTTCCTTAGGATCTTGATTCTCACACATTTCATGGTCGAAAACGACAGTTGGCTGTGGAATGAGCAACTTTTGACACTGCTGACACCCTCGGATGTTTCAACCCTTTTCTGTGGATACTGTGGAACTTCATCCCCAATGAACTTGATCACACTCCTCTGGAGTGCAGTGTTACCGAAATTTTTGCTCTCGTGTGTACGATGGAGACACTAGCGACCGTTCTAAACTATTCGAAGAAGGGTCTTTATGCTTCTTCAGTGCTCCTTTTTCACGCACTCCCGTTGCGTTATCACAAGGAGGGGTAAAGCGGGGAGGTGCGATATTGACACATGAAGGAACAAAACGCAAAGGGTCCCTCTAAGATCCCCCACCCCTTCCCAGTTCGGCAAAACTCTCAGCGGCACCCGACTACATTTAATGAGAATTTTAAAAACATGCCTTTACAGAGAAATCAGCGAAGTAGTCCGAGGCGCATGCAGGTAGGCAAACACTAGAAATACCTCCAAGGCCAGTGGAATACCAGCATGCGCCTAGCAGATTTTTATAGGTTTTCAAGGATACTTTGCTGCTTCGGATAGCGTCCAAATTTCGTCGAATGGTTTCGGCCGATCCCTAGTGGCTTCACCCAGAACACGAGATCGAATACTGAGGTCTCACAGTACCCTGAAGAGGTGAGATCACATTCAGTGGAGTTGCAGCCCCATGATGGCCGTCGAGAAAGGTTGGGTTTCCCCGGAGATGTTAACCATGTCGAAAGAAGTCAAGAACGTCGTCCTTTTGCTCATCACACTTCGAACTGTCGTTTACGGTCGCGAAATGTGTGGAAATCACCGAACCAGGGAAAGGGATCGTTGCATTGGTGCCCTTTATGCCACCTCGTGAAGCCTTGTTGTTTCCATTCTGTCTGAAAACTTTTTCTAGGCCACTCATAAAAAACAGCACTATTACGACGTTGCGCGTCGCGGTCCTGACTCCCACCGCAAAGGCACCAAAAGGAGGAGAGAAATGTGGGTACGATGAGCTTTCACGAACTCCCTACCGTCTGACACGTTCACGATAGCGTTAGGCAGAATTGTGGTGAAATTTGGTACAAATGTGACATCATTAACCCACTTTACACGTCACGTGAACTACTCTAACATTTTATTCCCGAATCTGTCGAAAGCTTGCTGTTTGAAGCCTTGTGGAGCCTGAGCATGAACTATGTAAGCTTTCAGCTCTGTCCATACTGTTGACAGCCCTCTATGTAGGTCTCCTGTTGTCCTTCCTGGTAGATCTTCACAAACTATCTTCAGCCAAGGCTCCTCGCAGCTGTGAGAGCACTGCCGATCAGACCGCTCTGCTTCAGGCGACCTCTGGGCAAACAGGGACAAACAACAGCTGGACACGACCATCATTGTGGATGAGCATTCAGCGCGCTGTAATTCCCGACACAGTTCCTTACGTCATCAAGACTACAATTTCTGGAAGAATGGTGTGACGATTGATCCTCTTAATCGAATAAAGCGACAGTGTGTGTACTGGTTTACTACTTCCACAAGTTACTGGCGGAAGACAGACTGTCACGAGGTAACGAAATGTGCTCAGAAACTGATTTTTCCGTACTGTCATACCGAAAGACCTCTAGTCTCTCTAAATAAATAAGAAGGCTTGTATAAGTTTTATCAGATTTCTAGGAAACTAATTGATTTATGGTAATACTATCGGCAAACACGATGAATTGCCTTATGAGGATATCAGTAGTAATGTCTCAAGTTGATAGTAGAGTATACGAAATTTCGGAGCCTTTAGACTTGGCTAGTTCGGCGACAGTTGAGCAGTACGTAAAATGGTATGTTTCAGACGACTAATGGCCGTTCTTTCTGGTTAGAGAGTACCACACACATTCGAATTCACAAGTGTAACTCATATTGTCGAATCCTCTTGCTGGTTTGGCTCCTCGATAACATGTTCCCTCAAAATGGAGACAGCATTTCCGTCAATCAATCACACCATGCGACATGTAAGGTGCTCGGATAGGTCACTGTTGTTACGACATTTTACCCGAAAAATACAGTTGCTCAGTAATCATCCTTCTTTAAGCACGACAGAAAAAGACATTCTTCTTTCCGACTCAGGTAAACATAGCGCATGTGTTTCAATAAGGACACTGTATAACCCTTCTAGATTATTTAAAGTTCCCTGCTGTCTCTCGCTCTCTCTCTCTCTCTCTCTCTCTCTCTCTCTCTCTCTCTCTCTCTCTCTCTCTTAATTTTGAGTCATCAGACTTCTAACTAGTTTGATGCAGCCCGCCATTAAATATTCTCCTGTGCCAACCTCTTAATCCAAGAGTAGCAATTGCAACCTACGTCCTCAGTTATTTGCTGGATATCCCTCTGGTACCAGGGAAGTTATTCCGGGATGTCGTAGCAGATGTCCTATCATCCTGTCACTTCTTCTTTTCAGTGTTTTCGATATATTCCTTTCCTCGCCAATTCTGCAGAGAACCTCCTCATTCCTTTTCTTAGCAACTGATCTAACTTTCAACATTCTTCAGTCACACCACACATCTAATGCTTTGATTCTCTTCTGCTCAGTTTTCCCACAGTCCATATTGCACTAGCATACAATGCTGTGCTCCTAACTTCCCAGAAACATCTTCCTCAGATTAATGCCGGTGGTTGATACTAACATATTTTTCTTGCCCAGATGCCGTTTTTGCCAGTGCTAGTATACTTTTGATGTCCTCCTTGCTCCGTTCGTTATTATTTTGCTGCGTAGGGAGTAGAATTCCTTAACTTTATCTACTTCGTGGTCACCAATTCTGATGTCAAGTTTCTCGCTGTTCTCATTTCCGTTACTTCTCACAACTTGTCTTTAATCCGTATTGTGCAGTCATTACACCATTCATTCCATTCAGTAAATGCTGTAGTTCTTCTTTACTTTCACAGGATATTAATGTTATTAGCGAATCTTATTACTGATATCCTTTAGCTTTGTCTTTTAATTCCTCTCTTGAACCTTTCTTTTATTTTTCCTCACTGTTTCTTCGATGTGTAGACTGTACAACAGTGGCGAAGACTACATTCCTTTTTAATCCAAGCACTTGGTTCTTGATCTTCAACTGTTACTGTTCCCCCTTGCTTCTTGTACATATTGTATCTTAATCCTCTTTTCGTTTAGCTTATTCCTATTTCCCTCATAATTTCGAACATGTGGCACCATTTGACATTGTCAGAGGCTCTCTGCTGATCGACATATCGTCAGAACTGTCTCTCTGGTGCCTCTACCTTTCCTAACGCCAAACTGACCGTCACCTAACAGATCCTCAATTTTCTTTTCCATTCTTTTTATAAAAGCGATTATGTGTACATGTCCATATAACCCATTCTTAGTCATGGAAGTGATCTGGATTGGAAAGGAGTGGAGGTATTAGGCACACCAGACCACTGTTTGCAGCATCACATTCCTATAGAGAAATTACGATGGAACTTCTTCGCCTCCACAGATAAGCTAGCCATATTACAATAAGGAGATGTCATCGCCTTGTTTTATTTGAAGTAGGAACTGACCTTTTTGAGGACAATGTGGGGAAAGGCAGTTCAGAAGTATCCCTTGTGAGGCAAACTGAGGAGCTACTTGATTGAGAAGTAGCATCTCTGGTCTCGTAAACTGATATAAGAACGGGAGAGCGGTGTGCTGCCACATGCCCCTCCGTATCCGCTGAGGATGACACGGCGACCGATAGGTATCTTTGGGCCTTCATGGCTTGTTCGAACGGAGTTTAGTTTAGATTTTTATGATGACTATGTGTTATATTTGTGGATGAATGTGTCTTTGATATCTGCAGATCAGAGGCTGAGTGAACGGATCACGGAGACAAGGAATGGTAAATCAAAAAAATTTAGGAAGAATGTGCTGCCTGATATAATGGTGGCAACGTAATGCTGTGGAGATGTGAGGTTTATGTTAGGGCGTATTCTAGGTTTTATAAAGGCACATTTGCATGCCGTGCGTGAGTTTCCTCGGAAACGCGAAATCTTAATTAAATAATTAATCTCTGACAAATAAATAAAGCCTATGGCACAGAACTGCAGCGCTATGCCGCTGGTAAAACAAAATACAATTATGACACTCTTATGTTTCATTAACAAGAATGAGGTCATGTACAGTAACTGGTGCGTGAAGCACGTCTATTTTATTAACTGGCACACCGCCATATTTGATGTTATATAAGAACACTGCGAGTTGCAATCTTACTAGGCACTCGATTCTGTAAAGAATTTATATTTGTGAAAGTAAGTAGAGTTATTTAACTGTAGGCTTTTTCGTTGAATATATCTGATTTAATTAACTGTGTAAACTTTTTATGTTTAGTAGACAGTCACCTCTGTACGACGTATTGACATGGCTGGCAAATTATTCTAATACTGAGATTTAGATTTGAGTCCGCACCTACCGCAGCAGTCTTTGGAAACGATTTAAATACGAAGTCCGATTATTTGAATCACATTTCACGGTCAACTACGAATAACATTGCATTTACGAAAAAGCCATTGTCAAGCGTCTAATACCAAATAATTAAACGTGCACGATTCAGATAAGCAAATATTAATTACATTCAATCACTATCATACATATACAATAATTAATATTTTATTTTATTTATTTATTTATTTTTTTATAGTTTACAGCATATAAGTGCCATTTGAATTAATGACGTAATTGTTAAACGTTCAAGGAAGAGTTGGCAGGCGCAAAGATAAGCCCTTAATAAATAAAACGTGGTCTCGAACGAAGACTTAGCGTTCCCGACGTGAGATATGACTGTAAAATACTTCGGGTACAGATATTTCAAAAACTACGTAACATACATTGTCTGATCTAAGGTGTCCGGGCATTTATTAGTGAACATTAGTAAGGAGTGTGTCCACCAGTCACTTTTATGACGGCTTCAACACTTTTTGGGACGCTTTAAACTAGGTGTTCGAATCTCTGTTGAGAAATAGCAGCATTTTCTTCCTCAGGAACTGAAACCAAAGAAGGTTTTGATATCCACTACTATCGCTCCTTACACCATCTCAAGCGCACTTAGTATTGACTAAAGTATTGTGTCGTTTATGAGCAGCTGGTTGACCATTGTACTGCATTCTTTTTAACTCCCTGCGCTGAGTCAACGTGCTGATTTCCTACGAATTTTTACAAAGGCATTTGACAAAACTTTGACTGTGTCTATTCGGCACTACGTGAGGTCTTACTATTGCTTTGGCTCTTCCCATGCGTTTCCAAAACACAATCACGTCACCAACATTCGACTTGGACAGTTTTCAGTGGGTTGCTGATGGATTTGTCAGTGATCTGACATCCAATGACTGGATGTCCACGTTTTCTTGTCACTGCACTCTCCTGATAGAAGCATTCTGTTACGGCTTCTCTAATGGCAACACAACACTCCCCGCCTCGTTTTGTACTGACACGGCTCCGCCTGACGTCACATCTACTGGTCAATTCCACATTAGGCAGATGTGCCCAAATACTTTTGATCAGACAGCGTAATACCGTCATCGTTATGCCTTTACCTTGTACTGCACGAAGTATACGAATACAAGAATCGCATTAAGAATGACGCTAAAACTGATGTAGATTAATCTTTTAAAGATGGCGTCATACATGACCTAATATGTTATGTCCGTGCAGCAAAATTTGCAATAGGCCAATACTTGTAACAGAATAACTTGACTAACAGAGTTTGTTTAGTTGCAGGGTCGCTACAAAAAAACTTAGCCATCCCACCACTTGGACGGATTTCTTTTATGTTCAGTCTTGTTGCTTTCAAGGTATCTAGAAGCAATGAATACTTCTCGTAGCTAGAAACTTCTCCAACAGTTCTCATTATACATGCAAATTATAACTGATTTTCCAAGTGGAGAGGACAGAACGTTTTCATATTCGCTGCTGCCCCGTCGGTTTATTATCTACATATTTCCAAGACCGCTTGAAGCGAGGTCATCTTTGTAACAAACTCGTCGTGATGAAATAAACAGAACTGTAGTATTCATCAGAAAGCTGTTATGTCCAACATCACTAGTAGCAGTAAACGAATTTTCAGCTATGTATATTTAGTTGCTGTGCATGGTGTCTGGCCTGTACGCTACACAACTCTACGTAGTTTCCGCCCCGCTAGCTGCAGGGTCATCGCGACAGACTACTAAGTGAAGGGGTCCTGGTTGTACTCCCGGCCGTGCCGGAGCATTTCTCCGCTCGTTGTCCGGGTGTTGTGTTGTCTACAACCGTTATAACCAATACCAGAGTACTGCTTTATCTTAATGAATGTCATGAATTGTCAAATCACACTGTCGTATTTTTCATTGTTGAGATGGCTGTATAGGCACGTCCTACAAGCCAATATTTGAGAAAAAGGAGTAAAAAATAAAAACCTTTATGTAAACACAGCACACTAGATGAGATGGTCCGCACGAAATGAGCCAATTAACGAACGTATATTAACTTTCTGTGCAAAAATATTACTCACCGTTGCCAGATACGCTATGTGATCAAAAGCATCCAGGCACCCCCAAATAAATACGTTTTTCATATTAGGTGCATTGTGCTGTCACCTACTGACAGGTAATCCACATTAGCGACCTCAGTAGTCATTAGAGATCGTGAGAGAGTAGAATGGAGCGCTCCGCGGAACTCAAGGACTTCGAACGTGGTCAGATCATTGGGTGTCACTTGTGTCATACGTCTGTACGCGAGATTTCCACACTCCTAAACGTCCCAAGGCCCACTGCTTCCGATGTGATAATGAAATGGAAACGTGAAGGGACGCGTACAGCACAAAAGCGTAAAGGCCGATCTCGTCTGTTGGCTGAGAGAGACCGCCTAAGTACAAGAGGGTCGTAATGGTTAATAGGCAGGCACCTATCCAGACCATCACACAGAAATTCCAAACTGCATCAGCTTCCAATGCAAGTACTATTGTAGTGCTACAACGATGAAAATTAATATTACGACGATGTCAAACCTTATTTTCATGATTTAAAGAAGTATTCATGATATTAAAAATGTAAGTATAATTTTATTATTTTAATTTTTGTGCTCAGTGTGTCAAATACTTTCTAGTGCACGGAATAAATTAGCATTGTTTGTACTACGAAACTATATATGATTGTTAAGGGTTAAGCATGTAATAATTCGATGTAAGACATTTTGTTGAGTCTGAATTTTGTTCTCGTACTGGTCGGTAGAGAAGGAAAAGTTCCTTAACCGATGTGAAGGTATAAAGGCTGTAAAAAGGAGAGAGAGAGAGAAGGTAAATACAAGTTATTCAAAACAAATATCTCTGAAGTGTAGCGACTTGTGATTTCCTACAACTAAAAATTGCAAGGTCTAATCTGAGCCTGTCCTGAATAACAGCGAAGAACATTTATGTTATCATATATTTTCTTCGTTTGATCACGGTTGTGATTCGCATGTTTCTCTTTGTTACGCGACGTGTTACGAATATTTTCATTATACGCGCTAAAGTGCACACAGCTTTAATCGAACCTGCGTCTTTCGGAAACGATAACTTTTAATCAGTAAAATTAAGCGAATACCGTCTAAATCGCAACCGTGATCGCAAAAGTGTTTCCTGGACCAAATAATTTTTATAAAATGTGTATTCTCCAAAGCGAGCAGCATTGCACTATCGCTGACTCGCAACAATCGAAAGAGTAAAAACAGTGCTTAAATAAAATTGCCACCTTTTAATAGTTATTATTATTCCATTATTTAATGAATAGCAATTCAGCGGCTATCCAATCTAATAATTATTATCCCATTAATCAATAAATAGCAATCCAGTGGCTATCCAATCAATAATCAGAGAGAGTAATAGTGGCAACCGATTGACAGGACTAGCTTATATGTGTGTGCAAATGTGTGTTTTCATTATAAAATTTTGAGTGTATTCTCTTAGGAAGTTATAAGAGTCAATTATATTTAAATAACTGCGAGAAGGATCATTAAAATACAGCATCAAGTGTTTTCAGTAGAGGTTAACTGAACGAGATTGGAATTGAATTATAATCAAACGAAAGTGAACATTTACAGTACTGATTCCTATCTGGTGCAGTGTAGTTATTATTTTATGTTTTGTGTGACGGAATAATTGACGCGTTGCGTGTGACGTTTTCCCGATTAGACTTGCACCCAGACATTTGCAAACATGGCGAAAACAGTGCGACGTGTAAGAAAAGCTACACAGCAGGAAGTAACTGTAGAACATTCAGAGGAGGAAGTAATAACTAGTGACGTAGAAATTGATAAATTTTTTCAGATCAGACACAGGATATAGAACAGGACACTAATATTAAAGTCAGTGATCCATCTGCTGTAGAACACTCAGGCAGAATACAGACAGTAGTTCAAGTGCATACTGAAGCAGAACCACCAGAAACACCAGTTACAGTCGATTTACCACCGGTAGAGCCAACACAAACAGTAATGGATCCATTTTCTCTCTTAATGATGAAAATGGAATAAATATTTAAATTCCAGGAACAATCACAGATACAGCGTGAACAAGAAACTGCTAAACAGCTTCCGACTGAGATTAATAATAATTTAGATAAACGTATTAACAGAGTAGATGAACGGATTAGGACCTTGGATGGACGCATCAGTCAATTAGACGAGCGTACGCAGTTAAGCTTTTCACAGTTCTCAAAAGAGATAGATCAAAAGCTTGAAAACCGGTTAAAAGAACACGATCGCCAGCTGCGACAGCAAATAGATGCTCAGTTGTCTGCTATACAGAACATCATTTCAAGTACGCAACAAACATACCATGACTTACCACAGAATGTAAAGCAAGTAACCCAGGATGTGGACAAATTACAACAAACACACACTTCTTTGGAAGCAGAAATACGCAACATTAGTACACGTATAGAAAACCTTACGGTTGATAACCAAAACGTAATAGAACAAAAATGCAAAGAACAAGAAGAACGCGTTGTGACCACATTCACACATGGCTAAATGACAAAGACAAACAAATTAGTACTGTTATACAGAAGGAACTAACTGTGATGTTACAACGAGCAGTAACACAACTGATACATAAAAACAACACAAAGATTCATGAACTCCAGACTGAATTACAAAACGTTCAGAAAGTGCTTAATGAAACTCGTATGCAAACATCTCTTAACAGTTCACCGGAGTGTGTCAGTATCACAGAAACACACCCTGATCATTATGAAACGCCTTTAACTGACAGTAGGGGGCAGACGGGCAATAATTTCAATCCAACACGTGGAGTAACATCCGTTTATCAAGGCCATACACAATCATTGCTGACTCAGGATGCTTTAGTAAAGAATTCACAGTTTCAGAAGTTTACCAATGATAAGAACGGACCCCATCCAATTGTGTTTATCGAAGGAATCCGCAGAATAATGCCAAAAAGTTGGAACCAAAGGGAGAAAAATGCCTTTACCATTACCCATACTCAAGGTGAGCCAGCGTTGTTCGCGACACAGAAAGCTGAACAGTGCAGCTCCTTCGATGAATTTGAACAAGCTTTTCTAAACAAGTATTGGTCGCGTGGAGTGCAAGAACGATTAAGAAAAGAAGTTTATAGTGCTGAACCATTTAATAGAAAAGGCGATACTTTGCAGAAATATTTCGAAAAGTATCTGGACAAAGTGAAATATTTATCCACACCAATTCCTGAGTGTGATGTTTTAAAGATATTAAAGGAGAAGTTACCGCGTGATCTAAAGGAGAAATTGTTTCACATTCCTGAAGACAACGTGGAACATTTTCTATCTGTACTGGACTCTTTAGATTTGGTTATCGAAGAGGACAGACACCATTATGGGAATAATTCGTCGAATAATGGTAATGGTAATGGCAACAGGCGAAACCACAAGAACAATAGTAATAGAAACACCTACTATGGGAATCAAAATCATTGGAATAGTCCGACTTACTCAGGATGGCAGAACCATAATATGAAAACAAATGGACAGTACGGTAGTGCACCGAATAACAATTATCATCCACAGAACAATAGTGGACAAAACAATAACGGAAACTTTTCAAAGAAACGAAAACGAGATTTTAGAGCTAACGCCAATTACAATAACGGTAATTTTTCAAATAATCAGCAAAACATGCAACCACCACATAACTGATCAACACAGAATTATGCACAACAGCAACGGCAGCAGCCTAGGCCACCGCAATATCACAACAACAATCATGTACAACCCCCGTACAATACAAATATGTCAAATAACATGCAGCAGCATATGAATGCGCAGCCATGGCAACCACCGAATCAAAATATCAAGATCATTGAGGTAAGTGAACCGCAACCATCAACCGGTACCGGTCAGTCAAACTAGATGCGACGACATTCTGTTCCCGTGTGTCAGTCGCAGGGTGTCTAGGGGGCACTTGCATGAATGATGTTAGTAATAACGAGCAACCAAGCGTGCAGACAACCAGCTGTAGTAACAATGACAATGTGTGTCGCATAGAATCAGCAGCGATCGAGTCGAACGACGCAATAGATGCAGTGTGTAGGAATAATTCTGGTTCAAATGGCTCTGAGCACTATGGGACTCAACTGCTGAGGTCATTAGTCCCCTAGAACTTAGAACTAGTTAAACCTAACTAACCTAAGGACATCACAAACATCCATGCTCGAGGCAGGATTCGAACCTGCGACCGTAGCGGTCTTGCGGTTCCAGACTGCAGCGCCTTTAACCGCACGGCCACTTCGGCCGGCGAATAATTCTGTTGATGTTGCTCAGCAACGTAGTTCAACTATGCAGATGTTAAGATATAATGACGGAGTCGATATACCAGAGGAATTATGTCAAGATTTTCTGAAGAAGTGTAATTTGTTTGAACGGGAAATTGTACAAGCAGCTATAGTTTGTGATATTTATGGTATTCAAACAACGGTGATTTTTGATACTGGAGCATCTGTTTCTGTGCTGAACGAATCGTTCTTTCTTCACTTAAAGAAGATTAGAAAGATTCCGGTTTTTCCAGTCACTAATTGTCGAGTTACAGGAGCCATTAGTCAGAAAGCCCAACTAGTTCGGGAACAGACACGGATTTGTATTAATTTTGGAATGGGAGCCAAAGAGTGCACCTTCCTTATTGTAAAGAATTTAGCCATGAACTGTCTCCTCGGATTAGATATTTTGCGAGAGACGGAAACTATAATCGATCTCGCAAAGGGTGAATGTAGCATGTGTTTCGGTGACACGAGAGTCAGGTTAGACTTGGTAAAGACCAAAGAATTGCATGGCAAATATTGTCAAATTTTAAAGATAGAACCGATTGGCGCACATTTATGGCGGCTTCAAGATAGTTTGAGTTGCAGTACATTCCCGGTCATGGAAGACGTGAAGGACGAGGAGAATATCGACCTCTCTGAACTAGTAGAAAAAGTGCAACAATCCTCTGGTCTTGACAGTCTGCAACAAAAGCAGTTATTAGACACACTTACTAATTATCGTAAAGTATTTTTGAAAAAACCTGGACTAATTAAAGGTTACGTGTACGACATGCAAGTGTCTCCCCATGAAATTTACTGTCATCAAACGTACTCAATACCTAGGGTGAAAAGTGAAGCAGTAACAAAAGAAATTAGACGAATGCTGGAATGGGGAATTATTGAGACCTAGACTCTCAGAATACCTATTAGTTGTAAGAAAATTTCAGCTCCAGTTCGACGAAGAAGAGGACGCCGAGATGCAGCAAGGAGAAGAGGAATTGCTTCAAGATGATTCCACCCTAAGACACTTAATCAAACATAATACAAACTTATTGAGATTTAGTAAACTTTCAGGAACTTACGCGTGTGAAACTACGAACAGTGAACAGATCTGCATATTTCACACAACAGTAGGATATAGTGACTATAGAAAATAAACGTTTCATTTTGTTGATTGTTAACTATTTTGAACTCACTAGGGTGAGCAGGTTATATTCTTTTTTTTTTTTTTTTCTTTCAGACTGTGTACAGGATACACTTACAACATGTAAAGTTTACGCGAGTTACGTATAGATTTAACAAATTTTCCACCGTAAGTTAGTGTTCGGACTTGCATGAGCTCTAAACCAGGTCGAACAAGATGTTTTCCATGACTGAACAGATCATTACACAGACAAACATATACAGACTTGTGTTTATCACTGCACAATTCCTTGTAAGTACAGGAGCACCTTTTCGAGAAAATATATGACTTAGGATTTGCTTTTATATTGTAAATGACTACAATTATGTACTTCATTTGATATGTACAATCATTCAGTTATTTATTATTATGTAACTAGACTGTGTAAAGACATTCTTATGGGTAGCACAAGGACTTTACTTTTTCAGACTTGATAACTGTAATCAAGTGACAATCGAAAGAGTAAAAACAGTGCTTAAATAAAATTGCCACTTTTTAATAATTATTATTATCCCATTAAATAAATAAATAGCAATTCCGTGGCTATCCAGTCAACAACCAGAGAGGGCAATTCACTATGACAGTTAGGCGGGAGGCGAGAAAACTTAGATTTCATGGTCGAGCAGCTACTCATAAACCCAACATCACGCCGGCAAATGCCAAACGACGCCTCGCTTGTTGTAAGGAGCGTAAACATTGGAGGACTGAACAGTGGAAAAACGTTGTGTGGAGCGACGAATCACGGTACACAATGTGGCGATCCGATGGCAGGGTGTGGGTATGGCGAATGCCCGGTGAACGTCGTCCGCCAGCGTGTGTAGTCCCAACAGCAAAATTCGGAGGCGGTGGATTAATGGTGTCGTCGTGTTTTTCATGGAGGGGCTTGAACCCCTTGTTGTTTTGGGTGGCACTATCACAGCACCGGCCTACATTAATGTTTTAAGCACCTTCTCGCTTCCCACTGTTGAAGAGCAATTCGAGGATGGCGATTGCATCTCACAACACGATCGAGCACCTGTTCATAATGCACGGCCTGTGGCGGAGTGATTACACGACAATAACACCTCTGTTATGGACTGATCCGCACAGAGTCCTGACCTGAATCCTATAGAAAACCTTTGGGATGTTTTGGAACGCCGACTTCGTGCCAGGTCTCACCTACCGATACGTCTCCTCAGTGCAGCACTCCGTGAAGAAATAGCTGCCATTCCGCAAAAAACCATACAGCACCTGACTGAACGTATGCCTGGAGAGTGGAAGCTGTCATCAAGGTTAAGGTTGGGCCAACACCATATTGAATTCCAGCATTACAGATGGAGGGCGCCACGAACTTGTAAGTAATTTTCAGCCAGGTGTCCGTATCCTTTTCATCACATTGTGTATATGGCTCCATATTGAAAGTCCAACACGTTGATTAACACACTGAAGACAATCTAAAAATTATTTAGTGCGCCTTCCAAATTTGACTGTTATTCAGAACGGTCACTGGACAACAACTTGACACTTGTCACCGAACAGTCTGCTAAAAGCTCGTAAGCAGTGGCTAATTATTACGGTGGTGTATGAAGATGAAGTCAGCTGACGAAGAAGCGAATTCGGAGGCAACTGAGTTGGATACGAACTGCTTTGTTAGCTGACGAACTGCAAATGTGAACTGGATCAGTGTGGCCGCATGTAGCATGTTATGTCTCTTACATCTGCTGTTTCGTATATATTGTTCTGAGGATTTGCCGAAGTAATAAAATTATGAATTCCGTTTTGTATGGGTAACGTAAACAGGGAACTGAATAGGAGTCCTATTACTTCTTGCGGCAAACGGCAGACATGGTACAAGTACCCTGCTAACATTTAGCCAAAGATGTTGATCCATAGACAGTAGTCCTGTACACCAGCATTGAAACTTCCTGGCGGATTAAAACTGTGTGCCGGACCGAGACTCGAACTCGGGACCTTTGCCTTTTGCAATCAAGTGCTCTACCATCTGAGCTACCCAAGCACGACACAAGACCCGTTCTCACAGCTTCACTTCCGTCAGTACCTACAGTTTTAATCTGCCAGGAAGTTTCATATCAGAGCACACTCCGCTGCAAAGTGAAAATTTCATTCTGGAAACATTACCCAGGCTGTGGCTAAGCCATGTCTCCGCAATATCCTTTCTTTCAGGAGTGCTAGTTCTGTAAGTTTCGCAGGAGAGCTTCTGTGAAATTTAGAAGGTAGGGACGAGGTACTATTGGAAGTGAAGCTGGGAGGACGGGCCGTGAGTCATGCTTGAGTAGCTCAGTTGGTAGAGCACTTGCCCGCGAAAGGCAAAGTTTCAGTGTTCGAGTCTCGGTCCCGCACACAGTTTTAATCTGCCAGGAAGTTTCACATCAGCGCACACTCCGCTGCAGAGTGACAAGTTCATTCGACACCAACATTCTCCTCAACGCCTCATTTCATCTGTTAAAATGTGCAGCAGGCTATTCCAGCGACCTGCAACAGGGAATCATTCACGGCAAGAACAAGCGGTCCCGACAGATCTCGCATAGGTCGCCCTAGGACCATGGAGATTGGAAGGTGACGACTGGAAGGTGATACTGAAATAAGTGTACAATCCATTACAGCTCCTGAAAGCATGAACCAAACTCTTACGTGTATGTCTGCACGAGCACTCACTTTATCCAGAACTATCTCTGGGGCCAGAAAGCAACCGTGTCAGATTACAGAACTGACAATTATTTGTAAAATGGATGGCTGCAGATCCACAGTTCACAGCTGCAACTTTATCTAAGAATGAGTTGGGATTCACAAAGTGTGGGATACTACGTTACCACATTATTCAGGTACGAGGAGATGAAAGTGCAGCATCAGATTCGCTTCAGAGATAATCTAATTGTGAGCGACAATTTCCTAGGAATATACATTTTGTTGGATACGTTAATAATTGCTGTTTATCACCAAATTCTGCTAGGGATATTACACTTACTGCCCCTTCTCCCGCCCTATAATCTAAATAGAATTACACACGACCTAGCTGCTGTGTAGTGAAACTGAAGGATGTTTAGATTTTCAGAAACACGACGAAAACTGGTTACTCTCTGTCTGTAGTCAGCAAGGCCAACGATAGATTTAAAATATCTATATATCCAATAGCATTATCAACTATCACCCATCTCTGTTTTAGTCAAGACCAATTGTTAGCCTATCTTGAGCTAACTTGTTTTGTTAATTAGTTCAGATCTTACATGCAGTTGAATTTAATGTAAGTGCTGTCATTTATTGTTTTTGTGCTATGTGATATTGTGATAGTCTCTAATGATGGGTAAGTTTGTAACAAGAAAGAAGAGGAAAACCGATTCTAATTCGTCCTCTAGCTTCATGGCAAATGAATAGTATGTACGGACTACTATAATTGCCTAATTACGTATCTATAGCAGTTTAATTTTAGCAGTGAGTTCGTTAATTGGAAGCTGGAAGAACTTTGGTGCTGCAATATTTCAGCGTTTCGCATGGCAGCGGAGCGGTAACTATCATTCTAAACAACACAAAGTACACTTGAATTTGTCTGCCGCCCATAAATTGCGTCAATCAAGAAAAATATGGCCCAAACGGTGACGGTGGCATTTCCCTAAAAACTAAAATTGCTCGATATTATACCATTAATAGCCCAAACAGCAAAGTATCGCCTAATCTGGTCCCCCGGGAGGCATTCATTTATGAAAACCAGTTCTAATACGGGACGAAACGATGGAGAGGGGTTTGTGGAGAGCCGATGGGTTGTGTGCTGACAATACATTCTATGGTTCGTTCGCTTCTAAAAGATTTTTTCAGTTGGCTGCTTGGATTCGACCCAGTCGACTGCGCCCTGCATCCCTCCCTCTCCCTTTGAGCCAAAGTCTGTTTACGCTCTCGTATTACTATAATAACTGAAGCCAGCAAGTCCATGAGCAATTAAATCTTCAAAAATGTAAGTGAGCCGTGGTGGGCCTGGCGCCAGGGATATCTTTGACTTAGGGACTATCGATTCCCTCTGGCATAAGCTTGTCTTTGGAGACTGGGCCGGCTCAGGATATTTGGGGTAGTACCTAGTGGAAGGGGGACAACACCGTTGGGCACGGCACGCGGAAGTGCGCGTATCAGCGTTGGATAGACGACAGTGAGCACGGTGTGCCTGGGTACGGGGGGCAGTTAGCGCTTGATCGTACTGGCTTCAGTAACAGCGTAACAGCGGGCCGGCGCTGTGGCTTCTTGGCAACCGCGTGAAGCTAAGCATGTGCTCGCTTCCGTGAAGAAACACGCTGTTAACTGTCGGACTAAGCAACGTCTGGCGTCTTCGCCACATCGATCCAGCAGCTAGCATCAAGTTAAGATTGCCGTATGGTACCTTACAGGCCCACATAAGGTGCTCCATGTCATGTGATGCTTGGGTTTTAACGAATCAGTTTCGTTTGCATCATTACTGTACGTGATTCTGTTTAAAGGAATGAAATTAGTTTTAGTATTGTCAACTTTATCGAAGTTGTTTTCTGTGTAAGTTTGAGTATTAAGGTGCAGGAACGTTTGTTTGGTTCCTTGTCGCTTCTGATTTATGTTTCAGAGATCGGAAGCAGTGGGCCACCGAAGTGCAGAGCCTCCCCTTTCGAATTACTAGAGGGCGTACCGGGCGGTGGACTTCGCCTGAGCTCGCGTGTGCTGTTTGGTTCTGATTTCGGTGTTCTGAACGGGGTGGAAGTACAAATGGAGTCCACATTTTAATTCGAAGATAAGTACTCAGTCGCCTCCACCGTTGGTGGCCAAGACGTGGACTCAAAATCTCCGGCCTCTGTTATTATACAAGCAGCAGTTTTTTAAAGCTTGTGGTGGCTCTGCAAGGTTGCCCGGGTTCGGGTTAAATGTGTTAAATATTTGTCTTAACTGAAACCGTTTTTTAAAATTGCTTTACAAATCAGCCTTAGTGGCGTATGTCAATTTTGATAGCGAAATAATTGGGTTATTACTGATCAAACTGTCTATAACCTTGTAAAGTTGTTTGCTAATATCTCGCCCGGGGGGGGGGGGGTTCAATCTATGTAGAAATAATAATTATTGATTGCCTGGTTATTTGATGTAAAGTTTATTTTAAATCATTTACTTGGCCCTAGTGGCGATTTTTTTTAAGTTTGCAAATAGATTAATTCACTTGTGGTTTCATATAACAAGCAGTTTGTAAAATTTGCCTGAGTGGCGTGTTTTTAAATGTTTTCAAAGAGATAAATTGATTTGTGGTTTTATAACAAGTAGTTTGTAGAATTTGCCTGAGTGGCGTTTCTTAAAGAAATTATTATCTGATTTATGTGATTTATGGTTGTAATTCTCTTAATGATTTATCTATGATGCAAATAAATATGTTGAAATGAAATGGTCACTATATGGGTAAAGTCCTTCCAGTTCCTTTACAGTAAACGTTAAGGAATTTGTAGCTCAAAAAGAAATAACGTTCCAGTAAGCACAATCAAATGACTAAACACTCACTATTAAAGGAAAAAGATGCAGTTCCAGAATTCAATCTTTTATTGTGATGCATTTTATTTTATTTTAGGACAGTGTACAACAACCAGTTTTCCCAAATTCTCCAACGACTTCGGGTAGCTCTGAGTGTTGAACATCTGAGGTAGCAATCCCTGGTCTGAGGAGGCGAGGTGGTTTGAATCCATCTTCTGGCTACCTTGAAAATGATTTTCTGTGGTTTTTTATTTTCAGTTAAGGCAAATTCCGGGATTGGTCCCTTACTGCTGACTACAGACAGTGCTTTCCGAATACCTTTCGTGACAGATTGCAGTTCCCTTAAAGAGGCAGCGTCTCTGCTTAAATGAAAAGAGCTGCATCGAAGGTGAGCTGAGCACCTCTCCGGAGACTCCCGGCACTATATGCCGTATGTTAAATAAATGACAAGACAAGTTCCATTGCCGGCCGGTGTGGCCGAGCGGTTCTAGGCATCTACAGCAGCAAAGCGAGATAAAAAGGTAACTTTTGCAGTGTCACTTGAAAATAGCCCTAAGGCCGAAATTGCAATCGTAATAATAAATATTTCATATAGTCAACGGCGAGTATGATGTATTTTAAGAAACTTACAAAGATGTTTCTAGATGCAGTGTACAAAGATATTTACATGTCCTTCACAGATATGCTTCTGTACAGAAGGTATTTATTTTTACAGTATGGATTTGATCACACCATTTAACAGTAATGTCTATTTCTACGTCATACTACTTTCAGTACATTGTCGAAGCATCTGACGAAAATTAATTTTCAAGCTTTTCGTTTAGCATTTTGTCTTCCCGTTTCCTGTGATGTGTATATATCTCCAGTTCTTCTAACAAATCCATTTCACGCCCTTTGTTTAGTCGGTGGAGTACTTTGATAGTTTGCTCTACTTTTCCAAATGGGTGTCCTGTTACTGCACCGACTAAATAAAGGGAAACGAAATGGATTTGTTAGAAGAACAGGAGATATATACACATTACAGAAAATACGAAGACAAAATGCTAAAAGAAACGTGAAATTTAATCGGTAAATTTCTTCAGATGCTTCGACAATATACTTACAGAAAAGCAGTAGCACATGGACGTAAACACCATTGTAAAATAGATGTAAGCAAATCCATATTGTTAAGATAAACTACTTCTGAAAGTATCTTTCTAACTGTTTATTTATGTAGGTTATTCTCGATGTGTACTGTGCACTGAAAATTGTGAGAGATGTGTAACATGCACTAAGCACAAATGGACAGTAACAAAACTGTAATTACAAGTTCTTCCAACTACATTTAAAATCGATAACTAACTAAAAATTGCGCGTTTTCTATATGTTGCAGTAAAGTCTTCGAAGCAAAGCAGAACCTTACACATCGAAAACATTACGAAAAAATGGCATATTGCAAAGAAATACACACTTGAAAATGGGAATCATATTCCGAAGGGCGTCTTGTAGAACATTAATAGTGACTCGTAGCAGAAAGTTATTTATAAACAAACTCACTGTTTTCACAGTCACAGGCATTCAAGAAAACTATTTATAATGGACAAAATAAAACAGAGATTTGCCATTGACTTTCTTTTGCCGCAAACCAGAGCTTCGCAGTTATTTATAGACGCTTGCAGCATGTTTACGGAGGCTGGGCGGTGAACAAAGGCTCACTGAGTAGTTGGACAAGGGTTCTGTCGTCATCGCAAGAAGGACGCCCAAATCTGCCCGATCTGACGCGTGCCGGCCGGCCGCACACAGCTCTTAGTCCTACAATGTAGGGACGTGCGGACACTCGCATTCTAAGTGATCGATGGATCGGAATCAAACGTCTTGCTACACAACTGGGCGTCACTTTTGGTACTGACACACTCGCGCGCCATTTGGGGTAATCAAAGGTGTGTGGTGGCTGGGTTCCACTCCGACTACCAGACAAGCGTAAAGATCAACGACAGTACGGAACTTGCATGCACATTACGAGGCTGATCGAGACAATTTTTCGTCGAACGTCGTCACAGGTGATGAAACATGGGTTCATTACTTCGAACGCGAAACAAAACGGAAATCCGTGGAGTGGTATCACACCACGTCTCCTCCGAAGAAAAAGTTTGAAGTTACATACTCAGCTGGTAAAGCCGTGGCGACGGCCTTCAGGAACTGTGAAGGGGGTATTCTGTTTGGTATCCTCCCTCGTCGTGCAACGATCAACTTTGAAGTGTACTGTACTACCTTAAGTAAAATGAGGAAACGACTCCAGCGCGTTCGTCGCCTAAGCTCTCAATTCTTTATTGGATTGTTCTTCTCATTCACTCTACAGCCCGCACCTCCGCTTACGACTTCCATCTGTTCGGCCGACTGAAGGGTGCACTCCACGGTAACCAATACCTGGATTATATGGAAGATACTGAAATCAACCAGTAGAGTAGCACTTTGCGTACGTACAGGGCACTCTCAGTAAGGTGGCATCAGATTGAATGGAGACTAAGCTGAAAAATTAAGTTTCGTATCTGAAAGAGTGGTGAATGACATGGTGTATCGTTACCCGGAATAAAACCAAACTGCTTTCAGAAAAAAAAAGTTTTGGATTGCTTATTGAACGACCTCGTATACAACTAAAACTTCAGTGCCGCAGCATTTATGATTTGATTCCTGTAAACTTTCCACTAAACAGACATTGAACTGTGCAAGAGCTAAAGTACATCCTTTAAGGATTTCTATTGTGATTTCAAACTCAACGGCACCTGTTTACCCTTCTTTACACGACTGGTACATCCAGTGTAAAGCTCCTTCGCAGTTAATACGTAAATCCTGCAACACCATTCTCCAACAAGGTCGGTGACAACTTGTTCAAAATGGTACAAATGGCTCTGAGCACTATGGGACTTAACATCTGAGGTCATCAGTCCCCTACGGACATCACACACATCCATGCCCGAGGCAGGATCCGAACCTGCGACCGTAGCAGTCACGCGGTTCCGGACTGAAGCGCCTACAACTGCTCGACCACCGCGGCCGGCCTGAGAACTTGTTTAATGGGGTAATGTCTTAGGCATTATGTAGGTCCACGAATATCAAACGGGTATTCTGATTTCTAGGCATTCTTTGCTCTATTAAAATTCGTAAAGCAAATAGACCATCAGTACAGGTTCCACGTGTTCATCTATCCACTTCTTCAGGACTCTACCGTATGGTATAGATACTGAAAGTATCACTCTAATCCCTCTCCGGTCTCATTTTTTATGTATGGTAGAAATGTATGCTTTTTTCCATAATGGATCTGATCACGAAACACAGTGTAATTTTTATTATGTTGTTGTCCTATCCACAACTACTTCCTTCCCTGCAGATCCGCAAAGTCTTTTATTAAAGAGACAAACGATCGACACGACTCATACCTGACTTGTGTCTGAGACTGCATTTCGTTCATAATGCCTCAGACATACTTCCAGAAAGCTTCAGTACATTCATCTCCCTCAGTGACGGCAGTATGGAAGTCAGCACGTTCTGATAAGAGTAACATATGTAGCTTACAGCACTCTCTTGGAATATCTGTATCTTATCTGGACAGGTTGTGATTACCAGAGAACACATGTAAGTTACAGCTTGATAAACGCTTAACATCTTCTCGATTCAGACGCCCTTATCAAAATTTTGGCCACTTGACGGAAGAGAAATATCTCTGTTTACTATTATCGCGTGAGATACATTGGTTCTACCTATTTCTAGTTTCTTGAAATCTGCAGAAGATGTGCTGACACAGTCCAAGTCTTGATTCTCTCAGCTTCTCAGTAATGAATGGCTACTCCTGAAAAGTTGGTTTTTATTAGGGATCACGTCATCGAAGTTGATTTCACGCGGTAACCACAACACACTCGTCTCCGCTGGCCAGTATTTTTGATCAGGGGTCCACTTCTTGGCTCGTCTGTAGAGCTTTCGCTAAAGGCGAACCCATATTCTTTATTCTTAACAACTGAAAACTGCTGATTTGTTACTTTTTTCTCTATTTATAGTGTACGTGAATTAAGTTTCATAACTCTTTATTTCCAGCAATCATGGTATTCTCACTTGTTCTCTTACAAAGATACTACAGAAAAGACTGGGCCAAATTTTGGGGCAGTACTGAAGTTGGTAGTTAGTACAAAATGTAGGAATGACTGTTATATCCCGATAATGCCTGAATAATACAATTGAAACTCAAATTCACGATTCAAATGCCTGACATCTTTTGCCCTGAACTGTAATGAATACTATGAAATGCAGTGAGATTATTTTCTAAAGCGCTGAACCGAAACAAGGAAAGTAATCTGTAAAGCTAAGCATTCCTTGAGCTCCATTAAAAAGAGTAAGGACCTTACGTCCGACTAGAAATCACTCTCATGTTTGACGGAAACTCTGCTTTGCTCTTCTCCGACGCTCATGATCTCTTCCAACAGCGAACTTAACTTGTAAGCTGAAAGAAATTGCATTCCTGCTTTTTCTTAAGAGATCTACAGCGTAATTCGTAGCAGACGGTTATTATGTGACCTAGGGTCTGTAGAGGGGAATGTGGAAAAAAACATTCGGCTAGACAAATTCTCAAGCAACCAAAATTAATTTTACATATATTAATGAAAGAAATAGGAAACTCGGGATCTAACTTATAGGTAAGTTCTTAACCTACAATGTTGATATCTGACTCATTGCAAATATGTGCTGTGTGTTATTTAAAAACAATCTGCCTGCGAAACACTGAGTTGAAGCAAACATCTGATACGGAAAAGAAATACGTGAAGCAAGACGGCTTTATAGACATTCACTCGAACTCGGTTTCATTACGAAAGTATGGCACGTAATCAAAACCTAGCCAAAATTCACTTGGGCACTTACTTCCTTACTATTATTAACAAGAGGAAACGCAGCAACCATTTGGTCTATCCATCCCCGGGCTGTGAGAGAAATTCGGCAACACCTTTGCCTCTGATGGAGATATTTGTTGTTGTGTCTCGCTCCACTGCGACGATACACATGGACAGAACTATTCGGTGCAGTAGAATACACCTTGCTGGTCGTAAATATAGTTTTCTCCCAGTATTACAGCTTTTCCTCCTTTATGCTAGTGCGAAATTTAATCTGGCAGCCATATGTTGCACTTCCAAAATTTCCTAATAGCCGACATTCTTCGATACTTTCCTTTCTCCTCGAGAGAACGACTTACAGTGAACGAGCTCACACTTAGCTGAAGGATGTCCCTAATTTCTTTGCTAATGCTGGAAGCGTCTTCATCACTGCAGTGGAGTATACTATTGTCTTGCTACTCTCTGGTATTCTCACTTGTTCTCTTACAAAGATACTACAGAAAAGACTGGGTCAAATTTTGGGGCAGTACTGAAGTTGGTAGTTAGTACAAAATGTAGGAATGACTGTTATATCCTCTTTACCCACAGATAAATCGCAGATTTGTTGTATCCTAGGGCACCGGAAATGACTCCCATACAATACCAACCTTCATATGGCGCTACAATGCGATCTTTATCAAATTCCTAAAGCTGTGACGTATCATAAGTAACAACAAGAGGAAACGAAGTGCTATAAGAGGTGGAGACCACTTAAATCGCCTCTGATGACACCTTAATTTCCCACTATATACTTTGAAAAAAATTTCATAATTAAATTCCCCTTAAACATTTTTCGAATATCGTGGAAACGTATTTTGTCTCTAAATATCACACTTCATAATAATGACCGCATGTCAGCGTATTTAGTCCAATACACATATTGCAAGACACAAGTCGTTATCAACACTGCACACAAGTGGAGGGATAGCGTGTTGAGTAAAGCACGAAATTTGTATTCTGTAGCTATAGGGATCGAATCCTATAAGTTCTACAAATTCGGGTACATTGTTAACAATTATTTATTAGTTTACAACGACGTCGTGAATTCTAGCGTTCAAAGTATTCATAGAATTATATACGTTTGTGTATATGGCTTTCAAAGCTCTCTGGAGGAAGGCGATGACAGTTTCCACTAGATTCAGTATTATAAATGCACTTCTGTCTGAGGTGAAATCAGCCTTTGCTTGATAATTGTTCTGTCTCTTTAGCGATATCGTAGTTTTAGGCATTAAACTCGCTTTCAACTAATGATTTTCACAGCCGCAGGAACACAAACTCTTGGGCACAATACTTCCCAGTGCTACCAGACGAAAAGCTCGAAATGGCCCAGAATGAGAGTATTTTGTTTTGTAAACCTTCTTCTACACGGGCAGTTAAGTTTTCTTATTCGGGAAATTTGTGAGCGTTGTCGCTTAAAACGTTTTTAAAGGAAACTACATTCCGTCTGCATTGTGAAATGAAATCATTTATGCTGGGAAGTCACATGACTTTATCTCAGTTATTATAAAGTCAAGTTGGCAGTACGAGCAAACTGCTGGTGTCAGTATCATGATGAACTACCTGGAGCCTGAACTGATACATGACAAGGTTAGGTCAGACATACAGTGTGTTACAAAAAGGTACGGCCAAACTTTCAGGAAACATTCCTCACACACAAACAAAGACAATATGTTACGTGGACATGTGTCCGGAAACGCTTACTTTCCATGCTAGAGCTCATTTTATTACTTCTCTTCAAATCACGTTAATCATGGAATGGAAATAAACAGCAACAGAACGTACCAGCGTGACTTCAAACACTTTGTTACAATAAATGTTGAAAATGCCCTCCGTTAGCGAGGATACATGCATCCACCCTCCGTCGCATGGAATCCCTGATGTGCTGATGAAGCCCTGGAGAATGGCGTATTGTATCACAGCCGTCCACAATACGAGCACGAAGATTCTCTACATTTGGTACCGGGGTTGCGTAGACAAGAGCTTTCAAATGCACCCATAAGTGAAAGTCAAGAGGGTTGAGGTCAGGAGAGCGTGGAGGCCATGGAATTGGTCCGCCTCTACCAATCCATCGCTCACCGAATCTGTTGCTGAGATGCGTACGAACACTTCGACTGAAATGTGCAGGAGCTCCGTCGTGCATGAACCACATGTCGTGTCGTACTTGTAAAGGCATATGTTCTAGCAGCACAGGTAGAGTATCTCGTATGAAATCATGATAACGTGCTCCATTGAGCGTAGGTGGAAGAACATGGGGCCCAATCAAGACATCACCGACAATGCCTGCGCAATCGTTCACAGAAAACCTGTGTTGATGACGTGATTGCACAATTGCGTGCGGATTCTCGTCAGCCCACACATGATGATTGTGAAAATTTACAATTTGATCACGTGGGAATGAAACCTCATTCGTAAAGAGAACATTTGCACTGAAATGAGGATTAACACATTGTTGGATGAACCATTCGCAGAAGTGCACCCGTGGAGGCAAATCAGCTGCTCAAAGTGCCTGCACACGGTGTACATGGTACGGAAACAACTGGTTCTCCCGTAGCACTCTCCATACAGTGACGTGGTCAACGTTACCTTGTACAGCAGCAACTTCTCCGGCGCTGACATTAGGGTTATCGTCAACTGCACGAAGAATTGCCTCGTGCATTGTAGATGTCCTCGTCGTTCTAGGTCTTCCCCAGTCGCGAGTCATAGGCTGGAATGTTCCGTGCTCCCTAAGACGCCGATCAATTGCTTCGAACGTATTCCTGTCGGGACACCTTCGTTTTGGAAATCTGTCTCGATACAAACGTACCACGCCACGGCTATTGCCCCGTGCTAATCCATACATCAAATGGGCATCTGCCAACTCCGCATTTGTAATCATTGCACTGACTGCAAAACCACGTTCGTGATGAACACTAACCTGTTGATGCTACGTACTGATGTGCTTGATGCTAGTACTGTAGAGCAATGAGTCGCATGTCAACACAAGCACCGAAGTCTACATTACCTTCCTTCAATTGGGCCAACTGGCGGTGAATCGAGGAAGTACAGTACATACTGACGAAACTAAAATGAGCTCTAACATGGAAATTAAGCGTTTCCGGACACACGTCCACATAACATCTTTTCTTTATTTGTGTGTGAGGAATGTTTCCTGAAAGTTTGGCCGTACCTTTTTGTAACACCCTGCATACAGAGGTGGAAACCACGTAACTCTTAAATATTGCAAACTGTATGCGCTGTTCGCAAACGAAAATACTGTTGCAGTGTACTTCTGCAGTAGAATAAGTCAAATGCGTATTTTACGGCGATACACAGCACTAGCAAACTGTGTTCGCTACAGCACATTACTGATTATGGTGTTAGACTGATTTAGATTATCTGATAGGCAATCAAGTGTAAAGCCGCTGAGTCGGATGTGAGTTTTGCAACTGTTCAGTGGATTCTAAATTTGAACTAATTCAGCGGAAATCCGCAGTTGAACCACGTAAAATCTAATATTTGAGATTATTTCGACGAAAACTGTTGGTCTTGTGCAATATTTCCTCCCTCATACCACTTGAAGTAGTTGACGTCGGCCATGCCATTTGAAAAGAATGACCATGACGTTTAAGCGAAGAAATTAAATCGTCTGGCTATTGAACTGACATTTAGCGCTAGTTTTAGCATTTTACATGTCAAGCTGTTAAGCGCAAGTAAATGAAGAAATGTTATTAAGTTTTAATTAATTAATGTTTTTTTAATGTAATCAACGAATAATTGGAGATGCTCAATATTAACTTGACAAATATTGACTTAGACATTGAAAGAATTAAAAAATTACTGGTTCTGAGGCAACAGCCTTCATACACAAGTGTAACAGGAATGACTGAAGATATTTAATAGCAGTAACGACAGTAAATATCGAATTATCTGATAACATCATAATTTGCGGTGGTGCTTACCAGACTAACAAATTTGTTGAAACAGTGAAAATTTCAAAATGGCTTCGAATCGGGGCTATGGCAACTAGAAGCACCTTTACATTCCACTGGTAAGAGACTAACTTAATTTCCGTGTCAGAACCTTGATGATAATTAACCCGTCAACAGAGAGTCGGATTTTCTTTACCGTGTCTAATTTGTAAGCAAAGTTCATCTTCCGCAACAACACATTCATGAGGCTGCTAACTGTTGAATACAGTGGTCTAGTAGAATAATTGTAGTTTGATAGGTGCAAGGCATCGGTTCGATTCCCACTTGAAGCGTTGATTGTCAGCAGGCAGGGACAGATCCACTCCACCTCTGGAAAAGCCAAGGACGTCATGTTGCGATGTAGTTCGGCATCCTTACTACAAAAAAATACGAGCTGCTCAGCTTCATTTCTATAGTGTTCGGTGCTGCGGCACCGTGTTCCACACAGGCGGTGTCAAATGGGACGGGATAAAACTGCTCAGCTCTTACTTTCCTTGCATCATGGAGGGGCGGGGAACGCGAGACTAGGACGCACTTGCAGCCCCTTTGCAGGCGAGCTTCTGCGCTGCGCCCTTTCAGAAATGACTGAAAGGCGACCTGTTTCTTTGCATGAAAATCTGCAAGAATTACGGCGCTGATAAGCTACACAGCTTAGTTCTTGCAAACCCTGAAGTCACTTCGAATTGAACAAATGGTTCACTAGAGACGAATGAGAAATTAAATAGAGCACTTGCAGTTTTATTCATTCTATCGTCAAATTAAAGTAATTATACAATGTATCAAATTTCTCCTTCTCCTCCGTTTCCTCCGCACATGCTTGGAAATAACAGGTTAGAACTGTTCTCTTCTTCTCTCTCGTTCTCTTTAAGCATACTGAAAACCACCAAAAGCCAAATCCATGGAGAACACGCTATTCGCGCTGTTACTTTCATTCAACCTCAATACATAAGCATGACTGCCACAATACCGGTTCAGGACCTACTTTGTTACTGTTTCCACTTCTGACAATAACGTCATACATCTAAGAGCACAGAATTGTTGAGACAGCCATTAGGCCCGACGAGTAAAGTGACTCAAGTAGTAATGATAAAATTCCGTTACGTCTTGGTATGAGCAGGGCCATCTTATTTTTTACAGTTCACACACATATACAGCACGCAAAATGTGTAGTGGGCTGCCTACTACGCATTGTGAATGTTCAGTCGGTCTACATCCGTAGCTGACGCACTGGCCTCTCGCCGACTGGCGGGTTTCCCAAGAACCTGTTGTGACAACCTGCCAGCATGGTGCGACGTATACAAGCTGATTACAGAATTATGGGAGGACTGCGCACTCTAATGATACTCAGACCAGGGGCCGTGTACATTTCTGTAATCTTGTGTGTGTAATCTATGGCACAGAGCATATCTCAGTCAGATGTAAGTTAACTAGATCAGGCAGTTATCCGAATCTGATTGTGGTGTATTTGAAAATAAGCCGATCACATTTCTTCTGGGCAACTGTTGCTGTTCCAAGAAGGTAAACTTTAGTTTCTATAGTGCGAATATGCTTCTTGTGTCAATTTAATAAACATTGTTTTCCATTATGTGACCAGCTGTAAAAACACGGACCGGGATTACACAGTCCTCCCGTAAAACTAACTCGTTCCACACCATTACGCTATGTCCTGGAACTTGAGGAACTTAACTGCGGCCACGCCAAATGTTAACACAATTGTTTTCTCGCTCTCTGTCTTTTGATTTGTAAATACCGCGACATTACGGTGACAAGTTAAAAGCGCTCAGCAGTGTGCGGACAAACGGAGTTCGCATCTGGGCTGCCACTAGCTCCCCCCTTCTCTTCTCGCCGTCAAAGTCCTGTGGCTTTGACGTGTTTCCACGAAGCCAACAGGATCTTATAACGAGTTCCGATTTTAAATCTCTCTGAGGCGTCTAGATCCTGGAGTATTGGTTCCCAAACGTTTCCTCGGACGGAGCATCTAGATAGGAATGCTACTCTAATGAAACACCTTGTTTATTTTGAAGGTTAATAAAATTTTAAAGAAATGATAAAAGCTTGTTTTATTCAGTGATTAATTTTTAATCATAGCTAATAACACAGAAATCATAATAAAATTTTTAATAAATTACGGTCATCAAAATGTCGAAAAAGAAAACCCCCTGCTATCAAATGTTAAGTGGAGCACTTATTCACTTCCCACGGAAAACCAGTGTTATGCGAAAAGTGAATAAGCGTTCCGCGAAATATTATTAACATGCCGGTTTCTTACGACTTTTTTCTCATTTTTAAAATTTTTAATATGATTTCCATGTTATTTGTTGTGATTTAAAATTGGAGTAAACCTTGAATGAAACAGGTTTTTCCCATTTTTCAATTTGCTACTAGTATTTTTCTTACCGTCAAAATATATATAACGTACTCCACCAGAGTACTAGTGTTCTCAAAGTGTTCCATAAAGAGGAAAGGCTTGGGGGCCTCTGTTCTAGAGGATTTCCCGCTCTGTGCCGGCTGAAGATCGACCCTTGAACTTCGCCGTTATGATGAAAGCAACGAGCACGTCACAAACGCGTTTGTTGGGAGGGGAACTGGTGCACCTAACATTTTTTTCTTTTTTTGTTCATTTTGTTCGGTATCGTTCGTTGCATTTGGTCTGGGTGGACGTCACAAGACATCCGTTTAAGTTGGTCGTTGATTCCTTTACTCAGTTTTTTATTACAGGGGGCGAGCAGCCCTCTGACCGAACACGCTGGGCTACCGTGCCGGCTACCAGATTCAGCAGCTGTGACACAAATACATGCCGCAATGTGATTTACAGCAATATTGTGGGAGTAGACGCACATCTGTGTGTGATGTACCGATTACTACGGTTAATATTGCTGACGGAAAAAGGTCATGCGTTAATGATAAAGAAATGCACATTTAAAAGGAAGCACACGTTCTCAAATTCCTTTATGACATCTACTTCGTGTGTAACATTTTATCGGCATTATTCCCCGGAGATTTCTCGTTTTCCTTAATACCTTCTTGTTTTCTTTTTAGTTTAACATATGAATTGCTTACACAAATCAAAGCGCACTGTGTACACTATTATCCTTCACCGATAAATATTTAATGAGAAGGATCAAGTTGTTATATAGCAGCATGGCTTCTGCCACAATATAGTTTTAATCAGAGACGGCTCTGCTGTATAGAAAAACCAAACATTTCCCTTCTAAAAGAGAAAAAGATCTGTCTCGTGAGAAAATATCCAGAACAGCTGGCCCACTATCCCAGTGTTTCAATCCAAGGTAGACAACATTGCCGCAACACTTACTAAAATCCATGGTAGCCTTCAACGGCGCCAACAAACATTATCGCGTAATGCTATTAGTAGCGGTAGACTTACAAAGTCCATATCCGTCTCATATTTTGTGCGTAACAAGCTACGCCTGTACTGGCTTTCCAGTAACAATGGACAGATGACCGTTTCGACTATCACTCTGACATGATAAATCGCGCCGTTGTATGAAATTCAGGAGAGGCAGTGTTTCTGGCTTCCGTTAGCTACACAGCTCGAAGAATAAAAAATTCGGACTTCAGCAATGTGGAAGTAGCGTCTTCAGATATTGTAAACAATTCGTGTCAAACTGTATTATTTAAATATATTCTAATTCGAGGAATCGAAATTAGCTCCTTTGTACTGTCGCTAGGATCACGAAACATTGCAACTGGACTTTATTTACTCAGTCAAAATTTTACTACTCATAATTGATCCCAGCTGACGGCAAAAATGTGCGCTCTAACGAATGAACAACATACATTTCCGATTTCGTTTCTTGTGATATCTGCTACACACTGTCGGCCCCACGTATTTAAGGGCGCAGTAAACCTGCAGCGTACTGCTCGTTTCAGACCGCCCCAGCCGAGTAGAGATCACGGCTGGTCTTCCTGGAAACTCTGACGTCATTGGCCGGACTCAAGGTCACAGAAGTGCTGCCCCGCCCCCCGTCAAGTGGATTGGCTGACTGCTGCATAACGCAGTTTGTCAGTCACAGTGCGCCTACAGTAGCGTGAGTGGTGAGGTCTGCAAGTAAATTCATAACAGCGTGACGGCTGTGCGCAGGCACTTACTTCAATTGTGCTTCAACGTGTCTGGGATGAGAGTCACGCAAATCATTACAACTGCTATCTAATCATTAACGTTGGATGCATTAGTTCTTGGAAATTGGGTTCAACTGATTCATTGAAATTTTATTCGGTACCTATCATGTGGCAAATATAGTAAATGAAATAAATAAAAACTGACGAAATATATGAATACCAACCACTCTTCGACAGAAAATGGATTAACAGTGTTCACTGGAATCTTTATTAGTTTAACTACTCCTAATTTACAGAGATTTAAAATACTTTATGCCGTAAAACAAAATTATGTCGAAACATACTGTAAAATTTCTTACGTCGTTCTTGTGTTTTGAAAAAGGGCTCAGCGTTATTTATTAGCTGTTGACAGAGCGGGTGAAAGTATTCTTAGTGTTGATGTCCTGGGTTTAAAATGAGCACTTTGTATTATCATCTCTTTCTGCTTTGTAAGAACCATATTGTGCCTTTGAACGTATCACTGTCCCTACTGTCAGACGATAAGAAGATCGCCGTTTCCTTTACAGACTACGCGTCTGGCAGTAAGTAGGCGATTTTTCTGTAAAGGCAGCTGCGTTGTGTAAAAGCAGCTGCGTAGTTTGGTCCAATAAACCAGGAGCAAGAGAAATAGCACTCCCTGAATGTCAGTCATCTAAGCTGCACACAGATTTCGCAAAACTTTCACACTAGGTTAAAAAAAAAAAGCCTCGCACATTGTTAATACATTTTCATGCTTTCGTAACTGTCGTACCGCATATCATAATAGCAAAGTGCACGGCATATGTCAATGCGGTATTCAAACTGTTCCCACACTGCAGCGAGCATGTCTTGAGGTACAGCTTCCACGGCTGCTGTGATACGATATCTCAATTTATTCATTGTTGTTGATAACGGAGGCATGTAAACAGTCTTTTATAAGCCGCCACAAGAAATAATCGCATACAGTCAGGTCCGGTGACCTTGTAGGCCAGAAATGAAGGCTGAATCATCTGGTCCAATGCGACCGATCCATCGTTCTGCAATCCTTTGATTTAAAAATTCCCGCACATCCAGATGCCAGTGTGATGGTGCCCTATCCTGTTGGTAAACGAAAACGCTCGAATCACTCTCCAACAGTGAGAAAAGAAAGTTCTCAAGCACATCGAGATATGTGCTTCCTGTAACAGTGTTCTCGGCAAAGAAAAATAGACCATACACCTTGTAAGTAGGCTGTTTAGGTTTTTTATTGGTAACGCCACCTCTGTATGAAAATCACTGGCTGTGCTGTGTGCAGTCTGTGGCTGCTTTGCATTGTTGTAATACTCGCCATTGTAGTGTTGGGCAGCGGCAGCTGGATGTGAACAGCGCGTAGCGTTGCGCAGTTGGAGGTGAGCCCCCAGCAGTGGTGGATGTGGGGAGAGAGATGGCGGAGTTTTGAAATTTGTCATGAAGTGCTATATTTATATATGATGATATCAAGGTAAATACATTGTTTGTTCTCTATTAATATCTTTCATTTGCTAACTATCCTTATCAGTAGTTAGTGCCTTCCATAGTTTGAATCTTTTATTTAGCTGGCAGTAGTGGCGCTCGCTGTATTGCAGTAGCTTGAGCAGCGAAGATTTTTGTGAGGTAAGTGATTTGTGAAAGGTATAGTTTAATGTTAGTCAGGGCCATTCTTTTGTAGGGAATTTTGAAAGTCAGATTGCGTTGCGCTAACAAAATATTGTGTGTCAGTTTAAGCACAGTCGTGTAAAAATTGTTGAAAGGGGACGTTTCAACCTCTTCCCGTGAAACTGCACAAAAGGCATTAAATTTTGGAGAGTCTCTCTGATGTTGTTGTTCCATACCACATATTCTCACCTTATGACGGTTCACCTTTCCATCTAAATGAAATGTTGTCTCGTCCAAAACATGAAGCGTGGAAGAAAACTGTCATCCTCCATCTTGCAAAGAACGAAATTACAGAACTCCGCACGCTGTCGTTTGTCACCTTAACGAAGAGCTGAATTTTATATGATTTCATGTGTAAACGTCGACGCAACACACGCCAGACGTACATCGGGGGTATGTTGAGCTGTCGAGCTGCACGGCGAAGGGGTTTCTGAGGACTCGTGAAACTAAGACGCATGCATTCGACATCTATGTCAGACACAGGGACGGCCCAGGGACTCGCCTTTAGTCAAACAACCTGTTTTTCATGCCATCGTGTAATTCTCTTTGCGTTAGGATGATCCACACCATACATTGTACGACATTCACGCTGAACAGTAATTACTGACCCACATTGCGTAAAACGTGGAACACAAAACATTTTCTGTTGTCCCATTTTTACTAGAACTGAAAAGCTCACTGCTGCTACCTATCGGGAATCATTTAAGACTCGAGAGTTTGCTCTTTCCAACAGTACATTGTTCATGCACATATCTCAAGTAACATAATAGTTATTAATTTTTTCAGAATCGGCTGATTCTTTTTGTGATACACCCTGTACTTTAAGTGGTGCTAAGCAATAAGTTACCTTACCGTAACTTATAGCTCGTAACAAGAGAATACAAGAAGCAAATCTCATGGCAAGTTTGCACATCAGTCTTCGTAATAAGTAATGTGTGCGCACAATGCTGCATACACAGATACAAGCAACAACTGCTAAATGAGATTCTTTTTTTTCCAACTAGATCCTTTGCCGCCTTCGAACGTAAATCATAACTTAATGGCTCAAACTGTTGAGACGTGTGTGGCTTTCATTGGTGCCGTCGGTAGGTTGGCATCGCGTAATAGGGATAGTGGCGTCTCGTTTTCTTTTTCTGTTTACTGGCGCCACTACGTTTGCTAGCGTTGTCTGTCCGCGAGTGGCAGCTGCAGCGATTATCGATATCTAGTACCCGTACTATCTATGGAAGGACGTGAGGTGTTTTTCCGGTTGGGGTGTGTGAGTAGTTCAGTTGGGACAGAGCAGCAGAGAGGTCCAGCAGCAGCACAAGCCGGGACCGCTGGCGGCATGCAGGCATTGCCGCATCGAGGGGCTGTAGTGAACGTTAATCCAGTAGCGAAAGCTCCACTATTTGTGATCACTCTATTTGTTCGTGCATTGCTGCTCGTAGGGTCGCCGTGAGACGAACAGCAACAAGTGGAGCACGTCGAGTTGGCGGAATTCATTTGCCTTCTTCTGTTGCCTGTTATTAGTTTTGAATTTTGTGTTATCATTGGTGAAGTGCAACCAGCGGTATTTTACTGCCTAGTGGCCGCTAACATCCCAGTTACCTGCCCTGGAGGTTAGCGTATATTTGCGGCAATGTACAATTCCTCGACTAGCCGACGCTGTCTGGCATGACGTGTAGTTTGACAGCGTCCTTGACTGCGGTGTGGATTGTGGTTTCTTTTGTCTACCTTGGTTGTAGTGGTTCCTTCTGCCTTTCGATGTTTTAAACACCAGATTTTGAAGATGTAATGCTGTCTGTCACTTCGCCCTCGCTTGAATGAATCCATCGTTGCGCTGGTTATCACACGTAAGATGGATTTGGTAAGAGGATTGATAGGCGTTTAAACTGTCCCTAGTTTGAGTTGCCATCCTGTAACGTGAGCATAATCCTTGGCTGCCTGTCTCACCACTTACGCAGCTGTTGGGACTTTTCTCTGGTCGATCCTTGGAGCACTGTATGTGGATCACTCCCTTATTTGGTCTTATTGTGTCAATTGTTTAAAAATAATATTTGTTTATTCCTATTGCTTGTGGCCTTCAGCCGAGAAATGATTTGAATTCTTCTTAATAAGGCCTTCAGCCGCCAGTGTAGCTTGTGTTATAGTCAATTTAAATGATTGTTTTAAAAATTATTTTGGTATTTTCAACGTGTTGTTGCTTTGCTCAGTTGTGATTCAGGCCTTCAGCCTCTTATTGTTCTGAAGTATTGCTCCTGACCTTCAGCCAACAAAAATTTTGTTTTCTTTCTTAATAAGGTATTCATCTGTCAGTGTAGCTAGTGTTACAGTCAATTTTTTTAATGATTATTTTAAAAATTATTTTGGTATTTTCAACGTGTAGTTTTCTACCTCACTTGTAATTCAGGCCTTCAGCCTCTAAATGTTCTGAAGTATTGCTTGTGGCATTCATCCGATAAATAATTTTAAATTCTGTCTTAATAAGGCCTTCAGCTGTCAGTGTAGTTTGTGTTACACTCAATTGTTTTAAAAAAATTATTGTTTTTTAAAAAATTATTTCCTTAAATAAAGTGTATGTGTTTACTGTGCAACCGACGATAACTGATTAGGCCCCGTCCACACCTTTTCCATCTTTCCCTAAGTCCCACGTTTCGATCGTGTTGAGCTTATATTGGATGAAACAGTGCTAATCAAAGAAAAGCAGACTGCCCGTCTCTACTGAACAGACTTCCATCTTAGCCACAGACTAATGGGCTCAGATTACGTTTTAGCAATGCGTCCGCGAGTTACAAAACGTGGAAAACATTAAAAGATGAAAGTTGATCAAACATCACAAGCAAAATGATATCTTTAGATGCCATATCCTTTGTCTTCCAGTCACCGTGTCGTTTCAGCTCAAGTAGCCAAGTGTGATTCGTGTGTGTTGAATCAAACTTTTCCCCAGCATTCCACTTTTTGTAAGTGAGTACTCTTACCTGTATCTAGCTATAGCCCCTCATCAGCCTCGTGCGACTGTTTCGCAACACTACGCGATCTTTTGTACACGCCAGCTGTCGGTTTCATGTTCGAAACAGATACATTCAAAGCTCTAAATACTGTTATTTCTCCGAAAGTACTAATCTGATTCTGAGACGTGGGAAGCCATTGAATTCGCCTCTTTTAACGTTACAACACTAGCACCAGGTATTACTACAGATTCATTTGAAAAAGAAAAATTGATGGCGATATCTGTGTAATTAAAATACATCATCTGCCTGGAGGAATGGTCATCATCCAGGGATATTACAGGAAGGATCATCCGAAACACAAAAGTTTAATCCATACAGTCTGATATTCCTGGCTGTGGCCGCCAGTATTTTATCTTGCTGGAAGCTCGCCTTGATGCAGCTTGATACAAGTTGGGTAGCATGTGGTACAAGAGTGGTGTGAGGTACAAACAGCAGATGGTACAGTACGCAGCAGTCCCGTGGGAGAGTCTGCTAATTGTACTTCGAGTGTTAGGCGCCAAAATACCTAACTTCTCCTATTAATTATTTATATACTTTTCGTTGTATCATTGTATTTAACTCAGTTTTCAGTATGAAGGTCTCCCATGGTTACCGTACGAATCTACCGTTTGTTTATTAAATTTCATTAGCTTTGAGAAACATAAGAGTAATGACATTACAACCGAAGTGTTTTGGACATCTTCGGGTCGCTTTGGCATGCCTGGGAGACGAAGTACTTCGGCTGCGCTAGTCACTCTGTCCCGGGTGTCCTTCAGAGCCGAACGTGCATCTCTGTTTCGGGCGGACATGTCGTACTCTATACGGAAGTCGTCAGAAAAGTTTACCGTACTGTTAAGAAAGCTATGTCGAGTGTTGTAGAAAGTGTAAAAAGTGATATTTTAAAATATAGACAAACAGTATTCATCAATGTGAGGTGTCGCCTACCATCATGCCCTCTGTAGATGCATAGACTAACCTGGGCAAGTGGCATCCCACAAAAAAAAGTACAAATATCGGTTCAAGTTCGAGATGACAGCATAGCAGCCTCTGTTCGAGAAGATCTCACGACCGACGAGCTGAATTCTGTGCTGGGGACACAACTTTAGAAGACGACAAATTGGTGGAATGAACGGTTAGGGACTCTTACTCAATCTCTAAAGATCTCTCCAGCTTGCAGGTCTGACTCCCACACGTCAATACATATATATGGGATCCCAGGAGGGGAACGTGTATTGAAAGAAGAGGCTACTATCCATTAACGAGAACTGTGAACCGGGTGAGATGTGAAAACCACAATGCCAATAGAGAGCTGTAGTGATTATCATAAACCACCCGAATCAGTAGTGTATGAATATTGAAAAAGATAAAAAACAACACTGTGTGAACTCCTGTTTGAACTTTCGTAAGTTCCTTTGAACTGTTGGGCAAAAGAATCGATAAATGACTCAAATTAATCCACATCGTGTAGCTGAAAGTGAAGAAGCGAAATGTAAAGTTATAAGCGTGTGCGCGGTCCAAACGGATTACGTTTTATTTCCCCGCTACGAGTAACAAAGCTTCAGGGAGCAGTTGCCAGAGCACCGTACAGCAGGCGAGGCGAATGAGTTGGAAGCAACACCTGTCGATTCCACCAACTGCAGTGCAACGTCAGAGAGAGCGGCTAACGGCAGGGATAGGCGTCTGTGGTCGACTACGGCAGCCAAAGACACTCAACACGACAAAAACAATGCAGTGAGCAGCAGCATTGCGCCGGAGAAGAAGATAGCGTGTACGTTTATCACTTTATAGCTAGCGAGGGGGAGCTAGTATTAACAACCAAACGGATTTTTTAGAATATTTTTAAATTGTTTTGTAATATTTCCCTTAATAAGAAAATGTAGGGGGAAAGCGAAATGCTGTAGAATCTTAGAAGCAGAGAGGTAGTGCAGCCTCAGGGTAATGAAACTGAAGAGGTAAGCCAATTACAGGCCATGCCAGCTGAAATTAACAACACAAGTAAAGCGAAAAGTGCACAAAATCAAATGGATGATAGCTATTTACCAGCATCATCTGACGTAGAAACCGAAGCAATACAAGAAAACGCAATTTCAGTTAGTAGCAATAGTGAAATTAGAGAGGGGGATTCTGATGTAGATGAAATGAATGTTAATAGTACGTTAAATAAGGTGAAGGGTGGTGTCGGAGGTGTGACTCTAACACCATCATTACTAATAAATCAACAGGCAGAACAAACAGGTTAAGCCATGTTGCAGCATCAGCTGATACATTGTCTACACAAGATAACAATAAAACTGCGGTTGAAATGTTAATGGAATTAGTATCTGCGCAAAAATAAACAATAAAGGGTTCAAATGAATTCAAGAATGGGCAAAAATTACTTGCTAGTAAAACAAAAGCAACAAACCTGGAGATAGCAGAAATTAATCGTACGTTTAAACGTTTAGAGGCCGGGGTTGATTCTCATGAAACTAGAATAGGAGCTTGTAAAAAAAGGATTGAGGATGAGAGTAGGGAATGGAGTAAAAAATTAAATGTAAGCAAGAGGTTAATCATAAGATTGACGATGAAGTAGCGAAAATTATCTCATGCAAGTGCAAGATGCTTTTGTACTGTCATTTAGGGTTGAAGTCATTAAATTAAGCAATGATCCGTGTTAAATAAACAAAAATTGCAAGATACCCATCAAAGGCAAGACGAACAGGTCGTAGACCTAGACGAAAAGGTAGTCCTTAGCCGTAAAGTATCACGAATAGAGTCTGTTTGTAATGGTAATAGAAATACGATTCGGGGTCGTTTGAGAGAAATATAACAGAAGGTAGAATACATACCTCAACTAAGTGAGATGAGTGAAAACATAGGTGATGTGGAGTTGCATTAAAACAGAGACTCGAAACGTGGATTGGACGGAGAAAAGGTAAGGGTGTCGTTCATATTAATGAACTAGTCAGTAATGCCAATGCTTACAAATTTTATAACTTTTCTAGCAAAGGTAGTATACATCTTGTTGCTTCCATTCGTCAGTTTGCGGGCATCATACCTGACAAAATGACAGAACAGCAGAAAATCAAATTTGTAGCCAGTCGTTTCGAAGGGAATGCAGTATCGTGGAAAACCCGAGCCGGTATCACATGTAAAACAAACCAAGAATTCTTTAGAGTATTCTTAAACCAACACTGGTGCAGAAGTACAGAAAACAGTATATTAACAGAAACATTTGAAGCCAGGAGCTCTGAAAACAGTGGCTGCGATGGTTATAAGGAGTTCTTTCAGCACTTCTGGGAAAAGGACCAGAGTTTAACTGATCCTTTACGTCAATCTGACCTAGTAGAAATAATAGTTACTAAGTTTCCAGTGTCTGTACAGGTGAAACTAATTAATGTCAACAAGGATGAGATTAACAACCTCCTGTAAACATTGGAACAGCTGAACTTGCTTTCGAGGAACAGACAAGTGCCGGAAGGCTAGCGTAAAAACAGATGGCTTATAGACCGCCGCATCCACCGTGACTCATACAGTAACAGCATGTTGAGAAACCTCAGTGGGCAATAGCACTTCCATTGCTAACTACCTGACGCCTACAAGGTACCAGAGTTAACTAACAGTTTACTTTCTTGCTTTTCACACTTGCTTCCCTCGTCATCATTCTGAACTAAAATCTGACATCTATCCTTCTTCTCTATTCAAAAGATAAAAAAAGAGACAAAAAAGATCAATTAAAACAAAAGACATACTGATTAAATTGTTCAGCAACTGATCATAGACTACACTTACGCATCACAAAAGATAACATGCAACATAAGCTTTGCAAAACAAGTACAGAACCTAGGATATAAGACCTAAAATCATCATAATGAAACGGTTCAAATGGCTCTGAGCACTATGGGACTTAACATCTTAGGTTATCAATCGCCTGGAACTTAGAACTACTTAAACCTAACTATCCTAAGGACATTACACACATCCATGCCCGAGGCAGGATTCGAACCTGCGACCATAACAGTCGCGCGGTTTCGGACAAGCGCCTAGAACCGCTCGGCCACCGCGGCCGGCCTAAAATCATCATCCATACAGGCAGCAGAACACCCTGTAAACTACGTACAGAAACTTTTTATACATCTTATGAAACACAAAGAAATTACATATGCATATATACAGAGAAAACAATCTTCTATATTTCTTTATTTAGCTAGTTTGCAGCTGATGCAGACGAAGAGGACAGCGCTAACCAAGTAAGTAGACACAATTTGAGAAAACAGTACGCAATGGTCCTGAGACGATTAGGATAAACTTTATTAACAACATTTGGCAGATGGTCAGATGGTCAACAGGGACTGCTAGCAGTGAAGAGGTCTCCGCTGCAGTACATATGTATTTAGGCTAGGATGAGTCCAAACACAGTTAAAATGATGATGAAAGAGTTTTGGATCGACCACAGAAGTCGACGACTCGTATATGATGTTAGGGAATAGAGAGGTCATAGGTGACGTGAAGTCGGCATCATTTTTAGGGATTAGTAGGTGAGATATTTCCGCCGAAGCATTATTATTAATTGTATCATGACGCAGAAATGTTACCCACACAGCTAGTGAACACAAAACATGAATCTCACATAGGACACAGACAATAATGTTGTAAGAAGGCTGTTTAGGTTTTTATGTTGGTAACGACATGTAGCGCTCTGCATGAAAATCACTGACTGTGCTGTGTGCAGGCTGTGGTTGGTTAGCATTGTTGGAATATTCGCTATTGTAGTGTTGGGCAGTTGGATGTGAACAGCGCGTAGCGTTGCGCAGTTGGAGGCGAGCAGCCAGCAGTGGTGGATGTGGGGAGAGAGATGGCGGCATTTTGAGAGCGAACCATCTGGACGTGTGTCCATCAGAAAGAGTAAATTTGTAATATTGGATATCATGGACTGATATATATACGATGACTTTTGAACATTATTAAGGTAAATACATTGTTTGTTCTCTATCAAAATCTTTCATTTGCTAACTATGCCTATCAGTAGTTAGTGCCTTCAGTAGTTAGAATCTTTTATTCAGCTGGCAGTATTGGCGCTCACTGTATTGCAGTAGTTTGAGTAACGAAGATTTTTGTGAGGTAAGTGATTCATGATAGGTATAGGTTATTGTGAGTCAGGGCCATTCTTTTGTAGGGCTTATTGCGTTGCGCTAAAAAAAATATTGTGTGTCAGTTTAGTGATGATCAGAATAAGTAAAGAGAGAAATGTCTGAGTACGTTCTGTTTTGCTCAGCCGTTTAAAAATCAAATAATGTAAGAGGTTTATCAGCACAGTAATTCATTAATTTTTCTAAGGGGACGTTTCAATGTGTACTGAGATACAAATCCATAAAGCACATGAGAAATGTTTGTCATATTCATAGTGTCTACGTGTTTCAGCAGCAAAGTCCATAATAAGCTGCAAGCGAATGAAAGCAACAGGATTAGTTTCTCGATGTTTCTCTGTTATCACGATCTAGGGTATTTTAAGTTCTCTGAAAAGACCTATGAATCTTATTTCAATGCCCAGTTGAGTTATAGAATGAAGAGAAAATAAAACCTGAAGTATAAAATGAGAGCTATTCTCACCTCATTTCCATTTTCAATATGTAGACGTAAGACAGCGATGCGGCGAACGCCGTTATTTACTTGAATGAGAGTAAGCACTGACTGGGATGAGTCACGCCTGATGCGTAGCGACAAAATGTTGACAGTTGGTGCGAGAGTGCACTGGCTGGTGAGTCAAGGTTAGGAACACTAGTCGCGCGAGGAGATAATTCTAATGAAAGCCCTGTAGTCACCCTAGCATTAACAAAGACTTTGTAAATATTATTGTATTATGTCCACTGCAATATGGTGTATATTGTAAAACTATGTAACATCTGTGTATGAAATTTATGTAAGGACACCTATATTCTGATATAATTAAGAGTATTTGTGAATTATGTGATAGTAAACAACATATAAAGACGTCCTAGTGCTGGCATAAATTAAAAAAGAATATGTGTTATTAGGTGAAAGGGGACGGCACTGCGTCGATGTTATTTGAAAAAAAATGTGAATGTTATTAGGTAAAAGTGGACAGCACTGCACTGATATTAGATAAAAAGTGTGTTGTGCAAAGATGGACAGCACTACTCTGACAACATATACTGTTTAGTTCCTGTAATATATGAACATCAATAAGTGTAGTGAGTGTTCATGAGGAGATTTAATGGCCCAAGTGCCGATGTTTACTGTTGAATAACAGGACTACAGAAAATTTAAAGAACAGTTATGTGCTGAAAATCATAAATGATATTTGGTAGTAAGAAGTAGTTTATGGTGGAATGCGTGTTTGGTTAAGGTTTTTTGATAGAATTAAGATGAGAATGTATATGTTTTGCATAAGTAAATCAATGGTTTTGGTTACTTCAAAATGATATTTTAGGAACAACCGTTTCTTAGTTTTTTAAGGAATTTTCATGAATGATAGAGTAGGTGAGCTACTCAGAGATTGGAAACTTAACTTTTTTAAATGTGGGACAATATTTTGTCATTTACAAATTTGTTAGTTGTTTTCGACAATAGACCAATTTTGGAAATCAAAGAAGGATGAGAATGTGTGAAAATCCTGGCTATGGATGCCACAACTTTATCTTGCTAGAAGCCCGCCTTGATGCAGCTTGATACATGTGAAGCAGCATATGGCACAAATGTGGAGTGAGGTACAAGCAGCGGATGGTACAGAACGTACCAGTCCCGTGGGAGAGTCCGTCAATTGTATTGAACTTGATTCTGATAGGTCGGCACATTCGGGTGTTAGGCGCAAAAACGCCTAACTTCTCCTATTAATTATTAACATACTTACCATTGTATTTAACTCACTTTTCTGTATGACAATCTCTCATGGTTACCCTAAGAGTCTACCGTTTTTGTTTAGTAAATTTCTTTAATTTTGGGAATCATGAGAGTAATGATGTTACAACCGAAGTGCTTCGGACACCTTCGGGTCTCTTTGACGCGCCGGGGAGACGAAGTAGTTCGGTTGCGCTACTCATTTTCGGGTGTTTTTCAGAGCCGTACGTGTATCTCTGTTTCGGGCGGACATGTCGTACCCTGTACTGTTAAGGAAGCGATGTCGAGTGTTGTAGAAGACAGTGTAATAAGTGATATTTTAAAATGTAAACAAACAGGATACATTAGTGAGAGGAGTCGCCTACCATCATGATTAGTAAAAAGATCTTGCCCTCTGTAGATCAGAGACTAACCTGGGAAAAGTGGCAGCCCACAAAAAAAAAGCACAAACACAGGTTCAAGTTCAAGATGACAGCATAGCAGCCTCCGCCGAAGATCCCACGACCGAAGAGCTGTCTTCTGCGCTGTGGACACATCTTAAGAAGGCGACAAGTTGGTGCAAAGATCTCTCCAGATTCCAGATTTGACTTCCAACACGACAACGCATAATTTATAATAGGCTTTAAAATGCATACATTAAGATCTGTCAACACTTCTGCATGTTCGATACTGTGAAACAAATTTCTTCTACTGCAACATCTGCTTTTCGTGTTCTGTGGCGTTCTAGTGCGGACCAAAACAAGGAAAACAGATTAGTAAACCAGGGCTCTAAAGTGCATATCAAGATCAATTAGCACTTATTACTTTCGCTAAAGTGTAACAGATCTGTTCGACTAATGAAATGATCATAGGTCTTAGGGCATGCTTTTTAGACCCCAGATTTACTAGAGTTTTCTTGTTTCGAGTGATTGTCCATGTCATGTCCTTGACTACTGACCGTTCTTCCAGGGACGCCCTGTATAAAGAGACTATACGCCATTTAGTGAGGGTTTTTTAAAAGTTAATGAAAGGCTGCAGCTAGAGAGGAGCTGGGAGTGGTAAGGTGCCAAGCCTTCCCCTTAAAAGAACTTGTTTAGTTAAGAATGGTGTTACAAATATTTATATACGTATGCCTCTCTTTAACAGGTCCTTAGGAATTCGAAGGAAGTTGAATGAACGCAAACAAATGAGCAGTACAAATTAAGAACTGTACAAATTCACTGAAGATAGCAACTATTGAGATTCCTCAAATCCAAACAAATTAGCAATACAACCTTAGAATTCGAAATGGAACAATTTTAGCTTCATTAAGGAGGACAACATTAACTAAAACAAGGAGAAAAACATTTATATTGGCAGATGTTGCATTCCGGTAAACTAAGATGAATTTTCGTTTAGCTTTCAGCTCAGAGCGGGCAATGATCCACTGTTGAATGTGCAAATAAATTTAACAAATACATGCAGATGGCTCCGACTAGCGATAATATTCGCTGTGCACACAAGCAATCCCAATTAATACTGCAAAATTACAAATCGAGCTGAATCTTAATAAAAAGTACATTTGTAGCGCGATCGGACAGGAACCCTCAGAAATATAAACAGCTTGCATTTTAAAAATTCTTATAATAGTATATAAACACAATTTGAAATAGAACGCCCACACAACTGCTATGAAGACAGGAAAATTTAATTTGCCTTTCTGCTGAGTACACATTATATGCGCAACTCACAATATTCGTGAATTATCCACATAGAACAAAGGCAACATACAGAAATAAAGATGATGCCATACAAACTTGACTAGTGTAGCTAACGGAAAATTCCTCCCAGCAGAATTGACATCAACTGAAGAACCGCACACAGTACAAGGACCCTTAGGGCACAGGGGATAACCGGACTAGTTTCTCCTATAGTCCACACATTGCGAGGCCCTATATGGTTCAGCAATTGCACTTTGCCTGCAATTTCCTTAGCTAACCAGCATCAGACGTAATAGTAAGGCCGTCTTCCAGCAGTTCGAACATGAGAACGGACAGACGGGCAGTACAGACGATCGCTCAAAGTGCTGTACAGTTTGGAAGTTGCTTTCGTCCACGTCACACGTAACCGGCAGCCGCTGCCATTGGATGTCCGTCGTGCTGTTGTCGGTCGAGCTGATTCAGGACGTCGGTAACTAGACACGTTACAATGCGTGCGTACCACCTGACGGAAAGGTAGACCTCCGCTTAGCACAGGCAAAGAGTCTGATTCGTGGTTTCGATTGCATTTCGGAAGTGTGCAGAGATCAGTACGTCTTAAACGGTTCAGGAAATGTCTGTGGTGAACAGCTAAGTTGAATCGACCCTTTTCTCCCTAACCGTGTGGTAAAAATATGCGTTTTTGAAATGCATTGCAAGGTTTAAAATCTATTAGGTTGATGCGTAAGCTCGTAACGTTTTCGTTTTGCATTTTGGTGTGTCTGTTGCTGTGGGTTTATTTATCGATTATCATTTGATATTTGTAGTTCACTGTTGCTACATGAGTTTGTCATTTGGAGGTTGTGAGTCGAGCTGTGGAGGCTAGGAAATGAAGTACCAAGTGGAGAAATCGGAAAATTTCCGACATATTCTTCTGCTTCAGTAGAAGAGTGACAGCAACGGAGGCAACGAGAAACATTTGCGCCGTGTGTGGGGATAATGCTATTGGACGGAACACGGCAAGAAGACAGTTTCCCAGTTTTAAGGAGGATCGTTTTGACATTAGTGACGCTCCAACTTCAGGAATACCTTCGGGCTTTGATGAAGATCGTTTGAAGGTATTAATCCACAGTGATTCACACTTGTGTACTCGAAAACTGGCAGGTGTGCTGAACCATGGTGCAACATTTGCATGCTATGGGGAAGGTTAAAAAATCGAGGTACAGCATGCTCTAAGGAAAAATCACGAAAATCAACTGGTTGCCATATGTGCATCTCTACTTGCTCGTCATCAGTTGCAGCACCAACCATTCCTATCGTGTATCGTTACTGGTGACGATAAATGGTTTCTTTCCGCTGAAGAAACGAGTAGATGAGCCCAAACAAGGCAGTAACTCCCCGTAGAAAGAATTGCAGGCGTTCACAAAAGATGATGTTACGCATCTGGTGGAACAGCGAAGGTTTGTTGTATTACGAATTGCTTTCTCGAAGTGTAGCCAGCCAATGCAGACATTTATTGTCAGCCACCAAGGTTTCTTGCAGACGCAGTCCAACATCAACGACAGGGAAGACTGCATGAAGTGACGCTACTCCACGATAACTCCCGCCCGCATTCTGCTAGACTGTTTTAAAGCCCTATACAGGAGTAGTGCTGGGAAGTCGTTCCACACCCATCTTATGTCCCTGATCTCGTGCCCTCAGATTTGGACATTTTCCTCTCACTATCGGACAACCTTCAAGCAACTTCCTTCCCGGATTAAAATGTGCTCCCAACTTGACTCGACGAGTTCTTCGCCTCAAAACCACATGATATCCACGGCCGCGGAATAGTAAAGGTAGTTCAATGTTGGCAGACTGTTGTAAATGGTGAAGGAGAATACACTACTGGCCATTAAAATTGCTACACCAAGAAGAAATGCAGATGATAAACGGATATTCATTGGACAAATATGTTTTACTAGAACTGACATGTGATTTCATTTTCATGTAATTTGGATGCATAGATCCTGAGAAATCAGCACGCAGAAGAACCACCTCTCGCCGTAATAACAGCCTTAGTCCGCCTGGGCATTGAGTCAAACACAGCTTGCTGTGTAAAGGTACAGCTGCACATGCAGCTTCAACACGATATCACAGTTCATCAAGAGTAGTGACTGGCTTATTCTGACGAGCCAGTTGCTCGGCCACCATTGACCTGACTTTTTCAATTGGTGAGAGATATGGAGAATGTGCTGGCCAGGGCAGCAGTTCAATACTTTCTATATCCAGAAAGGCCCGTACAGGACCTGCAACATGCGTTCGTCCATTATCCTGCTGAAATGTAGCGTTTCGCAGGGATCGAATGAAAGGTAGAGCCACGGGTCGTAACACATCTGAAATGTAACGTCCACTGCTCAAAGTGCCGTCAATGCGAACAAGAGGTGACCGAGAAATGTAATCAATGACAGCCCATACCATCACGCCGGGTGATAGGCCAGTATATGCGATGACGAATACACGCTTCCAATGCGCGTTCACCGCGATGTCGCCAAACACGGATGCGACCATCATGATGCTGTAAACAGAACCTGGATTCATCCGAAAAAATGACGTTTTGCCATTCGTGCACCCAGGATTGTCGTTGAGTACACCATCGCAGGCGCTCCTGTCTGTGATGCTGCGTCAAGGGTAACCGCAGCCATGGTCTCCAAGCTGCTAGTCCAAGCTGCTGCAAACGTCGTCGAACTGTAGGTGCAGATGGTTGTTGTCTTGGAAACGTCCCCATCTGTTGACTCAGGGATCGAGACGTTGCTGCACGATCCGTTACAGTCACGCGGATAAGATGCCTGTCATCTCGACTGCTAGTGATACGAGGCCGTTGGGATCCAGCACGGGTTCCGTATTGGCATCCTGAACTCACCGATTCCATATTCTGCTAACATTGAATCTCGAGCAACGCGGGCAGCAATGTCGCGATACGATAAACCGCAATCGCGATCCGACCTTTATCAAAGTCGGAAACGTGACGGTACGCATTTCTCCTCCATACATGGGGCATCGCAACAACGTTTCATGAGGCAACGCCGGTCAACTGCTGCTTGTGTATGAGAAATCGGTTGGAAACTTTCCTCATGTCAGCACGTTGCAGGTGTCACCACCGGTGCCAACCATGCGTGAATGCTCTGAGAAGCTAATCATTTGCATATCACAGCATCTTCTTCCTGTCGATTAAATTTCGCGTCTGTAGGACGTCACCTTCGTGGTGTAGCAATTTTAATGGCCAGTAATGTATATTACTAACAACGGCTCTGTTATGTGTATCTGTTACGTTTATTAAACTTGTAGAAAAACCTGCGAACTTATGTAACAGCCGAGTATGTTGGCCAAGCAAGAACAAGCAACATAATGGGCTTAAATTATAAAATTATATGAGGAGACTGAAAGGAATGCGGAAGGAGCTACGTCCAGAGAAGAGTCATGTCGCAAGCGTGCTTTTCTCAACAGCACGAGTGAGAAAAGTCGTCTGTGTGAATGTGCGCTTGTGCTGATGCGGAATAAAGTGCGTGAGTCATTTGCATCCCACCACGCGCCACAGGCGGGAGCCCCGCGGCCGCAGCAGAGGGGCGGACAGCTCGTGGCGGGTGTCTGGTGGACGGCGGCCGGCGGTCGGGGCCGCAGCGAGCCGCGTTGCCGCCTCAAAGAGCTCTTAATTACCGAGATGCTATTTCGCAGGCAAAGCCCGACGGTGAAAAGAAGTGCAGCTGCGGTGGTGTGGCGCGGACCAGAGAGTGGCAGCTGGGTTAGGGGTGGGGTTGGGGGGCGGGGAGTAGGAAGTGCCGGCGTGCGAAGTGCGGCGAGCCGGGGGCATTAGTCCCAGGGCGGCAGCACTCGCGGCCGCCGCTGCGGGTGCTCAGCCTAAATGGAAGCGAGCACTGCGCGCGCCAGCCGCTCTCTCACCTCACCTCACCTGACCGCGCTTCGACACTCGCAGCGCCGACTCCACGAAACTCACAAACTGAGGGGAATAACGGCACCGCAGAAGGTGGCTGCATATGGACAGGGTGTCTGAGGATGGACGGTCAGTTGAATACAGGAACGCTTGTTTGAGACATAAACTTCACATGGCACATGCACCATTCCGAATGGTTTCCGAGAGTGGACATGCACTAAAAAATGGATGAAAAACAAAGGAAATATAAAAAACGCATAACTAAGGAATTATCCCAATGGGAAGGGTTCAAAATGGCTCTGAGCACTATGGGACTTAACAAATGGTTCAAATGGCTCTGAGCACTATGGGACTTAACTGCTGTGGTCATCAGTCCCCTAGAACTTAGAACTACTTAAACCTAACTAACCTAAGGACATCACACACATCCATGCCCGAGGCAGGATTCGAACCTGCGACCGTAGCGGTCACGCGGTTCCGGACTGTAGCGTCTTTAACCGCACGGCCACTCCGACCGGCTATGGGACTTAACAACTATGGTCATCAGTCCCCTAGAACTTAGAACTACTTAAACCTAACTAACCTAAGGACATCACACAATACCCAGTCATCACGAGGCAGAGAAAATCCCTGACCCTTCCGGGAATAGAACCCGGGAACCCGGGCGCGAGTGGTAAGGGAATCATTAGATGTGATATATGTGTAACAACAAATAAATTATTACAATTTCAGAAAAAAAAAATTGATTGGTTTATTCGAGACATAGAGCTTCACTAACTGAGAAAGCCAATAATGTATTGCTCAACACCTCGCTCTTACGCAAGCAGTTATTAGGCATGGCACTAATGAGTAGACTTGGTGGATGTCCTGCTGAGCCGGCCGGAGTGGCCGAGCGGTTCTATGCGCTACAGTCTGGAACCGCGTGACCGCTACGGTCGCAGGTTCGAATCCTGCCTCGGGCGTTGATGTGTGTGATGTCCTTAGGTTAGTTAGGTTTAAGTAGTTCAAAGTTCTAGGGGACTGATGACCTCAGAAGTTAAGTCCCATAGTGCTCAGAGCCATTTTTTGCCCTGCTGAGGCATACCGTGCCAAATCCCAAGACACTTATACGGCTCTGCCCATAATCTTTCAAATGTTGCCTGTTTGGGAGAAATCTGGCGACTTCGCTAGATTTGGCATGCGCGAGGACAACCGGTAGAAACACTCGCCGCGTGCATGCGGGCGTGCATTATGCTGCTAGGATGGGTTGACATGAAGGACAACAAAACGGAGTGTAGGATATCGTCAACGTTCCACTGTGCTATTAAGGCGCTGCGAGTGACAACCAAAGGGGTCATGAAGTGAAAAGATGGTTACAGTGCCGAATGGCGGGCGACAATCACGATAATATCTAAGTCTGCAGCCATTCGTGGCCGTTGTCACTGAAGTTAAAATCTTCATGTTTCTTCTAAAATGATCGACGTTTCGACCACTCTGCTGGGATATTCCTCAGGATCTTCTGGTGTCCACTACTGCTAGAACACTGTCGTAGAAGAGTGTCGCGTTCTCTTATAAAGGGGAATCTTCACGGAGGTGGAGGAGATTAGTGTTTAACGTCCCGTCGACAACGAGGTCATTAGGGACGGAGCTCAAGCTCGGGTGAGGGAAGGATGGGGAAGGAAATCGGCCGTGCCCTTTCAAAGGAACCATCCCGGCATGTGCCTGAAGCGATTTAGGGAAATCACGGAAAACCTAAATCAGGATGGCCGGAGACGGGATAGAACCGTCGTCCTCCCGAATGCGAGTCCAGTGTGCTAACCACTGCGCCACCTCGCTCGGTGGAATCTTCACGAGTTCCTGCTGGAGAAGTGATAGTATTGGTTAAAATTCATATGGCTACCATTGGTGGGCCATAGTCATAAGATAATATTTCCGCTCTGAGGCAGAAGAAGGGGCGCTTTTAACTAATCTCCTGTGAATGTATTGATGACCCATCGTCATTTGATAGAAAGGCGTTATTCCACACTTACGCTGGAGAAGGGTTATTGGTTGAAATTCCTTAACAAAGACGAAATTACATAATTCGCATCTATTATACACAAATGTGTCCGATCACGTCAGAGGCTAGCTTACGACTCTCACACTCTGTGGAACCAACAATATTTGAAAGGTTTAACAATTTTCCTTGATAAATGTATTCCTACTAGGTTTCGTTACATTATCACTTTCGATTACTATTTCATAAATGAATCCAGAAATAAACATAGTAAACAGAACAGGATTGCGTAATTAATAATAGAAATTTTAAGTGTGCAAATAATTTGTGATTTCAAATGTTTCTAAAAAATAATTTTAATTGTACGTTCAGGAATAGTTCTTATTCATTATAAGATCGAAACTAAAATATTTTATTAAGTAATTACTTTTCATAAATTTTAGCTTGAAATATAACATATTGTTGATAAAATTATATGAAGGTCGTGCAGAAAGATATAGGTGCTCGTTTTTTCCACGTGCTATACGACATTGGAATAATAGAGAATTGTGAAGGTGATTCGATGAACCCTCTTCCAGATACTTAAATGTGATTTGCAGAATGTCCATGTAGATGTAGATGTTCAGGAAAGCAACTGAGATAATACTGACCCGGCCAAAATTCGAAAAATAATACTGATATCGACAACTACTGTTGAGGAAAAATAGTACTAGAGAAGGATCTCCCGTTGCAATGGGTAGATAGAAAAACTCTTGAAGAGGTGCTGGATATAACTAAGGAAAAAGAAATTTGTACCACTACTTAATTTGCCCGTGGTCTGGGGGTAGCGTCTTTGATTCATAATCAAAACGTCTTCGGTCCCGGGTTCGATCCCCGCCACTGCCTAAATTTTGATAAATAATCAGCAATGGCGGCAGAAGACTTCCGGCATAAGAAGTCAGCCTCATTCTGCCAACGGCCTTGTCAAAGAGGGCGGAGGAGCGGATAGAAGTTCAGGGCACTCTCTTGTCCCAGGGGTGGGAAATTGCCCCTAAAGGCGGAAGAATCAGCAATGATCAACGACATGAGGATGCAGAAGGCAATGGAAATCACTGCATTAAAGACACGTAACGTGTATCCACAGGACATGTGGCCTGTATTTGAAGAAGTGTCATGATGACCTCTCCATTGGAAAAAGATTCCGGAATAGTCCCCCATTCGGATATCCGGGAAGGGACTGCCAAGGGGGAGGTTACCATGAGAAAAAGATTGAATAATCAACGAAAGGATAACGTTCTACGAGTCGGGGCGTGGAATGTCAGAAGCTTGAACGTGATAGGGAAACTAGAAAATCTGAAAAGGGAAATGCAAAGGCTCAATCTAGATATATTAGGGTTCAGTGAAGTGAAGTGGAAGGAAGACAAGGATTTCTGGTCAGATGAGTATCGGGTAATATCAACAGCAGCAGAAAATGGTATAACAGGTGTAGGATTCGTTATGAGTAGGAAGGTAGGGTAGAGGGTGTGTTACTGTGAACAGTTCAGTGACCGGGTTGTTCTAATCAGAATCGACAGCAGACCAACGCCGACAAATATAGTTCAGGTATACATGCCGACGTCGCAAGCTGAAGATGAACAGATAGAGAAAGTGTATGAGCATATTGAAAGGGAAATGCAGTATGTAAAGGGGGACGAAAATCTAATAGTCATGGGCGACTGGAATGCAGTTGTAGGGGAAGTAGTAGAAGAAAAGGTTACAGGAGAATATGGGCTTGGGACAAAGAATGAAAGAGGAGAAAGACTAATTGAGTTCTGTAACAAGTTTCAGCTAGTAATAGCGAATACCCAGTTCAAGAATCACAAGAGGAGGAGGTATACTTGGAAAAGGCCGGGAGATACGGGAATATTTCAATTAGATTACATCATGGTCAGACAGAGATTCCGAAATCAGATACTGGATTGTAAGGCGTACCCAGGAGCAGATATAGACTCACATCACAATATAGTTGTGATGAAGAGTAGGCTGAAGTTCATTAGTCAGGAAGGATCAATACGCAAAGAAGTGGGATACAGAAGTACTAAGGAATGATGAGTTACGTTTGAAGTTCTCTAACGCTATAGATACAGCAATAAGGAATAGCGCAGTAGGCAGTACAGTTGAAGAGGAATGGACATCTCTAAAAAGGGCCATCACAGAAGTTGGGAAGGAAAACATAGGTACAAAGAAGGTAGCTGCGAAGAAACCATGGGTAACAGAAGAAATACTTCAGTTGATTGACGAAAGGAGGAAGTACAAACATGTTCCGGGAAAATCAGGAATACAGAAATACAAGTCGCTGAGGAATGAAATAAATAGGAAGTGCACGGAAGCTAAGACGAAATGGCTGCAGGAAAAATGTGAAGACATCGAAAAAGATATGATTGTCGGAAGGACAGACTCAGCATATAGGAAAGTCAAAACAACCTTTGGTGACATTAAAAAAAAAAGCAACGGTGGTAATATTAACGAGTGCAACGGGAATTCCACTGTTAAATGCAGAAGAGAGAGTAGATAGGTGGAAAGAATACATTGAAAGCCTCTATGAAGGTGAAGATTTGTCTGATGTGATAGAAGAAGAAACAGGAGTCGATTTAGAAGAGATAGGGGATCCTGTATTAGAATCGGAATTTAAAAGAGCTTTGGAGGACTTACGGTCAAATAAGGCAGAAGGGATAGATAACATTCCATCAGAATTTCTAAAATCATTGGGGGAAGTGGCAACAAAACGACTATTCACGTTGATGTGTAGAATATATGAGTCTGGCGACACACCATTTGACTTTCGGAAAAGCATCATCCACACAATTCCGAAGACGGCAAGAGCTGACAAGTGCGAGAATTATCGCACAATCAGCTTAACAGCTCATGCATCGAAGCTGCTTACAAGAATAATATACAGAAAAATGGAAAAGAAAATTGAGAATGCGCTAGGTGACGATCAGTTTGGCTTTAGGAAAAGTAAAGGGACGAGAGAGGCAATTCTGACGTTACGGCTAATAATGGAAGCAAGGCTAAAGAAAAATCAAGACACTTTCATAGGATTTGTCGACCTGGAAAAAGCGTTCGACAATATAAAATGGTGCAAGCTGTTCGGGATTCTGAAAAAAGTAGGGGTAAGCTATAGGGAGAAACGGGTCATATACAATATCTACAACAACCAAGAGGGAATAATAAGAGTGGACGATCAAGAACTAAGTGCTCGTATTAAGAATGGTGTAAGACAAGGCTGTAGCCTTTCGCCCCTACTCTTTAATCTGTACATCGAGGAAGCAATGATGGAAATAATATAAAGATTCAAGAGTGGAATAAAATACAAGGTGAAGGGATATCAATGATACGATTCGCTGATGACATTGCTATCCTGAGTGAAAGTGAAGAAGAATTAAATGATCTGCTGAACGGAATGAACAGTCTAATGAGTACACAGTATGGTTTGAGAGTAAATCGGAGAAAGACGAAGGTAATGAGAAGTAGTAGAAATGAGAACAGCGAGAAACTTAACATCAGGATTGATGGTCACGAAGTCAGTGACTGCCTAGGCAGTAAAATAACCAATGACGGACGGAGCAAGGAGGACATCAAAAGCAGACTCGCTATGGCAAAAAAGGCATTTCTGGCCAAGAGAAGTCTACTAATATCAAATACCGGCCTTAATTTGAGGAAGAAATTTCTGAGGATGTACGTCTGGAGTACAGCATTGTATGGTAGTGAGACATGGACTGTGGTAAAACCGGAACAGAAGAGAATCGAAGCATTTGAAATGTGGTGCTATAGACGAATGTTGAAAATTAGGTGGACTGATAAGGTAAGGAATGAGGAGGTTCTACGCAGAATCGGAGAGGAAAGGAATATGTGGAAAACACTGATAAGGAGAAGGGACAGGATGATAGGACATCTGCTAAGACATGAGGGAATGACTTCCATGGTACTAGAGGGAGCTGTAGAGGGCAAAAACCGTAGAGGAAGACAGAGATTGGAATACGTCAAGCAAATAATTGAGGACGTAGGTTGCAAGTGCTACTCTGAGATGAAGAGGTTAGCACAGGAAAGGAATTCGTGGCGGGCCGCATCAAACCAGTCAGTAGACTGATGACCAAAAAAAAAACTTAACTAAAAGAGAGGACCGGTTAGTAGGGCTAATCATGAGGCATCAAGGTATCATCAGTTTGGGAATGGAATGAAGTGTGCGTGTGTGTGGAGAGGGGGTTGGAAGCTGGGAGGTTGGTAAAAACTATAGAGGGAGACAACGGTTTTAAACATAGTAAGCATATTCAAATGACTGTAGGTAGCAGCTATGCATAGATGCAGAAATTTGCACAGGATAATAGTGGAGACCTGTATCAAAATTATCTGCTGACTGAACACAGTAGTAAGCTTCCTTTATATTTGATGCTATTAGCTGCCATTTGTACCGTGTTCGAAATTACTGTAGTGTTGACAGGTGCTAAAGGAACTGTCTCGTGTGCAGGAGGTATGGTTTGCTTTCAGCCAATCTAAAGAGACATACAGCCGCAGTAACCGTCAACCATTGCGCAACCTTCTCCCCTAAGACAACACGGCACTATGCTTCACTTTCAGTCATAGTCAAATCATAGTTCTAGTCATAACTTCTTTGGTTGCTCTGCTCTGTCCACTGCGCAATGTGATTTTGTTTTACATTTCTCACAGTCACGAGAGTTAGTAAATTTTGTTGTTTGTACCGCTTGTTAAGAGTTGTGCGATAATTGGCATTGTCAGAACTAAAACAGGTTAAGATATCTGGGGTCTTTCTCTTGGTCACAGATGTGCCTCACGAATCGTGCTGAGACAAACGTTTTTGGCGTTACGCGACTACTTCAAGAAAGCTGATGGTACCTCACCTCTATGTGTGAACAAGGTGATGGAAAAAACCGTTTCAGCTTTCAACCTTACAAGCACACTGTCGCCAGAATGAACTTTCTCTCTGCGGGGGAGTGTCCTCTGGCTCTAAAATTCAATACAGATTAAAACTTAGTGCGAGCCCGGGGCTTGAACCAGGAACCTTCGTCTTTCTGGGGTAATTGTTCAATAGTCTGAGATATCCAGGTACAAGTGATGATTCACCCACACGGCATCACTTTTGCAGTACCTCTTTCCTACCTTCCAAATTTCACAGGAGGCCTCAGTTTCAATAATTAGATAGTCATATTATGCACATCTTCCGCAGCTACCACACAAGTGCTTTCTTCTTTAGCCATTTTATGTGGTCTAGTGACACTCTTCAAATTTTGAAAATTGTTTTCTTACTTGGCCAACGAGTAAAATAATTGGTACACTTAATAAAACGCTAAAAAATACTAACAGAACAACCTGACACTTCGTAGATCATTGTTACCAAAATCTATGTTATACGTACGCACCGACAACAACACGATTAGAAAACGTTGCACACAATGAATCACAACTTCCTGCTGTCCTCGGGTGAGGCGGACGCTTCTAAACGAGGACTCGTGATGTTACTGTTAGAGCCTTATGCGAGATGTTCAAGAAAATCTCCAAAATAATTTACTTACATTTATTACAATTTGAACACAACTTTGCTGTGTAATTCAGTGATTGGAAATATAAAATGGATCCTATACAGAAAGTCGGTAGTTTTGTCTACAGCTCCCTCTAATACAATGAAGGTTATTTCCTGATATCTTAACAGACGTCCTATCATTCTTTCCCTTCTTCTTGGCTGTGTTTTCCAGACATTACTTTCCTCAGTGGGTCTGCGGAGAACCTCCACAGCATTCTTCTGTAGGACCGCGTCTCAAATGCTTTCATTCTCTTCTCTTCTGGTTTTCCGACAGTCCGTGTTTCACTACCACGCGGTGTTGTGCTCCAAACGAAACTTCTCAGAAATTTCTTCCTATAATTAAGACCTCTGTTTGATACTAGTAGACTTCTCTTGGGCAGGGGTGCCCTTTTGCCTGTGCTAGTCTGCTTTTTATGGTCCCCTTGTTTCGTCCATCAGTTGTTAGTTTGGTACATAGGCCGCGGAATTCCTTAACTTCATGCGCTTTGTGATCACAAATCTTGATGTTAAGTTTCTCACTATTCTCATTTCTGCTATTACTTTCTGATGTAAAAGGAAAGCCAATAACTCAAATCAGCGTAATATCATTGAAATTGTAGGAAACGCCACTTTTTTATTGCTCTTTCAGTAAATTCATTCTAGCAAAGTAGCGTCTTACATGGGAAAAGATATTTGTGAAGATAGGATTTTTATAAAAAAATATCTGAACCTAAGTTATTCGTTGCTTGTGAATCAGTTTTGGTGGTAATAGCTGATGGAAGATTGCCCCACGGTAACTTCTATCTTAGGTAGTATAAGATTATAAGATTTACAGCTTGCAGTACATGTAGCTTGCGACGTCACACAACCCGGCTGCCAACATCCAGGGATAGGTTGTGCGGTGAGACTTGGAGAACGCGTACCCGCGCACCCACCATCCCACCCACCCACCCACACATTTTGCCCTCCCTATCTCAACCACAAAAAAACGAAACACCTGATCAGTATGTATCTCGTGTAGCTGGCCATCTTTTCCTCTATACCACAATTGTCGCCAAACAGGACTTCCTTTCGATCTTCTGGCCACATTGGTGAATGGCACAATGAACCCACAACTTAAGTGCCACAATATTATTTGCAAATCTCACACTGACTCGCAAAACCTCCAAGACAAATTACAGCGTAGAGAATTGCAGATAGTATAGGAAAGGCTTGCTTACTATATTCGTATGGCAGGAGTAGAAATACCTGTGGACAATGTTCCACATAGAGGAAAGTTCTATCTCTTAGAGCACATTAAAATTCAGTCTTTGCTCCAAAAGTAAAACTGCACATTATATAAACAAAAAATGTGTAAATATCAAAATACGTAAAGATTTTATATCTAAATTATCAAAAACTCATGCCCACTTTGTTGACACTACTAGCGTAACTTTCAGTATAAGATACAACTGGTGACGCGCTTCAAAATGTCATTCCCATGTCTCAAACGCACAGTCATATTCTCACTCGTAATCTTCAAGACTGGAGATAACTTCCGTGCACGGATAATTACGTAATGGACAAGTATGTCTACAAAAACAGTAATGTTCACCTCACCGAGCACCATTTTAGTGGGGGCTGGGGGGGGGGGGGCAGGGTGGCAAAAGAAAATACTGCAGTATGTTGTACACTATAAAAATAAAACTGGCGTTACTGATTGGCTAATATAGAATTTTAGTGCTCTAGATCCCACTAGGGGTTAAATAATCGAAGTTTCATCATCTGACTTTTCAAAAGTTTTTCGTATAGGCACAAAACTAGGACTACTGTGCTTTCAATCATCCCCTTTCAAATATAAGTACATTTCACGATCATCATCGAAGAGACACTTGTCGATTATCAGAAATTGCTGATTTGTTAGGATTTTTGGCTGCGTAACGATTAACCATCATTCTTGTACAAAAATCTCTGTTAATTTTTGCGAATGATTTACACACACAGAAAACAACTCTTGCTTTGTTAGTGGTTAGTATAGTTTTAATAGTATCCAACATTACACTTAACTGATAATTTAAGTCTACATTCACATCTTCCTATTCTTTTTCCAACCAAAAGTTCAATAAATACAAAGAGGATGTATTCTCTAATTCTAAAATGTATATTTTTTCATTAAACCTCTTTCAATCTCATAACAATTACCTCTACAATTTTTCTAACTGAGAGCCTTCACGGATTTTAAACTGGCCTTTTATTCTTTCCATTACATCGTTTTTAAAGCGTTAGACGTATTCTTGAGTGTGCATTGTTAATTTCTCGACATTTTATTTTGGAATTTCCATGTAGAACTTTAAGCTTACAGCTTTAGCGGTCGAATACCTGGAAAATGTAGTTATTCTGTCGATTTCAAACTCTCCAAACACCTTTCGTGTTGCTACGTTCACAATATGCAGTCCACAGCTGTTACATACAGTGCAATAATCCTTTTTAAGCAAATTCAAATGGACCGGACGTTTATAAACATATTCTTCGTTAATCTTTTAATGTAGGAAACATAATTGAATCCTTCACATTCTGTGAGTACATCAACATACAGCTATTTTCCAGTGGCATTTACAGTAAAATGCTGAAATTTTGCATTCCATAGACGTATTCAGCTTTTCCCAAGTACTGTATTTAAAGTAATTTGTAACCCTTACTTCCACATCTGCAGTGTATACTCTTCCTTCGCGGCAATTATGTTCACGAAATACTTCATTTTGCGTTTACAGCTCCGATAGCTTTCATTTCCAGTTTTCTTTTCCTTGTACGTACAATAATCTACATGTGTCTTATGGATGGCGTACTTGATATGTAGTTTAAGGTGTGTAGTTGATAGCATAGAAACCCCCATTTCCTATCTATATGACAATCCACTGTGTCTCGTACAGAAACGACTGCAAAGATCGAACTATAGTTGTGCTTGGATGCAGTGTCACAAATCTATATTCTGCGGGACAGAAGCCCCATAGATATAATATTATCTCACTGTAAATAAGAGGTGGTTCTATCAATCAATGGTAATATTGTCGGGCATGATTTCTGAAAAGGAGCCCATTAGTTAAAAGTAGGATCACTGGACATCTGGTGAATAACTACATCTAAAATATTTCGTATTTCTAAGAAGTTTAAGAAACATAGAATTTAGTGGACAGACCTGTTGTGTTATGTCATTGATAACTTTGAATACAAGAGAATTTTGATTACAACGAGAGAGAGATTTAAGTCTACAGCACTCGAAAATTATTGTATGATGTGCTACAGGAGAGCTTTGGATTCTCGAGTATTATGTCGCGCAGTCTCGTGATAAAAATTTCAAAATAATTCATCTCTGAATGACTTTAATTTAAACTGATTAATTAAATAACTTCGAACGAACGAAGGATTGGCCAATGTAGAGAGTGAGGCACTCGTCTACCTTCGCTAACTCTGCCCAAACTAGTGTATTCCATAACTAGCCTACAATGATGCCAAAGAAAGTCTATCTTTGAGGTACGTAATATTGGTCTCTTCTCGTTCAGATTTACTGTTTAATGCCTTATTCTCCGTCATTTCCTGTCAAATGCCAAAATGACGACGTTGATAATTGTTTTACGTAGTGTGACCTTCGTCTGCAGAGAAAACCGTAACGCCTCTCTTAGTATTTGATATATCTATCAATACTTTGCAGATACATGGACCACTCTAGATCAGCTAGAAATGCGGTAAATTTTCTACAAAAAATAGAAGCAAACGATATCTATATCATATTGATTATGGCAACTATGGAACTGGAACGTTGGGCCTTACGAGCACGACAGGCAGGAGCAGCGAATGACACCGTAAGTGAGATTTGATAGAAGATTTACATCAGTTACACGTTTATCACAGTGATTAGAAAAGAAACTTCAGACTTTCAATGCTCTAACGTATGGCTGAATATCAATTCGCGCTAGAATAACAACAAAATACCTAGGAAATAAGTAAGGCATAGTTCAGGAGAACTTACACCAGATGCTTTAGCAATTCTACCATTTAGCAGTGGAAGGTCATACTTCTGTTTAAGCGATATTTTAGCTCAGATAAGCAAAATATTGGAAGAGATAACAATGTTTGCGCTGCAGACAAAGCTCACGTCGCGTAAAAATAATTAGTAACGACGTCCTGTTGGTATATGAGAGTAAATGATTAACAGCACAGCTCAAAGCTGTACAGCTCAACAGGAAGAAGCAGTGACTACATAACTCAGCGTTACAATTAAAAATAGGGAAGTAATAGGAATTCCACTATTAAATGTAACAGAGAGAGCGTATAGGTGGCCAGAGTACACTGAAGGCGTCAGGGAGAGGACTTGTCTGCGTGACACAAAAAGACTACTAAGAGGAATCTCCGTTTACACGATAAATCAATCAAATACAGAAGGCAGTAAATTGAACTAAGTACCAACCGAGTGAGGTGGCGCGGTGGTTAGCACACTAGAGTCGCATTTGGGAGGACGACGGTTCATACCCGCTTCCAGCCGTCCCGATTTTGGTTTTCATGATTCCCTTAAATCGCTTCAGCTAATGGTTCCTTTAAAGGTGCACGGCCGATATCCTTCCCCAGCCTTCCCTAATCCGATGGGACCGATAACCTTGCAGTTTGGTCCCCTAACCCCCAAACCAACCAATAAATTAAAATTACGAACAACGTGGATTGGAAAGAATACATAGAAAATGTTGTGGGGAAGCAAACCAAAGACTGTGTTTTATTGACAGTGCCCCTAGAAAATGTGAGAGATCCACGAAAGAGACTACCTATACCACGTTTGTCCGTCCTCTTTTTGGATGCTGCTCCGCGGTCTGGGATCCTTACCAGATAGGATTAACAGAGTACATAGAAAAAGTTTAAAGAAGAGCAGCACGTTTTCTATTATCGCGAAATAGGAGAGAGTGTTCCACTAACATGATACAGGATTTGGGGTGGACATCATTAAAATAAAGGCGTTTTTCGTTGAGACGGAATCTTCTCACGAAATTTCAATCACCAGCTTTCTCCTCCGAATGCGGAGGTATTTTGTTGAAGCCGAGCGTAAAAGGAAGGAACGTTCATCCTAATAAAATAAGGAGAATTAGAGCTCGCACGGAAAGATACAGCTATTCGTTTTTTCCGCTTGCTGTTCGAAATTGCAATAATAGAGTTATTGCGAAGGTAGTTCAGTGAACCCTCTGCAAGGCACTTAAGTGTGATTTGCAGAGTATTCATGTAGATGTATATGTAGATGTACCGATAGACGTCCGTTCGCAGTCGTCGATTCTTTATGATCCTATATGGACGGAATGAAACCGTGGTAACAGCGAACGTTGACACTCTTGGGCAGGAAGGGGGAATACAAGGGGCAGCAGCAGTCACGAAACTCTCTCAGTTAATTGTTAAACCATTGTTTCTTTTCTTTCCGTTCTTTTTTGCGCCCTCGCCGAGGCTGCATCCTTGGCGGTGGCCTGTCTTGCCAATCCTTCGGTGTGACTCTTTAAAAACCACACTTTAGAAATATACTGCACTAGCGACAAGTAGCTCAGTAGCTGTGGCCAGTCGACTTGTTCGGTATAGCGGTAAATTCGTTTACGTGTCACTGTGTGGGTCTATGCGTAAAACTAATAGACCAAATATCATAAGCATCACATAGCTGCGCCCGCAGCTCGTGGTCGTGCGGTAGCGTTCTTGCTTCCGGCGCCCGGGTTCCCGGGTTCCCGGGTTCGATTCCAGGCTGGGTCGGGGATTTTTTCTGCCTCGCGATGACTGGGTGTTGTGTGATGTCCTTAGGTTAGTTAGGTTTAAGTAGTTCTAAGTTCTAGGGGACTGATGACCATAGATGTTACGTCCCATAGTGTGCAGAGACATTTGAACCATTTTCATATAGTTGAATTGATTGATGTTTAGAGTGACTTCTTGTGGCAATGATAGGAGGGCGTTATGATTTGATTAATAGGTGCACAACCAGTCTACATTTTCTATGCGGATCATGTGTGTATGTGTGTGTGTGTGTGTTTGTGTGTGTGGTGTTTGTGTAATTGGATGTGCCTTTGAAATTGCAGTACACCGTGTATCGGAGGCTCAGCGAATCGTGTCTGAAGGCCACAAATAGTAAAAACCATAACGGAGAGAAACATGCCTGATGCAGATGGGTAGCCCGTGACAGCACTCCTCTAGTAAACCTCATTACTCATTGATTCGTTGTCCAGTCCCATTGCCGCAGTTCTTTGTTGCAGACTCTCTGTGTAAACCCACTCGGCCTTCCGTAGAAAGAATCGTGTCCGCAGCTACGATTGATTGACGGGAGGCAGAAATCTTAAACATGAGTCCTCTGCTTCGCTGCTGAAAAACTTCCTTTATGTAAAAGAATCAAAGGTACATCCCTTGCTGAAATAGATGATGGGGAAATGTTTTGCTGTTTGTATAAAAAACTAAAAACCACATATTTTAGATACTATCGTTTTTACGCTACGCAATTATTCTCTAACTATCTTTTAGGGTACACCGAAATTAAGTAACCTGCTGACCATTGTTAGAAGAATGTGCTTCGAGTTTTTAGTGTGAACTGTGATTGCACATATGAAGGAAGCAGAAAATAAGTCTGACACTGTCTTTAAAAATTTTTCTAGTCATCCGCGAGGAGTTTCTGAATGACACCCCATCCTGTATTTATAAGGTGCGAAGATGATCGTGTGCCCTGTCTGTTACCTTCTTTAAAAGCTCGCGAAATCTCTGACGTTCATGTACAGTGCTGCTACTTTCCGTTTGGTGCATTTTATGTTACTGTGTGCTCCACACCAGATCTATGTCAATATGACCCAAACGAATAACATCTGAATACGTTAAGTAGCATCCACAATGACTGTGCAGTAACGGACCTCTTTCCTCCTCCAGAGGCGCACTAAGTTGGGCAATGGCTACAGAGCCCTGAGCAGAGCTGTGGATCCAGAGAATTCTGCCGCCCACCGCCGTTTCCACAGCAGCGTTTGACAAACTCATCATAGTTCAGCCAATTTGCTCCTATGACTTATGTACGCTAACCTTCTTCATAATTCAGTCTACCTGTCGGTAAAAACCATATCAAAATTCCTAGAACGTTCATGAGATTAACCAAAAATCCAGAAAGAAGAGAACAGAGGAACTAAAATTATGTTAACTATATACAGAAGAAGAACATGATCGTGTACTTCTATTAATAAATTTTCTTCTCAGTTATCGCTTCTGACTGATGGAATTCACTTTACATTCGTCTTCGAAATATTATCGACTCCTACTCTTCAAGAATGAGCTCTTGTATTATATTGTAAAACCGACTAAATGCTTGTATAAGCCGCTAGTAATGATTCGTGTATAAGTCATTACATTATAGAATAAAGCTGCATTAAACTACGTCCATCCATACTCGGCAAATCGCGGTGGCAGAGTGTACTTCCAATTGAACCATTATTAGTGCTTCTTCCCGTTAAAGAGCGTGAGGGACGATTGTTTAAGGGCTTGTATTAGTTCCGTAATACGTATAATCTTGTCCTCACGATACCTACAGTAGTAGGATTACCAGGCCCAACAAAGAGGAATGCAGGACTCAGAGTCTCATTTCGCCGGACTCTTTGTCCTGGAAATTGCATATCTTTTTTAAAAAAAGAAATAGAGTTAATTGCGCGTTCTTAGTCGTTTATTAATAAAGAAATTACTGTCTTTTTTTTTCGAGTTCATCCTAAAACGCGATCTTGTAGCCAAGCATCTGGAAAATCTCCTGAGCCAACATGTTCTGGGAAGGTTGCATTCAGCAAATCTTGCACTGGGCGTGCGACATCAAGTGTTGCCCCATCTTGTACTGAAACAATGATTTCCACGCAACAGGAATCACATGTTGTATAAGGATGTCTCGACAATATGCAGACGTCACGGAACACCTGACAAACCCTATGAGTGTATTCTCTCCAAAGAACAACGGACAGAGAAAAGGAGTTTGTGAATCCACACCATGCAGTCATATACGGCGAGTGTTCTTGCACAACACGTGATTTAACTGCACCGCAATTTAAACAGTTATGTGTATTCACTGCACCCTGTAGTGTAAAATGTGCCTCGCTACTCCACAGAATATGCCCGGAAACGTGTCATCAGCTTCGATTCGTGTCCCACACAAGGAGCAAGGATCCCAGGAGACTTCCGCGTGGCACATTTGAAGTTACGTCTACACTTAATGATGACTTTCCCACGATGATAACATGCTGCGTCCTCCCGACCAAGAAATTCATAATACAGTCGGAAATTCGCCTCATACCCCCATACAATCATGCTTAATCTTCACTCAAGATCGTTTGACATTCAAAAAGTTACAAGGTGGTTTCCTCTTGTAAATAAACGATAACACTTTTGTCTGTTTGCGGTGAAGTTCGGCTACCAACCATTGTGTCGACTCTGAAATATTTATCTTACATCTTAGGACACTGAATTATCAGTGTTGCAGTTTTACTACATTAACTCATCTAGATACAGTCGTTAGAGATCATACTGGGTGGTTTGTTTAAAAGGACATAATCATATCACATGGAATATTTTCAAAGTGATATTACAGATATGATATTATAACCTAAAGACTGGTTTTCAATCATAAATAAATTTATATGTTTGGACAGATACAGAGTGAGAATCGAAAATGAATCAGAAATATTTTGGCTCTATGTATTGTGACGCACCAAGGTTTCTACTCTGCATGCCATCTATCTACTGTTACGTTTGGAGTGACGGAATATGATGAAATGTCTACCTTCTAGATTTGGATTTTTGAGGGAAATTTTGCAATATTGTAGTCAAGTGTCATCCTCCTCCGCCGTCTCCTAGTTTTCCGTACATAAGAGTTCTGTCCGCTAAAGGAATTCTTGTGTACTAAACCAAAAAATATCATGTCTGATATTCAAATGGTTCAAATGGCTCTGAGCACTATGGGACTTAACATCTGAGGTCATCAGTCCCCTAGAATTTGTAAGTAGGCTGTTTATGTTTTCTCTATGTAAGTAGGCTGTTTAGGTTTTTTTATTGGTAACGCCACCTCTGTATGAAAATCACTGGCTGTGCTGTGTGCAGTCTGTGGCTGCTTTGCATTGTTGTAATACTCGCCATTGTAGTGTTAGGCAGCTGGCTGTGAACAGCGCGTAGCGTTGCGCAGTTGGAGGTGAGCCGCCAGCAGTGGTGGATGTGGGGAGAGAGATGGCGGAGATTTGTAATTTGTCATGAACTGCTATATTTATACATGATGATATCAAGGTAAATACATTGTTTGTTCTCTATTAATATCTTTCATTTGCTAACTATCCCTATCAGTAGTTAGTGCCTTCCATAATTTGAATCTTTTATTTAGCTGGCAGTAGTGGCGCTCGCTGTATTGCAGTAGCTTGAGCAGCGAAGATTTTTGTGAGGTAAGTGATTTGTGAAAGGTATAGTTTAATGTTAGTCAGGGCCACTCTTTTGTAGGGATTTTTGAAAGTCAGATTGCGTTGCGCTAAAAAAAAAATATTGTGTGTCAGTTTAATGACAGTCGTGTATAATTGTTCAAAGGGGACGTTTCATATGGCGACCCTTAGCCGAGGATACCTCACTGGAATCTTCTGATTTTTTTCTTGTAGTTTGTGTAATTAGTGTAGCTATTGTTTATTGCTAGCGCGTAATTATAGAGAGAATTTCCTTTGTAGTTGTAGTTTTTCATTGTTGTACAGTAAAACAGTTGTGGCATGCATGTAGATTTGCACCAAGTATTTCGCAGCTGTGCTGGCAATTAAGTAGACATTATTTCCATTGCTATGTTATTTTATTTTGCTCTTCAAATTGCGCTTTTCTGTGTTATCGTGTGAAATACTGTGACAATAATGGCGTGTGAAAAACGTAATACTAGGCTCCAAAGTAAACTGAGAAATGACAGTGAAGACGAAAGCAGTGTGTTAGCGCCGTAGAGTAATGAATTAACAAATGTTCAAAGTAGTAATTTGGTAATTGTGCATAGGGAAATGGAGCGGGCGGCAAACAATGGTGTAGACAGTGAAACAGGTAGTGAACAGGGAAGCGTTATCAATCGATTGGTCGGCAACAGCTCGCCTCAGGAATCGGGAATGACAGAACACAATATTGCAAATACTGCAGACTCAGGTTTTGGGTTCCCACCGTTTTCTCAAATGAGTCAAGACACATTTTCCACTTGTCAAAATGTGAATGTTGCCCGTGCAACTTCACTGCCGAAAAGCACTGAGGAACATGTTTCAGACACCAGTGCATTGTTATTACAATTAATGCAACAAATGGGACAAAAGCTTGAAACGTTAGACACAATGGAACAACATCAGAGACAAACACAGCAACAGTTAGACACAATGGAACAAAATCAGAGACAAACGCAGCAAAAGCTTCAAAAGTTAGACACAGTGGAACAAAATCTTAAAAAGTTAGACTCATTGGAACAAACACTTGAACAAACACGTGAAGATTTAACTACTGAGTTACATAACATTGAATCGAAATGTCAAAAAGTCTGTAATGACGTAAAAACACAAATTTGTGAGCATTTTCAACCTATTTTTTCGCGGCATGAAAATGCATTACAGAATCACGAAGCAGCCATAAAAGAACTGCAAATTATTGTTCATGAAAATCATGAGACCTTGCAAGCTAAATTTGACTCAGTTGCATCTACCGATTCGGTTACGCAACTTGCAAAAACTCAGGAAAACTTTAAGGACACAGTAGATACTCTGAAACTTGGTTCAGAAAAACACACTGAAGAAATAAGTACACTATCGGAGAAAGTAGCCGAACTTTCGGATCAGGTCACAAACTTATCTACAAAGGTAGATGATGATCTGAATGACACAAGACATGTAGCCTTCACTGACACAGAAGAGTATGAACAAATAAGAAAATTCAAACAAAATCAGAATCAAATTAATACACAACACCAAAGAGAAATCCGGGAAGTACAAGATCAGCTGACACAGGTAATACAAGAATTACGTATTTCAGAGGACACTGGCGCTCCAACACGGGAAGAGGGACTTAGAAACACGGAAAAGCCGCAAAATAATAACACAGGGCATTTCGGAAGTTATGAAAGAAATTAGCTATGTGCACCGAATTTTGAGATGGAACGGCCGACACGACCTAACAATGACCGATATGCGACTCGCCGACATGACGATCTTGACTATAAGCTGTTCATTACTACACGTAAATTCAAAACATTTAAGAATTCTGGCAACGACATTCATCCACAAGCATGGCTCCATCAATTCTCTCATTGTTTTCCTCCCAACTGGTCGTTGGAACACAGATTAGAATTTATGTGTGGCTACTTAGAGAATGAACCAGCTGTAAGAATGCGATCGGTCATTCACAATTGCCACAGTGAAGGAGAATTTTACCATGCCTTCCTCTCAGCATATTGGTCTCAAGCTACACAAGACCGAGTAAAACATAGCATCATGATGATGAAACACTTTGAACAATCTGAATTTTCCAGTCTTGTCAAATACTTTGAAGACATGTTGCATAAGAATCAGTATCTTTCAAACCCATACAGCCCCTCAGAACTCATCCGCATTTGCTTACTCAAATTGCCTGAACATTTACGACATATTATTTTAGCAGGACGTTGCAAAGACGACATTGAAGCATTTCAGGGACTGTTACAAGAACTGGAAATTGACACAGACCGTCGCGGGATGCGAAAACAGGAAAGCAATCACTACAGGTCACATCCGTCACAATTCCGTGACGACAGAAGCAATAACTGGACACGACAAGCCTATTCTTACAACGCAAATCGTGACCAAAACAGACACCACCCATATGACAACCACTGGCAGAGTAATAATAGTTACAGAGAAAGATCGCATTTCCGTAGTAAAGAATATGACAGAGCTTACCTTAGAAACAGACAATATGGGAACCAAAATAATTATTATCAAGGGAGACAGAATAACTTCAGACGCAACAGTTCAGCGCGCAGTTACGATTCAGGGAGAAATTCTCCACCACTTAACCGACAAGAAAGAAACTACAGGAACTACCGACATGACGACAGACGATGTGATCGTAACGACAGACCTGAATTGCATCAGAACTGGCGGGATTCAAACAGAGCAGGGCCCTCTCGAGGAGGTGAATTTGTAGAAGTTAGGTCTCCTAATCCCAATAACGACGCGCGCCAACAAAGGAACAGACAATGACTCGCACAGCAGGCAGCCGCGTGCGCCCGCTGGCTCCGAGAAAAGTAACATAAGACGCTAACCTTGAGAAAAATTTTAGCGCTCCTCACCGACGTGTACCGCATGATAATTCCGTTCAAGTTGAAACTCTGAGTACTAGGAAGAGTAAAGGTTTACACCACATTTCACATGTAAAACCGTTTATTGAAAGATAATCTGCTCTTTAACTTTGTCTTTGCCATAAAACTTTTCACTTCACATTTCTAGTATGCTTTGTCAGACTTAAGAAACTGTTAAGATGCAACAATGTTTGAAGTTAAATTTCCAGTCTAGAACCTAGGGAACATTTTTAAACAGAAATTACGAATGCATTGTTATAGTGAACAGACGACACAGTGTTGTATTTGTACATTCTTGCTTGTTAGTTGCACGATTACGTAACGACTATCAGGCTTACATACTTAGGACACATACTGGTACTGCTAATGAGATTTTAATGCAACATTTTGGTTTACTTGAAAATACATTCTGGGTTTAATGTACTTTCTGTGAGATACCAGACCACACAGTGGTTAGTTTAAGTGACAACTACACGGTTTTATCACGACGCTTCTAATGAGTGACAATTTACAATGTTGCTTTTGTAGTGTTTCTGTTTTATTTCTGCACAGTTTTTCTGTTTTATTCTGCAAAGTAAAACATGTTTTAGTAGTAACTTTTGTGGTATAGCTACAATGAGATTGCCTTTTCCGTAGCACAACAATACGTTACAGCACAGTACTTTCTTCATCATGGCAATAAGCGTAATAACTAAGAAATTTATATGCAAAGCATTTCACTTTTGTGTATTATGAGGTAAGTACATTGACTTCTGCAGAACTTAGCTTTCAGAGGACGATAACTACGACACTTCCACACAGATTATGTTGCAACAAGACGCACATTTAGCGCTACAGTACACGTATTTGAGTGATTAATTTTGTACTTAAAACATTTATTTTTAAAGATTTTTGAATTACAAAGAAAGTTTTCCGTGATACATTTCATTCCATTGCTGTAATCTGTAACACCTGAGGGTATAATTACATTAATCCTCAGGGGGGTACACGCTTACTTTGTGTACCATGTGTTTGGCAACCACAAGGAACCCTAGCTAATATGGTATTTGCTTATACAACTTTACACATCGGTACCATATTTCTCTAACACACAAATTACACAGCTATCTGATCATTTAACTGAGAGATAAACACCTCTGGTGGCCCAACAGTACCGTAATCTCTACCAGGACTACAGTAGGTCTGCTCTGTGATGACGTAACTACCAATATTCTTCAAAACGTCGACTGACTCTGCTGTGGGTTTACTCTGTTGTGGCCCATTACCTGTCTGCATGTCGAGTCAGCACTGTCTTTCCGTTGGAAGGACAACACTACTTCTTCAAGACTGCATGGAAATCCACTACTTCTGTGTGCATTTTCTTTTACTGCTCAGACTTCTAGAAAAACTCTACAGTTTTACTGTAATGAATGATCAGGACTGTCTTTATGGACTGTGACAAAATTTTAGCTTTTGACCAACGTTGTATCAATAAGTGTGTGCATTTGATATCTTTGTTATTGTAATTATGAAAAATTTTTTCAAATCTGTATTGGGCACTGCCCAAACCAATTTGTAAAATTTTTTGTGGGGAGCATGGGGGCTATGTAAGTAGGCTGTTTATGTTTTCTCTATGTAAGTAGGCTGTTTAGGTTTTTTTATTGGTAACGCCACCTCTGTATGAAAATCACTGGCTGTGCTGTGTGCAGTCTGTGGCTGCTTTGCATTGTTGTAATACTCGCCATTGTAGTGTTAGGCAGCTGGCTGTGAACAGCGCGTAGCGTTGCGCAGTTGGAGGTGAGCCGCCAGCAGTGGTGGATGTGGGGAGAGAGATGGCGGAGATTTGTAATTTGTCATGAACTGCTATATTTATACATGATGATATCAAGGTAAATACATTGTTTGTTCTCTATTAATATCTTTCATTTGCTAACTATCCCTATCAGTAGTTAGTGCCTTCCATAATTTGAATCTTTTATTTAGCTGGCAGTAGTGGCGCTCGCTGTATTGCAGTAGCTTGAGCAGCGAAGATTTTTGTGAGGTAAGTGATTTGTGAAAGGTATAGTTTAATGTTAGTCAGGGCCACTCTTTTGTAGGGATTTTTGAAAGTCAGATTGCGTTGCGCTAAAAAAAAATATTGTGTGTCAGTTTAAGGACAGTCGTGTATAATTGTTCAAAGGGGACGTTTCAAATTTAGAACTGCTTAAGCCTAACTACCCTAAGGACATCACCCACATCCATGCCCGAGGCAGGATTCGAACCTGTGACCGTAGCAGTCCCGCGGTGCCGGACTGAGCGCCTAGAACCGTTAGACCACCGCGGCCGGCATGTCTGATATTGAAATCAGTCAATCTTACAAATCTGTAATTAGGCAACTGTGACATATTGCTGCGGTAACTATAGCCAGGTCTTAGGAAGGCCGCATTTAGCGGTTGAAACAGGCTGTCTAGTTATGATAAGTATTAAGAGTCCTTACAGAAATAATAATAGTTGTGTTAATAATGTACCCCTCCTCCTCCATGAGTGAAACCTCGGCAGGAAAAACGCAAGGTGCACAATTTTTGCTAGTTTATTTGATTTTATAATTTTCTAGGTACACTGTGAAACTATGGAAACATACGGACAGAAATACAAATATCTGCCTCCAGAGTTCGCGTTGTTATCCAGCCACATTCGCAGAGTGTGTACACAGTCTTTGTTTACTGTGCATAGCCTTCAGGTATACTAGAGAGCCAGCAGATAATCTGCTGTAACGGTGCAGGTGAGCTTCTCTAGTGAAAACCTGTAGTCGAGTGCGAAAATATCCTTACGTGTAACTGGCTGAATACAGGTTACCTTAGCGCACACAAACGGAAATGTTACAAAACCCAAGAAAATTCCGACATCTTTTCTAATTTTGCTGACAGACCCTGGAGCTATCGTTAATTTTTCTAGAACATTAATGGAAATTTGACGTCGCTGCAAATTCCCTCTATGAGAAATTTTACATCAAATTAAGTATAGGGTGCGTTCAAGGCGGACATTCAACGGTTGTAGTTCGTGTATGAAATTAGGTACTGACAAGGTGGCACTGACGAAATTTATTAACAGTAATGAAAATTTGACGTCACTGCAGATCTCCTGTATGGAAAATTTTACATGGAACTAAGTGTACTTCGTTCAAGGCCGACATTCATCGGTTATGGCCTTCGTATATGAAACTAGGTACTGAGATACAGGTAGTCACGCTCTTTATTAAGGAATCAACTATCGATGTCGCCCTTCACACCACTCAAGGCTTAATAGCATTACGATAGAAGTTTGTAATTCCAATAAATTCAGACATCATCATCTTTCCTTTGTGTGCCACATTTGGAACGAAGAGTCCACTGTATCTTCGCGCAGTCAGTTACTGATAAATAGAAAGTGTTAGTAGATGAATTAGTATGGCTACAAAGGGTGTGTCGTAAAGATACATCCAGTTTCATAATACTGTGCCCTCTGCATGAAAGATGTTATAAACATTGGGTGGTTTTTAACGTACGCATAAGTTTTCAAAGCATTTTATTTTCGAAAGAACCACCCAAAATTTCGCAAGATTGTACATTGGTGCGAACAGTTAAGTACGAAAGCAACTTCCGCTCAATGAAACTTCGACCATACAGTATAGTACAGTACAGAACAGAAAGTAACTCAAAAAATACGCCATCAGACGAACAGAAACGACTTACTCAAAGACAATAATTACACTGTAATCACCGCTGTTGATGTTAGCCCCCTGGACGTTACAAAAAGTGGGACATGATTCCCAACAGGGTGTGTGATGAGCACCGACGGCGAAGCTTTCTGTGCTATGTATTCCAATGCTGCCCACGAAATTAGTAAAGGCAGTTTGTGGAAGGACTTTCTGTTCTTCCACCACCGCGTTTGACAACTGCCCAATTGTCGTTGGTACACGTGGACGAGCTGCAATACGTCTCCCCAACGCATACCACACGCTCTCGGCAGCATTCAAGTTGGAGGAACGGGCGCCGAATATCCTTTCGTTCAAAAAATGGTTCAAATGGCTCTGAGCACTATGGGACTCAACTGCTGAGGTCATTAGTCCCCTAGAACTTAGAACTAGTTAAACCTAACTAACCTAAGGAAATCACAAACATCCATGCCCGAGGCAGGATTCGAACCTGCGACCGTAGCGGTCTTGCGGTTCCAGACTGCAGCGCCTTTAACCGCACGGCCACTTCGGCCGGCTATCCTTTCGTTCCAAGAGCTCTTCCCCCGCGCTGTTCTATGCGCCCTGAGGTCAGGGCCAGATACATTCTTCCAAAAAAGGCATATCGAAGGAGTACCGTTTTCAAGTATTGCTGGTCAGTGTGCCCAGGCAACATTACACCTATCCACAACATAATACTTGAAATAGAAAACAATAGTGTGCAACAGTGTTGCTGGGTGCGTTACGTGTTCTCTCTCCATTTGATGGTACATCCAACATAATGATGTTGGTGTTCCAGGTGTTATCGCGTGGGGAAGCATAATGTTGCATAGGCGTGCTGTGCTCCGTATCTTTGAACACGACACGCTCTCAACTCAACTCTCTTGTGACACTATACTCCTTACCCAAGTGCGTCTTTTCAAGATTGCTTTCGATCCTGACCTCATTTTTATGGATGACAAAGAGTGACTGCATCGATTAGCGCAGTTGGAGGAGCTCTTGGAACGAGAGGGACAATCAAGTCTCCACTGGAGAAACTCTCCGGATGCCTATCATCAGTATTAATGTTAACTTCAGAGAGGCTTCATTAGACGGCAAAGTGCCTCAGTGGGAAGATGTGCAGTATTAAGTTAGTGAACTGATATGTAACGAAAGGGACGACTGTGTTGAAATAAACTACATTGACAACACTGTCGTGAAAGATAGCAAGATAAATATTAGTTAAAGTGGTGAAAACGGACAGAATTAGTAAAATAAAAACTCTTAACCAATAAAATGATTAAATTTGAGGAATAAGAATTATTATCATTACGAGATAAGAAAGATTACAACTTTGGATCAAAGGAGTGGGCAAAGGAGATCCTGGTACGGCCGCGCGGCGTTTGTCGTCGTTGCTGGCTCGTACACTCTCTCATTATTCATTGTCCACCTATCTCAGTATGGCTTCCTTGCGACGTCCCTTCACTCTGCAGTAATAGATACTCACTAGGCTGTGTAAGGCAGCGTTGATGAAACCACGACCTAATACCTACCACACAAAGGCCGCGTAACTCAAGTTGCGAATCAGTTCCTGTAAGTTCATTTTAAACGAAAAAAGCGCCAGAATATCTACCAATCCGACCCAATTAATGTTCAGTTTGACAGTTACTGACCCACTACTATAGCAAGTTGAAACTTCGGTCGTATCAGTGGTTTCAGAGTTAGAAGTGGTCGCCCAAATATTCCAGAAAGTATACGGAATATACTACGCGGAATTTCACTAAGACCGAAACATCACACGCTCATAACACATCAATTAATTAATCAGATTGTCCTCAAAATGCTCGTAACTGAAACTGCCTAAGTCACGACACGTCCCAACAGCAATGAACTCAACACTTCTTAATTTTACAAGTTATTTTCTCGGGGACATTTAGCATGACGTTACATGTACGAAGGTTGGCTAGCGACTCTCTAGATGCCACTCTATGCCTATCTAACTTTCTGCGCGTGGGAACAGCTTAATTCTGACTGGCTAAGGGTTTGAATGACCAGTCAGAATGATCCTTCTAGATCATTCTCGCAGCAAAACATGCCTGAGCCAATCACTAATCAGAAAATCATTTACGTTATTCCAATGTCAATTTCTAATATACGTAGTAATTTAACAGAAAAGACCGAAATATAAAATAATCTTTAAATTAATTTAGAAACTTATTCCACTTCCGACTACTATTCTACCTGCTCCCTAACAAAAGCAAGCACACTTCAACATACGTCGTCAGCATCGTGGTTACAACACTATTTTCCCATGGTTCAATTTCATACGTTTTCACATAAAATAGAATTAAGTTTTTTTGTATGTCCCACAGACAATCTGTCATTTATTCCCATGCGTACACACAATAAAATAATAAGCGTATAATAACTTTGAATAATATTTTCTACTATATAACGTACAGTAATTAAAGTTTTAAGAAGATAAATCCAGTTAAGTGATTTTATATATTGAAACCTTCGTTATGACTTTAGATGACAATAAAAAACAAACTGCTGTTGTTCCTTACTGAGTTTTGAAACATAAGTGTCTTTTTCGCACATTTACGTGATTTTCTTCATCTCCAGAAATATGTGAGTTAAAAATCTTAAATTTTGACAGGATTCTTTTCTTAATAGCAAAAGATGGTATACCAAGTTTGAACAAAATTGGTTGATAGTTACTATAGTTTACTTAGATTCGTATGGGGTATGAATTTACGTTACTACTAGATGATACTGGAGACCATACGCACGGCTAGTAGCGTCAGCTGCATTGCGAGTCATAGCAAAGACACAATCCTGCAGCCACCGGGATACACGGCTGCATGCTTTACTGCAATGAATGTTATCTCGTAATAACTTGCTACATTACACTGGCTCATTACAATTTTCTAAATTAATGTTGTTTTCGAGAGTTTCCAATTTTGAAAACAAAGGGGAAGATGTGATGCACTTAAGTTCACAGTGTTTAATAGGTGCTACAATACCGCCCAAGACCTTCAGTCCGGACAGAAGGACAATATTTGTTTTGATAGCGTGGAGCTTCCAGTGTGGCAGTAGATAATGTGGAATGGTGTCACCCACATGTGAACAGTATCCTCGCTATCTGCTGGTTGACATTAACTGAAACGTATATGAGCATATGAAAAATCAAGGCCCATGATTGGCATAACAATTGAGGCCAGGAACTCCATTGTCACTGCTCAGGGAATCTCACACTGTCGGACCAAGCGAACATTAGCATGTCGGTCACACGTCATACAATAAGTTGAATAATATCTAAATAATCGTCAGTTAACGTCAGAATCATAGCCCAAAGGCAACGGAAACGGTCACGATAGTGTTGAAAATCGTAACTATCAAATTGGGTGTGAATATGATTGAGTTGTGTGGGAGACTTTACCGATAACAGCCTCTCTAGTGGCACGTTGCGTGGTAAATCCCGTTGGCACGTCCCTCTAGGGGGGAGCAACACAGAGCTTCTTGGGAATAAAGTCTCGAGCATGAGAGGACGGTTGAACGTCCACTGCAATACAGCGACATGCGTGCTACACTTTGCTGACGGCCCCATTTTAACGGCGAAGCGACTGGCTTCGACAGTTGGGTCCACATGCAGTATCGAAGCGGACGTTTTCACCATTAACGGTGCGGCGACGCCGTCGGAATTGGCTGTTTGCTTCCTGGGGAGCGGTGAGCCACAGTTGGAGTTCACGTCCTTGAATACGCTGCGTTGCCTGGTGGACAGGGGGCTTGTGGCGATTTTTTTTTTCTGCCAGGAACAAGGTGTAATCTATGATGAACGTCTGCTTTACAGCCATCAGGTGCTGGGGAATAGAATTTTGGAAAAGCACTGTGTTCTACCATAAGGTTCCTCCACGCTGGAGACACATTGCGCTATATAATTGCATATGTCTTTGAGATGAACTACCAAAGAATTAGTTCTTTGGCAGTCCATCTTAAAGCCGTTTGTTACTCTTAATTACCTGCTTTGTACTGCCTTAACAGACAGACGGGACAAAGTAATAGTCTAGCTTAAAAAGAAAAAAAGAAGCTGCCCAGAGCTTGACAATGGTACGTTGGAAGTATGTTCCACATAGTAAATTGTTGTGAGATCCACTATCCCACTTAAAGGGAATTTAGCCTCAACACTGAAAACAAAAACGTGAAAGAAAATTGCCTTCCATTTCCACGCACAGGAAGAATTCCCAAAACACGCTGTCGTTTATTAGAAACGGGATAAGTTTGTACCACTTTATGTCGGTACAGTTCGAAATGGTTTCAGCTCTGCAAAACACGCCAGACACATGAGGAATAGCTAACACTTCGGCGGCACGATGACAAGACTTCGGTGGACTAATTATTTATTTCGCGTAGGGCGTAGTGCACCATATGAATTAATTACATAGCGTTGTCCAGGATGCAAGTGCGGTTTTCTGTTACGGATGTGAACTAGCATCTCCCAAGGTCAGTCGAAAGCACTACGGTTAACGAGCGATCTGTAGATAGCCCCTGACATGAAGAATGTCTTGCTGCTACTTTTGCCATCATCGCATGCTTTGGGCTGTAAGTGTGGAAGAGTCGTACTTTCGAGGAAACTCACACCTCTTGTAACTGGACAGAGAACGTACGACTCCTTTTCCTTCTATGTTATCGCCATATCGACTCAATGCACACTGGTTAATGAATGGGCGACCAATCAGGTGCGCCATGGAGACCCCTAGCGTCAACCATATGAACCGCTACTCACAATTGGTGTCAAGTTGACTTTTTAAATTTGGTGGGTATATATCATGGATATAATAGTCCTCTGAAGCGGAATGTATCTTATGAAGTTTTTTTCCATAAAATCCACATTATCCTACCTGCAATGTATTTTATTTGTTCCAGACTTTCTCCGTTTACTAAATGGTTGAAATGGCTCTGAGCACTATGGGACTTAACTTCTGAGGTCATCAGCCCTCTAGAACTTAGAACTACTTAAACCTAACGAACCTACGGACATCACACACATCCATGTCCGAGGAAGGATTCGAACCTGCTTCCGGACTGAAGCGCTTAGAACCGCTCGGTCACCAACGGCTGGCTCTCCGTTTACTGTAAGTCATCTTCTGTGGGATCTAGAATAGCACAGTTTTGTTTTGATATTCGATATTCGTGGATTATAAAACAGTTCACGTCTTGTCTTCTATGTAAATAAGCGCTTACTTACTGTTAGTCGAGTTTTTGGCTGTCATCTGGTCACCTGATGGAGGTCTCACTATAACTTCACTTACGAAACATAAGCACATTTTCACGTTACGAACCTTTTTTCCCAACAATTTACATATGTTTTATGCTAAATTCTGTGTATCAGTATTATTCTTCTGTCTCTAGTTGCAAATAGTTCGCCGAAAACGGTGATTTAAAGTCTTAACTAATGTGTCTTCACTTTATCTTCCTTCCTATTTCATTTGTTTACTTACATGTTGCCACACTAACGAAGTATACGCTGAAAACTAATCGCTGTTCTCTTTATATTTGTCTGTGTGCATGAGTACGAGTGTGTGTGTGTGGGGGGGGGGGGGGGGGCGGGTGAGTGGGGGAGAGTGACTGGTTAGTGAGGGTGACTTATAGAAAGTTGAACATGAATGTAATAGTTATCAGAGGGAGATCTAAACCTTTGGTGTTCATACGATTTGCGTTTTGGTTTAAATGATTCGTGTAGAGGTACGTGGAAGAGTGTGTAGAAAAGGGTTGGGTCATATTATTAGGATAATGATCATCTATTGGAGTGTTGCTCTATTACTGTAAATGTTAATGTAAACAGTGTGTTGTTTGCCAGCCGGCCGGAGTAGCTGAGCGGTTCTAGTTACTACAGTCTGGAACCGCGCGACCGCTACTGTCGCAGGTTCGAATCCTGCCTCGGGCATGGATGTGTGAGATGTCCTTAGGTTAGTTAGATTTAAGAAGTTCTAAGTTCTAGGGGACTGATGACCTCTGAAGTTAAGTCCAATAGTGCTCAGAGCCATTTGAACCATTGTGTTGTTTGCCATGTCTACTTGAGCATTTAACAGGGTTTTCTTTTCTACTTTGGTGTTTGGTGTGCGATAATTTTCCTGCTGTGTGTTTCTTATTGTTGATTATAGTCCGCCTCGGTAGCGTAGTGGCAGCGTTAGCGCCTACCACGCAGGGGGCCCGGGTTCGATTCCCGGCAGGGGACTGGGTGTTGTTTGTCTTTCATCATCATTGACTCGCAATCCGCGAATGTGGCGTCACCTACAAAGTACTCGCAGTACGGCGGCCGAACTACCCCGAATGGGGCCTCCCGCTCAACAATGCCATGTTGATTGTAATCATTTTCATGAATTCTTCTCTAGGGGTTGGCCAGCGATTGTGTTCTCTTAGGTGTTCTGCAAGCGTGGAGTGGTTTGTCCCATATTTCCAAGCTCTCATGTGTGCTTGAAATCTTCTTCAAACATCCCGTACTAAAAGTTGATAAATTATCGCCATATACTATATGTTACATCTTCTTGTGTCATAACTATGGGTCTGCTTGTTGTTGTGCAGGGGCCAGCAACCCCAATTCATACTGACCCACTTCTTACACCACCATTATACGGTAACTGTTCGTGGCGAGGCCGCATTATGATTACCCTCTAGCAGCAGACCACGAAACGTTAGGCGCGCCTTTATTAAGACGGCGGACGGTGAAGGCCCGAGAGATACAGGAGTAAGGAAGGACGGGCCCGAGGCTAATTGTAGACCGCCTAGGGGCGGAGGGGGGCAGGCGCAAAATGAATCGGTTCCGCGTATTACGTGATATTCGGCGCTAATTCGCGCGCTATCTGTTTAAAATACTGCTGCGCGGACAGTCTTAATTAAACACGAATAGCTTCCTGCACGCGCCTCCTGCGCGCCGCACCATTATTCAGCGCGTTATGACGTCGCCGGCAGAGCCATTGTTTACGGAATTTATTAGGCGGCGCCGGCCTTGTTAGCTGTCTCCGGGAGGCGCTCCTTAGCGACGCCGGCGCCGCCTCTGCTTGTGTAAAGCGGGCGGGGCGACGCCGGTGATTCTGCTCGAGTACACGTCCACAGCATCCTGCCTAGCTGCCAGTGGGGGAGGCAGTCGGCGCAGGCGCGTCCTAGTCGAGGACCGCCGTCCTAACAAGTGTTCATTACTTCCCTGCTGTAGCACTGTCTTCCCAAATTTCGTTTTACAACTGAAAACCTAGCACTACTTCATATTTTAACGAACGAGTTCATAAGAGACTAAGGCCCGTTTTTTCCTGCCCTGAAACATGACCTCTGTGCAAGATATCTCATCCAGGCATGGGTAAACGCAAGGTAACTTTGTGTTCAAATTACGTATCGACAGAAATTACCTCAGTGGAATAATTAAAGGGGAAGCTCGCCGAAAGATAAACCAAGACAAAACTTCTCCCTACTACAGATCTAATGCAGCTACTCACTATAGGTGCATATGAATTACACCTTCTTCTTCTTCTTGTATCATCATAGCTTAGGCGATAGGCCTTTTCCGTCACCTAGCCATGTTTTTCTTGGTCTTCCTACGGATCTTGTACCTAAAGGTCTGAAATTTAAGGCTTATAGATTCTAGAAATGGAAATTTGTAGTAAGGTCTTATGGGACCGAACTGCTGAGGTCATCGGTCCCTAAGCTTACACACTACGTAATATAACTTAAACTAAGTTACACTATGGACAACATGCTCACCCATGCCAGAGGGAGGACTCGAACCTCCGACGGAGGGAACCGCGCGGACCGTGATAAGACGCCTCAGACCGCACTTGTACCACGGGCGGCTACATTCTTTGTAGATGTTCTAGGCAACTTTGTCGATTAGACTTCACCTTCTCGTTTATAGCAAGTATACCAAGTTCTGCTCTTACGTCTTCGCCGCGCGTTTTAGCCGTGCGGTCTGAAGCGCCTTGCCACGGTTGGCGCGGCTCCCCCCGTCGGAGGTTCGAGTCTTCCATTGGGCATGGGTGTGTGCGTTGTCATTAGCGTAAGTTAGTTTGCTATTCACAATATATATATAAATGACCTTGAGGATAACATCGGAAGTTCACTGAGGCTTTTTGCGGATGATGCTGTACTAAATCGAGAGGTTGTACCAATGGAAAATTGTACTGAAATGCAGAAGGATCTGCAATGAACTGACGCATGGTGCTGGGAATGGCGATTGAATCTCAGTGTAGGCAAGTGTAATGTGCTGCGAATACACAGAAAGAATGGTCCTTTACCATTTAGCAACAATACAGCTGTTCAGCAACTGGAAGCAGTTAATTCCATAAATTATCTGGGAGTAGGCATTTGGAGTGATTTAAAATGGAATGATCATATGAAATTAATCGTCGGTAAAGCAGATGCCAGACTGAGATTCATTGGAAGAATTCTAAGGTAATGCAGTCGGAAAACAATGGAGTAGGTTACGGCACACTTGATTCCCCACTGCTTGAATACTGCTCACCGGTGTGGGATCCGTACCAGATAGGGTTGATAGAAGAGATGGAGAAGATCCAACGGACAGCAGCGCGCTTCGCTACAGGATCATTTAGTAATCGTGAAAGCGTTACGGAGATGATAGATAAACTCCAGTGGAAGACTTTTCTAGAGAGACGCTCAGTAGCTCGGTACGGGCTTTTGTTGGAGTTTCGAGAACATACCTTCACCGAGGAGTCAAGCAGTATATTACTCCCTCATACGTATATCTCGCGAAGAGATCATGAGGATAAAAGCAGAAATATTAGAGCCCACACAGAGGCATATCGACAATCTTTCTTTCCACTAACAATACGAGACTGGAATAGAACGGAGAACAGATAGAGTTACTCGAGGTACCCTCCGCCACACACCGTCGGGTGGCTTGCGAAGTATAGATGTAGATTTAAATGTGGATGTAGTTTATGTAGTGTATATGCCTAGGAACCGATCACTTCAGCATTTTGGTCCCATAGAATTTACCACAAATTTCCAAATTTTTCTTATGTATTCGTTTCCTAATTTATCTAATCTTGCACATCCCTTCAGTTCCCTTAGAAATTCCATTTCTCCTGTTCGAATTATACTTTTTTCCTTTTTAGTAGTCGTCCAAGTTTCACTTTCAAAGAGCAATGTGGGGGCGGTCATTACCTAATGAAACTTTATTTTTGCTTCTTTCCTCAATTTATTTCTAATGTTCCATTGGTTGTTCCTCGTATCATTTGATATTTCTTCAATTTAGCGTCAATATCGAGTCCACTCTGGTGTTTATGATATCTCCCAGGTTACTGAAATGACTAACTTGTTCACTGGTTCAAATGGCTCTGAGCACTATGGGACTTAACATCTGAGGTCATCAGTCCCCTAGAACTTAGAACTACTTAAACCTAACTAGCCTAAGGACATCACTACATCCATGCCCGAGGCAGGACTCGAATCTGCGACCGTAGCGGTTGCGCGGTTCCAGACTGTAGCGCCTAGAACCACTCGACTACACCGGCCGGATAACTTGTTCACTGGTTTTGTTTCCTATTACAACCTTAGTCCTCACTGATATTTTCCTTTTCGAAGCCATCACTTTTGTTTTTGGAATAGATATTTTCATATTATATTCCTTAGAAATCTGATTAAGTTTATACATGGTTCTCTGTAGCGAAGTTTCGCTATGGTGCACAACTGAAACGTCGCCTAGAAAAACGCATTGCCTTAAAAAATAAGTTACGTGATAATATTAAGTATGGACCACTTTCTTGTTTCCATGTCTCAGTCATATAGTCAATATTCGTGTTAAAAAGAGTTGGTGATAAGCTACACCTTGTCAGGCAACTTGGTTTGAAGATGTCTTCTGATACAGCATAGTTAATCTTTATTTTTGTACCTCTCTGTAGCCGTCCTATCACCTTTAGTATTTTCTGAAAATATCCTTTCTTGTGTAATACGTTTCCTGAAATTTTCCTGTCCATATGATCTATGGCTTTCTCTAAGTCTATAAATGCGATCTGTGTTCCCCTGTTGAAATCAGTTTGTTTATAACTTATTTAATCTGATAACATTATCAGCACAGGTTCTCGCTTTTCTTGAGCCATTTTGTTCTTCAGATAACAGATTTTCGGAGGTAATTTGTAGACGTTGACTTATTATCTCGGCGTAAATCTTATATTCTGTGTCCAATAATGTTACATCACGGTAATTATTGCATTTATTTTGTTTGCCTTTTTTAAACCAGACGTGTTTTTAAAGTGGAATCCATTTATATTATGGTATTATACTTTAGATATGTAATTTGTACTATGCAAACCTTTTTCCACTCTACATCCTACAGTTTGCCTCGAAGCGTCCATCTCAGAACGCATTTGTTTTGAAGTTCATCAGCAACATGAACTTATTTGGATAACTGAAAATTTCATTTAAATAAAGACTTTATGGAGGCAGTTTAATCCACCTCGGCTTTAAATATAATCAAAGCGAGCACAGTACGTTTCAGACCGTTATTCTTAAGTCAACACATCCAGAGATTTGAATAAAAATCAAAGGAGTGACAAGTAAGTTCTTAAGAATTTCAAGTTACATGAATATTTAATATATTAATCGGCAAATGAATATAAAATCTCATTTTGAGTAAAATAATTAGGACGCGTCATTGTTAAATATTAAAGCATCTAAACAGCCAACGTCTCGGCAGACATTCTCCGGTCCCATTCAGGGCAGTTAATCGATCTGAAGAGACAGCAAGTGAGTCGAAACGTTGGTAATTTGGTTTTACAATAATACTGCCTAACACTCAAATTATTATATTCAGAACGACACCGACATTAGAAGCATAGAACTTATATATTTCATATACAAATCTCATTCGACGATCATTTGTCTTTACATGGAACCCACATACAAAACACAAAGAAAGTAATCATATGTTCGTGTTAACCCCTGAATTACAAGATTGCTGAAAACGATTTATTCATTTTCATGTTCTATATTTTCCAAAGCATTAAATGTACAGATCAATCACCTTGTCGACCTATCCAAATTATGAACAGGAAAATGACGAGGTCACTTCGCCAGAGCATTTAGTTACAACCGTTTCAGTGCCTATACCTTGGAGTGTTGGACAGTTAGTTCGATATGCCACATTGCACTGCCGTGTATATCCATCTACTCAAAATTTTTGAAATAATATTGAAGAAAAACATGCTGGAGGATAGCTTTGTATACTGGAAAGGAAAAAGAAAAAAGTCATGAGATGGTACTGAATCTTTAAGAGCCGTAGGGTAACGAATACTAGAAATTAATGTGTGTATGTACAGTCGTGGACACAACGAGCTAGCTCCCTCGCCTTTTCGTTATGCTGATCCGCAAAGCTTTAAGGTCTGCTACACAGCATAACAGGCAAGGCGACGAAGTGCTACCAACATATGAAGCACAGGCGTGAAATGAAAAACCATCCAAACTTTGTCAGACTGTTTTCGATTATGTCTAAGACTGTATTAATGCTGATTAGCGTGTTAAACACAACACGTAATTATAAAATGAAAAAAGAAACGCTAATTAGTATGAACTGTACTAATAAAAATGAATTTCAGCTTACCGAGATAACATAACTGTTTTAGTAAGACAAAGTACCCCAGATCGTTACGAATTAGCAAAATATTAAGCGCATTCGGTCGCGAAACGGTCTGTGTCAACGTTCAGACCAGTCATACTGGATTACCGTTGCGTAAATTTTCTGTACATAAACAGCCGTATCTTTAGATTGCGTTCACATAGAAGCTCATTTTTTAATGCCACCAAGGGACCGTATACCGCAGGAAGTGCGATACATTTCCGCTTATTATGTCTATCCGTACTCCAGGTAACCATGTTTTAAGGGTTTGGTAGACAGACAGTCAAGAAAGTGAGACTAGTAGGGTTCCATTTTTAGCGATTTACGTGACTAAATCCTAACAACGAAACTAGCTATGACAGTAACTTTATTCGAAATGTTCTTGTTGCAGTCGATACATCAGCATATTAATCGTAGTTACGCTTTCGATACAAATCACGTTTACAGGAAAGCAAATAAAATCCATCTGCCTATACACTTGGTAATTCAAGTCCTAGTATCAATGCCACTGCGTTTTAGAAGTGCGAGCATTCCCATAGCTTAAGAAACACTTCGCTTAATGAATGTTTCCTGACTGTGGCGAGTCTAATGGAGAATTCTAAACAATGTAGAATACGTTTGGCGGGTATGTCGCCGTTTATTTCCTGGGGTGGTGCAGAATTATCCTACTAAATTTACCCGCTAATAACAGTATTTGGTATTTCGATAAACATCCCGAATGGTTGTCATATAAGCGGTGACATAAAGGTACAAAATTCATGTTTTCGAGTCTAGAAAGCTCCATGCAACAGAAACTGCAGATCATTTTGCCATTTTCATTGAGAAATTGCCGGCTTATTCATATCTGGGGTAATAAAAGAGGGCTGTTTGCTTGGGCTGTCTGCTAGCGTAGTGGAAGGTGTTTGCCACTGCAACGGCGGTCTGGTTTGTTTTCAGTTCTAATCTCGATAGAGGCAGATAGACTGTCAATAAAGCAATTTTAAGAATTTCTCGCGCCCCCAATACGTTTTTTTGCTACCTTTATTCTGTACAGGCGCCATGTGGAGGTCAATATGAAACTCTTGTAGAATTTCATACTTGTTACTGCCTACTTTTTCCGCTTCTGTCAGTAATTGAATTTCGTTATGAATCATCACGTATTGCTAAATTTGCATACTTTCATGGTAGATCAGCAACGGTAATCCAGTATGACTTGTCTGAACATTGACGCAGACCGTTTCGCGACCGAATGTGCATAATATTTTGCTAATTCGTTTCGATCTGGGGTACTTTGTCTTACTAAAACAATTATGTTATATCGATAAGCTGAAATTCATTTTTATTAGTACAGTTCATACTAATTAGCGTTTCTTCTTTCATTTGTATCTTATAATTACGTGTTGTGTTTAACACACTAATCAGCATTAATATAGTCTTAGACATGACTGAAAACAGTCTGACAAGGTTCGGGTAGTTTTTCAATTGCACGCCTGTGCTTCGTATGTTGGTAGCATTTCGTCGCCTTGCTTGTTATGCTGTGTAGCAGACTTTAAAGCTGTGCGGATCAGCATAACGAAAAGGCGAGGGGTCTCGCTCGTTTTGTCCACGACTGTACATCCATTGCGTGATTAGGAAAGGGTATTTGACAGAGCTGACTGATGAATGTTCGTGACGTCCACGAAATGTTGATGTGAACTAGAAGGATAGAAAACTGATAAAAGATTTAAACAAGACAAAAAAATGGCAGAAGGACTGACGATGAAAAAACAGGAGGGAGGAATGGTAGGCCGGCCGGAGTGGCCAAGCGGTTCTAGGCGCTACAGTCCGGAACCGCGCGACCGCTACGGTCGCGGGTTCGAAACCTGCCTCGGGCATGGATGTGTGTGATGTCCTTAGGTTAGTTAGGTTTAAGTAGTTCTAAGTTCTAGTCCCATAGTGCTCAGAGCCATTTGAACCATTTTGGAGGAATGGTAGATGTGGTGTTGTTTGTCTTGTTATTAGTGTTCTATGTTTTTGCGCTTTTTTTTTATTCTTCAGACTGGTTTGATGCGACCCGCCACGAATTCCTCTCATGTGTTAACTTCATCATCACAGAATAGTACTTGCAACCTAAGTCCTCAATCACTTCCTGGATGTATTCCGGTTTATATCTTCCTCCACAGGTTTTACCCTCTACAGCTCCCTCTAGGACCATGGAAATCATTGCCTGATGTCTTAGCAGATGTCCTATCATCCTGTCCCTTCTCCTTGAACAGTGTTTCCCACATTCCTTTCCTCTCCGATTCTGCGCAGATCCTCCTCATTTCTTACCATATCAGTCCACCGATTTTTCAACATTCGACTGCAGCACCACATCTCAAATGGTTTGATTCTCTTCTGTTCCGGTTTTTCAACAGTTCATGATTCACTACCATACAATCCTGTGCTCCAAACCTACGTTATGAGAAATTTCTTCCTCAAATTAAGGCCTATGTTTGCTACTAGTTGGCTTCTCTTGGCCAGGAATGCCTTTTTTGGTATTGCTAGTCTGCTTTTGTCATTTCGCCGCCTAGATAGTAAAATTCCTTAACTTAATCTGCTTCGTGACCATCAATCCTGATGTCTGTTCTCATATCTCCTAATTACTTTGGTCTTCCTTAGATTTACTCTCAGTCCATATTCTGTACTCATTAGACTGTTCATACCATTCAGCAGATCATACGGGGGTTGGAACTTAAATAGCGGCAAATATTTATTCACAACCGATACAAAAGAGTTACATGTTTGCACCTGTTACTGTCCTTCAAAGAAGGACTATCAAAAGAACAGGCTCTGCTAACGGTATACTACACCTTCCACATCGCTGGCAACGGGTTCTACACAACTCTAGCGACTACTTTGAAGAACAGTAACACGTGCAAACATATAACTGTTTTGTATCGGTTGTGAATAAGTAGTTGCCACTATTTAAGTTCCAAACCACGTATAAATCTTCTTCACTTTCAGTCGGGACAGCAATGTCACCAGCGAATCATATCACAGGTACCATTTCACGTTGGATTTTAATTCCACTCCTGAACCTTTGTTTTATTTCCATCAATGCTTCTACGACGTACAAATTTAACTTTAGGGGCGAAAGACTACATCCCTGTCTTACGCCTTTTTTTGATCCGAGCTTTCCGTTCTTGGTAGTCCATTCTTGTACATATTGTATATTACCCGTCTCTATCGATACCTTACCCCTACTTTTCTCAGAATTTCGAACGTCTTGCACCATTTTAGATTGTCGAACGCCTTTTCTATGTCGACAGACACGATGAACGTGTCTTGATTTTTCTTTAGTCTTGCTTCCATTATCAGCCGCAAAGTCAGAATTGCTTCTCTGACACCTTTACCTCTTCTAAAGCCAAACTGATAGTCATTTAACACATCCTCAATTTTCTTTTACATTCTTCCGTATGTTATTTTTGTCAGCAACTTGGATGCATGAGCTGTTTAGGTGATCGTGCGTTAATTGTCACACTTGTTACCTCTTGCAGTATTCGGAATTCTTTAGATAACATTTTCCCGAAAGTCAGATCGCATGTAGCCAGATTCATAAGTTTTACACAGGAAAGTGAATAGTCGTTTTGTTGCCACTTTCCCCAACGGTCTTAGAAATTCTGACGAAAAGTTACATATCTCTTCTGCCTTATTTGATCTTAAGTTCTCCAAAGGTCTCTTAAATTTTGATTCTAATACTGGATCACCTATCTCTTCTAAATCAACTCATGTTTCTTGTTCTAACACATCAGACGATTCTTCCCATACACAGAGGACTTCAATATACTCTTTTCCCCCTATCCGTTCTTTTATCTGAATTTAACAGTGGAATTCCACTTGCACTCTTAATGCTACCACCCATGCTTTTAATTCCATCGAAAGTTATTTTGACTGCCCTGTACGCTGAGTCAGTCTTGCGACAACCATTTCTTTTTTGGATTTCTTCCCTTTTTTCATGCAGCCATTTCGTCTTAGCTTCCCTGCACGTTCATTCTTCAGCAGCTTGTACTTCTGTATTCCCGAATTTCCTTGAACATTTTTGTTCTTTCTTCTTTCATGAATTAACTGAAGTACTTCTCTTACTCATGGTTTCTTCACAGTTACCTTCTTTGTACCTATGTTTTCCTTTGCAGCTTTTGTGATTGCCATTTTTAGAGATGTCCATTCCTCTTCAACAGTACTGCCTACTGAGCTACTCCTTATTGCTGTATCTATGGGCTTAGAGAACTTCAAACGTAGACGTCCTGCGCCTTGTGACTTACTCGTAGTTTCGCCGTCACTCCACCACTCTCCATAGATGCTCACGACGGTAGTGTCAGGAAAGACTATCAAATATGCCGTTTCCGGGATGCACGTTCCCAGGCGCCACCCATAATAATTTGCCCTTTCTCAAATCATCTTATGACAAGGGATATCCTCGTTTACGCCCTTATCGTCCTCATATGAATCCCCATTCGTATCTGCCCCTTTCACATAGTTTCCATAACGGTGTCACTCGGCCACAGCGTAGCCAGGCAGAATTCAGTGTACCTTTGGGCAGTGGTCATAATGTCTTAGCTCATCATTGTAGTCTGCTTAAGGTTGCTGGCTTTCTGCATAACAGCTACCTCTGCCTATTGACATGTACAATCGATGTCCCTTGGGGGCAGGAGGCGCTTGGCCCTTATGAGGACCTCTAATTCGTGCAAATTCGCGAAACGGAGGACACAGAAAGCTTCCCAGGAGAAAGAGGACATTCAACGTAAGAATGTAATAGGATAGGCGGTAAGACGCAGCAGGATGAACAATTTGGTATGAGATTCAGATGGGAAGGGTCCAGACTTCCATCACCACTACTGAAGCGCACAGCGCAGCGCACCCTGCTATTTGTGTTATAAGAGGTCAGCGGCCGACTCACACGTGCCGAGCGGACAATGGATCAACAAACCGAATACTTAGGTAAGCTATGGATACATATGAGCATGCTTCGCCACGGAGGTCAAGGGCACCTACGAGCTCCTCGTCCGGTCTGTGAAGGCCCAAGGGATGTCTGCCGGCTGCTGTATCATCCTCAGCCTTGCGGAGTCAGTGGGTGTGGTATGGAGGGCCATGTGGTAAGAACACCTCTCTTCTGGACGTTTTGCAGACTCTCCAGACCGTGGAGCAACTACTATTCGGTGAAGACGCTCCTCAGTTGGCATCACAAGGCTCAATGATCCTCATACCAGTCCTCTCACCAAGGAAAAATCCTTTTGCAGTACCGGGATTGGCAACTATGTTCTACACATGGCAATCATGTAGGCTGACCATCCAGCTACTGTGCCGGAGGGACACCTACGGCACCAGATAAATTCTAAGTGTGTCCATTTCTGCCGTTTCAAATGCACCTGCACTTGATCACCAAGAAAACGGCATTTGAAAGGTAGTATCTGTCGAGTTTTCTCTTTTTTTCTGTATTAGTTCAAATTTAATTTGACACAGCATGTTGAGAAAAAACTTAAAAAATTCCATTGGCAGACTGAAATAGTGTCCACAGCATCCCCTACTTTGGTCTGTTGTAATCTTCAGTTCGAAGACTGGTTTGACGTATTAAACTTCCTGACAGATTAAAACTGTGTGCTGGACCGAGACTCGAACTCAGGACCTTTGCCTTTCGCGCGCAGGTGCTCTACCAACTGAGCTACCCAAGCGCGACTCACGCCCCGTCCTCACAGCTTTACTTCCGCCAGCTTCTGTAAAGTTTGGAAGGTAGGAAGCGAGGTACTGGCGGAAGTAAAGCTGTGAGGACGGGGCGTGAGTCGTGCTTGGGTAGGTCAGTTAGTATAGCACCTGCCCGCGAAAGGCAAGGGTCCCGAGTTCGAGTCTCGGTCCGGCACACAGTTTTAATCTGCCAGGAAGTTTCATATCAGCGCACACTCCGCTGCAGAGTGAAATCTCATTCTGATTTGACGTAGTTTTCCACATAGTCTATCTTGTGCCGTCCTTCTGTGCATAACTACTGCAATACATATACATATAAATGTAATTACTGTGCTCAAGTTTTGGCCACCCTCGAAAACTTTACCCATTGTCTTTCACACATTACCACATTGGCAACTCTTTGTTGGCTCAGGATGTGTCCTGCCAACTGATCCCTTCATTTAGTCATAAATTTCATTTCTCTCAAATCCGGTTGTTTTCGTTTCATTCGGTATTAGGCCTTTTTTTTCTTTTGCTTTGAGCCGTCAGTCTACTCAGTGGTTTGGTGTGGCCCGCCACAAATTCCTCTCCTGTGCCAACCGCTTCGTCTCAGAGCGGCACCTGTAACCTACGTTCTCAGTTATTTGCTCGAAGTATTCCAATCTCTGTCTCTCTCTACAGTTTCTACCTTCTAGAGCTCCCTCTAGTACCATGGAAGTTATTCCGTGATGTCTCAACACATGTCGTAGAGCCCTACCCCTTCTTCTTGTCAGCAATTTCCACATATCGCTTTCTTGGTCGATCCTGCAGAAAACCTCCTCATTCCTTATCAGTCTACCTAATTGTCAACATTTTTCCGTAGCACCCTATCTCAAATGCTTCGACCCTCTTCTTTACTGTTTTTTTTTTACAGTCCATGTTTCACTCAATACAATGCTGTTCTCTAAACGTACATTCTCAGTAACTTCTTCCTCAAATTAAGGCCAATGTTTGATATTAGTAAACGTCTTTGGCCAGGAATGCTCTTTTTCCAGTGCTAGTCCGCTCCTGATGGCATCCTTGCTCCGTCCATCGTGTTATTTTGCTGCCCAGGCAGCAAGATTCCGAAGCTTCCTCTATTTCGTGATCGCCTTGATATCAAATTTCTCACAGCTCTCATTTCTCATACTTCCTATTACGTTAATCATACTTCGATATACTCACAGTAGATATTCTCTATTCATTAGATTGTTCATTCCATTCAGCATATCCTGTAATTCTTCTTCACTTTCACTGAAGATAGCAATGTCAACAGCGAATCTTACCATTGACATCCGTTCACCCTGAATTTTAATTCCACTCTTGAACCTTTCTCCTATTTCCGTCATTGCTTCTTCGAAGACTGAACAGAACTGACGAAAGATTACAACCCTGTCATACACTGTTTTTAATCCGAGTACTTCGTTCTTGGTCATTCACTCTTCTTGTTGCCGCTTGGCTGTTCTGCATATTGTCTATTACCTACCTTTTCCTACAGCTTAATCAGTTTGTCTCAGAATTTCGAACATCTTGGACAATTTTACATTGTCGAACACTTTTTGCAGGCCTACCAATCCTATCAACCGGTCTTGCTTCTATTATCAACCGCAACATACGAACTGCCTGTCTAGTGCCTTTACCATTCCTAACGTGATAATCATGTAACAGAGCCTCAGTTTTCTTCTCCAGTCTTCTGCACATTGTTCTTGTCAGCAACCTGGATGCATGAGCTGTTAAACAGATTGTGCGATGATTCCCGCACTTGTCAGCTCTCGCAATTTCCTAAACTTTATGGATGATGTTTCTCCTTGGTGTATCTCTAGAAAATGGCTCTGAGCACTATGGGACTTAACATCTGTGGTCATCAGTCCCCTAGAACTTAGAACTATTTAAACCTAACTAACCTAAAGACGTCACACACATCCATGCCCGAGGCAGGATTCGAACCTGCGACCGTAGCAGTCGCGCGGTTCCGGACTGAGCGCCTAGAACCGCTAGACCACCGCGGCCGGCGTATCTCTAGACTCACGTATTCTACACACCACTGTGAATATTAGTTTTGTTGCCACTTCCCCCAACGATTTTAGAAATTGTGATGGAATGTTATCTATGTCTCTTGCCTTATTTGATCTTAAATCTTCCAAAGCTCTTTCAAAATTTGATTCTAATATTGGATTCCCTATCTCATCTATATCGACTCTTATCTCCTCTTCTATCACGGTATGAGATAGGTCTTCCCATACACTCATGCCTGCAGTGTGCCCTTTCAACCTGTCAGTTTCTAACTCGTGTGAGACTGGTTTTGATCTATCTGCCTACCACAGTTGCGCAAGGATGCTCTGTGAATGTTTTAGGAATTTTGTGGTGAACCTACAGCTTTCAAGGTACGAAGATACCATCTCACGCATGCAGAGTTCAGAAGGGTGCAGCAGTATGGAGAGTGATGCAATAAGACGATGATCTCTGAGACCGGTTCCACTATAGTCCGTGCAAAGGAAACGTTATCGCTAGCAGAAGTTAGAATACAGGTTGAGGCGTAACTATATGTTAGCAAAAAATGAAAATCTTAGATTTTAGTATTAAGGTTTATTTTTTTTCTTTCTAAGTATTATTTCATACATAGCGATGTTAGCAAAATTACGTACTGGATGATAAAATATTGATACTGGGTGTTCATAACTCTCAAGGAAAATTCCTAACTCTTATAAAGTTCTTTAATGGTAAGATGGTTGATGATCACGTCGGGGGTCGCTAAATATACAACCAAATGAAATACAATTGGGGACAGAGGTATCAATTGCCCTAATATGGACAAAGAAAGTAACCAAATTTGAATGATGTTCATTAAAGTGTAATCAAAAATAAGTAGACAATTAAAACAATTCATAACTCTACAGTGGTTGATCTTTTCGTTGCACTGGGCATCTCGTGTTTCTGCTTCAATTAAGCTTAACAATCATGAATATGTCTAGCTGCAGGTCATGGTTGAATGTATGAAAATTAGGAGAGACGGAGGCGACCGCAGTTCTGAGTCTCAATTGAATATCACTTGCTGACATGCCGTGAGAACGTGTCATTACCTTGCGTCAGCAGTGGCAGTGGTGGCTGTCAGCACGGGCTGTGAATCTGAGAATCTATTCCAAATCTTTCTGGACTGTTAAACACCAACCTGATGCATCTCCTAAGCGTTTGGTGAGGTCGAGACTCTTAGTTGTTCCCTAGCTAACTTAATTGGCATGGCACAAGCTATTTGGCTAGAAAAGTACGTACGTTGTGATGCCCTCAAATCCCTCATAAGCATTAACTGTCAGTGCTTGGTGCGATTCTCCATACTAGAAGACTGAAGACTTTGCAGTTTAACTTCTTACGAGTTAAGATGAGCCTGTGAACGAATGTTCACATGTCGTCTCAGCACGGCACGGGTTGCTTTGCTCAAACACTCGACGATTCTCTGCAAGAGAAGAAGCCAATTACTCTGTCTGCAAGTTCCCTGTATCAAGGCTGATGGCCACGTTTTTTTCTTTCTGACCAATCAGAGCATTCGTACGTCTTATATCTCCACCCAATAGAGTTTTTGTAGCCTTTTGTAGCTTTTCTTTCTTAAGCCAGAGTTTAACTTCTGCTATGTAATACTGAGGTAAACAGCTTTTTTCTTTCATGCGAGTTTTAACGCAGATATCTACAGTGAGTGACTAATGTTTTGAGTAGGGTTTCTCCGGACGTTTATCTGCGGTCTCCAGCCATGTTCCTATAGAAAAGCTTTCCGAACGTCATTGTTAAAAGCAGGGACAAGGGCCGCATTTGCCGGCGGCCTACGCAGTTGCTGCGTCGTCTCTTTGTATCCACTAGGTGTTCAGTGGCGAGCGTTTCAGCCCCACGAGACAGCGTGCCATCGTAAAATTCTCCTTTCCCTCAGAAATGCGTCTTGTAGCTCAGGATCGGGGAAATTACTTGCGCGCAGTTACTAGTGTGCGTGTTAGTGGTTTATATTCACGAAATATTGGTTTGATTATTCGCTTCGAGTTGCCTATCAATAAAATTCGTACATTTTCATGTAACAATGTCGTGTGACATATCGAGTTACCTGGAATTGTTTCGGGAATTTCGTTTTGCGTATGTGTTGTTCCTCTCCTGTGTCTTGTGTGTGGTCATTGTTTGCGTTTTGTGTTGTTCTGTGTTGGGTGAGGATTTGTGTGTCTGTGGTATTTTAGTTTTTCCGCTTTTTACATATTTTTTGATTTAACTTGTCTATGATATGGGTATCATAACCATTTCTATTGCTATTTGTTTTACCGTGCGTAGTTCCTGTGTAGAGCTCTGTTTGTTCATGGGTGTTTTGTTTAATCTATGGAGTATTAATCTGAAGTTTTGCATAGCCGGTGGACCTTATATCCTACAATTTTAACTAAAAAACGCGGTAAACACAAGGAGCTGCAAATCAAAATGATGAATTTTAAGTCTTCGGATGTTCTGTCAAATCCTTTTCCTAGTGTATTATCTTTCGTTTCTCCTCCCCCTACTTCTTCACTTTCTACAAAATTTTCTTCGAGGTTGTTCCTTTCTATAGCTCTTCTACATATTCCTTCTGTCTTCAGCCCTCTGATTCTAGGTTAGCACTGGCTTGTTGTTTAAGCTCTTGATATTTTTATGTTTTCCACTCTTTTTCTAAAGGTTTCTTTAACAGGCAGTATCTGTCTTTCCCTTAGTCATAAATGTTTCATTCTTCTGCATTTCACTTCCGGCCATCTTCCGCCACCACTTTTGCTTCTCTTCCTTGTCCTACTACCGAATTCCAGTCTCCCATAGCAAATAAATCTGTAGTCTCTTCGTTATCTGCAGAGCTGGTAGGAATTTAAACTTGCTGACCTGTGGTTGGTATTCACTTTTGCTTCTATTTTGGTAAAGCTAATGCTTTCATCTGTATCTTCAAAAATGGTTCGAATGGCTCTTAGCACTAGAGGACTTAATATCTGCGGTGATCAGTCCCCTGGAATTTAGAACTACTTAAACCTAACTAATCTAAGGACATCACACACAGCTACGCCCGAGGCAGGATTCGAACCTGCGACCGTAGCAGCAGCGAAGTTCCGGACTGAAGCGCCTAGAACCGCTCGGCCACAGCGACCGGCCCACCACTTTCATTATGCTGATGACATCGTTTTCCTTGTTCTCTGGTCTGTGCTCCAGATGTCCCAACGATTCTTCCAAATCCACCTCAGTCATTTTACCTTTTCGTATAACCAATGGCTCCTCAAGATTGCCCCCTCCAATACCGATACAATAACTATAGGATGAACAATTCTCACCTTCCGCCTCTATGACCTCTATCTTATCGTTCACAATCGTTCTATCCAAACAGAAAGCCCGCAATAGACTAAAACAACTGGAACTACTAACAGGCCGGACCTGCAGATTGTACCCTACTTTATGCTTCACGCCTAAAAACACGGATCCGACCCGTTTCCTGCTATTTAAATGTTGCATGGGTCTTTGCTTCACCGACGTTCTGTAAGCCCCTCCAAATCCTTGAACTCCATGCCTTCTGTCTCGGAATCCACATCCGTTTACCTTCCCCCACATGGATCCTTTACCATCTCATCAAATTCCAATCCATCCTCATCCACATCGAACACCTTCGCAAACTAAATTCCAGTAACCCCATTGTCTCAAATGGTTCAAATGGCTCTGAGCATTATGGGACTCAACATCTTAGGTCATAAGTCCCCTAGAACTTAGAACTACTTAAACCTAACTAACCTAAGGACACCACACACACCCATGCCCGAGGCAGGATTCGAACCTGCGACCGCAGCAGTCCCGCGGTTCCGGACTGCAGCGCCAGAACCGCTAGACCACCGCGGCCGGCCCCATTGTCTCCCCTTTGATCATCATCTCTGTTATGCTGCCGCTCCTTCACCAACATATTCCTCCGTCCGTGCACCTGTGCACTCTCCATATCCTATCCCTACGCAGCTTCAACCTACTCCCTCTCAAAGACAATGAAATCCGCCCCGATAATTATCCCTCCCTCGAAAAATTGAACTCTTCCGCGTCTATCCCACTCCACATCAAGACTCCTCTCTCCTTTTCCCCCTCCATTCACTCCTATCCCTTTCAAGTGGCTCTGAGCACTATGGAAATTCTAAGGTCATCAGTCCCTAGAACTTAGAACTACTTAAACCTAACTAACCTAAGGACATCACACACATCCATGCCCGAGACAGGATTCGAACCTGCGACCGTAGCGGTTGCGCGTTTCTAGACTGTAGCGCCTAGAGCCGCTAGGCCACTCCAGCCGGTCCTATACGTTTCCTCTTGCAACCAGAACCCTATCCATACAATGTACTGTTACTCACCATCTGACTTTCCCACCGACTGCATTTCCCACTATCAAACCTGAACTCCTACTGTGCCTACCGTCTCTATAGTTTTTCTACCTGTCTAACAGATCCTTATCTTTTCACCCACACATAAGCTCTCTCTCTCTCTCTCTCTCTGACAGTACCACCCAACCAGTTCAGGTCAAAGAAATGGTTCAAATGGCTCTGAGCATTATGGGACTTAACTTCTGAGGTCATCAGTCCCCTAGAACTTAGAACTACTTAAACCCAACTAACCTAAGGACATCACACACATCCATGCCCGAGGCAGGATTCGAACCTGCGACCGTAGTAGCAGCGCGGTTCCAGACTGGAGCGCCTAGAACCGCTCGGCCACCTCGTCCGGCCAGTTCAGGTCCTTCTGATTTTAAGTGAAAGGGCAGTATTTCAGTGTTTTTTTTCTTTTTTTTTTAGAAGACTTTCACCTTCCTGGGATGTGTTTTTAAAAATTATGTTTTTTTGGTTTTTCAATTCTCCGCCTGGGATGTTTAATTTAAAACAGAAAAAACTCTGAGAAACATAAAACAACAATCAGGGAAAAACAGGTAGAAAATTAGCTTCTTATTCAGTGTAAGATTGATTGATTGTATCTATATTTTTTGAATGCAACCCCAATTTGATATATTCAACTACAATCCTTGTATTGTACACATTGAGGAGCTCCTTAATTTCATTCGTCAATGATCCTATAAGACACTCAATTTCACCGACTCAGATAGAGAACCCTAAAATGCGATGGTAAGCGGACGGCCCTCCTTAACATCCGTTATCTTGCGTGGGGGTAATTCAATACATTACTTAAATTCTGTGTTTTGTGGAAAGTTGCATTTCTTGGAGATACATCAGTCCTCAGATACGCTCTTGAATTAGATATATGGATAAATTGATGGAAAACTCCCGCAGCTCGAAAGGCGTAGATAAAAAATTAACAGGTACAAAAGAAACTAACGACTATTGAATGAAACAGGTTTAAATTATTTAGTGTTGCGTTAACGCCCTAAAGTAACGGCGTGAAAATATTTTGAGCTAATAACATTAAAGCTAACGAATGTTTTACACCCTCATTCGCAACAGTATTTACAGAAAACTCTCGATTTCCCTGGTTAATGCGCATCAGATACTGCGCGGATAATCTATAAATGCTGATAATACAAAATACACACGTTTGTTACCAGAAACTGCTATATGTCATACCTGAAATTCCACTGCAATACTCCCGTGTTACTCAACGGCAACTGACAAATTATTTAACATAATTTTAGTTTAAACACTCTGTATTTCATATCACCGACTTTCAGTTCTCTCTCGGGAAACAATTGCCCAGTTATTTGGTTTTCCGGTTTTTGATTTACATTGTTCATAACGGCTCTTCTCATTTTCCAGACAGTGAAAATGTAGTTAAAGTAAAAAAAAGGAAGTGCTGCATACTCTATTTGAACAGATCAACACATTTCTATGGTACGCTGTTCTTGACAATGAATTTCCTTCACTACCGAACACACCTAGTTTACTAAATCTGCCTCACTTAGACGCTGCTGTATACCCCTTCGATGATTCTTTCGTTAGCTACATCTCTGTGAACAGAAACTTGTTTCGCAAGGGAGATCAGACGGGCAGCAGTCTACAGAACGCATCAGGATGTTCACCTCAAACATTACCTGATACTGTAATTTAGTTTCCACCCATATCAATGAGAAAAGTCGTCACTAAAAGACTAATAGTCTCCTTTTGTAAAAGTATTAGTTGTAAAGATGTCGGTGCCATCTCCGTTTTTTACAAGTAGAAATACAGCAATTTATGTTGCTCGTATCGCAGTTCCAAAAGTCACAAATTCAACGGTGTTCTACTCTTCACACTCCGATTACTAGTTTCGGAGTAATTACAATATTTATGACTTAGCATTTATTTGTTTCGAAGATGAAATCAGGCCTACGTAAAAGAGGCGTAGAGGAATCGTAGCTTTCCTCCTATCTCTCTTATTCATGTTTGCCGATTAGTGGTTAGCTTGAAAAAAAAAATGGTTGTATTTCAAAAACGAATAGAAACTGCATGAGCCACTTCTTTACTGTGAAAGCAGATGGAACTTGAAGAGAATATCTGAATTGTACGCACGAAGTTATCTCGATATACCGACGTCCAACAAGAATGACAGTGAAGAGAATGTGTAATAAAGTATTACTGCAAGGGCAACCTAACACTACTCACACGGTAAGGAGAAAGTACGCAAAGAGCGGAGCGAAAGCAGTTGGTATTCTGATAGCTTTTGCTCCAAAACAACTTGTTAGCTCTAGACAAACTGCGAGTGCATTTGGAATAAGTTGGTGCTGAGTTGTTGCAGTCTGAGCACAAACAACTTCCACCCGTATTATATATGCGTCACATACCCAGCAGATTAACCAGAGGGTTTCCGGAAGACACATATGAAACTGTATCGCTCGCTTCTGATGCAACATCAGGAGAACATTTCCTTTCTCCAAAGAATTCTCTTCACTGAAGAAGCTACCTTAACAAATCATGGGAGACTGAAGTAATGTAAAAGAATATGCATTATTTGGCAGCTGAAGCAGGCTATACGTCTGAGGCAGTGGAAACTGAGCGTTTGCTGCAAGATTATAGAAGACTATGTCCTTAGTTCCCACTTAACTGAAGAAATGTCAACGGTAAGAGATGTATTCAGTTTCTTACCGAAGCGTTACCAGATCTCTTAAAGTATCTCGTGAATATATGTATGTGATATGAGCACAATCGTTATCCGATAAACTACGCATCTGCGTCTAGGAGAGCGCTCACCTAGTTTTCCTATGGTCGCTGGACACGACGCGAAGGCGTTATCGGCAGGGCTTCACGTTCGCTTGATTTCATGCCACTCGATTTGTTTGTCTGGTGTCAACGTAAAGCTGGTTTCTACACAGAAGTTCCGACGACCAGAGTGGATTTAAGATGTCCCAATGCTGCAAAATGTCCAGCGATATCGAAAGAATCTCTTCAATCTGAAAAAAAGTTCTTGCACCAGTGATTGGAAACTTGATGGATGGCATTCGAACACGACGACGTAAATGTAACTATACGAAAGTATTTATGATGGAATTCTTTTATGAAATCCTCCTTGCTGCTGTTGATGAGATGATTTCACGATGTAAGTATATATCTTGATTCAAAATCCATGACCGCAACATTTTTATTAAACAGTCTTTATACTTCACTTTCTTGTTTTACGAATCAAACTTTATTAAACAGTCTTTATACTTCAGTTTTCTGTTTTAAAAATAAAAGGCTTGAGGTGGTGCTGTGTTTCAAGACTCTGGCAGAAATAAGAGCAGAAATCGTTTCTGCGCTTAACTGGTGTATCATCCTCAGCTGCCACATGTCCTCCAGGTGGGGCGTCAGTCCAGTCACAACTACCCAAATAAACTTTTCTCTAGTACTCCGGTTATATGAGTAGACTATTTGTTCCTCATCATCGTGATGTGAGAGTTCAAAATGGTTCAAATGGCTCTGAGCACTATGGGACTCAACTGCTGAGGTCATTAGTCCCCTAGAACTTAGAACTAGTTAAACCTAACTAACCTAAGGACATCACACACATCCATGCCCGAGGCAGGATTCGAACCTGCGACCGTAGCGGCCTCGCGGTTCCAGACTGCAGCGCCAGAACCGCGCGGCCACTTCGGCCGGCTAGTGAGAGTTCCATACAACCCTACGAACTTCCGCATAACAGAGCACTAAGGTAGTAGACACATAAATCCTAGGTTCTAAATATTGTAATTATTCCGAATTTAATAGCTGGATTTTGAAGAGCGAAAAGCCGCTCATACACATCTACTAACAAATCACTACTCGGCAATTCAAAATTAAATGCTTGGCAGAGGGCTCACAAAAATACTTCAAGACTGTTTCAAAACCTTCCCGCTCTCAAACAGCACATGGGAATTATGAACACCGAAAGCTTTTCCTGAGAACTCTGATATCTCTTAGTTTATTACAATGGTCAATCCTCCCCATATAGGAGGGACTCAACAAAATATTTTCGCCTTCTGGGGAGAAAGATGGTGTCTGATATTTCGTGGAAAGATCTCGACGCAACGTAAAACGCCTATGTTTTAATTATTGCCATCCCAACTCGCTTATGATATCCGTAACGCTCTCTCCTCTATTTGTGACAGTATAAAATGAGCTGTCTTTCTTTGAACATTCCGATGGCCGCCATCAATGCTATTGAAACAGGTCGGCCAGTTACAGTCTGTCAACAGAATGACTGACTCGTTTCATGTTACCCTTCTTAGACCAACCTGGTACAGATAAGATGAGAATAGCCGTTCAAAATAAGATACACAGTTGCAGGAGCTCGATGAATAACCCCTTACATCCCATTTTACGTGCTGTTTAGATAGGTCTCTATGAAAAGTAATAGTTGACAAATTGTGATCGTCCACAAAGTAAACAGATTCTCACCCTCTTGTTAGATTTTCGCAGGGGCGCATCCCGACTTTATGTAAACATTTTCTTTCATCTGAAACAAAGCGAAAACAGTTTACGGCCCCCTTTTCTCGCCTGTTCACAAAAGGTTGCTTAGGCATGTTGACCCTTTAAAAATACAGTGACTTTTGGACCCTGTCTGAGAGTGGGCGCCATGAAGTACGTAAATAACCTGCGGAGTTATTACTGCTGTTGTGTTACTTAAGAGAAATATTAAATAATCTAATGCATACTGGAGCTATAGTTTCCTTATGTAGTTAGGATCAGCATAATAATCCCTTTCCCTATCTGACTCCCATAACAGGAAGCAATATTCCAGCAGAGGACGCAGTCCCTTTAGAGGATTTCTCACATTCACTAAGCGATCTGCCAATAAAATGCAGTGTTTGGTTCTACATCTACATCTACACCTACATGGATACTCTGCAAATCTGCATGGCAGAGCATTTATCGAACCACCTTCACAATTCTCTATTATTCCAATCTCTTATAGTGCGCGGATAGAACGAACGAACACCTATATCTTTCCGTATGAACTCTGATTTCCCTTATTTTATCACGGTGATCCTTTCCCACTAAGCAGGTCGGCGTCAGTAAAATATTTTCGCATTTGGAGGAGAAAGTTGGTGATTGAAATTTCGTGAGATGATTCCTCCGCAACGAAAAAGTCTTTGTTTTAATGATGTCCACCCCAAATCCTGTATCATTCCAGTGACACTCTCTCCCGTATTTCCCGATAATACAAAACGTGCTACCCTTCTTTGAACTTTTTCGATGTACTCTGTCAATCCTATCTGGTACGGATTCCACGTCGCGCAGCAGTTTCTAAAAGCGGACAGACCACCGTAGTATAGGCAGTCTCCTTAGTAGACCTTTACATTTTTTAAGTGTTCTGGCAATAAAACACAGTCTTTAGGTAGCGTCCCCCATAACATTTGCTACGTGTTCCTTCCAATTTAGGTTGTTCGTAATTGAAATTCCCAGGTATTTAGTTGAATTTACGGCCTTCAGATTTGACTGATTTATCGTGTAACCCAAGTTTATCGGATTCCTTTTGGCACTCATGTGGATGACCTCCTCACACTTTTCGTTATTTAGGGTCAATTGCCACTTTTCGCAACATAAAGATATCTTTTCTAAATCGTTTTGCAATTTTTTTGATCTCCTGATGACTTTATTAGTCGATAAACGACAGCGTCATCTGCAAAGAACCTAAGAGGGCTGCTCAGATTGTCTTCTAAATCATTTATAAAGATAAGGAACAGCAAATAGGCTATAACACTACCCTAGGGAGCGCCAGAAATCACTTCTGTTTTACTCGATGACATCCCGTCGTTTACCACGAACTGTGAGGAAATCACGTATCCAGTCACATAACTGAGACACTATTCCATAAGCACGCAATTTCACTACAAGCCGCTTGTGTGGTACAGTGTCAAAAGCCTCTCGGAAATGCAGACATACGGAATCTATTTGAAATCCCTTGTCAGTAGTACTCAACACTTCATGCGAGTAAAGAGCTCGTTTTGTTTCACAGAATGATGTTTTCTATATCCATGCTGACTGTGTCAATAGATCGCTTTCTTCGAGGTAATTCATAAAATTCGAACACAATATATGTTCCAAAATCCTGCTGAATAACGATGTTAATGATACGAGCCTTTACTTTAGTTGATTATTCCTACTAACTTTCTTGAGCATTGGTGTCACCTGTGCTACTTTCCAGCATTTGGGTAAGGATCTTTCGTCGTGCGAACGGTTGTATACGGTTGTTATTTATTGAGGTATTGCGTCAGCATACACTGAAAGGAACCTAATTGGTATACAGTCTGGACCAGAAGACATGCTTTTGGTTCAAATGGCTCTGAGCAGTATGGGACTTAACATCTGAGTTCATCTGTCCTCTTAAGTGATTAACTTGCTTCACTACTCCGAGGATATATACTTCTACGTTACTCATGTTGGCAGCTGTACTCGATTCTAATTCTGGAATATTTACTTAGTTTTCTTTTGTGAAGGCATTTCGGAAGGCTGTGCTTACCAACTCTGCCTTGACAGTACTATCTTCAACGGTATGTCCATTGCTATCGCGCAGAGAAGGCATTGATTGTGTCTTGCCGCTATCATACTTTACATACGCTTAGAATCTCTCTGTATTTTCTGCCAGGTTTCGAGACGAAGTTTCGTTGTGGAAACTATTATAAGCATCTCGCATTGAATTCCGCCGTAAATACCGAGCTTCTGTAAAAAATCGCCAACTCTGGGGGATTTTGCGTATTTTTAAATTTAGCATGTTTGTTTCGTTCTTTCTGCAACAGTGTACTGATCCGTTTTATGTGTCAAGGAGGATCAGCTCCGTCGTTGTCAAGGAGGATCAGCTCCGTCGTTTGTTAATTTATTTGGTATAAATCTCTCAATGGCTGCCGGTACTATTTCTTTGTGATCAAGACGCATCTGGTCTACTCTTATATTTTTAATTTGGAAGGAGAGGAGATTGTCTCTCAGGAAGGCGTCAAGCGAATTTTTATCTGCTTTTTTCAATAGGAACATTTCTCGTTTACTTTTGGAGGGTTCGGGGGATAAAATATTCGATCGCGCTACGACTACCCTGTGTTCACTAATCTCAGTGTCCGTTTTGATACTCGCCATTAACTCAGGATTATTTGTTGCTAAATGGTCGAGTGTGTTTCCACAACCGTTTACTATTCACGTGGGCACATGAACTAACTGTTCGAAATAATTATCAGAGAATGCGTTAGCACAATTTCGGATGATGTTTTATGCGTACCTCCGGAATTAAATATGTATTTTCGCCAACATATCGAGGGTAAATACGATTATAGTGACCACCAACTATAATTGTATGAGTCGGATACGTGTTTGAAATCAAACCCAACTGTTCTTTGAACCTTCCAGCTATCGTATCATCTGGATTGGGATAAAAGGATCAAATTATTATTTTATTCCCGTTGCCAACAATGACATCTGCACATACTAACTGATAATAACCATCTACTTCAATTTCATGACAAGATCAACTACTAACAGCAACAAACACGTTACCGCCAACCGTGTTTAGCCTATCCTTTCGGAACACCGTTAGGCTCTTCGCAAAAAATTTCGGCTGCGCTTACCTCCGGCTGTAGTAAGCTTTCAGTGCCTATAAAGATTTGAAAATCAGTGCTTTCTGCTAGCGCTTGGAGCTCTTGTACTTTTACTACACAGCTGCGACAATTGACAGCTGATATACCGATGGTTCCTCTATCTACGTTCTTCCTGTGTTTGGCCTGCACCCTTTCCTGATTGAAGCCCTTTTTGTATTTTCCCGAGACCTTCTAACCTAAAAAACCGCTCAGTCTACGCCACCCGTGTAGCCGCCTCCTGTGTGTAGCGGACTCCTGACCCATTCAGCGGAACCCGAAACCCAACCACCTTTTGGTGCAAGTCAAGGAATCTGCAGCCTACACGGTCGCAGAACCGTCTGAGCCTCTGATTCAGACCCTCCACTCGCCTGTGTACCAGAGGTCTGGAATCGGTTCTGTTGACTGTGCTGCAAATGGTCAGCTCTACTTTCATCTCGCAAGCAAGACTGGAAGCCCTTACCATTTGTGTTAGCCGCTCGAAACCAGAGAGAATCTCTTCTGATCCAAAGTGACACACATCATTGGTACTGACCTGAGTCACTACCCGCAGTTGGCTGCACCCTGTGCTCTTCATGGAATTTGGGAGGACCCGTTCCACATCTGGAATGACTCCACCTGGTAGTCACATGGAGTGCACATTGGCTTCATACTCTTCTTGGCAGCCATATTCCTAAGGGGCCCCATAATGTGCCTGACGTTGGAGCTCCCAACTATCAGTAATCACACCCTCTGTGAGAGGTTTCCTCTGAAACAGGACAGGCGACTGCAACTGGCTCTGCGACAGTGTCAACCACAGACAGCACCTGAAACTTGTTTGTCCGACTAGCTGGGGAGGTCTTAGGTACGGCAACTTGGGAAGTCTTTCGCGGCGTCCTACGCCCCAGGGCGACGTCTCACTCGACCATGGGTGAGGGGTCAACCTCAGTGTGAGCAGTAACTGGGCTGGCCACTGGTGAGGACTGACCGGAGGACTTGGATCCGCATGGTTGGCCCATAACAGTGGTGCCTATTCACAGCAGCCTGAAGCTGTGTAACTGAAGCCATCACTGCCTGGAGCTGAGAGTGAAGTGTCACCAACTCAGCTCACATCTACACATAACAATCACATACTAACTAAACTACCCAAGTAAATGGACTATCGGCACGTGCTGCGGAACTCTATTGCTGACCCCTACGAAAACGCAGGAAGTGTCTAATAAATTAGATTAATACGCAGAGGTTCAAAAACCGAACTAGCGAGGCACTCAGGTGAAAGTAATTAATTCGCCCCTGTATAGGAACTTGTACTGTGACACAAAATCGGTTTACTCTCCGATGCAAATGAAAACGCGAGAACTGTGGCTATTAGATATTAAATTAACATGCAGAAGCTCGAGAAACTAAACTATTAAAGCACACAGATGATATTATAAAATTCGTTCCTGGTTAGCAACTTGTAAAAGTCACAATATTGGTTACCTCCCTGTTGCAGTGTCTGCATCTGTCTCAGCCGGCTGCTGCTGCCTGACCCACATTGCTTTTCCCACAGCGATTAGTATGTGATGAATCGTATTTAAGTTGTCTGTAACGTTATTCCCTAGGTATTAAGTTGAAAACATAACCTGTCAATTTCTTACAGTGTAAACGAAATTTTACGGTTTGAACTGCGACTTTGCTCCACACAAATACCTTGACTAAATCAATTCATAATTGATTTTGATCTTCTGAAGGCTTTCCTAGAGGGGTGGCATTGTCTGCAACTAATCTAAGGGTGTTGCTTGAACTGTCTCCCAAATCGCATATGCAGATTAGAAGCAGCAGATGGCCTAGAAAACTTCTGTCGGGAGCACCATATATCACTTCTGCTTCAGTCGATGGCTTTACATAGTACTAACTGTGTCCTTTCTGGAAGAAAATCACGATTTCCATCCCATAACTGATATTATAGTTCATAAGCATCTAATTAGAATAGAATCCACTTATGAGCAACGATATCAATAGCCTTCTGGAAGCCTGGAAATACGGAATCAACTTGAGATCTCCCCTCAACTGTTCCCATTACTTTGTCTGAATAAAGGTTGGTTGGTTGGTTTGGGAAGGAGACCAGACAGCGTGGTCATCGGTCTCATCGGATTAGGGAAGAATTGGGAAGGAAGTCGGTCGTGCCCTTTCAGAGGAACCATCCCGGCATTTGCCTGGAGTGATTTAGGGAAATCACGGAAAACCTAAATCAGGATGGCCGGACGCGGGATTGAACCGTCGTCCTCCCGAATGCGAGTCCAGTGTCTAACCACTGCGCCACCCCGCTCGGTGGTCTGAATAAAGGGCCAGTCGAGTGCCACAAGAACAATACTTTCTGAATCCATACTTACTATGTAACAACTGATCGTTTTCTTCTAGGTGTTTCATGCAGTCCGAAAACAATATTTTTCCCAGATAGTTTCTGTAAACTGATGATAGTAATATGGCTCCATAATTCATCATATTTTCTTATATTGTCTTTCTTCTGTGTTAGTGTGACCTATGCAACTTTCCAGTGCTTAGATACGAATCTTTCCTCGAGCGAGCAGTTGTATACGGTTGTTAAATATAGAGATAGTTCATCACCATCTTCTGAAAGGAGCCTAACTGGTATACAGTCTGCACTGGAGGAATTAGTGACTTAAGTTGCTTTCCTACACCGAGGGACCTTACTCCGCAGTTATTCTCCTTTAGTCCTACCATACTAACGTCAGAAATTCTTATAGTTCCACGGGAAAAAGTAATGCTCATATCGATGTATCCATAATTAACGGACCCCAGTCGGTATAACGTGGAACGGCGTCCGTCGCTTACGACAACGCCACCCTGTAACTAGCAGAAAAACACAAACTCCTCCCGTGCTTTTTGCTGTATGATGTGGCAGGTGGCAGTTGACGCTAAATAACGAAAAGTGTGAGGTGATCCACATGAGTTCCAAAAGAAATCCGTTGGAATTCGATTACTCGATAAATAGTACAATTCTCAAGGCTGTCTATTCAACTAAGTACCTGGGTGTTAAAATTACGAACAACTTCAGTTGGAAAGACCACATAGACAATACTGTGGGGAAGGCGAGCCAAAGGTTGCGTTTCATAGGCTGGACACTTAGAAGATGCAACAAGTCCACTAAAGAGAAGGCTTGAACTACACTCGTTCGTCCTCTGTTAGAATATTGCTGCGCGGTGTGGGGTCCTTACCAGGTGGAATTGACGGAGGACATCGAAAGGGTGCAGAAAAGGGCAGCTCGTTTTGTATTATCACGTAATAGGAGAGAGAGTGTGGCAGATATGATACGCGAGTTGGGATGGAAGTCATTAAAGCAAAGACGTTTTTCGTCGCGGCGAGATCTATTTACGAAATTTCAGTCACCAACTTTCTCTTCCGATTGCGAAAATACTTTATTGACCCCAAGCTACACAAGTAGAAATGATCATCAAAATAAAATAAGAGAAATCAGAGCTCGAACAGAAAGGTTTAGGTGTTCGTTTTTCCTGCGCGCTGTTCGGGAGTGGAATGGTAGAGAGATAGTATGATAGTGGTTCGGTGAACCCTCTGCCAAGCACTTAAATGTGAATTTCAGAGTAATCATGTAGATGTGGATGTAGATGACAAGACAATGTACATCAGTTAGAGGGGGCTTTTTAACAGTTGACTCAGTGCTGTGGTATTTGGGTCAGCGTCGTCTTCTAGCGTTAAAACATGAATGACATGCATAATTGTGTTTCCTAAGAGAAAGAATTATTTCCAGCCGTAAAAGAATAGTTACGGCTCTCTTCTGTCGGGTGATTCGGCTGCCAGGGTTTTACGCAACCCACAGTACCTTCAAAAACCACGTACTATATTTTCATATTCTCTCACTCGTAACACGCAAACTGCTAGCCTTACAGAAAAAATGAACAAGACCTTTTCGTAGAAAATTTAAATTTTGTGTCAGCATATGTTTTGACCGAGGGCCACGATTCTTGAGTTTTTCGAGAAGAAAGCGTCTCACGGTCGCTTTTGAATGTTTTGTTAAATAATTTGGAAACTACAGCCTCTCGCAAAAACTACCTTAAATTTCCTACAAAATGGTTCAAAATGGGTCAAATGGCTCTGAGCACTATGGGACTCTACTGCTGAGGTCATTAGTCCCCTAGAACTTAGAACTAGTTAAACCTAACTAACCTAAGGACATCACAAACATCCATGCCCGATGCAGGATTCGAACCTGCGACCGTAGCGGCCTTGCGGTTCCAGACTGCAGCGTCTTTAACCGCACAGCCACTTTTTTTTTGTTAAATCTCATTTTGTTCGTTTTTGTTCGTTGAATCTGATCGGGGCGGACGTCGTAAGACACCCTTTTGAGTTCGCTGTTGATCGATTAACTCAGTTTTTTTTTTATTACAGAGGGCAGCTAACCCTCTGACCGAACACGCTGAGCTACCGTGCCGGCTGTCACTTCGGCCGGCTACAAAATGGTCCTGTTCATTATTTCTGTGGGAGTAACAGTTTACACGTAGCGAGAGAGTGAACGTGAAGATCTCGCTCGCTGTATTCGAAGGTGTTACACGTTGCATAAAACCAAAGGTAGGGGCATTTAAATGACCCTGTATGTTTTTTCAAAGTTCACTGAACACTGCCGAGATAATATACAAACCGGGTAATGCGCACGCTCATAATTGGGAGCTAACTGTACTGGTTTATGTAACAGTAACAAAAATTTTCGAGCGCGACGCTACACGACCCCAGTAGTTCGGTAGACCGCAGCGGCGCGGCGCTGCGGTGTTGCCTGTCGTTTGTTTGTCGTTCTGCAGCTGCGTCGCCGGATTCGCGGCGGGATTGCGAGACTGATGGGCCGGTGTTTTGACGTCCCGGCAAATGAGGCGCGTGACACGCGTAATCCGCGCGGATCGCGCCCGCCTTATCAGGCAGCGCTGACTGCAGTCGCAATTAAAAACGGGGATCTGATAGCCGCCGTGAATCAGCGCCGGAAGCCGGCCGCTGATGGCCCGATAGCCGCTGGCCGCGTGACGCGCTTATCCCACCGCCCTCTGTTTCTCTCTCTTTTTTTTTTTTTATTAAATTCCAGATGGGGCGCGCTGTGAGAGAGGATCTGTCAGGCTGGACAGCGGCTTGTGCGGGTATCTGACCTCGGCTGACGTCACCTAGTACACTGGCTGCCAGTATCTCACACAGCATCGAGCTGGTTACGAACTCAGCTATGAAAGTCATTTGAACTCCAGCTACAGCGTTCTCTGGCCACGCTCCTTAACCGTCTGAATGTAGGCCTCCCGCTTCGTAATTATGTTCGTAACTCAGCAAACCGGGTAAAAAGACGTGCTTGCTGTACATCCAGATACTACTGTTCGGATGCATAGATATCCGTTAGCAATTCCCAGCCCTCTTCACACGTCTGTATTATGCAGTAAAGCGATTTAGGACTGTTCCGTGGTCACAGCGCATTTCTAAATAAAGTGGGTTTTGTGAAATACCTACATCTAAACGATTACTCCGCAATTCACACATAAGTGTCTGGCAGACGGTTCTTCGAAACACTCTCGGATTATTTCCCTCCCATTCTACTCTCTTATAGCACATGGGAAAACTGAACAACTAAATCTTTCCGTGAGGGCTCTGGTTTCACTTACCTTGCCACGAACGTCATATCTCACTATGCAGATAACGGTATATTTTCGCACTCCGAAGAGAAAGTCAGTTATTGAAATCTCTTGAAAAACAAGACGCCACAACGAAAGACGCATTTGTTTGCAAGATTTACTACCCCAATTAGATTATCATACCTGCAACACTCTCTCCCTTTGAACTTCAGAAATTCCCTCCGTCAAACCTATTTGATAAGTCTCCTATACTGCACAACAAAACTACAGAAGCGGACGGACATGCGTATCGTCGGCATTCTTTTTAATAGACTTTTTTGCGATTCTGAGCGTTTGGTCAATAAACTGCAGTCGATTCTTCGCTGTCCTACGTATTGACACCAATTTGTTTTGTAATTATAATCCCTAAAAACATTTAACGCTACGTCCTTGTGGTGTTCATTGTTATTCAACTGAACAGCTTTTGTTACACACGAGAAGGACCCCACACTTTTTATTATTTACGGACAAATGGTCAGGTTTCCCACCATGCATATTTCTTGTCTATATCGCTTTTCAGTTTCTTTTGACCTCCTGGTGGCTTTACTATACGAGAAATTATCTCTTAAATCGTCTGTTTAAGTTAAGAGCGGCAAAGAACCTATATTAGTAACAGGGGAACCCCAGAGATCACTGAAGTTTCACTACATCTCTTTCCATTAATTACACGACTCTTACCCTTCTGAAAGAAAATTACTAATCCAGGCTTGCAACTAAGGGGACACTCCTTACACACGCAATCAGATTTGTAGAACCTTATAAAGAACGGTTTCAAAGTCTACTGAAAATCTATAAACACGGATCCAAGAAATAGTACTGTAACAAAAACTATGAAGTGAAAAGACTCCTTCCACTATCCACTTTTGGCAAATTGAGTAACATATAAATGGCGACCTGTTACGCCGTTTGTTGGACTGCTGACCTTAAACCTCTGGACACTTCCCCCTCCCGTACTCCTTCCCCCTCCCCCCTCACCCGCCCCCATACATCTGAGCTATTATCTACTGTTTGTTTAGGATCTAATTTATTACCCATTTAGGACTAACGTTTTTCTCACCACTGTAATTTATTATCCCTATCACTGATAATTACTATCTTATTATTTTAATTTATGACTGAAGATGGCAACCAAGATGGCAGAACTATTATGTTACTATCAAACATGGATTTCCAAGTTGGTGAATATGTAAAGTGTCCAGGGATGTTTCCCCCACCACCCATCAGTTCTAGACAGTTGTTCCTATTCCCATAGCATTCAGTCGCCTACCTGCACCACTTACTCTCACTGTCCAGGAATGTTAGCCATCAGATGGTATTAGCACTCGTGCTCTCTACACGTAGTTTGAAAGATAGAAAATAAAAAATTCCAAATAATATAGCTTCTAAAGTACACACTTGATTCATAACATTTGCTTTGTGGACGTGCACAATTCATTTTTAAAACAAATTACACTTTTCTGGATAGAAATTACACAAAAGAGGTATACAAAAATTATTCTGGTAACCAATGATTCCATGCTTACCAACTCCCACAGTTGGTATTTTTTTTCTTTGTAGTCATGCTGTACCGCCCGACTGATAAGGTGGGAATAAGAGGAAAATGATGAATTTATTTAATACGAACAAAATATTGGAGGCTCGTCTTCCACACTCTGCATGAGGCCCACTCCAGTGCTGTTTTCTTTACTGTGCCTGCCTCCTCATCCGACTAGCCATGAGAGGCAGTGGCTACTGCAGCACTCCTCAGCACCCAGGTTGCCACGCATTTGTGGCACACACTGAGCCAAGGGCAACTACCGACTGTTTACCTCTCTCAACACACGCCTCCTTCCACATACCTGGCAGCATGTTTGATCCCATCATTTAAGAGGCTCTTACATCTAGGAGGCTAAATGCACAGCTGAGCCTTCTAAGCCTCTTCCATACATATTATTATGATGAAACAGCAAGCAAGTAATACTAGTCCTACCCATGGTATTGGACCATGCACTACACAAAATGGGGTATTTCTAGCAGTTGGCTAAAACGTCTGTAATAGTCCTGTGTTTAAAGCACAGTACAGTCTCCATTAAGCTTATGTCCACTCATCAATAGTGCATTGTATAGTAACTTCCCTTGTTCAAGTTACTAATATTTACGCATTTCTACTCTAAATGCATATGGTAGTTGAAATGAAAGTCAAGTTGCTCTATTAAAAGAGCCATTACTTTGCATCCAAAGATATAGCAAAGCCTCGCTGGTTAATGAATACTGGGTTAGAGCTTCTAAGACGCAGCGAAGGCTTGATTAAACCATCATGCAATATGCAAGCCAGAGATTCCGTAAGTTCTACGTACATACAATACTTACACATTGTAGTAAATGAAGATGATTAATGATTAATGAGATGTTCGATATGTTCTGCGGTATATTCGCCTAACACTTGAAAAGGGTTAAAAACTTCAGTGGATTTATTTCGAGGACAGAAACCTATAAATGTGATAGGCGCCGTAAGACAGTGGTGCCGAAAAACACGTTGTACTTACAGGAAATACAATTCGATGGATAGCCTCATGTACAGAAAATATCACCTGAGAATAAGTCAGAAATACTATTTCGTCTCTATTCTTTATGTTGAATCTGTAGGTACAGCACTCTTTTTTTACACAATCGTACAGTGAAGCAAATATACTACACTGACCGAAAAAATCGTTACACCAAAAACAATTAATGTAAAGTAATGAAATATTGCGAATACGTTTGTCTAGGCAACATAAATTGATCAGATTGAAGATTATGACCACCGACCTGTCGATATAAACCTGCCAGTCGATGACAGTGTCACCTGGTGAGGACTGACAGCTAGTTAGTCACACGCACTTTGCGTACAGTATCAGTTAGCGTACTGTCCATTTGTAGAATGCGGATGGTGAGCATTCTCTCTGAGTTTGACTGAGGGCAGATTGTGATTGTCCGTAGGCTCGGCCCGAGCATTTCGGAAGTGCACGACTTGTCGGATGTTCGAGGAGTGCTGTGATGAATGTCTTCAACACGTGGTGAAACAAAGGGGAAACCACGCCCAGACGTCGTGGGGTTGGGTGGCCACTCCTCGTTACAGATGTCGGACGTCGTAGGCTGGGCAGACTGGTAAAACAGGACAGGCGGCGAACTGTGGCGGATCTAACATCAGATTTCAATGCTGGGCAGTGTAAAATTGTGTCTGAACTCACAGTGCGCTGAACACTCCTATCGATGGGCCTCCGCACCGATAGACCCATGCGTGTGACGTGTTAACACTATAACATCGGCAACTTCGACTGAAATGGGCATATAATCATCGGCACTAGACGTTGGCGCAGTGGCAGAGAGTTGCATGGTCTGATGAATCCCAATACATTCTTCATCATGTCGATGGGAGGTCGCAAATGCATCGTCTTGCAGGGGAACAGCACCTTGACACATGTACTGCTGGGCAGAGACAAGCTGTCAGCGGCTCCTTTACGGTCTGGGTAATATTCACATGTTCATCTATGGGTCCAGCGGAGGTTTCGCAAGGCACCATGACGGCCAAGGAGTATCGTACATAGGTTGCAGACCAAGTACACCCCTTCATGATGGCAGTGGCATTTTTCAGTGTGATAATGTACTTTGTTACAAGGGCCAGAGTATGGTGGAATGGTACGAGGAACACAGTGGTGATAGCCAGCTGGTGTGGTGGCAGCCCAGCTCACCATTCTGAACCCGATTGAACACCTCTGGGATGTGACTGAACGTCGTGTAGGAGCTTAGGTGACTCGCGTGAGCAAATGTGATGCCAACTCCCTCCAGCAACCTACCTAGGGCTCATTGCTTTCCTGTCACGACGCGTCGCCTCTCTTAACCGTTCAAAGGTGGACATACCGGCTGTTAGGTTGGTGGTCGTAATGTTATGGCTGATCATTGTATTTAAGTGGTCACAGATTAATGTATGGGTGAGGAAATGCTTTGGAAATATGAAATACCAGTCCAGTAATAACCAGTGCAACGACCAGAATGATGAATCTAAGTATGAAAACTGGCATGCATTATGTTGTACAGGTGCCGCTTGTCAGTTTACAGGATGGAGTTCCACGCCTATTGTACTTCGTCGTTTAATACAGGAAGATAAATGCTGTTTGCGGACGACGGTGGAGTGGTCGCCTAATGATGTCCCATACATGTCATCTGGTGATCGAGCAGGCCAAGGCAACATGTCGACACTGTGTTGAGCATGTTGGGTTACAGCAGTGGTATATCAGCGAGTGTTTTACTGTTGGAAAATGCCCCTTGGAATACTGGTCGCGAATGGCAGTGCAACAGGTCGAATCACCAGGCTGACATACAGATTTGCAATCAGGATGCATGGGAAAACAACGACAGTGCTCAGGCTGTCACACGAAATTGGACCCTTGACCACAATTCCAGATGTACGTCCAGTGTGTCTAGCATACAGTCAAGTTGGTTCCAGCCCCTCAACTAGTCTCCTTGTTACGAACCCACAGCCATTACTGACACAAAACAGTACCGGCGTACACAACAGAACTCCACTCTGCCCAACAATCAGCTCTTGCCTGACAGCGCTGAAGTCGTAGCGGTTAGGGATCAGTGGAACAAAGGTTACAGGGCATCTGGCTCGAAGCTGCCCTTGAAAAACAGCTTTGAGCCGTGCACGGCTGGTGTCCATGCCATTTATTGTTTGTCATTTTATATTACGGTACTGCTGCCCCGTTTTCTTATTCCATTTACTGGCGTCACTAACTTCCTGCCGTACTTCCCCGTGAGCGGCAGTAGCAGCTCTTATCGATAAGTGCACTGTCGTACCATCTTTGGAGCGACCGATAGTATTTCCGGGTCGTCGTGTGTCTGGCAGTCGGCGGAGACGGACAAGCAGTGCTGTCGGGACGCAGCAGCAGTAAAGTCGGGGATGGAGCGCCGGTGAGGCGCCGACAGACAGTGCTCGCCCACCGCTGGTGACACACATGAACTGTCCGACTGAGGTAGATTGGAGTGGGACGACCGCTGGTTGGTCGCTCGGTTGGTCGTCTCATCGGCCGACGTATATTTGGTCCTTTCACCATTTCCGCGCCTGTGCAGTCGGTCGGTTGGCTTGGAGCAGCAACGAAGTCTCCGTCGCGCGTACCCTGGCCGGGGCCGCTGGCGGTGTGCACTTGCGGTTGAAGTGTGAGGTGCTGCTTGTGGGTGCAGTTGAGGCCTCACTTAAACTGCTATCGAGCCTCAACTGTTTGCATTTGTTCGTTTGATACTGGTTGTCGCCTTGGGACATTTCCATGAGCAACAATGTGAGTGTTTTCAATTCGGCTAAGATTCCAGCCGTGTACCTGTGGAGTTTAACTGGATTTATACCTGGTTATTGAAGTTGATCAGTGATATCTTCTACCTTATGGCCGTTGACGTTCCGGTTACCTGCCCTGGTCGTTGGCATAGTTACCGGCAGTGTATTTTCCTCATTGTGTTGCTGCTGTCCAGTGCGACTTGTAGTTCGACAGCTGAGGTGTTGTTGGTCGTTGTGGGCGCCAATATTCTGTGTGGAGTTGTATTGAAATCTTCTGGTCGTTTTACTGGTTGCGTGGAGCGGAACTGATATTGTTGATTGGTAGGTCGGCTGTCGGTCGGTTGGGTTGCCTTCAGATTAAGAAGTCGTTGGACAGGCTGCCTGTTTCACCTAAACGGGCGATAGTGTTACTATCTCAGGCCGCCCCTTGGAAACTTCTGAGCGCCATTCCTTATGTGTTACATAGTAATTTCCTTGTTTGGGTTTTATTTATTTGGTTGATGTGTGGCCTTCAACTGAGTATCAATATCTCTTAAATTAATGTTCTTGTCTTGCCTTTAAGGCATGAGATTGTTACTCTTTTCTATGGGGCCTTCTGCCGAATTTTATACTAAATGTTTTAAGATAAGGCCATTCGCCTTTTAAAACTGAGAGTCTTCTTTCTAGGGCTTAAGCCGTTAAATTATTTGCTGATTTACGGCCATCAGCCGAGTTTTGAAATCTCTTAAGTTAATGTTCTTGTCTTGTCCGTAAGGCATAGGATTGTTATGCTTTAGTATGGGGCCTTCAGCCGAATTTTGCATGAAATGTTATAAGATAAGTCATTCTGCTTTTTGATTGAAACTCTTCTTATTGCTTAATATGCGGCCTCCAGCCAAGTTCCATTAAAAATTGTATTGATAAGGCCCTCAGCCTGTTTAGATTGAAGATTTAGGAAATATTTTTGGGTGAAACCTCCAGAAGGACCTTGTATTTCAATCTCTTGCTTAGGCCTTGTGTCTTGGATTTTGAGTGTGGCCTTCAGCCGATCTAAAGTTAATCAAAGGAGTTCGATTAAAGTTTTGAGTGTTTTGCATCCTTGTGTAATATTGTGTATTGATAAATAAAGTTTGTATGCTGAGTGCAACTGGCAGCAACTTATTTTGGCCCTTTCCACAACCCAATCCGCTCTGCCCTGCTAGCCCAGGCGTTTCATGCTCGTTTCGTGCACTTTGGTGCTAACTGCTACTCAAAGTGCGGCTGCAGATGTAGTGCCACACGCCAGAGCCCTACGCCGAACACTGTGGTCTTCCTCTAGGTAGTGCCCCATGGCCGTCAGGAGCCCGGTCTTCCTGCGACATACATTCTCGTGGCCACATTGGCAGCAGTCATGTACAGTGGATACATTTCTGCCACGTCTTCCTGCAGCACCATAGGATGAACTCTCAGTTTCTCTTAGCACTCACTCTTCTCTTAGGTGTTGAGAGTGGCATTCTTCACTAATACGGACTCACTAAGTCCAGTCTTAAAGGTAACTAACGCTCACGACGTAACTAATGCTCACGACGGTCACAGCCCGTAAAAAAAATCGAACCTAATAGTTGCGCTAGTAGCGCCAATGTTATGCGACTGGTGCGAAATTTGAGTAGCCATCTACTTTCAGATGTAGAAACACTCCCACCAGCACAATTACTTCTGTTTCCCTTTCATAGACGAAATTCAAAATACCATTCATAAGTGTTTTCTAGATGAAAAACAAACTTGGGAGTATACAAAATACATCATATTGTTAAGAGTTTTACGAAACTACTTGACACAAGTAAGAGGTCATACAAAGCAATATATCAAAGTTACTACAATATAACAAACAGTGCAAAGCTCTCATCAGAAACTGATGTCCCTAAAGCTCCACCATGTTGTTGTTGTTGTGGTCTTCAGTCCTGAGACTGGTTTAATGCAGCTCTCCATGCTACTCTATCCTGTGCAAGCTTCTTCATCTCCCAGTACCTACTGCAGCCTACATCCTTCTGAATCTGCTTAGTGTATTCATCTCTTTGTCTCCCTCTACGATTTTTACCCTCCACGTTGCCCTCCAGTACTAAATTTGTGATCCCCTGATGCCTCAGAACATGTCCTACCAACCGATCCCCTCGTCTAGTCAAGTTGTGCCACAAACTCCTCTTCTCCCCAATTCTATTCAATACCTCCTCATTAGTTATGTGATCTACCCATCTAATCTTCAGCATTCTTCTGTAGCACCACATTTCTAAAGCTTCTATTCTCTTCTTGTCCAAACTATTTATCGTGCACGTTTCACTTCGATACGTGGCTACACTCCATACAAATACTTTCAGAAATGACTTCCTGACACTTAAATCAATACTCGATGTTAACAAATTTCTCTTCTTCAGAAACGCTTTCCTTGCCATTGCCAGTCTACATTTTATATCCTCTCTACTTCGACCATCATCAGTTATTTTGCCCCCAAAATAGCAAAACTCCTTTACTACTTTAAGTGTCTCATTTCCTAATCTAATTCCCTCAGCATCACCCGACTTAATTCGACTACATTCTATTATCCTCGTTTTGTTTTTGTTGATGTTCATCTTATACCCTCCTTTCAAGACACTGTCCATTCCGTTCAACTGCTCTTCAAAGTCCTTTGCTGTCTCTGACAGAATTACAATGTCATCAGCGAACCTCAAAGTTTTTATTTCTTCTCCATGGATTTTAATACCTACTCCGATCTTTCCTTTTGTTTCCTTTACTGCTTGCTCAATATACAGATTGAATAGCATTGGGGAGAGGCTACAACCCTGTCTCACTCCCTTCCCAACCACTGCTTCCCTTTCATGTCCCTCGACTCTTATAGCTGCCATCTGCTTTTTGTACAAATTGTAAATAGCCTTTCGTTCCCTGTATTTTACCCCACCTCCACCATCTACAGTGAAATTATACAAATGACAAACAATAACGGGTCAGTGGAAGTGATTTTCATGAAATCTGGAGATACCATTTCTGACCCAGTGAGTCCTATACATCTTGACCACCCCAAATTCCTTTCTGCCCGGAAGCAGAATAAGCAATGTATGAAGTAAATGTTGTTCAGCTACCAGGGATACATTAACCAGCACGATTGCTCTTGTTTGTAACTCTGTTCGTTACAAAGGTATAAACACCAATACATATTTTTAAAATACCAATATATATATTTCATTCTGTGATCCACTTCTTCTCCTCAAGACTTGTTCGTAAACTTATCACAGTGTAGCATTAACATTAGTATGAAATCATTAAAAAAGTAACAAAAAACTGATTTGGACTCACTTGGACTGTCAGTCAGCGCACGTGCCGGGGCAACGTAACGCGTCCCTTTCGAAACTGACGGTAAACAAATGTCAAACACAAGGAAAATGCTCAGTGGTCATCCAGTCAACTGTATTCGTTGGAAGGCTTGTGTAAGTAAAGAGTGCTTGAACGAAGAGAAGACAGAAATGCTAATTATCTATGGAGAATGTTAACTAACAGAACAAACTGCACTAATGTTTTTTACTTTAAAATACGGGTACTTTTAATATAGAACTGTAACATATTTAAACGATATATTTTGTGCAGTAAAAGCTGTTCTTCATTAATAACTGCATCATTTTCTCACTTTGTGGTCGAAAGTGGACGTCGTGCTACTCCTGACCCGAATATAGCTGCCCGGAGACGTTTTCTCATCTTGTTATGACACTTTTGGAAACGGTAAATTTCAACCCGAGGTACCGGAATGGTCGTTGCAGTCGCACAGAATAAGCTACCGAAGCTACTGTTCTTACTTCTATTACAATGAACGTGACTACATGACAGCTTACACAACAAGTATACATCCTATTGTAATACGTCACCGGTTCCATCCTTATCATGTACACGTACACCAAGATCTGGGTTGAAACTTTCCGTCCTTTGAGAAAGACAGTGAAATTCCATGGATTCACTTAAAGGCAACGGTCATTTCCAACAATTCCACGGCTAAGAGGCCACTCTAGTTATAATAGTCTATTAGTTATCAAAATATGAAAGATGTAGGTATTGGAATTTGACTGAATGCTAGCACATGATTGTTTGAATTAATGTTTTTGCTATCCTGGTACATACATGCTCATAATCGATAAAACAACACTTTATGTATTTGAAGATCCAATAAGCAATCAGAATAAGAAAAAAAAATTGAATCATTTGCTGGCTATCCGAAGTGAACTAGCAGAAATGTAAGTGTAAAGTTTTCTGTTACTGTAGGTTATTCGTCTTGATCTGACTGTAATACAATTAAAAATAATTACACCGGACGCGTTTCGCTTTTATTTATAAAGCATCGTCCGTGGTTATTCTGCTCATTGGATTCATACGTTTTTATAGTTTGGGTTGTTTCAGGTTAAATCAGTGTTTTATTTATAAAGTTGGTGTTCAAGCTAAGTACGGTATTTCTTTACATATTCTGTTTCTTCCCCACCTTGCTAGCAGCGACTGGCGTCGCAAGACTACGTTTCACATTTGCGCTTGGCAGTTTTTGCCGTTCTGCAGTATTTCTTGCGCTGCATTATTTACGCTTCACTTTCTTAAACTGTTTCTCATTCCGCACTGCGACAGTGCGTACTTCGGTCCGTATGTTTTCGTTCAAGCTGTGAACTACAGAATAACCACGGAAGATGCTTTATAAATAAAAGCGAAACGCGTCTGGTGTAATTCTTTTTACTTCAGTTGCAGTAAGCTCAAGACGGTAACCTATAGTAACAGATTTTAAAATCTGCTGCGGAAGACATCCACGAAAACAAACGTATTCTTTAAGGATTTGTTAACTACTAGACATAAATATTCATACGTCTATGAACAATCGTGTAATACAGTATACTGGAGCTTCTGTTTATTCCCCTTTTGTGATAGAAAACAATTCCGATTTGTTGGCCTTTCAGTTGCTGATACCTAAACAATTGACCTGTAGTTGAAATTAGTAGAAGACACTTTGCAGAGGTATTTTCCGTACGGAATTCTCTGCAGGCAGCCAGACGTGAGATCAGTAGTGTCGTCATGTTGTAAGCACAATTAAAATACGTGCGGCAGTTTTCGATAAAAATTCTTTGCAACATTTTCTCACAGAGAGTGACAATGAAACGTCATCACATTAGCTGAAGACCACTAAATTTTTGATGCAGGCATCTACTTAAGTTCCATCAAATTGCAAATCCTATGCCACTACGTGTTACAACTTTTATCAAGGTGAAAGTGCACGCTACACGACATAAGTTAAATTTCTCGAATTAATGTTGCCATCAAAGCTCGTACCACTAGGTTGAGGTCATGTATAGAGAGTTGAGTCGACGACCGGTATAGAATAACACTCATACTGCATTCTTATTTGTATAAAAACGTGGCCCTATATTTTCCTAGCTCATGTACTTCTCAGCATTTTGTCGAACGTATTTCGACGGGTTACGAAAGTGATATAGTTTACAGTTAATTAATTGGTTCAAATGGTTCTGAGCACTATGGGACTCAACTGCTGTGGTCATAAGTCCCCTAGAACTTAGAACTACTTAAACCTAACTAACCTAAGGACAGCACATAACACCCAGCCATCACGAGGCAGAGAAAATCCCTGACCCCGCCGGGAATCGAACCCGGGAACCCGGGCGTGGGAAGCGAGAACGCTACCGCACGACCACGAGATGCGGGCAGTTAATTAATTATTTGGTCACTGCGTTTAATCGGTACTGAATGCTTACTAGAGTCCTAAACAAACATGGTTTTAAAATTCAGTTTTAAAACCCACCTATTTCATGTAATCTCGTATGTGTTTGTGTTTATTTACGATATCTGTTGGTATGTGAATATGCATGCATATTGATGAGACTTATATTCAGACAAAAGTAATTCTGTAACTGCAATTTGTTTCATAATTTGATATCGATTATAGGAGAAATTGAGCTTTGAGAAGAGCAAGCGGCCAGCCCTTTTTAAACTTTAACATGAAAGAGAGCTTTGGTATTAAAGGACATGTAATTTTATTACGCTGACCATTAATTTTAAACAGATGTAATTTTTTTGTTCGTGGAACAGCTCTTCGTTCCATGTATATTCGTTTATACTACTGTTGTCCATAATCACAGACAGACTGAGCCCTAATTAAGTGATTTCTTTCAGGTATGCTCGCCCATCCCGACTCCGATATTGTTCCGTTATTTCCAGATGTAACAACTATTCGCTTGAAAATTTGGATAATAAGTGACTTTGAAGATCTCGTTGTTCGCTTTGGAAACTAATTCTACGCTAATAGAAACTGAAATAGCATCACCTCCGAATACTTGCAGCAATACCATACTTGCGTGGAAAAACGATCCATGGTCTTCAATACAATAATACCAAGTGTGTAGCTATGGATGTACTGGGCACGATATATTGAGAATGAAAACCACCTTACAATCAGCAACTATATTCTGTTTCTACACGAACTGTACGTGGTTGAAGAAATCAGACGGAGTGATACTCCAGATACTGCTAAAGAGAATAATTTTTGTCATTAACAAGGATTCACAGACGTCGCATAGTTTAAGAATTCGGCAGTAAATTGGGCGCGCGCAGTTAGTTATCAGTCACTATTGGTGCCGATGGTCTACCTGTAGGGTAGTGATTGTCAGACTTACGAAATTCTATTGAGAGTTACCAAAAGAAAATAGAACGAAATAAGAACTTTTTAAAATACACTCCTGGAAATTGAAATAAGAACACCGTGAATTCATTGTCCCAGGAAGGGGTAACTTTATTGACACATTCGTGGGGTCAGATACATCACATGATCACACTGACAGAACCACAGGCACATAGACACAGGCAACAGAGCATGCACAATGTCGGCCCTAGTACAGTGTATATCTACCTTTCGCAGCAATGCAGGCTGCTATTCTCCCATGGAGACGATCGTAGTGATGCTGGATGTAGTCCTGTGGAACGGCTTGCCATGCCATTTCCACCTGGCGCCTCAGTTGGACCAGCGTTCGTGCTGGACGTGCAGACCGCGTGAGACGACGCTTCATCCAGTCCCAAACATGCTCAATGGGGGACAGATCCGGAGATCTTGCTGGCCAGGGTAGTTGACTTACACCTTCTAGAGCACGTTGGGTGGCACGGGATACATGCGGACGTGCATTGTCCTGTTGGAACAGCAAGTTCCCTTGCCGGTCTAGGAATGGTAGAACGATGGGTTCGATGACGGTTTGGATGTACCGTGCACTATTCAGTGTCCCCTCGACGATCACCAGTGGTGTACGGCCAGTGTAGGAGATCGCTCCCCACACCACGATGCCGGGTGTTGGCCCTGTGTGCCTCGGTCGTATACAGTCCTGATTGTGGCGCTCACCTGCACGGCGCCAAACACGCATACGACCATCATTGGCACCAAGGCAGAAGCGACTCTCATCGCTTAAGACGACACGTCTCCATTCGTCCCTCCATTCACGCCTGTCGCGACACCACTGGAGGCGGGCTGCACGATGTTGGGGCGTGAGCGGAAGATGGCCTAACGGTGTGCGGGACCGTAGCCCAGCTTCATGGAGACGGTTGCAAATGGTCCTCGCCGATACCCCAGGAGCAACAGTGTCCCTAATTTGATGGGAAGTGGCGGTGCGGTCCCCTACGGCACTGCGTAGGATCCTACGGTCTTGGCGTGCATCCGTGCGTCGCTGCGGTCCGGTCCCAGGTCGACGGGCACGTGCACCTTCCGCCGACCACTGGCGACAACATCGATGTACTGTGGAGACCTCACGCCCCACGTGTTGAGCAATTCGGCGGTACGTCCACCCGGCCTCCCGCATGCCCACTATACGCCCTCGCTCAAAGTCCGTCAACTGCACATACGGTTCACGTCCACGCTGTCGCGGCATGCTACCAGTGTTAAAGAGTGCGATGGAGCTCCTTATGCCACGGCAAACTGGCTGACACTGACGGCGGCGGTGCACAAATGCTGCGCAGCTAGCGCCATTCGACGGCCAACACCGCGGTTCCTGGAGTGTCCGCTGTGCCGTGCGTGTGATCATTGCTTGTACAGCCCTCTCGCAGTGTCCGGAGCAAGTATGGTGGGTCTGACACACCGGTGTCAATGTGTTCTTTTTTCCATTTCCAGGAGTGTATGTTACATTTATTGACTGCAAACTTACTTTCTAGTAAATACGAAATGAATTTTAATTAAACTGTATGCAAGGAAAAGGATCTGAAATTGAAATATGGATCACAGAGAAACTTAAAAGTAGTTAGTGATAGATTATAAATGTAGAAACATTTATTTTTGTCAGCTTCAGTAACTTTACTGAGAAGTATTGCATTCTTTTTAGTCATCAATAAGTTTTTTTATGTTGGGAGAGTAGGTAGTGGCTTCCATTCGAATATAATTGTCCGCCGGCCGGTGTGGCCGAACGGTTCTAGGCGCTTCAGTCTGGACCCGCGCGACCGCTACGGTCGCAGGTTCGAATCCTGCCTCGGGCATGGAAGTGTGAGATGCTCTTAGGTTAGTTCGGTTTAAGTAGTTCTAAGTTCTAGGGGACTGATGACCTCAAATGTTAAGTCCCATAGCGCTCAGAGCCATTTGAACGATTTTTATAATTGTCCAGGCGTTCATCAGTCAGTTTGCCAACTCAGCTGCGGCACGGTGTTATTGAAATAGCCCAAGACACAAGCATAGAACTCTTCAGAATCAGTCTATACAAAAGCCGATTCGAGAAACGGTGCAACAACTGAAATGCTTTTGAAACCTTCGAAACATTTGTTTGACTGATGTCTTCAATCTGAAAGATTTTCAAGGTATTGTTTACTGTTGTAAGGAAGCGCTGAATCGATTCTCGGCGCTTCATTTCGGAACCACGCGGCTGCTATGGTCGCAGGTTCGAATCCTGCCTCGGGCATGGATGTGTGTGGTGTCCTTAGGTTAGTTAGGTTTACGTAGTAGGGGACTGATGACCTCAGATGTTAAGTTCCATAGTGCTTAGAGCCATTTTTGAAGCGCTGACGAGCATTGCTTGCCATTGGTTTGTTTCAAAGAGACAAAGTGTTTTTATTCACCTTCGATGAGACTTTTCCCCACATTTCCAACTGTTTTGGGAATAACGCAATATCTCAGATTATTCCGCTAGTACCTTTACCCTTACCTTTCCGGTACCGACTGCTATCTAGTCAGCCGCACCTTCAAATACGTGCACTACCAGATACGCTGCCTCGTTCCTATAGTCTCCACCGAGGTAAGAGGGAGCTGCCACGAACGAAAACGCCGTTACAAATGAGACACAAGCATCCCCTCTCCATAGCTCCAGCGGTGGGTGTACTGAAGTTCGAAAGTTCATGCACTGAACTCGTTTTGTGTGTATACCGGTTGAATAACATTTACAGACTTCCATAGTTCCCAGCGCTCGACATCTTCTGAATAGACATTGTATTGAAGAGTGACAGATTTGTAAATATTTTGCATCTGTATTTATTTCTAAATTCAAATCTAGTGTTAGCAACTGATACTGTCCCTGCAGCAACAAAGTAATGTACTATTTTTACTATTTGATAATAGACGTAGAATAAGTTAATATCTGAACTCTCTGTTCATGAACGGCATACTAAAGAACCATACAGCGTGCAAAAGATGACATAACAATCCTGAAGCTGTTAGTTAAGGATTTTAACTTCCCTGTTATGTCAGAGAGAAAAGTATAATCTTGCAGCCCCACCATATTTCCTAATTCATGGAAGGATTCACCTCGTTCTTTGAAAAATTAAAGTAAGGGAGGAAGAAACATTGTAAAAATCTGTCTCTCTAAGCTAACGAACTTCCACTTGAAGAAATAGATTGTCATACTGACAACCTAGTTTATTAGTCAATGCTCTGAACAAACGCCTCTCGATAGCATGTGCTCTAATTAAGTACTATCGCTGACAGTGTTTTTTTGTCCCATACATCTTGCCTTTTTCTTGTTTTCACTGACGACATATGTGTTAAATGACTTGGGTAAATTTGTATACGAAATATTGTATTTGTATAATTTGTGATATATATGTATTATGCTCACAGAAACTGATATAGCGTAATTTTCAAGAATGAGGAGTCACCTAACTGGATACATGTTCACAGACTGCCACATCACTGGTCGTCTTCATACGACAGGGAATAGGCGTAACATCTTCGACCACAGAAAACCAACACACTGAGTAAAAATCCAACCATCCAGAAATAATCAGTGTAGAGTAATGAAATTTCGGGGATACATTCGTCTACGTAACATACACTACTGGCCAGTAAAATTGCTACACCAAGAAGAAATGAAGATGATAAACGGGTACTCATTGGACACATATATTATACAAGTAATAACATTTGATTACATTTTCACACAATTTGGGTTCATAGATCTTGAGAAAACAGTACCTAGAACAACCAACTCTGGCCATAATAACGGCCTTGATACGCCTGGGATGGCGTGTACAGGTACAGCTGCCCATGCAGCTTCAACACGATACCACAGTTCATCATGAGTAGTGACTAGCGTATTGTGACGAGTCAGTTGCTCGGCCACCATTGACCAGACGTTTTCAATTGGTGAGAGATCTGGAGAATGTGCTGGCCAGGGCAGCAGTCGAACATTTTCTGCATCCAGACATTCGGGAGGACGACGGTTCAATCCCGTCTCCAACCATCCTGATTTAGGTTTTCCGTGATTTCACTAAATCGTTTCAGGCAAATGACGGGATGGTTCCTTTGAAAGGGCACGGCCGATTTCCTTCCCAATCCTTCCCTAACCCGAGATTGCGCTCCGTCTCTAATGACCTCGTTGTCGACGGGACGTTAAACACTAACCACCTAACCACCTGCATCCAGAAAGGCCCGTACAGGACCTGCCACATGCGGTCGTGCATTGTCCTGCTGAATGGTACGGTTTCGCAGGGATCGAATGAAGGGTATAAAGCCGGCCGGTTTGCCCGTACGGTTCTAGGCACTACAGTCTGGAACCGAGCGACCGCTACGGTCGCAGGTTCAAATCCTGCCTCGGGCATGGATGTGTGTGATGTCCTTAGGTTAGTTAGGTTTAATTAGTTCTAAGGTCTAGGCGACTGATGACCTCAGAAGTTAAGTCGTATAGTGCTCAGAGCCATTTGAACCATTTGAAGGGTAGAACCACGGGTCGTAACACATCTGAAATGTAACGTCCACCGTTGAAAGTGCCGTCAACCCGAACAAGAGGTGACCGAGACGTGTAAACAATGGCACCCCATACCATCACGCCAGGTGATACGCCAGTATGGCGATGACGAATATACACTCCCAGTGTGCGTTCACCGCGATGTCGCCAAACACGGATGCGACCATCATGAAGCTGTAAACAGATCCTGGATTCACCCGAAAAAATGACGTTTTGCCATTCGTGCAGCCGGGTTCGTCGTTGATTACACCATCGCAGGCGCTCCTGTCTGTGATGCTGCGTCAAGGTTAACCGCAGCCATGCTCTCCGAGCTGATAGTCCATGCTTCTGCAAACGTCGTCGAACTTTTCGTGCAGATGGTTGTTGTCTTGCGAACGTCCCCATCTGTTGACTCAGGGATCGAGACGTGGCTGTACTATCCGTTACAGCCATGTGGATAAGATGCCTGTCATCTCAACTGCTAGTGATACGAGGCCGTTGGGATCCAGCACAGCGTTCCGTATTACCCTCCTGAATCCACCGATTTCATATTCTGAGAACAAGCATTGGATCTCGACCAACGCGAGCAGCAATGTCGCGATACGATAAACCGCAATCGCGATAGGCTACAATCCGACCTCTATCAAAGCCGGAAATGTGATGGTACGCATTTCTCCTCCTTACACGAGGCATCACAACGTTTCAACAGGCAATGCCGGTCGACTGCTGTTTGTGTATGAGAAACCGGTTGGAAACTTTCCTCACGTCAGCACGTTGTAGGTGTCACCACCGGCGCCAACCTTGTGTGAATCTTCTGAAAAGCTAATAATTTGCATATCACAGCATCTTCTTCCTGTCGGTTAAATTTCGCATCTGTAGCACGTCATCTTCGTGGTGTAGCAATTTTAATGGCCAGTAGTGTATTTAAGTGATAAACGTTGAAAGATCACAGGTTACAGTAAGTGAGAGATAAGCCATTGCAAAATTGAAATGCTGGTACATTAATAACCTGTATGGCCGCCAGAAAGTTGAATACTAGCATGCAAACTTGAATGCATTGTGTCGTACAGACGTCGAACGTGTTTGTGGGTCGGAGTTCTATGCCTGTTGCACTTCGTTGGCTAATATAGGGACGGTTAAAGCTCATTGTGGATGACGCTGCAGTTATCGTCCCATGATGTGATGGAGCAGGCCGAGGCAACATCTCGACGCTCTGTAGAGCATGTTCGGTTACAACAGCGGGACCTGGGCGACTGTTAATCAGTTTGCTGGCCCGGGTGGTTCAAAAATGGTGCAAATGGCTCTGAGCACTATAGGACTCAACTGCTGAGGTCATTAGTCCCCTAGAACTTAGAACTAGTTAAACCTAACTAACCTAAGGACATCACAAACATCCATGCCCGAGGCAGGATTCGAACCTGCGACCGTAGCGGTCTTGCGGTTCCAGACTGCAGCGCCTTTAACCGCACGGCCACTTCGGCCGGCCGGTCCGGGTGGCCGAGCGGTTCTAGGCGCTACTGTCTGGAACTGCGCGACCGCTACGGTCGCAGGTTCGAATCCTGCCTCGGGCATGGACGTGTGTGATGTCCTTAGGTGAGTTAGGTTTAAGTACTTCTAAGTTCTATGGGACTGATGACCTCAGAAGTTAAGTCCCATAGTGCTCAGTGCCATTTGAACCATTTGTTATTTAGTTTGAAAACATCCTCTGGATTGCTGTTCATGATGATTGGCAGCAAAAATGGTCCAGTTACCAGACTGGCATGCAGATTTGAAGTCAGAGTGCATGGGATAGACACGAGAATGCTCCTGCTGCAAAACGAAATTCCCTCTCACACCACAACACGGGGTGCTGGTCCAATGTGTCTAGACCGTAGATTGGTTGGTAGCAGACCTCGCCTGGCCACCTTGTAACCAACAGTCGGTCGCCACTGGTGCCGAACCAGAACCGGTTTCCATCAGATACAACAACAAACCTCGACGCAGTACTCTAATGAGCTCATGCTTGGCACCACTAAAAAGTGAATCGATGGTGGTGTGGAGTCAATGGAATGCACGTAACATAACGCCTGGCTCGGAGCTATCTTTGAGTTAACCGATTTGTAAGGGTTCATTGTGTGCCAACTGTTGCTCGAAATGCTACTGCAGATGCAGTCCGGAAAAATGAACTAGTAGATATGGCTGCTTAGGGAGCGTGTTTTCTAGCCGACCGGGTTGGCCGAGCGGTTCTAGGCGCTACAGTCTGGAACTGTGCGACCGCTACGGTCGCAAAACAATGGTTTAAATGGCTCTGAGCACTATGGGACTAAACATCTGTGGTGATCAGTCCCCTAGAACTTAGAACTACATAAACCTAACTAACCTAAGGACATCACACACATCCATGCCCGAGGCAGGATTCGAAGCTGCAACCGTAGCGGGAACGCGGTTCCAGACTGAAGCGCCTAGAACCGCACGGTCACACCGGCCGGCGCTACGGTCGCAGGTTCGAATCCTGCCTCGGGCATGGATGTGTGTGAGGTCCTTAGGTGAGTTAGGTTTAAATAATACTAAGATCTAGGGGACTGATGACCTCAGAAGTTAAGTCCCACAGTGCTCAGAGCGATTTGAAGCGTGTTTTCTAAATCTGATGGCCTATAGCGCTCTCCCCATTCATGCTATATCTTTGTTATTGAGATATAACGCCATCAGTCACTGGGAAGAAATGTGGCTGGATATCAGAGACAAAAAGTAAAATCAACTAACAGGCAAGAGTGCACCTCCGGCCACTGAGTCGACATGAAGTCATTCTCAGTCGCTTTCACGTGGTGCACGATGTGATGACGGATGATTTTCTGCTTTAGTGCAAGAACTTGTAGTGCTCCACTTTTTAAAAGGGGGTTATGTGTTCAGAAAAAAGGCGTCGGTCAGTTTACGGGATATCTCTTGGTGATAGAATGTATGAATCTGGCGATATACCATCTGATATTCGGAAAAACGTCATCCACACAATTCCGAAGACTGTAAGGGCCAAAAAGTGCGAGAAATATAGCTCAATCAGCTTAACAGCCCATGCATCCAAGTTGCTGTCAAGAATAATATACAGAAGAATAGCAAAGGAAACTGGGGATGTGTTACGTGATGATCAATTTGGCTTCAAGAAAGATAAAGGCGTTGCCATTGATAACGGAAACAAGACTGAAGAAAATTCACGACACCTTCATAGGATTTGTCGATATGGAAAAAGCGTTCAACAGTGTCAAATGGTAAAAGATGTTCCAAATTCTGACATAATAGAGGTAAAGATGTATAGCATACAACATGTAAAAGAGCCAATAGCGGAAATTAATAGTAGATGACCAAGAAAGAAGTGGTGGAATTAAAAAAGTTGTAAGATAGTGATGTAGTCTTTTGCCCCTACTGTTCAGTATGTGCATCAAAGAAGAATGTCGAAAATAAAATAAAGGATCAAGAGTGGAATCAAAATTCAAGGTGAAAGGATAAGATTCGCTGATGGCATTGTAATCCTCAGTGAAAGTGAAGAAGAATTACAGGATCTGCTAAATGGAATGAACAATCTAAAGAGTAAAGAATATAGATTGAGAGTAAATCGAAGAAAGGCAAAGCTAATGAGGAGTATCAGTGGATGAGAACAGCGAGAAACTTGAGATGAGGATAGTAGATGAAGTAAAGAAATTCTGATACCTAGGCATCAAAATAACCAATGCCGGACGGGACAAGGAGGACGTAAAAAGCAGACTAGCACTGGTAAAAAGGCCATTCTTGGGTGAGGGAAGTCAACTACTATAAAATATAGGCCATGATTTGAGGAAGAAATTTCTGAGAGTGTACATTTGGAGCACAGCATTGTATGGTAGTGAAACATGGACATCTGTTAAGACATCAGGGAATGACTTCCACGGTACTATATGGAGCTCTAGAGGACACAAACTGTGGAGGAATACAGAGATTGGGATACATCCAACAAATAATTAAGGCAGTAGGTTTCAAGTGCTGCTCTGAGATGAAGATGTTGACACACGAGAGGATTTCGTGGCGGGCCGCATAAAACCAGTCGGAAGACTAATGACACATACAAAGCTGACAATGAGACAAAAATGGTATTACGTTAAAGATTTTATGAGACATTCCACTTGCTCCGTAAAGTTTTAGGCAAAACGTTGTAATGTTACCGAGGTGAGTGGCTCATCGCGGTTTCTTGTAAGTGATAATCCAGCTATGCTTTCCTAAGTTCTTGTTTTTCCAACTCTTATCCTAAAGTTCACATAGAATCTTAAAATCGACTGAGTTACAAATCTGACATTCTACATGATTCGGTGTGAATGTGAGTGGAAATGAGAGACACTGATCGTAATTTTAGTGAAATCATAGTAGGTCACGAGTTTGCGGGGAAAGGTCAGAGAACAAGACGCACTTTAATCTGCAACGTGATAACGCCAGCCCCCCACACTAGTTTTGCGACCACGCAGCTCATTACAAAGTTCGGCTGGACTGTCTTGCGACATCCACCGTACAGTCCCGGTTTAGTGCCTCCAGATTTCCATCTTTTTGGACCAGTAAAAAAATCGACTACGGGGCGAATATTTTCAATACTCGGCAGCTGTTGTCAAAGCTATAAGCTCAGCAGGTTGCGATTTTTACGAGCGCGGCATGCAGGCTTTGGTTGGTAGTTGGCAAAAGTGCATAACGAATGGTGGTAAATCTGTGGAAAAATGAGAGTCTGTATCTGAAACATTGCTCTATTTGGCTGTGCCATAGTGATATATGTATCTCCTGTAGTTTCCCTAATTAAAAATAGGAGGCATTTTACACAATTCAGTAACCGCGCCACGGATATACACTCCTGGAAATTGAAATAAGAACACCGTGAAATCATTGTCCCAGGAAGGGGAAACTTTATTGACACATTCCTGGGGTCAGATACATCACATGATCACACTGACAGAACCACAGGCACATAGACACAGGCAACAGAGCATGCACAATGTCGGCACTAGTACAGTGTATATCCACCTTTTGCAGCAATGCAGGCTGCTATTCTCCCATGGAGACGATCGTAGAGATGCTGGATGTAGTCCTGTGGAACGGCTTGCCAAGCCATTTCCACCTGGCGCCTCAGTTGGACCAGCGTTCGTGCTGGACGTGCAGACCGCGTGAGACGACGCTTCATCCAGTCCCAAACATGCTCAATGGGGGACAGATCCGGAGATCTTGCTGGCCAGGGTAGTTGACTTACACCTTCTAGAGCACGTTGGGTGGCACGGGATACATGCGGACGTGCATTGTCCTATTGGAACAGCAAGTTCCCTTGCCGGTCTAGGAATGGTAGAACGATGGGTTCGATGACGGTTTGGATGCACCGTACACTATTCAGTGTCCCCTCGACGATCACCAGTGGTGTACGGCCAGTGTAGGAGATCGCTCCCCACACCATGATGCCGGGTGTTGGCCCTGTGTGCTCGGTCGTATGCAGTCCTGATTGTGGCGCTCACCTGCACGGCGCCAAACACGCATACGACCATCATTGGCACCAAGTCAGAAGCGACTCTCATCGCTGAAGACGACACGTCTCCATTCGTCCCTCCATTCACGCCTGTCGCGACACCACTGGAGGCGGGTTGCACGATGTTGGGGCGTGAGCGGAAGACGGCCTAACGGTGTGCGGGACCGTAGCCCAGCTTCATGGAGACGGTTGCGAATGGTCCTCGCCGATACCCCAGGAGCAACAGTGTCCCTAATTTGCTGGGAAGTGGCGGTGCGGTCCCCTACGGCACTGCGTAGGATCCTACGGTCTTGGCGTGCATCCGTGCGTCGCTGCGGTCCGGTCCCAGGTCGACGGGCACGTGCACCTTCCGCCGACCACTGGCGACAACATCGATGTACTGTGGAGACCTCACGCCCCACGTGTTGAGCAATTCGGCGGTACGTCCACCCGGCCTCCCGCATGCCCACTATACGCCCTCGCTCAAAGTCCGTCAACTGCACATACGGTTCACGTCCACGCTGTCGCGGCATGCTACCAGTGTTAAAGACTGCGATGGAGCTCCGTATGCCACGGCAAACTGGCTGACACTGACGGCGGCGGTGCACAAATGCTGCGCAGCTAGCGCCATTCGACGGCCAACACCGCGGTTCCTGGTGTGTCCGCTGTGCCGTGCGTGTGATCATTGCTTGTACAGCCCTCTCGCAGTGTCCGGAGCAAGTATGGTGGGTCTGACACACCGGTGTCAATGTGTTCTTTTTTCCATTTCCAGGAGTGTATGACTATGGGGACAGTATTACTCTTCGGGCCTCATGATAGCTGTAGATTCAGTGAGTATAACTGATGACCACCTGCATCCCTTTCCGCTCGAGATCTTCCCCAACGACGATGGCATCTTCCGGCAGGATGACTGTCCATGTCGCTGCTGTAGTGCGTTGAGGAGTGTAATATTGAACTCAACGTTTATCACGGTCACCGAATTCGACTGATATGAATCCGATGGAGCCCGCCTGGGACGTTATCAGGGGCCAGCTCCACACCTGAAAATCATTGGACCATAATTAACGGGATTTGCGTGACCTTTGAGCAGACCTCTGATACCACAAACCTCCGGAGACCTAAAACTAGTTGTCGAATGTATGCCACGCTAAATCGCGGTTGTCTTGCATTCCAAAGGCAGACCAACACGCTATTAAGAAAGTGGATCAAATGGCTCTGAGCACTATGGGAATTAACTTCTAAGGTCTTCAGTCCCCTAGTACCCAGAACTACTCAAACCTAACTAACCTAAGAACATCACACACATCCATGACCGAGGCAGGATTAGAACCTGCGACCGTAGAGGTCGCGCGGTTCCAGACTGTAGCACTTAGAACCGCTCGGCCATCCAGGCCGGCTTAAGCAAGCGCTCAGAATGTTTTGGCTCGATTATGTTATTTCGAAAAATACATTTCTTTCACGTGTTGTACAACTATTTTTAAGTGCAGCTAAAATTCCTACTTTGTCGCCTAAGAAGATGTACAAACACATACATATTGCCCTAAAGATGACGTCAACCTTCGTCCATTTAGCTGCCTCTATCAGGCTTGGTAAAACAAGGCAAGGAAGGTGGAAGTGCTTCCGAAAGAAGAAAGAAAGAGGATGCTGGAACTCAAATGCGATATTGGTTTCCATATCCCATCACCCCTTGACTCCTATAAAATTAATGCGTCTCTTTGTGTAGGCATAGCTGAGCCCCTGGTCAGGACCAAGGTAGTCTATTAGGTTGCTGGACATAATTAGGCTATAATGGTCGTCTACAGGGCAGATAGCGCCACACATCTGCTTGTCATGCACCGCGATCAGTTAGGTGATACGCGCGAATGTCTCCAATTCCGCATCCCGCTGCGCCAGGTGGTAAATTGGCGTAATGGGCGCTGCCAACCATTCCTCAGACTCGCGGATTGGCTACAGCCAGCTAGTCAACTAAATCCTACCGTAAGATAGTTCAGTTACAACACTGGACACTCAATAGATCGACTGTACTGATGATATGTGGCTACACCTACACGTTCGCGAAAGAAAACATACTGCCTTTCATTCGATGTGCAATACCAAAAAGGCTTCATGCAACAGACATCAGGCTGGCATGAAGTAGTCTTCATACTTGGTCAGGTAAATACCGGATGGAAGTACACTCGCCGGTACAATGGTGGGTTCTTTGTTTTGTCCCGGAAGGAGACCCCATTACCATAGGAAATTCACGAACTTTTACAACTGTTTCTGAACGTTAAACTAGCTCTTGGTATCCACAAATACACGTCTCTGAAAACACATTTAACGATAACTTTGATGTTGAGTTCTACCTACTACAATGATCTCTCAGCTGGCCTACTAGACAGACGATGCTGTCGTCTTACTCGATGCTCGCGGTGTGGACTGAACGGTCGTGTGCACTATCGTAAGTAGAAGATCGGTTGCGGTGGACTAGCGAAATGTTTCTGTGCGTGCTACACCGGTATCGCTCATTCGTCGATTTGTCTTTCAGGGGCGTAATCTTTTGTTGTGAATGCGTTGCGAGATACAAATCCTGTTTCGGCACGTCGCTCTTCGGACGACACCACTCAAATTATCAGCATTTAAGCACAGCCGTACAATCAATATCGCCATCTACAGAACAGCGGGTTTATCAATCAGAAATGGAATTTTATAGCTGGTTGTTTGTGTGAAGATCATGTTATACCTCGCGGAGGAACGAGAAACGTCCGTCAGCATGTGTGTCAATTGGACAGCGGCTATCAAGATGGCAGTTTATCGTTCTGCGATACCGCTATTCGCATTGGTCGGGATCCGACGAAGTCAAACGAATATGGCATCGATAGGTTCAGTAGCGCAATAGCGCTATGCAGGATTTCAGTGGCCCCACGTGGTTGGCGTCAGAAAAGATGCACACTTTGTTGCTAACCCATATTGACAAAGAACTTAAACACGTAGGTTGGGCAGTACAAAATAGATCCAACAGCATGACATGCATACCAGCAATGGGCATGTAAATGGTTCGATTGAAATGATCTGTGACGTCTGTTGTGGCTACAATAGCACGTTAGCGGTGTTACTAGGTGAAATTTATGCACTCTCACGAGACAACGTCACTAACATTCTTTTGAGTTTGGAAGGAACATCTTTGTGGTTCTACATGTGGCATGTGAGTAGAAATTTGCAATATTCAAGCATTAGGGCAGAGAGGCAGTGGTCCGGTGTTGGACTGAACGAGAACAATATGAAAAATATGTATGTTCTCAAGGTTGTAGTCAATAGCGTCTAGCTATATCATAGGTCGATTACCCCACTGTACTTTAATGACATCTTCGGCTGCCACCTATCTACAAGCAATGAATTGAATGTAATATCCTGTGTAATGTTGTACCATATGTTGAGGACAAATATAAGTCAGGGTGCTGAATTATCATCCGGTGAGTAGGCCTGCTGTTAAAATGATAGTGCAGACGTCTGCCATTACTCGGTAGGCAAGGAGTGCTGATGACTGGCTTTGGATCATTGCTTGCGATGTATGTCGTTTCTGCACTACTACCTGCAATTGTTAATGTCCACAGGTTTGGGGTATGAGGGGAGAAGACACATTATGTCTTTTTTATGGCGAAGTTCCCTGGCCTCTCGCCAGTAGGACCTGTGCGAGACCATCTGGAACGTTAACTACATTCCAGTTACAGTACTCATGATATCGAGGGCCATTTACAAAAGATGGCGACCATCTCGCCTCAGAAGAGACTAAAATGACAGTTTGACATCCTTCTATACAGAATCAGTGCTAGGATCCAGACCATCCATTTTTTGACAGGGAGACAATATGCTCGTTCTGTCAGTTTGGCTGTTTATTACACTTCCTCCTCTGTATGTAGCTTCTAACGCCACTTGTCAGTGAGTGTACACAATTCAGTTTCGTCAAAGGATGGCATGTTGTCTGTAATCGTCTTTGTGTGATAAGGCAAGTTACTTCTAAGATTATTTTATTATTTTCATCATGGGGGCGACAACAGCAACCGTTACGAAATTGTCTCGATTGAAAAATAGCCCCCAGTTGCTCTGAATATAATTTACTGCAACTGTGGGCTCTTTTTCATTCGAGACTACTTCTAAGATGTCCTGTATACCTGTTAAAGCTCTGCTGGCATGTGAACACTAGAGAGATTAGTCTCAATGCGGTGTGGTCACGACGAACGTCAATAAAGTCGAATCAAAACCGCCACTCCGCATTTCGTGGTCACCTTAACTGATCGTACACAATAAGTATATCTTTTATTTGCTTCCTTCCCTCATCGGCCTACCAGTAATTGAAGCGACTTTACCAGAGCTGATTTTAGTAAGATGGCTCATCCGACTTTTTACGGTGCATTTGTTGACGGACGTTGACTGTGCGTTTGGTTTTAGACACCTGCTAGTAGGACGAATTATAATTACCACGCAAACTGCGTAAGTTTATAATCAGGCTACATTGTCGATGGATTTATTGTTGCAGTACTTCTACATCAATATAGTTATTTTCTAGTCCAGGACACCAACAATTAAATATTTAGTTCACTGAAAGAAATAAAAAAAAGGTAGTCTGAATTCGAGGGCCTTTTAGAAAGTAAGTTTGATATTTGTTTTTGAAAAAGAAGATAGTACACCAGGTGACACATACAAACGCTGTATGAGCCTGCACTCGATGGTGGTCTAAGGCCAAAATTGCAGTAGTGGAAATAAAAAATTTAACATCCACTGGCGTAAACATGATGTCTTTCGAGAGTCCACATCCGTCGCTGGCTCAACGAAGGAAACGGCGACAGCGGAGATGGAATGACGCATGTGCAGAGCGCCGAAGAAGAGAGAGTAGCAGAAGAGAGGAGTGACTGAGGTTATAAGAGTAAACATCCCGATGGCAGGTGGACGTGTAATGGCAACATGGTGGCCAATGGAAGTCTGTGTTGACATCCAGTATAAATGGGCTCGTGGGGCTAGCGTATCTGTCATCCATGAGCGCCTGCTGACAGTGTGTGCTGAAGAGGTCGGTCTCTGATGTCCCATTTCAAGGAAGAAAGGGGGGGAGAGGATGTGGAGGATGTAGGTGGAAGCGCGCGTCCTTCCATATCCGCCCTCAGGACATCACTTCTCAACCAGTGCTAAGATGAAGAAGCCTGAGCGGGAATTTCTGGCTTCACAGGACACCGAGAATTGCCAGTGTGATTTCTTCGAACTAACTGCAAGCTGCGAGAAATGTCTTGACATCGGAGGCGGCTATGTTGAAAAATTTGTTCTCCGTGTGAAAAAGCAATGTCGAAATTTACCCTCGGAACATCCCTCGTATATCACCAGTTTAGTGCCAGTAGTTCCTTTAACAACACCTAAAATGTATACATGAAATTACTTTAAAATTTCAGATGTCAGCCTCAGCACCACACATGTCAATAATATGCACTTTCTCTAATTGCGTCAAGATCCTCGTGAGCTGTGTGTGTGTGGAAGGCCACAGGGCAGATTGCACAGAGAGAAAAGAGATAAGTACTAACTGTTTATCTACCACGTAAGTATGTGCTTATAATTATTAAAGGCCGGCCGCGGTGGCCGAGTGCTTCTGGGTGCTTCAGTCCGGAACCACGCGGCTACTGCGGTCGCATGTTGGAATCCCGCCTCGGGCATGGATGTGTGAGATGTCCTTAGGTTAGTTAGGTTTAAGTAGTTCTAAGTTCCTGGGGGACTGATGACCTCAGATGTTAAGTCCCGCAGTGCTTAAGGCCAGTTATTAAAGAACTGATAAATTTAAACGCCGTGCATGGTGCGGTAGTTTTTCACGCATGTCGTTGTTATTGACGTGAACTATGAGTCATGCAGTGATATAATTTTATACCTATACTCAGTGGTATGTATGCATATTGTACGTAAAATCGGTCGCGAATGTAGTTAGTAGCAGAGAAGCAACATATTATCACGTCATTCCTCAAGCAATAATTTTACTGAATGAACAGTGAAAAAATAGTATGCGATAACTTTAGTTTCCTCATTTGTAGTGGTTGTCAGCAAAAAGTTTGGCAAAGGTTTAAATTACGCGTAAAGTATATTGCAAGTCACTTAGTGCTCTCCTTCTCATATGAAGGATGAATAAAATCAGGGAACTCACGCGTCGCGGGATATGCGTCTTTTCACCTACACAGCCTCCCCTTTGTTAGGTAGGTGGTTCTTAACCCCCACAGCGATTGTTGCCTGACTATAAGGTATATGTGTACCAAGTTAGCATGAAATTGGTCCATCGGTGTAGGATGTGTGTAACGCACACATACACACACATCGATTTTTATAATAAGTATGGTTTATATTACAGCTTCTTACCGATACCGACTGTATAAAATTTCGCCTGCCCCTACAGCGTAATTTGCAGTGCAGTAGCTTGACAACGCGGTCAGCCAAAACGGATCGAATTCGCGCGATTGATTCACGACCATGCACTGATACACCGGAAACCCTGCGTGTGGTTTTAGGCGGATTCCCATGCTTGTTTAGCCAATTACTGAGCTAGTCCGTAAACCCTGCCTCAAGGAATGAAGTACAGGAACAGTTAAAACACGGTAGGTACAAGATTCACAAACAAATGACATACACGACTTCGAACGATTACCTTAACGACTGTGACGTCAGAAGGGCATCTGGCCAAGAATTTATGTAATGAATGCCAAATCTTGGGAAAATGGACCCTGCACTAACTAAGATACACGGAGGGTAAAGAAGGGAATATGACATTATTCAATCTGTTAAGTCTCGTAGTAAAAAATGCAGATTTTTAATTAATATAGGTTACGGTGGGCATGATGGAGGGACGAGGAGTGGGGTAGGGGAGGAGCGCAGCTTTGACAGTGCTGACAGGTGTGCAGGAACACCCTTATTTGTCTCTGCTGATGATACTTCTATTTCAGTAATATCAGAAAATTGAGTCCGCCTTGATGCAAAACATCTTGTTATTCGTTTACTTCTTTATTCTCCCATACTAGTTTCGGCGACAAATATCACCATCAGTGGGGTTTTCTAATCTAAAACATCAGAAAATAGCAAAAGTTTTGTTTTTCTGTGTAAAAAAGCAGCCACATACCATCCATCGAACGTCAGTACACGATTAGCCAAGTCACAGCCCTGTACACACCAAATAACTGGTTTTCTACAACAGTACCACAACCCCAAGCATATATGGCTGAATTCAATTTTTAGTATTTTGTTTACTAACAGCCGCTCACATGTTTGCAGATGACATGATATTCGCTTGGTAAAAAACGGCAACAGAAACAAAAAGCGCACAGGAAATATGTCGCAGACAGCGACAATAATTGCTTAAAACATGCTGCAACATACAATAAAGAAGGTAGTATAAAAGTTTCCATAGATAACTATAATTTAAAAAAAAAACATTAGTAAAAATGTAATAACGTGCTACTGGGTTTGTATAACCATGCTATTTTCTGCATGCTTTAGATAAAAAGACCCCACTGATGATATTGACATTTGTTGCCGAAACTAGTTTGGGAGAATAAAGAAATAAACGAATAACAAGGTGTTTTGCATCAAGGCGGACTCAATTTTCTGATATTACTGTTTTCTATGCAAACACGGGCCAAATGGAAGAGTTCCGAGATAAAATCATTGGTTATATTTCAGTGTCCAGCACTTTTGCAGACTTGACGATATTAGTTTACAAAAAGCTGAAATTACTCTGCGTGTTCCTCTCTCTACAAGACAGCAATTCTGGCTGTATTCAGTCTATAGGAACACCAAACGGAGAGAGAAATAATCGAAGAAAATTACATTTTCGTCTTGTTTTCAAAATACAAATAACTGTTTAGAAATATCTATCGCTGAAGCTCAACACTAGGCGATGGAACCCGTCATGTGTATCTGTAGTACAGCATCCTCCTGAGCAAGGCTCCCTACTGACAGCAGTGGCCTCAGCAGGTAGCGACGTCTGCGGGTCGCCTGGTGGGGGAAGCCCCGAGCAGGGTTGCCATTACCCGCTACTCAGTGTTCTAATGTCCCGCTGCGCCCTTAACGACCTCAGCGTTGGCCACGTCGGCCACCGGCCATAGAAACAACACTTGACGGATAGCTCGCATTACCTGGTGATTGCAGGTTCGCCCTTCCAGTATACAAAAGGTCGCTGCACAGTGCTCAGGCCACTAACGGCCTGAGAAACCCGGGAAGCTTGTACGTCCTTAGAGACTTAACACGTACAAGTTTTTCTAATCAGTAAACTTGAGATGGACAGTCAGTATCTGCCACGTCACTACTCCCTAAGGCCTAAATCATAATATTCCATTTTATAGAATAGATGAAACACCACTCCCGTTAACGTGCCATAATCACATGTATAGTGTGTCTCCAAGATATTCACCGCAGTTCACAAAGCTGTATCTTCTACTTATACGAAGATCGAAAACTGCAGAGAATTTTGACTTCACGCGTCGAAACCAAATTTTATCTTGACACCAGCTGTAAGTTGGTAGTATATATGGCTCCCAGTACGGGCCTTCCATATACAGTTATCTTTGTATCTGCTATGTATTGTTTGTCGCGCAGATGCAATTCAGTTAAGCCTGTTAAGTCGATATTCTCTTCAATAGTACAACAGTGCACTTTCCACAGGTCAGAGTTTTCGTCGATGGCACCTGCTGCATGAAGACACTATTAATGGGAAAACTACAGGTCGCTGTTATGTGTTCGTTCAAGACGTAGAGTGCATTCAACAATTTTGCACGCTTTCGGCAGAGGTGAACTTGTTGTGATAGCTGAAAACAAGCTGCTCTTCAGATGTCTGTCTGGCGTGTTTTACGGCGGCTCTTGCACAAGATTCTTTTGCTACAAATCCTTCAAGATGGTGATAAACAACAACACGTAAAATCATAAAATGAAAGATTTTACGACCGGTTCTTTCAAATGCTTATGGATCTTACTGGTTATATCGTCGTGGCCCATAAAACTTTTCCGTTCCTGACGGTGAAGATCTCCAAAACACATCACAAAAATGTGTCAGGAACGAAATACAGAAAAACAGAAGACTCAACAGCAACGTACATAGCTATGTGTAGATGCAAAGTAATAATGTACTTGCGCGTTTATTGTTCAGTGATCGAAGTACGCTCCGTTCAAGTGGGAAAGCCGCCAGAAAATAAGACTGTGGGGAAGGTAACCCAGATCGCAAATTCGAGAACGAAAGGGACACTCCGAATGTTCGTGCGCTGTTGCTCTATAAAATATTAACGGGCTGTCGTTTTTTATAGATATGACTGTTAGGGGAATCACGTACCTGGATTTGCTGATGTCTTAGCTTTCCGCACACCTACGAGAACATGTTGTCAATACCGATTTTCAGTGTAGTTTGGACCACCACAGTACTGGCACTGCTGGTCATTTCCAGTGAGCTACCTCTGTTGGTAGTGCACGGATATCGCAGTGCACTCCATAGTCACTTGATCTCACGGTATGTGAATTCTTCATTCGAAGGGCCTTGTAAAAGATACCATCTATGTGCCATCTCTTCCAGCGACTTTTGGTGAACTGTTAAGTTGCACAGCAACACGAGTAAATGCAGACATCCTCGCAAATGTATGCGTCATCTCGATGCTCGTTGTGCATCTCACGAAAGGCACGTTTAACATTTCTGGATCATAAATGAAACCTTTAAACCTATACTTAATTCTAAAAGGAACCCAGGGGTGACTATCGATGCATGTAAAATATACTCATGCAGAAACTGATAGATTCTTTGGTAAATAAAATCTTTGTAGTCCTGACTGTCAGTTAAAATTCACCGAAGTCTCTGTCTCCATTCAAGCAGAATATATACTCTTGTAAAATAGGATGAATGTATTTGAAATATCTTGTATTTCGATCACATAACGATCTTTAAAGTCAATGTATTGCCTATGTTCGCTTAGTAAAATACGCAAACGTAAAACAAACGTCGGCAAGGAGTCACCTTCATCGAATTGCATAGAAGTGCATTAGGATACTATTACAACCTGAAAGGCGATAATATGAACCATACTGAAGCGAACGATATTGAATACTTGCTACTATTTTCTTAGAAGACAATAGTTTCCCTAGTGAGACTGAAAAATGGTCATCTATATTTTCCTCTGATTATTAGACAATGTGTTTTCTTCTAATCTTGTCAAATCATGATCATCTATTAGACTATCGGAAACACCATATTACAGCGACTTCCCTGATGAAAGTTACAGACAATATGAATTGGAGTATGCACTGCATTTCTTTGCTGTAAATACACTTTTAGGAGCCATCGCCTTGATCTGCTGCTAAAGTGTTTGTAAGGCAGACAATGATTTTGTGTGAATAAAACTTATTCTGTGTACTCTGCATTGCTATGTGTGGGGAGTGTCGCTGTGACATACTGTGAGGCAACAGCACAGTGGGTTTTTCAGTTGTGAATACCCAACACAAATACATTCTTTTTTTTAAGGCTGTTGAATTAGTAAAAGCATAATTGCACTTCCTGAAAAACTGAGACGGGACTACATTTTTACGATTGAGAATATTGCTATGTGGGGAGCACTGGATGGCAGTGAGTGTAAACTGTTCATCATTATATTCTGATTCGTTGTGTTCTCAGAAGTTCTATCGTTTCTCAGTAGGGAATATTTCTTAATTGTAATAATAACTTTGAATAATTTCTCACAACGAACTAATAAGATAGCTTTTGGAAAACATGTAAATAAACTATAGAGCGGTAGAGACATACTGAAATTTTATACATCGCGCCAGAAGGACATTTTCTTAACATCGTGGTAAACCTTGAAATCTATGAATACCAGCTGCTAAAACCAAAGGAAGCATCTTCAGTGTCTCAAAAGTTCTGTGTACTTAAAGAACTGTTTCGTACTCAGCCAAGTCAGAACCAATTTCCCATAGAGTTTCTGATGCAGTAAAAAGTTTTAGAGGACATGGCAGTATTATAAGATGGTGCAGAGAAGATTTTACTTTGTAGACAATGAGTGTTTGTGCTATGCTATTCCAACATTAGTGAAAGAGTTGAAGATAAATAAGAGGGAGTGCAATGACTGAGAAGACGATAGAGCGAACATGAACTGCTCGCAGGCAGGAGTGACATGGTCGAAATAACGTACGTCACCATTGTATCGCACGAAAGCCTGCATGATCTTTCGTACGAAAGTCCTTGGAGAATAGAATCACTCAGTATTTTAGAACGACATTTTAATTTCGTTATGATTTTGACAAGACGTCTTATGAAGCTACGTTAGTCGCAATCATCCAAATAGGGTACACCTTTAAATTAATTTTACCACACGTTTTAGACATTTTTGCTACTTTTAAATACTATACATTAATAGTGTAACCACTTCCTAGACCGCCCTCCTCCTTCCTGCACCTTCTCCCCGGCAGGCTCTCTACTCGTCATCTATGACACATGGAGTATTTGACACAGAGAATGGATGTGTGATGCGCTGGAGACCACGGTATGCTGTTACAAGTCAGGTGTAGAGCTATTGCTCTTATTATACGGAATATGACTGAGTTCATTTACTAGAAATATTGGCGACTCATGAATAATCAAGTACAATTGCAAGAATTTTAAATATTAAATTTTTTCAGCGCATGTTATAAACTTCACTATCCAAGTTTTTTATTTGCAATGTAGATTATTAAAGGAAATATTTTTAATCTAAACACTTCTTGCGCCTATCAGACGACTGACGTATTATAAATTCTTTTATGTTTCCAATTTGGATGCTTTCTCTCCCCGTGGCTCCAGGCCCAGGCTGCTAAACCGCATCCTGAACTCATACATCACATATTTCGAGAGATGGAAGGGGATTCTCTCTTCGCTAGACATTGCAATATATAAATAATCTTCATTATCTTTTTTCAAACTATTTACAGAGTAGAATGAGATTTTCACTCTGCGGTGGAGTGTGCGCTGATATGAAACTTCTTGGCAGATTAAAACCTTGTGCCGGACGGAGACTCCATCTCGGGACCTTTTTCTTTCGCGGGCAAGTCCTCTACCAACTGAACTACCCAAGCACGACTCAGGCTCCCTCCTCCTCCTCACAGCTTTATTTCTGCCAGAACCTCGCCTCCTACCTTTCAAACTTTACAGAAGCTCTCCTGCGAACCTTGCAGAACTAGCACTCCTGAAAGAAAGGATATTGCGGAGACATGGCTTAGTCACAGCCTGGGGGATGTTTCCAGAACGAGATTTTCACTCTGCAGCGGAGTGTGCGGTAATATGAAACTTCTTGGCAGATTACAGAGTTCGTAACATTAGAGTGGATACAAGGCCCACAATTATACATTTAGTACAATAAATACGTTTCAGATAGGATACTGCATCACAGTTTATTTGAATGCGGAGGACGATTAGCCGAGAAACACCCGTGACATGTACAGATTTAGACAATTCATTAGACATCACTGTCAGAAAGAAAGTATGAAGTAGTATGAGACCCAGACAATACCCTCTACAGTTATATCTACATCAATACTCCCTGGTAAGCCTCCATGTGTGCTCCAATCTCTAAATTTATCTTGATGGTCTTTTGCAGTTTATACGAAGGCGGAAGCAGTACATTGGTGGACCACTTCTAGGAATGTACGTTCTCTGAATTTTAAAAGCAGATCATAACGCGGTGCAGAACGTCTCTCTTGCATCATCTGCCACCGGAGTCGATCGAACCTGTAACGAAACGTGTTGCTTTTCTTTAGATCTCTATTTCCTCTATCGGACCTATCTGGTAAGAATCCCATACTGATGAGTAATATTCAAGTACTGGTCCAACGAGTGTTTTGTAAGCTACTTCCTTTGTTGATGGACTACATATTCTGAGGATCCTTCCAATCAATCTCAGACTGTCATCTGCCTTACTCGCGATTAATTTCATATGGTCGTTCGACCTCATTTCGCTCTCTATGAGTACATCCAGATATTTTTAGGAAGGAGCTACTTGCATTGATTGTTGTAGAATTTTGCAATCATACAGTAAAGGTCGTTCTGGCAATGTATTCGTAGCACGTAAGATTTGTTTATATTGAGGGTCAATTCCCACGCCATGCTCCACGCGTTGATTCTCTGCAGGTCTCCCTATATTTCGCTACAGCTTTCTAGTGTCACGAGTTCTCTGTATACAAAACCATAATGCACAAATAACCTCATGGAACTTCCAACGTTATTTACTAGGTGTTTTATATACATAGCGAAAACTAAAGGCCCTATACCATACGCCTTTTGCACGTCCAAAGTTACTTTAACGTCTGAAGACTTCTCTCCGTTCAGCAATGATGTATTCTGTTTACTAGAAACTTTTCAGTCCAGTTACACAGCTGACCTCACATTCCATGGGGTAGCATTTTGAGCATTAGGCGGTCTTGCGGAATTTATTGAATGCCTCTCGGAAGTCAAGGATCACGGTATTCGTCTGGGTGACTGTATTTGCTGCTTTCTTTATCTCGTGGACTAACAGAGCGAGTTGAGTTTCACGCAATCGTTGTGTTCGGAACACATGTTCTTTCCGACAGACGAGATTTCCGGTCTCCAGAAGTGTCACAATACTCGAGCATAAAACAAGTCCTAAAATCCTGCAGTAGACCGAAGTCAGATACATAGGCCTATAGTTTTGTGTGTTTGTTCGACGACCCTTTTTGGAAAAGGGAATGACCTGCGCTTTTTCCAATCATTGGAAACGATCTTGAGCAATTTCGGTTGCTTTTGTCTCTCTTTGTCATTTATTTCGGTATCTGTCTCTTGTCGTCCGCACGACGATTTAAAAGAAGAACTATACTGTTATCCTCCTCTGTGAAACAGATGTGGAAAAATACATTTCGTATTTCGGCCTTTCCTGTACCATTCTCTGTTTCAGTGCTATTGTAGTTACGGTGCGTCTGGGCAGCTGGCTTCGATCCGTTTATAGATTTAACATAAGATCAGAACATTTTAGGATTTTCAAGTTGGTAGCTTGAGTTTTACTTTCATATTCGTTGATCGCTCTGGTTAAAACGAGCATTCTGTCACAGTTGCTATGCGGGCACTGTGACCGAATATAAACGAGATTAGTTTTGAGACCTTCCCACAGAAATACGTGCAGTTAACTAACATTATTTAACATTGTCTGCTATGGTCAGCTATAATCTGTATGGACTAAGAATGCTCTTATCGGAGGGGGTCTTATTAAACCCACATGTGCACGACACATATACTCCGCTATCCTAGTAGTTAACAAGTTTGTTTGCGTGATCATCCTCCGCAGCAACCACACAAATATTTGTTTTATATACAAAACCGCCTTTTCCTGCTGCCACTTCATTTATTTATTCCAGACGCGTTTCGCCTTTTTCTTGTTCTAAGGCATCATTAGTGGGATCTACCACGATAGAGTTTTGTTATATTTAGGTTATTAAACAGTTCACGTCATGATTTTTTATGTAAAAAATGTAATTACTTATGATTTTCTGACCTGCGTTTCCTCTCATCTGGCCTGGAGGTCGCACTGCCACTTTACTCCCGAATATAAGCACAACTTAGAGTTCTGACATTCTTCACACTGTTCACCATGTTTGTCCTTCTTTTTTGTGGTGTACTATTGTTCTTTTGCCGCACGCAGTCCCATAACAACTACACAGGAAAATCAGAAAAAGATGAAAGAAAACACAAGATGGTACACAATGACATAAAAACACAAACTCACCCATTAAATCACCAACATATTAAAAAGACAGGAAATAAACATAGCATACAAAAAAGACAATTCTGTGCAAATATACACCCCAAAACTGACAAAAATCAGAGACATGTACCAGAAAACAGGTATATATCAACTACAGTGTAACACTTGTGAAGGCAGATACACAGGACAAACAGGTAGAACATTTGATGTTAGATACAAAGAACACATGAGAGTCTGGAAATATGGGACAAACCACTCCACATTTGCAGAACACCTAAGAGAACATGACCACGAACCAACTACTAGAGAAGATGAAATGAAAATATTTAGAATCAACAATAAAAATCACCTCCTAGTGTTGCAAGAAAATTACCACACACAGAAAAACAAAGCAGAAAGTAAAACCTTGTTGAATGATCAAATACACATGTCAAGTAATTCATTATTTACACTAACAGATAAAATTATATAATATCGCTCCCAAAGAGGATTAATATAATAATACCATCCAATAAAATAATAATACCACCCAACATCTTTACACTCACTTATCCATGAACCCCTCCACAAAATACTGAAACGAAAAGTCAAAACTCTCTCTCCCTCTCTCTCTCTCTCGCTCTCTCTCTCTCTCTCTCTCTCTCTCACTCATTCACACACATACACACACACACACACACACACACACACACACAAACACACACACACGGTATAAACATCATGAACCGAAGTTAGTCTTGAACATATACTTCGTTAGGTTGGCAACGCCAAAGAGGATGAAACACGTAATGGAGTTGCAATATTTACGTTGTTAAAAGCAGTGTCCGACGGAATAGTTATGTCGAGTGGCAAAAAAACAATAGTACACCAAAAAAAAGTAGGAGAAACATGGTGAACAGTGTGAAGAAGGTAAGAATGCAAAGTTGTGCTTATATGTCAGGAATAAAGTGGTAGTGCGATCTCCAGACCACGTGAGAGGAAACACAGATCAGAAAATCGCAAGTAATTACTTTTTTATATAAAAAATTGCGACATGAACTGTTTATCAATCTAAAAGTAACAAAACTGTATCGTTATAGATCCCACTGATGATGCATTAGAATAAGAAAAAGGCAAAACACGTCGCGGATAAATAAAATAAGTGGCAGCAGGAAAAGGCGGTTTTATTTATTTATTTATCAATTTTTTATTAATTTTTTTCATCAGTCTACTGACTGGTTTGATGCGGCCCGCCACGAATTCATTTCCTATGCTAACCTCTTCTACTAAGAGTAGCACTTGCAACCTACGTCCTCAATTAATTGCTTGCCGTATACCAATCTCTGTCTTCCTCTACAGTTTTTGCCCTCTATAGCTCCCTCTTGTACCTTGGAAGTCATTCCCTCATGTCTTAGCAGATGTCCTATCATCATGTCCGTTCTCCTTATCAGTGTTTTCCACATATTCCTTTCCTTTCCGATTCTGCGTAGAACCTCCTCATTCCTTACCTCATCAGTCCACCTAATTTTCAACATTCGTCTATAGCACCACATCTCAAATGGTACGATACTCTTCTGTTCCGGTTTTCCCATAGTCCATGTTTAACTACCATACAATGCTGTACTCCAGACGTACATCCTCAGAAATTTCTTCCTCAAATTAAGGCCGGTATTTGATATTAGTAGACTTCTCTTGGCCAGAAATGCCTTTTTTGCCATAGCGAGTCTGCTTTTGATGTCCTCCTTGCTCCGTCCATCATTGGTTATTTTACTGCCTAGGTAGCAGAATTCCTTAACTTCATTGACTTCGTGACCATCAATCCTGATGTTAAGTTTCTCGCTGTTCTCATTTCTACTACTTCTCATTACTTTCGTCTTTCTCCGATTTACTCTCAAACCATACTGTGTACTCATTAGACTGTTCATTCCGTTCAGCAGATCATTTAATTCTTCTTCACTTTCACTCAGGATAGCAATGCCATCAGCGAATCGTATCATTGATATCCTTTCGCCTTGTATTTTAATTCCGCTCCTGAACCTTTCTTTTATTTCCATCATTGCTTCCTCGATGTACAGATTGAAGAGTAGGGGCGAAAGGCTACAGCCTTGTCTTACACCATTCTTAATACGAGCACTTCGTTCTTGATCGTCCACTCTTATTATTCCCTCTTGGTTGTTGTACATATTGTATATGACCCGTCTCTCCCTATAGCTTACCTCTACTTTTTTCAGAATCTCGAACAGCTTGCACCATTTTATATTGTCGAACGCTTTTTCCAGGTCGACGAATACTATGAAAGTGTCTTGATTTTTCTTTAGCCTTGCCTCCATTATTAGCCGGAACGTCGGAATTGCCTCTCTCGTCCCTTTACTTTTCCTAAAGCCAAACTGATCGTCACCTAGCGCATTCTCAATTTTCTTTTCCATTCTTCTGTATATTATTCTTGTAAGCAGCTTCGATGCATGAGCTGTTAAGCTGATTGTGCGATAATTCTCGCATTTGTCAGCTCTTGCCGTCTTCGGAATAGTGTGGATGATGCTTTTCCGAAAGTCAGATGGTATATCGCCAGACTCATATATTCTACACACCAACGTGAATAGTCGTTTTGTTGCCACTTCCCCCAATGAATTTAGAAATTCTGATGGAATGTTATCTATCCCTTCTGCCTTATTTGACCGTAAGTCCTCCAAAGCTCTTTTAAATTCTGATTCTAATACTGGATCCCCTATCTCTTCTAAATCGACTCCTGTTTCTTCTTCTATCACATCAGACAAATCTTCACCCTCATAGAGGCTTTCAATGTATTCTTTCCACCTATCTGCTCTCTCTTCTGCATTTAACAGTGGAATTCCCGTTGCACTCTTAATGTTACCACCGTTGCTTTTAATGTCACCAAAGGTTGTTTTGACTTTCCTGTATGCTGAGTCTGTCCTTCCGACAATCATATCTTTTTCGATGTCTTCACATTTGTCCTGCAGCCATTTCGTCTTAGCTTCCATGCACTTCCTATTTATTTCATTCCTCAGCGACTTGTATTTCTGTATTCCTGATTTTCCCGGAACATGATTGTACTTCCTCCTTTCATCAATCAACTGAAGTATTTCTTCTGTTACCCATGGTTTCTTCGCAGCCACCTTCTTTGTACCTATGTTTTCCTTCCCAACTTCTGTGATGGCCCTTTTTAGAGATGTCCATTCCTCTTCAACTGTACTGCCTACTGCGCTATTCCTTATTGCTGTATCTATAGCGTTAGAGAACTTCAAACGTATCTCGTCATTCCTTAGTACTTCCGTATCCCACTTCTTTGCGTATTGCCTAATGTCTTGAACTTCAGCCTACTCTTCATCACTACTATATTGTGATCTGAGTCTATATCTGCTCCTGGGTACGCCTTACAATCCAGTATCTGATTTCGGAATCTCTGTCTGACCATGATGTAATCTAATTGAAATCTTCCCCTATCTCCCGTCCTTTTCCAAGTATACCTCCTCCTCTTGTGATTCTTGAACAGGGTATTCGCTATTACTAGCTGAAACTTGTTACAGAACTCAATTAGTCTTTCTCCTCTTTCATTCCTTGTCCCAAGCCCATATTCTCCTGTAACCTTTTCTTCTACTCCTTCCCCTACAACTGCATTCCAGTCGCCCATGACTATTAGATTTTCGTCCCCGTTAATATACTGCATTACCCTTTCAATATCCTCATACACTTTCTCTATCTGTTCATCTTCAGCTTGCGACGTCGGCATGTATACCTGAACTATCGTTGTCGGTGTTGGTCTGCTGTCGATTCTGATTAGAACAACCCGGTCACTGAACTGTTCACAGTAACACACCCTCTGCCCTACCTTCCTATTCATAACGAATCCTACACCCGTTATACCATTTTCTGCTGCTGTGGATATTACCCGATACTCATGTGACCAGAAATCCTTGTCTTCCTTCCACTTCACTTCACTGACCCCTACTATATCTAGATTGAGCCTTTGCATTTCCCTTTTCAGATTTTCTAGTTTCCCTACCACGTTCAAGCTTCTGACATTCCACGCCCCGACTCGTAGAACGTTATCCTTTCGTTGATTACTCAATGTTTTTCTCATGGTAACTTCCCCCTTGGCAGTCCCCTCCCGGAGATCCGAATGGGGGACTATTCCGGAATCTTTTGCCAATGGACAGATCATCATGACACTTCTTCAATTACAGGCCACATGTCCTGTGGATACACGTTACGTGTCTTTAATGCAGTGGTTTCCATTGCCTTCTGCATCCTCATGTCGTTGATCATTGCGGTTTTATTTACAAAACAAATAATCCTAGCAGTTTCTTCCTGCATGTAGCGCACGCTTGATTTAGAAAGGGGTACCCTGAAATTGTCCACTGAACAGCGGAGGTCGAGAAATTTGCAACCGATATCGTCGCAAAGTTGTCTGAGCCTCGGTTTACGACCTCCACTCTGTTCCACGATCGGTTCTTGGGACAATGATGCAAAACAATAGCTCTGTTTCCACCCCACGTGTGATGCTCGCTGTCTCCACCCAACCAGCGAGCCACCTGTAGGAACCAAGGATGGCCTCCGATCCCAGGTGGCAGGCATTAGCCTCGCCTACATGGGCTGCGATTTGCGGTCGGTGCACCAGTGCGCAGAGTCTCCTCCATATCTCGGACGAGAACCCCTCTCCGCCCCCTCCCCAGCAGACAAACAGAGAGGACGCTGCCCTTCTTTCTCGAACTGTCCGTTGTTTTCCTGAGGGGCTCCATTACCTGCATAAAATCGGAGATCCTAGTGACAAGCATCACCAACCCTCTCTGCCGGTCTAGATCTCTCAGGAAGATCGGACCCATTCCCAATAGGTGACGTTTCCCGTGTTGGCTCCAATGTACTTTCAGCAGCAGGCAATACCTCAAACCTATTTATAAGACGTAAGGGAACAGCCGTACGGCCGGTACCAGCTTTCACCTCCGACCACTTTTCGCTAATCAACATCAGGTAACTGCCGACTGGCTGCGACGTGCAAATCTGGAGGCAGAAGGGCACCAGGGATCCCAGACGACTCTATAGGCTCCAAAGGTGCCAACAAATCCGTGTCAGGTGTTCAACTCCATCGCAACCAAGAGTAGCAGCCGGTAACCTCTTGACCGTGTCGAACACAGGTTTCACCTCTTTATAGAGGGTGGAGAATTCTCCCTGCATCTGCACACAACATGTGCAGTCCCTATCCATCTTTAATCAATAAAAACCAAACCGATAACTAGCAGTGGTGTCTTTTAGACGGCGCTGAAGGCACAAACTGGGATGTGGAAGATATTATATGATCATTCTGTATTAGCATTTGAAAGCAAAATATAAAAATCCGGGAAAAATGGTATATGTACATCGAAAATCAACAGAAGCGATATACCTTTGTAAATTTGTCATTAATGATGCAATGTATGCCATGTGTTACTTTTATTTCCGTTGATGACGCTATAAACAGACGGGAATTCTACCTGACATATGCCGTTGCTGGAATGATTCTTCACGACTCTGTCCCTTTATCTATGATAATGGTCGAATCATAAGCTTTAAAAAGGACACACAAATTTTATTTTATTTTTTGAGTCATCAATCTTCTGACTGGTTTGATGTGGCCCGCCACAAATTTCCTCTCCTATTCCAATTTTTCATCTCAGAGAAGGACTTGCAACACAGCTCCTCAATTATTTCCTTGATGTATCCCAATCTCTGTAATCCTCTAAGTTAATACTCTCCACAGCTTCCTCTAGTACCATGGTAGTTATTCCCGGAAGTCTTAACAGATGTCTTATCGTCCTGTCCCAGCTTCTTGTCAGTGTTTTCTTTAACGATTCTCCAGGAAATTTTCTCATTCCTTACTTTATCAGTCCATCTGATTTCCAACATTCTTCAGTAGCACATCTCCGACGCTTCGATTCTCTTCTGTTCCCGTTTTACCACAGTCCTTGTCTCACTGTCATACAGTGTTGCGCCCCGAACGTACATTTTCGGAAATTTCTTCCTCAAATTACGGCCACTGTTTGATACTAGTAGACTTCTCTTGGCCAGGAATGCTTTCTGCTAGTATTAGTCTGCTTTTTATGTCCTCCTTGCTCCGTTCGTAATCGAACATTTTGCTACCTAGGTATCAAATTGCTTAACTTCATGTACTTCGTAATCACTAGTCCTGACGTTTAGCTTTTCACGGTTCTCACTTATGCTAATCCTCATTACTTTCGTCTTTCTTTGATTTGCTCTCAGTACATTCATTAGACTGTTCAATCCTTTCAGTTGAGCCTTTAATTGTTCTTCTCTTTCACTAACGATAGAAGTACCAGCAGCGAATCTTGTCATTGATATCCTTTCACCTCGAATTTTAATTCCGCTCTTGAACCTTTTTTTCCCTTCATTACTTCATCGACGTGTAGGTTCAACAATAGGGGCGAAAAACTATATCCCCCTCTTACACCCATTTTAACCGGAGTATTTCGTACTTGGTCTTCCACTCCTATTATTCCACCTTGTTTCTTGTACGTATTGTATAGTGCCCATATTTCCGTAAAGCTTACCACTATTTTTCTTATAATTTCGAACATCTTGCGACATTTTACATTGTCGAACGCTTTTCTCAGATCCATAAATCCTACGAACGTGCCTTTATCTTTTTAATTCTTGTTTCCATTATCAAACACAACGTCATAACAGTCTCTGTTGTGCCTGCACTTATGCTGAAACCATACTGATCGTCATTTAACACATGCTTCATTTACTTTTCCGTTCTTCTGTGTATTTCCTTGTCAGCAACTTGGATGCATGGTCTGTTAAGCTACAGAGCAATAATTCTGGCACTTGTCGCCTCTTGCAATCTTGTGAAATGTGTGGACGATTTTTTCCGAAAGTCTTATGGTATATCGCCAGTCGCATACCTTCTGCTCATCAGCGTGAATAATCGTTTTGTTGCCACTTCTCCTCAATGATTTTAGAAAGCTCTACTAAATTCTGATTTTAATTCCGGATCCCCCCTCTGTCTTCCCTGTCGACTCCTGTTTCTTCTATCAGATCATCAAATAAGTTCATCCCTTCATTGAGACTCTCAATGTACTCTTACCACTTACACGCACTCTCCTCTGCACTTAACAGTCGAATTCCCATTGCACTCTATATGTTACCAAATTTCGCCTAAGCTTCCCGGCGCTTACTATTTATTTATTTATTTCCTAAGTGATTTGTATTTCTGTATTCCTAAATTCCCGTGAACATTTTTGTACCTTCATCTTTTGTCGATCAACTGAAGCATTTCTTCTGTTACACAGGGCTTCTTGGCAGTTACCTGTACTTACGTTTGGAGAGAAAGACGTAGGAGCGTAGCACTATCAGCCGATAAATTATGGAAGTGGGTACTTCATACTACGAGAAATATCATCTCATCTGAAATAATGGCTTTTGTAGGCAAAAATTTATTAACATGTAAGCGAGGTGAAGAATGAACATTCTGTCGGGTAACCAGATTAACTAATAATGTAGGTTGATTCTTAGAAAAAAGAAGAGAGAAGCCAGCCACTATTAATACTGCTATTATTTAAGTAAACAGCGCCGTAACCGGTTTCAAACTGACAGGTTAATTATCAGACAGCTGTTCACGAGATCTGCAAGATACACTTTACATAATCGTCAGTTTTTGATTTTTATTCTTCCACTGTAGCGAAATATTCTTGGTGTGTTAGTGCCCTACTGTAAAAAACAGTGTTAGAAGCGCCCTATGAGAACATAAATAAACTCCAAACGATGAGAGACAGAGTAAACAAATATGTGAGGTTAAGTGATTATGGCAATTACATCAAAAATTCCGCGCGATTTTGTTGCTAAGTTGCAGGATTGCATTTTTCAAATATTCCAAAATATATGCAGAACTTATATGATTTGCACATCACCATATTGTGCAACCCGCCACACACACACACACACACACACACACACACACACATACCCCAACACACCCAAACGTATTTGACATATGTGAAGTTGCACAAAGATTGCAGTTTTGCAAATACATCAGTGCCAGAGATGTTCTCTCTCAGAGATATTACAATTTAAAGATTGGTTTGATTTCACAGTATGACTGTATTTAAAGAATAGACATAACATAATAAAAATTATAACACAAACATAAACCTTACATTATGAGCGTATAATATTACAGATGAAGTAGATAGATGCAGTAACCAGCTTGTGTGAATGCTGCTTATATGGTATTATGTAAATAGTGTGCTATATACAGGGAGCAACATACAGGTTAGATTGTAAATCTCTGTACTACATCTACATCTACATCCATACTCCGCAAGCCACCTGACGGTGTGTGGCGGATGGTACCTTGGGTACCTCTATCGGTTCTCCTTTCTATTCCAGTCTCGTATTGTCTGTGGAAAGAAGAACTGTCGATATGCCTTTGTGTGGGCTCTAATCTCTTTGATTTTATCCTCATGGTCTCTTCGCGAGATATACGTAGGAGGGAGCAATACACTGATAGACTCCTCGGTGAAGGTATGTTCTCGAAACTTCAACAAAAGCCTGTACCGAGCTACTGACCGTCTCTCCTGCAGAGTCTTCCACTGGAGTTTATCTATCATCTCCATAAAGCTTTCGCGATTACTAAATGAGCCTGTAACGAAGCGCGCTCATCTCCGTTGGATCTTCTCTATCTCTTCTACCAACCCTATCTGGTATGGATCCCACACTAACATCCCTATACAGGACACCAAAAATATAATCAAGAACAATCTGCTTAAACATAACAAACTTAGTATGGCAGAAATCTATGAGCTCATTGAGTTACTCACATTGGTGCTGTCATACAACTACTTCAGATTTAATAACAAAATTTACTAAAAGAATGATGGGTTGCAATGGGTAGCATCCTAGCTGGGAAGTTAGCACACGTTTACATTAACCACTTAGAGCACACATTTTTCAAAACTAACAGTCACATCACCAGCAAAATCATCTACCATAAAAGGTATGTAGATGATACAATTATTCTTTTTTGTGGCACTAATGAAGAAATTGACACATTAGCAACCAAGCTAAGCAGCATGCACATAACATCAAATTCACTGTTGAACATGAATCCAATAACAACATCAGTTTCTTGGATTTAAAAATTTCTAGCAAAGAACACAAACATTAGTTTGAAATTTTCGAAAACCAACAGCCACAGATGTGTGCATCAACAGCTCATCTTGCCATCCAAACCAACATAAGATACCATTCTTCAGGCCCTTGCTTAATCGCCTGCATTAAATTCAACTGGAACCAGTTGAACAAGAAACCAATATCTTCAAGCCATAGCTCTAAACAGTAGATATAGACCTCACGTGATTGATAAATTATCACAAAAAATACAAAAAAACATCAGACTACAAAGCCCCACACTAGACACCTATGCAGTCATCACAAAAATCTGTAGAATACTGCAGAAAATATGTCTCACTTCCTTCTCTAGGAAGCATATCCCATAAAATAAGTATTCTTTTCAAAAACACAAACATGAATATAAGCTTCCACACTCATAACATAAAGAGTAACAACCCCCCACCCCCATACAAAAGATCAGGAATATATAAACTCAGATGCCAAAATTGCCCCTTCTTCTATATTGAACATACTGGGAGAAACTTTGAGATTCGATTCAAAGAACATTTAGATGCCATACGTCTGAACAATCCTGCAAAATCTGCATTTACAATGCTCACAACTCTCAGTAAACATGGAGTAAAAAACATTGAAGACCAAATCAAAATATTGCAACATTCTGAGAAAGGTAGCCTCTTGAATCTGCTTGAAAAGATAGAAACATATTCACATAAAAGCAAATCACCACATCATATTCTCAATGAACAGACAGAGCTAGCCAATGCAACCTTTCTACAAGATTTGACTCACCTATTATCTAGTTTAAAACATAAATGAACACTACTCCTTCTAACAACAACATGAAATCAATAATGCAAACAAAGTATTACATTATAATATGACTGCCTGCTCAGTCACAACTACTGCAACTGTAAAATTGGTTTTAAAAATAGTCGTGTGCCATGCTACATTAATATAATTACTACTGTCACATTATTCATGTATCTCATGTATATGTTGTTGCCTGTAAATGGCATTGTATTTACAGAATATCATATAAGTAACTTTCATACAACTGGCCACCACATTTTCCCAATTGATTTGTAATGGTATACTCACAATGTAACATTTATTCTTTGTAATATAAATACTCGTAATGTTACCTTGATTCTTTGGGGAAAAAATTAGCTGTTTAATTAAAACAATGTATATATTGTAATATAAGAACTTCTTTGGTCCTGCTTTACACCAAAATATAGCTCCCTGCTTAGGTACACTTTATTGCAACTATACTTGATTTAAAATTTCAATGCACCATATTATGTTAATATAATTGTTACTGCCATATTATTCATTTTATCTCACCTGTATGTTGTTCCCTGTATATAGCACGGTATTTGCATAATACCATTTAAGTAGCATTCACACAAGATGGTTACTACATCTGTCTACTTCATCTGTATTATTATACGCTCTTAATGTAAGGTTTATGTTTGTGTTATAATTTTCATTATGTTATGTCTATTCTTTAAAAACAGTCATACTGTGGAATCAAACCAATCTGTAAATTGTATTATCTCCGAGAGAGAACATCTCTGGCACTGCTGTGTTTGTAAAACTGCAGTCTTTGTGCAACTTCAACTTCACATGTGACAAATACGTTTTGGTGTGTGTTTGTGTGTGTGTATGTGTATGTGTGTTAGTGTGTGTCTGGTGGCTTGTACAATATGGTGATGTTTAAGTCATATAAGTGCTGCATACATTTTGGAACATTTGAAAAATACAATCCTGCAACTTCGCAAGAAAATCGCGTGGAATTTTCGATGTAAGTACCATAATCACTTAACCTCACATATTTGTTTACTCTGTCTCTCATCATTTGGAGGTAATTTATGTTCTCACAGGGCGCTTCTAACACTGTTTTCTACCGTAGGACACCAACACACAAAGTATATTTCGCCACAGTGGAAGAATAAAAATAAAAAAACTGACGATTATGTAAAGTGTATCTTGCAAATCTCGTGAACAGCTGTCTGATGATGAACCTATCAGATTGAAACCGGTTACGGCGCTATTTATTTAAATAAGTAGCAGTATTAATAGTGGCTGGTTGCTGTCTTCTTCTTTGTAAGAATCAACCTACATTAATTGTACACAGCCACGGTCTCACTATGTCAGTTTTAGACAAAATAGCAACCACATTAACTGTTTTGCCATGGACTTCATTTGTAACTATCGTACATGTACTAAAGCAAATAATGATCAACTGGCATCCAGTCTGTAAAGTGTGTTTCGGCAATTAGCCACTCTCCCCAGCTCACGTGACGTTAGTAAAAGCCTTTCTTTAGTCAAAATGTGCACCAAACAGATAACATTATGTTGAAACATGTTACCCTTCTTCATCCTGTACTGTAATAGTGTTTTTGAATCAACATGAATCAGATACATAAATTATGTAGATAGTTCTGGAGGCACCATCACATGAATTACATTATGCAGGTAATTAACAAAAACTATTCTACTTTTATGGGAATCTCTGTGATATAACGCCATGCCTGTTATGTCGAATAAGCAAATGAATAATAAAAATCCCTAGGAACTGCTGAGAAATTTCCACAAAATATAACTTAGTTGTAGTTTTCACGTTTCTGTTGTTTGAGAAATTCTTCCTCAAGTATTTATATGTGACTGACCCATTACAGTTATGCTTAAGGTAAAGTACTTGAATAATCAGACTGAACAGATAACTATTTGAGTGATGCCACCACCGCCGCCCGTATCGTTTACGGTACTGATTCTCAGGAAATATTGATTTTTGCCGTTAGCTGCTGATATTTAACTAGTACTTATAATACGAAAGGAATAAGTTCTAAGATAACCAAAGGATTGTTTTTCTGTATCGATATCTTTGGTCTGAAAATTATTTTCAATACCTATCGTACACAAAAATGAGGTTTCAGATTTTGAGCATAGATAATTATGCTCTTGAAATCAGATGGCGTCAGAAACTACGTTGATAACATTCAGAATAGCTTCATCAACGTCAGTGAATACGTGTCTCCAGCCACTAAGCCGCTGTCAGCAAAGGTAAAAATCGTTCTGTCTTTTTGTTGTTGGGATAATTCTGACTCTCCTCTGTGTTGGAGGTTTGACCAGGCCGTAGTTTCTCATGACGGCAAAAGTACGCAAAATCCATTTCATACCCCAGATCCATATGTACCGTACCAGATCGCTTAGTACTTGAAATTACATAGTAACAGTTGTACGGATGCCATAAATCCATTCAGAAATCGTGCAAAGACCTGCTGGCGTCGAGAATATTAACGTTCCATACAAATCACCTACCATGGTCCATAGAATGCAAAGAACTAATCTATTCTGAGACTAGTTTTTCAGTTTCTTTATATATGTATTAGAAATTCAGAAAAAATCGCAAAATTTCGCATTGTACACCAGACACCTGTACGTCATCAAAAAGATGCTGCAAAGGCTAAAGTTCATCCAAATAGAGCTTCTCATCAACGTCACACCCTCCCCCTACCTTCAGTGCTTTTAGAAATGCGCTCAATAGTGGTGGATAAGATCATTGACAGTAGTGGCAAACTATATTATTTCGTCTTTGGTGGGGGCAGGACATTGTTTGGATGAACTGGTCTTATAGATGGTGAGGATGAAGCAATACAATCAAGTTTTGTAGGAGGGGTTTTTGCCTTACATTAGCAAGATTAGATCGTGTCTGATAAACAATTAATACTACATTGTGGTGCAAATATTTTGTTAGGACACACTTTTGTGAGGTCTCTGGGGAAAGATGGTGGGGATTGCTTCATATATGAGGCATTTATGACACAATTTATGACATTGTGTTTGAGTGTAGGATCGGAAACGTTCTGAGGCAGTACACGACAGCACCAAAAGTAAATAGGCAACTAATGGTTGATCGGGATTTTAAAAAAAATGGAATATTGGACTAACGTTATTGTGAATGAGAAACATTTTGTGAATTAGGGGCTACAATTCGCAATAACCGACGGAGTTCCCTGACGACAACAGTTTCTGCCCAAGGCATTTGATTTGACAGCGGCGATTTTTAGTGAATTGCGGTACTGATAGTAGAATCGTGAGACTGTGGCATTTGACGTGCTTGTGTGATGTTCGACGTATAGTATCAGACACACACACACATACACACACAAGTGTATTCGACGTATATAAATAGTCAGGATCTGGAGTTTACACCGGACAGCCTGATTGACTGTCAGCCCAACGATGGGGACTGAGGATAAAGTTGTCCCATTACGCCCTCTCTCCAATACAACAGATATATCTAATTTAATAGCACATGAATATATGTCATTACAGTAGCAGTAAATTTTATTTGAGAAGTGCTCCCTTGAGGCAGTGTAAAAGGTGCTTTTGAAACTCGTATATTATCTGGAGTAATAGTGTGTGTAGCTACTAATTAGAATGTCGTGAGGTCCAGGTTTCGAACCTCAACACCCGCTGGCGTATAAAATCAATGAAAAACAGTATGAGGAGGCAGAAGGTATTTGAAACCACTGCATTAGAGACACGAAATGTGTATCCACAGAACACGTGGCCTCTTACTGAAAGAGTGTCATGATTATCTCTCCTTTGGCAAAAGATTCCTGACTCGTCCACCATTCGGTTATCTGGGAGTGGAAAGCTACGGGGAGGTGACGATAAGAAATTGAATAATCAGCTATAGGGTAAAGTTCTACGAGTCGGGGTAGGCATCGTCAGATGTTTGAACATGTTAGGGAAGCTAGAAAATCTGAAAATGGAAATAGTAAGGCTCACTCTGGTTATAGTAGAGTCTGTGAGGTGAAAGAGAAAGAAGACAAAGAATTCTGACCGGACGACAATAGGGTAATATAAACAGCTGCCGAAAATGGTATGCCGCTCGGTGTGGCCGAGTGGTTCTAGGCGCTTCAGTCTGGAACCGCACGACTGCTACGGTCGCAGGTTCGAATCCTGCCTCGGGCATGGATGTGTGTGATGTCCTTAGCTTAGTTAGGTTTAACTAGTTCTAAGTTCTAGAGAACTGATGACCTCAGATGTTGAGTCCCTTAGTGCTCAGAGCCATTTGAACCGAAAATGGTATAACGGGAGTAATAGGAAGGTAAGCAGAAAGTAAACTACTGTGAACAGTTCAGTGACCGGTTTACCCTCATCAGAATCGACAGCAAACCAACACCGACAGTGATAGTTGGGTTAAACACGCGGACTCCGCAAGCAGAAGCTGAAGAGAAGAAGAAAGTATATGAGGATACTGAGCGGGTAGTAGTGTACGCAAAGGAAGATGAATAGCCAATAGTCATGAGGAACTGGAATGCAGCTGTAGGGGAAGGAGCAGTAGGAAGAGTTAAGTGTGAAAATCGGCTTGGTAGTAGGAAGGAGAGAGGAGAAACACTAATTGAATCCTCCAGTAAGTTTCAGCTAGTAATACGGAATACTCTGTTCAACAAACACAAATGAAGGAGGTTTTCTTGGTGAAGGCCGGGAGATAAGGGAAGAGTCTAGTTAGATTACAGACAGAGGTTACGAAATCCAATACTGGAGGGTAAGGGTTATTCAGGAGCAGACACAGACGCAGGCCACAATTAAGTAATGACGAAGAGTAGATTGAGGTTTAAGAGTCTAGTAAGGGAAAAGAAATGCGCAAGGAAGTGGTATACGAAAGAACTAAGGAATGAAGAGCCTAAGCTAGAAGTTCTATAAGGCTACAGATACTGCGATAATGAATCGCTCAGTACGCAGTTCAGTTGAAGAGAAATTGACGTCTCTAAAATGCGCGATCACAGAAGTTGGAACGAAGAACATAAGTAGAAGTAGCGTAACTGCTAAGGAAATATGAGTAACAGAAGACAAACGGCAATCGATCGACTAGAGAATGAAGTACCAAAATATAAGTCAGTTAGGAATGAAATAACTCGGAAGTTCAGAGAACCTAAGATGAAATGACTACTTGGAAAATATGAAGAAATCGAGAAAGCAATGATTGTCGATAGGACTGACGCAACTTATGAAAAAATCAAAACTGATTTCAGTGAAATTAAAAGCAAGCGATGTATCCTTAGGACTGCAGTGAGAATGTCACTGTTAAATTCAAGGGAGATTGGATACGTGGAAAGAGTACAGGGTAGGTCTGACGAAGTAACAGAAGATGAAACGTGGGTCGATACGGAAGAGATAGGGGTATAATAGTACAGTCAATGTTTAAAATGGCTTAAGGAGACTTAAGATCAAGTAACGGGAAGAGAGAGGTAATATTTCATCTGAATTTCTAAAATCATTGGCAGAAGTGGCAACAAAACGGCTGCTTGAGTTGGTGTGTTAAATGTATGGCGATATGCCGTATAATATACAGAAGAATGGAAAATGAAATTGAGGATATGTCAGACGATGTTCAGTTTAGCTTTAAGAAAGGTGAAGCCATCAAAGAGGCAGTTCCGACGTTGCGGTTGATAATGGATGCAAGAAAGAAGAAATATCAAGACACTTTCATAGGATGTGTAGACCTAGCAAAGGCGTTGGAAAAAGTAGAATGGTGGGTGATGTTCGAAATTCTGAGGAAAATAGAGGTAAGCTACAAGTAAAGAGGGATGATTTAGAATATGTACAGGAACCAAGTGGGAACAGTAAGACAAGACCAAGAAGGAAGTGCTGTTTACACCCTTTTTATGGCGTAGGGAACCGTTCAATCTATACATCTAAAATGCAATGACCGAAATGAAAGATAGGTTGAAGAGAGGAATTAAAGTTTAATGAAATGAATCAAGGATAAGGTTGGCTGATGTCTTTGCTATCTTCACAGTAAGTGAAGAAGAATTACGTGATGTGCTGAATGGAATGAAGAGAATATGCATTGAGAGTAAACAGAAGAAAGATGTAAGTAGTGAGAACAGCAAGAACGATAAGAATTGTGTAATTCTGCTACCTACTCAGAAAAATAACCGATGACGGGCGGAGCAAGGAGGACATTAGAAGCGGTCTAGCACAGGCGAGGAGGGAATTCTTAACCAAGAGAAGTCCACTTGTATCAAACATAGGCCCTCATTTGAGGAAGAAATTTCTGAGAAAGTACATTTGGAGCTCAGCAGTGTACGATAGTGATACATGGATTGTGTGAAAGCCGGAACAGAAGAGAATCGAAGTGTTTGAGACGTGATGCTACAGAAGAATAATGGAAAATAGGTGGACTGATCAGACAAGAAATAAGGAAGTTATCCGCAGAATTGGCGAAGAAAGGAATACATGGAAAACACTGACACAAAGAAGGGGGAGGGTGATGAGACCTCGTTTAAGACACCAGGAAATGACATCCATGGTAGCTGTAGAGGGTAAAAACTGTAGAGGAAGACAGGGACTGGAATATATCCAGCAAATAACTGACGACGTAGGTAGTAAATCCTACTAGGAGATGAAAATTTTGGCGCAGGATTGGATCTGTGGCGTGGCGCATCAAATCAGTTAGAAGTAGACAGATGAATAAAGAGAAGAATACGAGTTCTGTAGACTTAAATCTAAACTTCTAAGTGGGAATCTTAATGAATTGCTGAATGGATGAGTCCACATCCCTCACTGTTCTGAGTGATTGATATATAGCTGCTGCTTTATTTGAAAGTATTTCTTATTTTATCACAAGTATAAGAACTGAAATATTTCACAGCTGTATATCGATCTTCGACGCTGTGCGTGTGTCGTGAGTGGTTGCATGTTCCAGGGCTTTTTGCTCGTGCGAGCTCTCCTCATACGCGCCTATGTGCAATCCTCAACCGTGTGCGTATGTTGTGTATGTGTGTGTGTGCGTGTGTGTGTGTGACCGCATACTAGCGCTCGCACACATTGAATGTGTGTGTGTGTTTGCGCGCGTGTGTGTGTGTGTGTGTGTGTGTGTGTGTGTGTGTGCGTGTGTGTGAATCATTTGCAAGAAACAGGAAATGAAATGCATTGGGTTAAAATTCGTATAATAACTACCTCTTCATAGAACACTGGAAATACGCGTTTCTTCAGCAGGAAACTATTAATTTCCTCTGAATGTACGAATTAAGTTGTTAAGTTTTTGACGTGATAGCGTGACTTCAGATATCGCTAAGAGGTTGACAGTTCCGGAAATAAAGAACTTGGCTGACGCTAAATCCCAATAGCACATTTCTTAAATCCTCTGTGTATAATGCACATCACGCCTTCACACCTTGTTGAGAAGCTGTAAATTGGCGGATATTAGCTATCTCAGAACGTGGCAGCGCTTGTTATTTCCCTTTATCACAAAAGTGGCTTATAAATGGTTCCTAACGAATACAGATAGAATAGAGAGTTATCTGACATCTGTTATGGCTGCTGGGCTTCACACTTTCCGAAATACCACGTCGGTGATTTATATAGTGACGGCAAATCATTACAACATAGTAATAATTACCAGTGAGACACTGTAAAAAATCCCAGGTTGTCACACACACACGCACACACACACACACACATCTATCATATAAGTGAAACAGAATTAATGGCAATTTTCCAGTAGGGTGACCATTTTAATTTTTAGCCTTGTACTGCATTGAAGTTCAGCGAAGTTTGCAACATATAGATATTGAAAAACGTCGTTCAGCTTTAGTCATGACGAAAACAGATATAGGCACATGTGGTGAAAGTCATTTTCACAATGTGGGAGCTGCTCTGGAGAAATACACTTGCATCGCTCGTTACTTATCTGTTCAGGGACACTAACTGCGAAGGAAAGTTTTCACCAGATGAGACTGAAACTGTAAAATAAACCAGGTCTTCACAGAATTCCACATGACAGCTTGCCAGACTCACCACTAATGATGACTTTTATACAGAGGCATCTCGTGCAAAATTTTACCAGTATGCTACGTTTAATTGGCCTATATCCTGTTGACTTACAACTGTAGTAATCGTAACGAAACTGGATATTAGAGGGTTGTCCCGAAAGTAAGTTCCGATAGGTTGCGAAATGGAAACCACTGGGAAAATCCGGCAATGCTTTGCACAGATGTGTTGGAAAGTGTCTCTAATATGCCAGTCGATCGTGTCTCGTCGGTCTTTACAGTTTTGAGTGAACAGTGAGCACGTAAAGATGCATAGGGAATAGCGTCTCCCGCCAATTATGAGGGCCTGGTTAGAGATTTCGCCCACGTAACACAACTGTCGAGCAGTTTCTTCTTCGTGCCAGTTCACGGCCGCACACTGCCGGGGCAATGAAGACGTTCCTGCAGAGTTTCCGATGGGAAGTGTCTGACCAGCCACAATAGAACGTAATTGGCTTCCCTGAGTCTCATCTCTGCTCACAAGAGCCGCTGGCTATGAAGTAAAATTTTTCCACAGACAACGAGCTGCAGACCAGTGCAGATAACTGGCCGAAAGCCCAGGCGGCTGCTTTCTATGACGAGGGTATTGTAAAGTTGATACAACACTACGACATAACTCGAAGTTGTAGCGGCGACTATGTAGAGAAGTAAGTGGAAAGTGTAACTGCTGCAAAGAAGACATTTCTGGTTTTCACTGTAGTTTCCATTTCGCGACCGAACGGAACTTACTTTCTGGGCAACCCTCGCATTAGTTTTACTGCGCAAATGGAACTGTTTAAGATTATTTAAATTTTATAATATATAGTTAAACATCGTGAGAAATAAAACAAAATGAAAAAACAGTTGCCATTTGCAGGAATCAAACCTGGTTCCACCAATTACCAATCTACGGTTTCGATTACTAGCCCATGGTAAAGTATTGACAAAGGTGTTTTAAAACTCCCTAATACTATGTGCTTGTACAATACGTTACACGATATTTAAAAAAATATTGGCCACTTGGATGCAGTAATCTGTGCCAAATGATTGATTTCCTATTAAATATTTTTTCGGAACGTGAGCTACCCTTCCTCAAACCACCTTGACATTCCCTTAAATTATTCTCCAATGTTGTTTCGACTCTGTTTAGCACAGTCTATTTTATATGCAACTGGTCGTAAAGAAATTCCTCAGTAGTTGTTAATATTTTGTACATTGTCTTTGTTATGTTGTGAATTATCAATGCCACCTTCTGAGGTTTTCTGTTTTTCTAGGTTTCTCATATACTTATTTCAGCTCCTTTTTTGTTTTCGGTAAAAGCCAACTCATTAGCTCTGCTGTAATAGTCTTCTTTACTAGCTTTGTAATTTACAGCTTGAATATATTTTAGAAAATGCGTGTTAACTTTGCTGTATGGAATTTTACACATTTGTTCTGACCTGTTCCTGTTTTTAACCATCATTCACGGAAAAGCATGGTAGAGAGGAATGACATATTTCAGGACATATTGTGACACACATCACCATTTATCAGTGAAATATTGTGACTCATTCAACTTAGATACAGAGCTCTGCACTAGTTTTTCCCCCTTTTTTTTCTTTTTGCTGATCCTGCCTGGTTCCGCTTGTAGCGCACACCGCGGGAGCTTCCTTGCTTCCCTTCAGTATGGAATAGTCCTTGTGCACATCACACAGTTGTTTATGTCTCAAGAACTCGTGTTTGTGAATCAATTTTGATGCGGCGTTGTCCTGTGCTGTGACGTCTCTCATGGCTCCTAGAAACATTCCATGAACATATCATGTACAGGTACCATCAGTTTTAATTTTGACAAGCATTTGCAGCCAGGTGCGTTAGAAATTAACGCTTGGCCCGTAGACACGATCAAGTTCATTTCTGAAAATTTTAATTCGGCTTAATTCGATTCTGAGTCACATGTGTTTTATGTGAAGTTTCTACACCCTTTTTATATTGACAGGCTCCTTTTGTGGCACGGTAACCAAGTGCCTTCACTCGTCACTATAGTTCTAATAGTATGGTTATACTGGCAACTGCGGGGGTGGAATATACGAATGTCAGGGTGTTTAACCTTCCGCCCGAAGATGATGACACTTTCCAGAAAATCAGCGAGAATGTGCCGTTACTGCAGTCATTACCACGATTCTTAAGATAAGTCCTCATATTCTACACTTGCTTCTACACTTGAACTGTACGCTACTAGCAGTTTCGAAGGGAAGTACAGAACTGGTTTTGTGGGCAACGTAGCACTCGTAGCGCCGGAAGGGATGACTTCACAAAACAGTTTTCGCAACAGAAAACATTCTCAGTAGAAAACGGGCAGCTGCCTCGCTTCTCTGAGTTGAAATAGCAGGGCTGACCATCATTTCAGCACTCGACGCTGATTTGTAGTTATCACGGAGACAGAACTACGAAACATGTTTCCATCCGTGTTACTTGCATTCGAAGAGAAATGACTTAGTTTTAGTCTGACGTCTGGCTAGCATTCGGAGAGAAATTGAGCAATTTTTCTGCGATTTAGAGCTCGCGTTCGAAGCGAAGAGGCGTAATTGTAGAACGATATTTACGGTGTGCTGTAGTACATTAGTACATAATAATCGGCTCCATTGCAATTATACACGGCTTTCCGGCCTGACTTTGCATGGGTAACATATATAGTCGAAGAACTCAACTGACGTAGCATATTTTGTTTGTGGGCCACGAATAAAGCTATTCAGACAACAAGGATAAATAAATATCATCACTTTTATATAGCTTACACGATGTAAGCAGCACACGACTACATGTTGCATGGGAACATTACCATTATGTGCTCCATATAGAATTGGTGTTTGGAGTGACATGTCATGGAAGTGGTGGGAGAACATTGTGATGCTAGTAGTATGTTATACACTGATCAGTCGGAAAATTATGATTACCTACCTAATAGCCCGTATGTCCGTTTCAGGCACGGATAACAGCGGCAACGCGTTGTGACAAGGAAGAAATGGGGCCTTGATAGGTCGCTGGAGGGCACCACGCGTGCTCTCACGACCCTCGCTATTCTCGTAAATTATAGGGAGGAGGTCGAAGACTTCTGACGCCACGTTCAGTCACATCCGAGATGTGTTCGATCAGGTTCAGATGTGGCGAGCTAGGGGAGCCGCACATCAATTGGACCTTAACACCGTGTTCCCTGAACCACTGTATCACAGTCTTGGCTTTGCGACAAGGCACGATATCTAGATGAAAAATGCGAATAATGTCGGGAAACCTGATCGTTCGTGGTCTGCAACCAAGGTACGATACTCCTTGGCCCACATGCTGCCTTTCACGACCTCCACTGGACCCGTGGACGCCCACGTGAATGTTCCCCGAGCGTAATGGAGACGCCGCCAGCTTGTCTCGGTCCTGAAGTACAGGTGTCAAGGAGCTGTACGCCTGGTAGACGATAATCAGATCATGAAACGCTCTGGCGCTGAAACATCCAGTGCCGAAGTTCTCGTGCCCATTTCCGACGTAGTTTGCCGATGTCGTGGTCCTAAAATTGGTACATGCAAGGGTAGGCGGCGGTGGAGGCCCATCGTTAGGAGTGTTCGGTGCACTGTGTGTTCAGACACAGTTGTACCCTGCCCAGCATTAGTCTGATGTTAGTTCCACCACAGTTCGTCGCCCATCCTGTTTTACCAGTCAGCCCGGCCTACGACATCAGACATCTGTAATGGGGGTGGTCGCCCAAGACCACGACCTCTGGACGTGGTTTCACCTTGGTTTCGCCACGTGTTGAAGACACTCATCATAACACTCCTCGAAGAGCTGAAAGTCGTGCAGTTTCTGGAATCAGCGCACCGAGCCTCCGGTCCATCACAATCTGTCCTTGCTCAAATTCAGACAGCTCAGGTGCTTTCCCCATTCTATACACGGAAATCACGCTCACTAATACCAGTTGCTCCTTACGTGCTTATGATTAGCAGTTATTCTTCTTCAGGTGACGCTACTAACGGCCAGACGGATTTGTGTGTATATTGGGTCGTTGATCATAATGTACTGGCTGGTCGGTGTGTATTGTATGCGAGTCATGAGTGTATGGGTGTATGAGTGATTCAGTATGTATCAGACGATGACTGAGGTAGCACAAATACAAGAAAAAATACGAAAAAACACGCGTATTGTAAGTTCGAGCTACCGTACTCTTCTTGTGAAGCTTAATACATACTGGGATTCATTATTACGAAACATTGTCGAAATTTTTTGTCGTTTACTCGTAAAGTTTCAATTGAGGAAACCAGAGAGCTTAAAATCTGAGTCATCTCCTGCGCTGCTGAAAGAATTTACTGCACGTAAACGAAGCAAAGTTGCTGACGTCGTTTTTCAGGTTCTGAATTCTCATGGCATCCTGCTATGCAGTTGTTTGCAAACAAACGCTGGTAATTGGTTAAAAATCACCATACATATTATTTCTCAATGATGCCATTTCTCCCGTATTTCTTAAACAAAATTAATAACTGAAACTTAATTTTCAATATTCAGTTCACCACTAATGACGAAAAATAGACAGTTGGTTAAAATTACAGATTTCGTTAAGAAGTTTTACTTTTAAGGCATTTTCATGATGTCATTGCAAAAGGTGCAGTCTGTTAACATCTGTTTAACTAGCATGCACGACAGCTGTTGAAGTTGTTTAGATTCCTTACGCAACCGTATTTCGTCACGCATTGTCGATCATAAAGGTATAAAGAATTGAGAAAGTACCAACTACAGACAATCTAATTTTACTATTATGCGCAACGGCGGTTGGCGTTGCTTACTTTCTTTAAGCCGAAACTGTGTGCTGCACAAATAAACTGAAATACACCAACGTTCATCATCAAAATTTAGTAACATAACTTATATAACATAATTGATAACGTAATTTATTTAACTGTTAATTCGTCATTACTTTACAGCGTTTACAACGTTACGTTACACTTCTGCTAACCTCAGTACCATAAATTTGCATCAAATTCCTAAACACCGTTATTTTAATTACCAAGTTTTATTACCATCGTATTCAATGCCACAGAAGTCAATGAACAAAATGTTTTGCATATGTACTCAGCGGTGATTCTATGTCCAAAAAAGATTGTATGACGTTTAATGAACGTTTCCTTTCCAATCTATTACCTGTAGAGGCAATGGTGTACCTTAGTTCCGATTTTATCCGATTTGAAGAAATAAACAATGTTCAGTTATACCCTGTAGAATTTTTGAACTCTTTAAATCCACTCGGTTAACCAGCTCATCAACTGAATTTAAAGACAAAAGCTTTTATTGTGTTAATTTGTAAGTCTTAACTCTAATCTGACATTAGTCTTGTACGATTTGTGGTAAATCACTCATACGAGTACCAATGCTAAATTGATTAACTCCGTTTAAAGTGCTCATACCCTCATTAGCGGCCGGCCGGAGTGGCCGAGCGGTTCTAGGCACTGCAGTCTGGAACCGCGCGACCGCTGCGGTCGCAGGTTCGAATCCTGCATCGGGAATGGATGTGTGTCATGTCCTTAGGTTAGTTAGGTTTAAGTAGTTCAATGTTCTAGGGGACCTATGACCTCAGAAGTTGAGTCCCATAGTGCTCAGAGCCATTTTTGAACCCTCATTAGACTGAGACAATCGTGCCTTTCCAAATACTAAACGAGCAATTCCCAACAAAAATAGCCATCGCTATGACCATTAATAAAACTTAAGGTCAAACATCTCAAAGGGCAGGAGTGTATTCACCAGAGGCTATTTATTCACATGGACAGTTATATGTGGGTTTTACGGTTTAACACTTTCAATGCTACCTATATTTGTGCTAAGGACATATACAGCCAAAACGTAAATGATCATATATAAGTGCTAACTTTATTTTAAAAGAAGTTTTTAAAATATAAAAGGTTTTAAAAATGAAATTAAGCTGACAGAGATAATATCTGCTTTTTATATATTTTACAATGAACCATATTGTAAATAATCAGGTCGATTTTTTACAGTGTGGCTAATATTTATCACTACTATTTCAAAACATAAAGTCTTTTATTGATAAATACTTGTATTTACATATACTTCAATACTATATCACCTACCAGTGACCGAGGAGAATAGAGTGGGAATTATTTGCACAGGTCAACTAGTATTTTATTATTTCAAATTGGAAGTCTTACATCACATTATTTGAAAGTTATCTTTTCGTTATCGGTCATATTTATTAGAATACTTCACTGCTGAATAACTCATTATCCATTGATTGAACGATTTGCGATGAATTAAGTGTGCAAGTGATGATGGATAACGTGAGGGAATCATAAACTGGCAGTCAGAAACAACCGTCACATTTCGTTTACAAATCATGTTCATTGTTTGAAAGTGTCAAAACAAATAATATCATCCTCAACCTAGAGAGTGGTGCGCACGTCTACGTATGACTCTAGGAAAGTGGAAAACTTAACGCCGAATTGCATGCTGCGCTGCTGCAAAACTTTCTTTACCCAAGCGAAACAAAGCTTCATTCCATGCTATGTTTTGCTTTATTCATAAAGAGCTGAAAAACACCACTGTTGAATTAACATGTTGTTCCAGAAGTATTGTAATCAACTGGATGTCACTAAGGTGACTTGTATGCCCCTAACCAGTTTTCAAACCGGAAAAATTTGGGCTACAGTCCAACGTGGAATCTGAGCCAGGTTTCGTTTCTGGCGAATCTCCACATGATTGAGAGGTGAATGCAGGTTAAAAGGCAGAGCAGAAAAACCTGAGCCAGCTGGCTGCTCGCTTGCTGGCAACGGTATTGCTTTCACTGTTTGATAAATTATATACAGTGTTTCTATTAGTGGAAACCGGATCAAAACCCCTACAGTAGCTCTTGAGACTAGCGTGCACATAAAGAAGGACGTGGAAGGCAGGAAGAGCGACTTCAATTTACATATGCAGAGATTTGCAGTAGTTTCGTTTCTCAGTCTCAGTTTCACTCGGATCTGACTATGGCAAGAACTTTCCAGAGACTCAAAGTTTGTCACGAAATTAGCTGTATGAAAAGGCAAATTGTAGATTCATCATTAAGACTCAGATTCCTGAGCTGAATCCCATAGAGCAGCTTTGGGATGTTTTGGAACGCCGACTTCGTGCCAAGCCTCTCCTCAGTGCAGCATTCCGTAAAGAATGGGCTGCCATTTCCCAAGTAACCTTCCAGCACCTGACTGAACGTATGCCTGTGAGAGTGGATGCTATCATCAAGGCTAACGGTGGGCCAATACCGTACCGAATTCCAGCATTACCGATGGAGGACGCCTCAAAGTTGTACGTCATTTTCTGCCAGGTGTCCGGATACTTCTGATCACATAGTGTATATGTAACCATGTTCGCAAGCTATATTTTTAATTACAGTCATCCTACAATGTCCATATAAGTGGTAAATATTCCATACCTGGTGGTCAAGACTAAGCAGATCACAGAGAAAAACTTTTTAATTTGGTGTTGTGTACTACAGGAGTGTAGCTAGTATTTTATGGTATCCCAGGTTTACTTGGAAAGAAGATTACGGCTGAGATAACGAGGTGAGGATTTGAATCATCTACATGCAGGTCCTCAAAGACCTTGTAAAAAATCGTAAATGAGCAAGAGTTGTGAGCTTCAGGAATATCAGAATGCTCTTCTGGTCGGCAAAAAAATTATTAGGCGCTCTACCTCTTGATAGCCTATGAAGGTGAGTAACGAAGACAGAGTGTCCTTCATGTAGTAATGGGCGTATGCCGATAGCCTAGATATGTGTTTGAGGAACATGCAAAAGGTGGCGACTCTTCAGGCGCAGTGCAGAATACAGCGAGGGCAAGGATAAATACTGGGGCCATGGTCGGGGATGTCAATGCTTGCTTGCAACCGAAGTCCCTTCAGGGTAAAAATGAAGTCCATGCGCACGTTGAGCACTGCTCGCATTCTTATCGGTACCTTTTCTTGTTCAATCGTTTGAGTTTCGTTATGCAGATACTGTTTTCTGACGTTTCGGCAGGTGGTGCCTTTGCGCGACATCAAGGATTAAAGTGCAAGCGCAGCTCACACTACAAAGCTGTCTGTTGGGGCTCTGCTGTGTGAGAAGGAGTAACCCTGGATCGTGGCGTCAACTAGCTAGCCATCGAAGTTCATATCTTGCGTTTGAAGAGAAGAAGTTTACTTTGAGAAACGTGCCTATTCCTACTGGAGAGCGGATGGTTCCATCTGCTTGTTTGGTGGCGGGCACTATTTGGATTTCTACTTGGCGTGTTCCCTGGTGCCTTGAATGGCGGACGTGGCCACACGAACCTTCCTTAATTGTCCTAGACCTGACGCAGGAATAACAGTGAGCACCATTTCTTGTGTCCAGTGAAGTGCCGCGGTTCGTGAAAATATTTTCTTGTGGAACACGCTTGTACGTGCCCTACTGGTGTGTGTTTTCCTAGATTACGGTGTGTATATTTTTTGTTGTTGTTGTTTGTCACCGTTTTTATTAGCTGCACTACTGTTGCCATTGTTTTCTACATTTAATCACCTGGTTGAAAATGACTTACAACTTCGTCTAGCCCTCCATCGGTATTGTAGGAATTCAATACGGTGGTGGCCCACCGTTATCCTTGATGACAGCTTCCACTCTCGAAGGCATACTTCAGTCAGGTGCTGGAAGGTTTCTTGGGGAATGGCAACCCATTCGTCACGGAGTGCTGCACTGAGGAGAGGTATCGATGTCAGTCGGTGAGGCATGGAACGAAGTCGGCGTTCCAAACCATCCCAAAGGTGCTTTGTAGGACTCAGCTCAGGATTCTATGCAGCACAGTCCATTACTGGGATGTTATTGTCGTGTTGCCACTCCGCCACAGGCCGTGCATTATGAACAGGTGCTCGATCGTGTTGAAAGCTGCAATCGCCATTCCCGAATTGCTCTTCAACAGTGGAAAGCAAGAAGGTGCGTAAAACATTAATGTCGGCCTGTGCTGTGATAGTGCCACACAAAACAACAGGGGGTGCAAGCTCCCTCCATGAAAACTCGACCACACCATAACACCACTGCCTGCGAATTTTGTTGTTGGCACTATACCCGCTGGCAGATGTCCACCAGGCATTCGCCATACCCACACCCTGCCGTCGGATCGCCACATTGTGTACCGTGATTCATCACTCCACACAACGTTTTTCCACTGTTCAATTGTCCAATGTGTACGCTCCTTACACCAAGCGAGGCGTGGTTTGGCATTTACCGGCGTGATGAGTGGCTTATGAGCAACCGCTCGACCATAAAATCAAAGTTTTCTCACCTCCCGCCTAACTGTCAAAGTACGTGCAGTGGATCCTGATGTAGTTTGGAATTATTGTGTGACAGTCTGGATAGATGTCTCCCTATTACACTGTTCGACCCTCTTCAAGAGTCGACAATCTCTGTCAGTCGACATTCGAGGTCGGTCTGTACGCTTTTGTGCTGTACGTGTGCTTTCACGTTTCTGCTTCACTATCATATCGGAAATAGTTGACCTAGGGATGTTTAGGAGTGTGGAAATCTCGCATACAGACGTATGACACAAGTGACACCCAGTCACCTGACCACTTTCGAAGTCCGCGAGTGCCGCAGGGCGCCCCATTCTGCTCTCTCACGATGTCTAATGACTACTGCGGTCGCTGATATGGAGTACCTGGCAGTAGGTTTCAGTACAATGCACCTAATATGAAAAACGTATGTTTTGGGGGTGTCCAGATAATTTTAATCACATAGTGTATCTCAATTTCAATTAATTTTCTGATAGCGATTAGCTTCATCGGTACCACTGTAGCGTGTATTTTCTGAGTTTGGCTTTTTAAAAATTTTTCATTGGCAGTTAACATTGATATAAAAATATTTCCATTTTTCTGCACCACTTGTTGATATTTTTCATTCTCATCTAATGTTAAGAGGCCCACGTGTGTGTTATAATTCATCATCATCTTCTTCCAAGGAGTATGTGTAATCACTTGTCCTAGTCTAGGATGCAACATTCATCTCTTACGATGTCTACATAGTTCTATCTTTCCTGTCTGACGATAATTCAATATCTTTTTTGCAAGTCTGTTTTCTGTCATTCTATTAACATGAAGCTTCCATTTCAATCCATTCTCTTCTATCTTTTCATTAACTGAATAAATTATAAATCTGATGTTATTGTTTCATTCTTTATTTTATCCATTTTATTACAACCTCTTACATATTTATCGAACTTCATCTCTGCTGTTTGCATAAGTGATTTTTGTTTTTCGTTTCTGTGCAAGATTCGGACCCATATTCAAGAATAGGCACAGATAATCTTAAAGGATTTCATTTGTTTCTTTACTCGTCTTTGTTCCCAAAGTTCTTCCAATTGTTCTGCAGATAGCATGATATTTATTAACTTTCTTCTCAATATCTTTGTCATAGTTCAAACTAACATCACATTCTAGGTAACTAAAGTGAGATACTTCTTTTAACATTTTATTATATATTATTATTTTTGATCCAACTGGATTGTTTCCTTTGAAAGCCATTATCTGTATCTTATTTGCAGATATAGTTATATTGTAAGATTCTGTGTTTTGGCTCAATCTGTATACTGTTCTTTTTAAATTATTTACTGTTTACTGTATAAGTATTTGGTCATCGTTACATAACAGAGTATTTAATAGAACACTAGATCCCATTTCAATTCCCAAGTGTATTTCATCTCTTAGTTCATAACTATGTGGGAAATATATAAATCAAATAATGTGGGGGATAGACTCCACCCTTGTCAAACCCCATGCTTTAAAAGAACTTCATCTGACATTTTCTAACCTGAACTTAAAACTATTGTGATATTTGCATGTAGTCTCTTTATGATAGTAATAAAACGCTTAGGAAAACTTTTTATTTCCAACATTTTCCACTAAGGGGATCTTTTTACCCTATCAAAGGCTTTCTCAAAATCAAAAAATGCTAAATGCGTTTCTAAGCCGAAGTTCTTGACATTTTTCAATAGTCTGTCTTGTTATGAATGTATTATCGCTACACGAACATCCCTTTCTGAAGCCCGATTGATCCTCTGGGAGCATTACGTCAGCAGTAGTTTGTAATCTCTGATAACGAATTTTCCCACAAATTTTATATTCTGCATTTAGTAAACTTATTCCTTTCTAATATCCTGTGTCTTTGTATTGCCTTTTTTTTTTTAATTTTGACATTGTTCATGTTCAGAAGTAATTTCAGCACATGTTTAAAAGGTGGAGGAAGCAAACTTCTAAAACAGTTCCTCCATATTGGATTAATTCAGCACTAATGCCATCTATACCATTAGCTTTTCTGTTTTTTGTTACATTTGAGCCTGATTTTGATTCTTTAATGTCTATTTTATCTACAGATTGATTATAATTTTATGTAGAATACCTTGGTTAACTAAGTTCATCTTACAATAAATTTCTGCTGTGGCGTGTCCATGGATTTTCTGTTATTGTTTGTTCATGCCAGTAAATAGGCATTACAAGCGTTTTGTCTTTATTTAATACTGCTGGCTTTTTCTGTATTCAATGCTTTTAGACCCTTACTCCATTTGATGCTCTGCTTTTCCCACATACCTCATTAACTTTCAACACTGCTGTTTTTAATATTTCCTATTCTTCTTCAATATTGTCTTTAGTTTCAATTAATTGCAATTCATATGCGAATCTTTGTTAAGGCCTAATACTTTTTTGTGAAAACTGAACTTTATATTTCACGATTTGGCTTTGGGCTTTCTTCACCCTTCTTTGTTTCCTCCATCTTGTCCACGTTTCATTCTTCAAAAGGAACTAGGAAGTTGTCGGAACAAACATCATTACCTCGAAATTTTTTGCTATTATGTAGTCAATTAATGAGCGTGAAACTCTTGTGATGCAGGTGTTTTTAATTATGTCTTACTTTTGGAAGAATATATTTGTAATTTTCAGCTAATTAAACGTATTGAAAATCTCTTACTGTCTTTCCATTTTTATTTTTAGTTATTTCACCAAATGTGCCAGTTGTCTGGTACTGGTACCTTTCCATCTCTAACATTCAAGTGTTCTTATATTAACAAGTGATCAGATTTATATCATTTATTTACTTGCTTTGCAGGTCTTTATGAAATATTTCATTGTCCTTGTGTTTTCATTCACAGGTGCATATACTCCTATGAGAAATAAATAACCTCTATCAGATCTGAATCTAGCAATTTCTATGCTTTCATTTATGTAGTCACAAGAATATGTCTATGTTTTACATTTTTCATCTATAAGAGTACCTAGCCTTCTCGCTACTCGTTTCATTTGTTCGAATCTACTGTAAGTTAAAATGTGATGATTTAAATCTTTTGTTCTTCTCAGTTAATTATTTGTTTATGTTAAATGTTTATATTCCTTTGTTTCAATTGTACTATTTTCTCTAATACCTTTTTATCAATACTTCCACTTACATTCCACCCACCTACAAATAATACGTTTTTAACACCACCTTGTTTTCGTTTATAATGGCCTCGTCATAGAGTGCGAGAACTATCTGGCTTATTCCTTGGGGAATTTGGAGTTATGATTCTTTTGATATAGATGGTAACCAGACCTTCATAGAATCCCCGCCCTGGAGGATCTGGTTTTAAATCATCCTTTTCCTAGGTAACCAGGGCTTAGATTGACCTCTCATTACCTCGTGTGTGTTAGTTAAACCCCACAAGAGGGGGTTGCTGCATCCAATTTTCTAGTCATTGTATGGAGTGCATGGTCTCACGTTTCCTCGTCAGCTGTTGCAGCCTCTGTCGTAACCCTGTGAAGGGACCCTTACAAGGTACTATCACCAGGGCCAGATGAAATAACGTTTCTTTAAAGGGATGCTGCTCCTCCGCTTCTTCCTGTCTCAACAGGGCTTGCTACCAGCTATGGCGGAGTTACAATGGTTGTCGACTGCCGTCGTCCGCTTTTAACATCATTCCATGGTACACCACTGATATTATCCTGGGGAATACACTGATTGTCTTGTGTGTTTCAAAGTAATAATCACAGAAAAGTATGATGTACTAGAACTTAAGTGTTTTACATTGTCAGTTACTATTAGTTACAGTTCTGATGATAAAATCTGATGTTAATAATGTTTGAGATGCTTATTTATTCTGTAAATAATTCCAGGGTCTTTCTCCATACCACAATATCATTGATGTCGTTGATCTCACAAACTTCCATTACAATATAAGGAAAAAAATTGCGTCATACGATGGTATTTGATGAAGGAGCGCAAAAATTCGAACCTGGGTTATCAGCCACCGTGACCAACCTCCATATAGTAGTGTAAAAATACTGACTCTCTTTTTCTCGGAAGCTGTTGATTGTTGGTACCTAACACAAAATGAGTGTCCATTTATTTTCGCCCTCCTTTCACAGAGCAATGTTTTGACTGTTTTGACTGAGTCCGTGTGATCTATTTAGGCACCTCCTTGTGAGATACAGTTTTTGGAAACTGTTGAGGTAATTCTATACCCACGTAGTTGTTACAGTATTTCCGCACCAGAAACAAAGTTTGGCCAATCCCAATAGGCCCAAAATGTCAGTCTTGAGATACTAATACACTATCAAAATTAATCATCAGATCTCTGCACTACAGTGATGTAATTAGGCTTGTTAAGCTGAGGTTAAACATTCTAATTCCGTGGAAACTGATGTTTCATTTCATGAAGTTTGTCGACTATAATCTGTCTCACCTCCTAGAATTGTATCGTTGGTGAGTTTTTCATGAAACTGTAGGATGAAACTTGGGGATTGCATCGCAGTGGGAATGGGATGACGACATGCCAGGTGGCCAACACTCCTCGCTGCTACCTCGGTTTATCAAAGCTTTTTAAATTACTCAAAGAGATTTTCACTAACACGTGTTTGACGTTCGTTTGGTGTGTAACTGCGATTTCAAAACGGAGATACTTACGGGAGAAAGGACTTTGTTTCAGTCTCGAAATGTTTCATTTATTTCATCAACCTCATTTCATCTCAGATCTTTGTTTTCCCCATGGTTCAGTTTTTACAGTTATATCACAGTGATGTAAAGAGTGAGGTTCTAGTCTCCACGTCTATTTGTCCTTCTGGTTTGACACTAGTCATGTGACCCAACTTTTTAATTAAGCAAGAGCCAATGAACCATTGCCTCACGAGACTAGTTGATGTGCGCAGTGAGTATCAACTTATTAAGCGTACCCAGTAATTTCCAAGGAGAAGCGAAACCACATGTAGTGCTGTCCACTGGGTGAGATCCTGCCACAACTGTTTCAACAACTACACCTTGATAGTTCACGTATGAATGTTGTGATAGCCTTGATGCGTTGTCAGTGTGTAATAACTGAGATATAATCTACGAGCGAGTCGCTGCGTCGAAAATCCACCCCACGCTCTCTTAGCCTAACCTCTTCTTGTTACTTTCGTTCTTTCAGTTTTAAGCTGTTTCAAAACTGGAAAGCTCGTTCATCTGATGTTTTTCGCTGTTACTGACAAAGCATCACCAGCAGTTGTATTGTAATCATTTTGATTAGATGTACTTTCCCTATCGTTGGTTTTCATAGAATGAATAACAGTTTGGCTTAAACACATAATATTAAAATTTTCTCCTAATGTTAACAGAAACTAGTGAAGTAAAAAGGGAATCGCTTCCAGTGGTCGAGATTTTTCAGATTGCAGTTTGATTTAGGCAGAAAAATCAAAATACCTACGACAGCTACAGAAAGTGAGAACTGCAGTAGTAATTTTCACTGCTGCTTGTTTATGATGTTTAAGTTATAATTGGTGCACCTGGATATTATTCGTAACTACCCATTAGACCCAAATCTTAGCTACAGAAATCCGAATAAATTACATTGGCATAAAATATTTCAGTTCTAGGTGAATGTAGTTGGAGCCGGCGGCACCGCCTTTCCATAGGGCGAGTGTTGCCCTTACTAGCCAGCTCAAGATTCACATCGGCTGAGCAGCTGTATTCTGATTGTCACTAGTCAGATGGAGAACCGACAATATGTAGAATATGTTGGCAACCATGCGACCAACAAATTACTCCTCCTTTGGTTCAAAATTATCCTGGTAAATTCACTCGATATTTTCTTGTCATTTATATTAAGTATTCTGAACAAGTCTCATTTATGGGACGACACAAACATAGAAAATTTTTGGTACGGAGTCCAGGATGTTCATTCTAACAGAAACTGCAGTTTACCTCGCCATTTGCTTTGCAAATTCTCTGTCTTGGCCTTAAATGGGGCAACGCGAGAGAGCTGGTTGACTCAGTTCTGTACTAGCTTAGTGATTCGCTTGCAACTTCGTCTCTTTTCCTCCCTGCAAATGAAGCCGTTCTGGTCTTCTTGGGTTTATCTGGCAGGTCATCTACCCTCTCTCGAAGTATCTGCCTAAAAATTTTTCTGCTTCATATATCTAATTTGTTGTTCTAGATATCTACTCTTCTCTTTTTACTGCAGTGGTGTAATTTTTTGTTTCAGATATGGTTTTCTTGTGAGTTTCCTACACGTCTATAATCAGTCTACTTGATCTGGTCTGTTACATTGTTTCAATACATCAACACAATTGTAACCAGCGTTTCTCTTTTTCGATAACTGTATCAGTGTTGGTATACATTTCAACTTCTTTATTTGCTCTTAGTCCTTGTCTTCCTCCTTCAGTGTAATTTAGACAAAAAATTCCCTGATTACTTTTCATTCTCGCTTTGGATTTCTTTATTATCTATATGTTTACAACGAGTGTTGAGCCCCATAAAGCCCCTCTGGTTCATGTTGTAGTTTGATGTTTTTTTCCAGATGCCTGTTTTGTTACGTGTATTTCTGTAAGCAATTGAACTGTTTTCATTTTCTCGAAAAGTATTTCGAAACAAATATTTTCCAAGGCAGTTTCTTGAATGTCTTCACCTGAATAATTGCATGAGAAAATACCCTTTCGCTTTTCCTCCATTCAATTTATAAAATTTTTAGCGCTACGTTATTGCTAGGTATATATACTGTCCTATTCAAATGATATTTGTAATCCACTCTTTCTGTTGCTTCTATAAGAAATTTTACTTTTTTTTGTTGTTTGAATCCCCTGGCACCGGGCAGTATGCAAGAGCTAAGTAGTTTATTCTAACAAAGGCTTTACTAATTTCATTGGTTCGCAGACTTTAAGCTCTTATTTTAGATTTCATCATTACTGGATTACTTTTCTAAGGCAACTGAGAGGTAATGCAGAGAGTCTGTCACCTTTTCTCATTCCTGTTTTAAGTTCGAAAATGTCTCTCCACAAATTTACAATATTTTTGTACCATATAATATTTCATTAATAACTGCAGTGGTTTTAAGGTGTATACCATGGTAGTTCAGAACAGATAATTATTTTATGATATTTTGCAATGAACATTAGCACTGGAATGGAACAAAATTTCATAACTTTAAATCATTCCATAACATTGGGTCTCAATGAAGTGGACACCAATTTCTTTCCAAATGACATGACAACCTCTTCATGGGACCTACAAAATATAGTTAATGTATTAAACCATTTAACGCCACTTACGTCCAGACACTGTCTTATTAACCTAGTGCATGTATTCAGAGAAAGAGAGTCAGTACCTCAAACTCTGAAATATATCTCCTGAAAATGTTGCTGCTAAGACTGCCTTTAATACGTGGTGTTCGAGATGGTATATTGCATCCGATGCCATTTCAAATCATGTCTGCTGTGGCGGGCCCCTACAGATACTTTGGGTAAGGGGAGGGGGGGGGCACCTCAGTAGTGTCTGTTATGTACAGCCTTATGGTCGTCCCAGTTAGACAAGTTTCAAGCTACATGTCTTCATTTAATACGTAGGACTTCACTTAAATGTGCCGATTGCAGTCTGAGAACCAGGTAGCATTTGGAAAACAATGACGTGCGTGCCAACAGCACAATCCGCAGCAGACGGCGTAGAACTTGTGACGTCTCCTAGGAAGACATCCACAAAATCGTTGTAATATATGTAAAAAAGTTAAATATTTATCTGTATTATTGTAATTATTATTATTATTATTATTATTTCATTTCTGTATGAACGGTTGGCGATTACGTAGACTCTTTAAAAAAGAATTAATCTTTTTTTTCTTTTTATGTTTGTGCTATAATTATGGATCTATATTTAGCAAAGAACGTCTGTGGTCGGCGAGTGTGGAAATCGAAACAGACAATGAATAAAAAAAAAACAAACAAAGATGCATATTAAATTGCCTATAAATAGTGGAGGTTAAAACATTACTCTCTCTGTCTTCTTGTAGCCGTTAAAGTTGTAAGAGCCCGTAATGCTCGGTTGAATGCTTGGTTAGCTTTCTTTTGTTCCCTGTTCGAGAAAGACGCCATTGCAGGCTCATGAATGAAAAAAGTGTGTACTTTAAATTCATGTTGATTTTTGAATATAGAAATTGTTAAAAATACTTGCAATAATTTATTGCTAGTTTGTCCAGTATTTCATTCCACATTTTTTTGCCGTTTTCAGCATATTTAGAATTTTTCATGACGCAGAGCTGTGCAGCAATCGCGGGAGCCGCTGCGGCGGCAAATTCCAATGAAACTGAATGAAAGCAGTTTTTCTGCAATTAAGCGGACAGGTAAGGGTACATTAAAATTACTCCTTTCGACTTCCCGGACACCTCAGAAGTGAATGGTGGATTTTATTATATCATTTTTAGGTGGACATGGGAAACGTCTATTACAATATCAGTGATGTAAATCATTTATGTAAATAAGAGTAATAAAATTTTACTTCGTTGCTGTGATGAAACCTGTTCTGACTAATAATACAAAAATCTAATTTCATTTTTAGTTTCTTGCTCTCTTGTTAGTCGTGGCAATCAATAGTGTTCATATACTAAAAAAATCCACTGCAGCTTTTACGTTTAGCGAACATTGCATACTGTAACTTCTGTACGTGTAATAAGAGTAATTATCAGTGCATTTCAGAGATGAAAGTGGCGAAGGACATGTCTAATTTCATATTTAGTTTCCGAAATGATACCGTGTTCCATTTGTAACAAGCCAGATCAGGGTTATATAAAAACAGTTTGCAAATTAAAGATCATACGTGCACAGCAGGAAATCTATTAGTGTTGTGCGCATCCCCATGGTGCACAAAGTTAAAATACTTTCAACTGCAGAAATTAATAGTGAGAATCGCGTTTTATCTGTTGTGCTCGCAACAATAATCGACATACAGTTAATTAAAATATTATGCCATATAAACTGCATATAAAGTCAAAAGCACGATGGGGATCACGCGACAAACGTTTCACTCATTTTTGCTGAGTGTAGAGCTCCAGCACTGAGCCACAAACAATGTGTCGACATAGCGGTACCACCTGTTATTCGGGTTCTGAGTTCATGTTCTGTTGCTCAGCATACGCTCGCCGAAACACAAGTTGATACGTTGGTGTTGCAACCTCTGATGCCGATGCGCATTGACTATTGCTTCGATCAATGCATTTCGTTGGACTATTCTTCACTGGTTCAGCCAACGGTGAGACTATAGGGATGGCTTACCTGTACATGAATTTCTTTTGCCACGTCTCAGAGTCTCTTTCGTCCCGAAATTTCATTTTTAGATAAGCTTTCGTTGCATAAAATATTATGATCGTGGCTCACCATTCGTTTTTGTCCGTTGGTCCATTATATCACTGATTCATACTCCAGTCACATATATCCAAAGATATTCCGCATTTGCGTTAGCAATCGAAGATTTGGTACACTGCAGAATTGCCTTCGGAACTGTATGTAAGTAACATCTTAATGAAACAATAATTTTTCAGGATTGTTGCTTTTTAAACAGCTCGAACGGTATCGAAAATCTTTTTTATAGAAGTAACTTATCGTGTCACGCTCTAAAGTTACAAGCGGTCTCGCTTGCGTCCTTACACTCATACTAAATTTATCTCACCATTGTAACGACCTCAGTTGCATCGGCTTACAGCCTCATTACGTTGATTTATTAAGGGGAAGTGTATTGCATAAAATTTCAGAGGTTGTCGGTAGAGGGGTTAATAGTTCCAGTCTGTGAAAACGTGAGAACACTGCTCTGAATGGGGCAGGTGTGTCGTAGGCAGTCAGAGATTTGTGCTGGGTTGCTCAAGTCAAGTGTCCACCGATGGAAACTCACGAAACCTACTGGTCCTCTTCACTAAGTTGGGGCTAGCGGCCTTTGGCGCTACTCGCCTCTTGAAATGGCGGAGGGCAACAGTGTCAAGGGCTTGCTGGGGCACCACAATTTATGGCGGGAAATTACACACGTCTGGGAATGTGGTTTGGCCTCGGGAAACTCAGGAGTGTTAAACAACGCTCTGATTCGCCCGTCGCCGGCTGACGTCGGACAGGAATTTCCAGGAGAAATTAGCGAGGAAGGTATGCTTTGACTGCCCTGTGGCTGACGAATTCTGGGCTGGTGATTTTTAAACAAGACACTGAAACGCAATTGGCGGAAAAGAGTAACATTTTTCCTAATTGGCGTTTGCAGTCAGACTGGCGCCAACTGCAGAGTCAGGAGCTAGTGGAAGAGGATGGGACACTCTTGGTTTGATTGTGGATGGAGACAGGTCACTGGTTCGAGACATCTTGGCACTTGGACGTTTCCGAGTCCTAACGAGCGAGATTCCGGTTCTGCACTACGACCACGGTCCTCCGACTTGGTTCTGTACTACGGCCACCGTCCTCCGACTTACTTCTATAACAGATTGGTGAGTGTACACAGCCCAATACAGCTGACTAATTGGGGCTTAATGTTTCGATAGGAACCATGAACGTACCGTTAACGTTGTCACAGCTCTGCTAGATCGGATTCACCTGTTATATCGTTTGATGTCGTATTCAGTCGAAAACTGGGGTTTCTAAATTAATCGTTGCACCGCGATTTAATGTGCAGGTATCCGCCCGCCTGCCTATCTTGTTACTTGTCGTGAGCAATTAACTTTGGCGTTTTGTAGAATGTTGATGCCAGTACATTGTAATGTTTAACATAATAAATAATCGGTTTATGTTTCATTTGCATTTTTATATGAAGGAGCATGTAGTTTCCTTCAATCACTGATTTATACTATTGATTCAATGGATAGTTATATAGTAGGATTACTGCAATTTTCCACTGTATGATTCTATTATAGGGCATTTCAAGATAGCGATTGCGTTGCGTAATTTAAGGTTAACATGGTGTATTAAGGGGGGTGTGGCGGAGTCTCGGTAGGTCCATTACCTGATAGGTTTCACAGTCTCATACACCATGGGATACTACAATGCAAATTGAAAAGCGAATTCTGGAATCCTCCCCCTTGAAGCACAATCTGTCGATCTGTTTCGACTGGATTCAAGATTTCGTTGCAGAATTTCATGTGTGATTGTAAAGTGGCAAATTAGTCATTCTAAAACTTCGTAGTACATACTCCAGATGAGTGTCATAGAACCTTTGCCTTTCGCGGGCAAGTCCTCTACCATATGAGCTACCCAAGCACGACTCACGACCCCTCCTCATAGCTTCAGTTCCGCCAACACCTCGTCTCCTACCTTCCAAACTCCACAGAAGTTCTTCTGAGAACCTTGCAGGACTAGCACTCTTGAAAGACAGGATATTGCGGAGACATGGATTAGCCACAGCCTGGGGGATGTTTCCAGAATGAGAATAGCCACATTGTGTGACACAACTTGTAAAGCAGAAAACATGATCGGATGTCAGTGTAACTTCGTTACGCGCATACCGTGGGCGATGTGAAAATGATTAGAGTCACAGTTCCTCTATGACGGATAGAACGGCCACCAGACTGCATTAGTGTTGTTCGTGTTTATACTGTTACGAGGACTGATAGGGTAAATGGTGGTCGTGAACCGTCAGATGTTACGTAATCGTTATTAATGGCACGGAGACGCCGCATACTCCCATGAGACAGTGTTATAAGCACCTGACGGGTTTTCATTGGTCTCGTTTGTCGAATCATGCAATATCCAGAGTTGAGGTGCATTCGGACATGGCAGTGGCTTTCTGTTGGACTGCATGGGAAGGTGAAAACAGGCATGTTCGTCAAAACACACACGAACAAAATGGAGGATCGCCTTATTGTCGACAATGCATGTCGTAACCCCGTCATATCAGCGTATGCCTACGAGAACAAGTAGTGCACTCCCTGCAACATTGTTATTCTACAATATTGGTCAGAGAGTAGCAGACGCATGGAATGCTGATGAATGGTGTTACATTCCATTCAGCGATGAATCGTGGTTCTGCACCACCACGGATCAGGATCGTCAGCGAGTGTGGCGGCGACCTGAGGAGAGGTCACGGCCCTCAAATGTTTTGGAGCAGCAAAGTGGTGTTTCCTACGGCACCATGGCTTTGTATTCATATGTTATCTTTTAAGCGGCAGTCTGTGTAATTTTTTCAACAGTACAACGCTCGTCCATACGTGGGTGGCGCTTATCTTTATCACTGTCTGTGTCTTGTTGAGGTATTCCCGTAGCCAGCTTGACCCCTATATCTCTCTGCGGGACTAGCTCGTACGTAAATTCTGTCTCTGTGTCAGCTCCAGAATATTAAGGAGCGTCCTGCCTCAGGAGAGGATACAGCTGATTTATGTCACCCTTCCCAACCGAATCAGTGCATGCATTCATGCCAGACACCATACGGAGATGTGTTCTCATACTGTCAAGAGCTTTGTGTGTTTGACACAATTTTGTAATCAATGGAATAAAATAAATTCCCAGCCCATGAAATTTCAATTCGTTTCCTCCTTCCTTTCTGAGTTGTGCATTCTTTCTTTCAGCCAGAGTATTTATGATCAGGTGGTTTGACGCTATACACTTAAGGGAAGACAATAAAACTTTGTCATTAGTTGTTGTTGTTGTTGTAGTATTCAGTCCAGAGACGGGTTTGATGCAGCTCTCCATGCTACTCTATCCTGTGCAAGTTTCTTCATCACCCAGTACCTACTGTAACCTACATCCTTCTGAATCTGTTTAGTGTATTCATCTCTTGGTCTCCCTCTACGATTTTTACCCTCCACGCTGCCCTCCAATACTAAATTGGTGATATCTTGATGACCTACCAACCGATCCCTTCGTCTAGTCATGTTTTGCAACAAATTTCTCTTCTCCCCAATCCTATTCAACACTTCCTCATTAGTTATGTGATCTACCCATCTAATCTTCAGCATTTTTCTGTAGCACCACATTTCGAAAGCTTCTTTAAATGAAACAAAAAGTTCACTGTTACCAGTCACCGTTTTATTTATTTCCACGACGCGTTTCGAAGGTTTAAACCTCCATCATCGGTGGATTTACATTAGTAAGTATTACATTTGTGTGTGTGTTGTGTTACGATTTTTGGAGGAACTTGTGGCACTGCCTTCAGTGATCACAGGTTCCTTTTGCTGTCGTAACACATCACATGTATACTGCCACATTTGGCAGTATACATGTGATGTGTTACGACAGCAAAAGGAACCTGTGATCACTGAAGGCAGTGCCACAAGTTCCTCCAAAAATCGTAACACAACACACACACAAATGTAATACTTACTAATGTAAATCCACCCGATGATGGAGGTTTAAACCTTCGAAACGCGTCGTGGAAATAAATAAAACGGTGACTGGTAACAGTGAACTTTTTGTTTCATTTAATGTCAGTAACAGTCACGGTAAAGCCTAACCTAAAAATGTTCGCATTTAAAGTCGAAAGCTTCTATTTTCTTCTTGTCTAAACTATTTATCGTCCATGTTCCACTTCCATACATGGCTACAATCCATGAAAATACTTTCAGAAATGACTTCCTGACACTTAAATCTTTACTCGGTGTTAACAAATTTCTCTTCTTCAGAAACGCTTTCCTTGCCATTGCCAGTCTACATTTTACATCCTCTCTACTTCGACCATCATCAGTTATTTTGTTCCCCAAATAGCAAAACTCCTTTACTTCTTTAAGCGTCTCATTTCCGTATCTAATTCCTGCAGCATCACCCGATTTAATTCGACTACATTCCACTATCATCGTTTTGTTTTTGTTGATGTTCATATTATATGCTCCTTTCAAGACCCTGTCCATTCCGTTCAGCTGCTCTTCCAAGTCCTGTTAAAGTTATGTTAAGCAATATGAAGGACTACTACTTAAAATTAATTCAGAAATTTGCCCTATTAAAGAGCGCACAAGTGAACAACACTTTTACGTGAAATGCGAGGAAGCCCAAGTGATGATTAATTATGGTCATGGTAGTTAAGCCGGCCGGTGTGGTCCTGCGATTCTAGGCGCTTCGGGCTGGAGCCACGTGACCGCTAGGGTCGCAGGTTCGAATCCTGCCTCGGGCATGGTTGTGTGTGATGTCCTTAGGTTAGTTAGGTTTAACTCGTTCTAAGTTCTAGGTGACTGATGACCACAGATGTTAAGTCCCATAGTGCTCAGAGCCATTTGGACCATTTTTGGTAGTTCACTGAAATAATATTAATTATCTAGTAGATGAAGAGTTCCGTTTATTTTATAAAACTGTACGCTAAGATGCATCAGGATACAGTTGCAAAATGAAGTGGGGCGTTATAGGACACCAGTGCCTGCTAACTCAATCTTTCAGTGAGGCCCTTTCAGAACAGTTGCCGAAGATATGTGGTCATGAAAAATAGTGACAATGTATACTGTTTTCTTTAACAGTCAGGGTTTTAAATAACACCGAAGGCGAACTGTGTCTCTTATTTGCTGGACCACCCTGCAGACGTCAGCAAGTACCTCCGTGCCTCACGGGCTAACTAACAGTCACGCTAAACGCCATATTGTGGCAGTGATCCTGAGTTCTTAAACCTAAGAGTTTTTGAGCATGACACCTGTTTTTGATGAGGAAATGGTTTAAGCATTTTGGGTAAGACGAATATCTTAATCGCATGTCTAGGCACTGGACGATTTTTGTTATTCTTCTCCTACCAAAATTTGTGCTGACAGGGACTTTTCACGATAACTTGAAAGGGAAAAGGTCAGGAATGGTAGACTATGCTTAATCTCACGGAGAAAAGTTTTGTGCTATGAGATTTGCAAATGTAGACTTGTGCATATCTTCATTTTCTGTTGTCTGTTGAACGAACGGAGTAGCGGTCAAAGCGATGGTTTCACGTACGTGGGTTCGGGAGACTAGCCGCTAGAACCTCCGTCTAGCCACACATATTTGACGTCTCCAAGATATCCCTGAACCTCTTTAGATAAATACTGTGATGATTCCTTTGAGTATAGAGACATCCCATTTCCTTTTCCACGTTTTCCACGCTGCTGACTTAACGTAATAATCTTTACTTTAGTCTTAATCTGAAAGCCACCACTAACTCAAAAATTTGGTAAGCACACATTTTAGAGCATTAATTTGATTCCTTTCGTCTCTGAATTTGCACGTTCGATTGCAGGTATCATTACCCACAGTAGAAAAATCTTGTATTTTACACTGTTTAAATAACAAAATTTCGGGTTTAAACAACAAAAATATCAATATTTTTGGTTCATCTTAGCATATTAAAATGTATATCGCGGCAGAGGAAACAAACTCCAAATGTATTGTTGGGAATCAGCCCCACGAGGACATTTCCCTACACCATTACTCAAGACAGCTATAAAGAACACGGGATGGGTCTTTCTCTTTTCCGGTTGTCACACAAGTTTCAATCGAAAATGTTATTGCTGCGGAACGAATATATTATTCGAAGCCAAGGAACGGTCGATGTGACTTATTTAAGAACGTCAGTGATTGATAACATCAAGCGATGCACGAGCGAGCACCTCGTCGTGCAGCAGTATTGGCAATAAAGTTGGTACCAGGAGGAGGGCCGGACAGAGAGCGTTCAGTTCCCCTCTCATTTCTCCCCCCGCGAACCCTTGCTACCCCGTCGTGCCCGGACATTTTCCATCTGGTCGCCACATTAATCTACCGTAGCGTGCCACCATCGTCGGCCGAGAGCCGCTTCATCTTTTGCAGGCGGCAGGGGCAAGGTCGCCCGTCTGTAGCTGTGGGCGCCTCGTTATTAGCAGCTAATGAAACAGCGCAGCTATTGACAGCTACTCCGCCGCAAATGAACCGATGTGGCTCTCTTGCGAAAGTAGGCAATATGCTCTGACAGCAAGATGTCAGCAGCCTGTAGGCGAGCAATCTGTTGTCCTTCCCACAACAGCTTTGTTATTGGATTTTGCTGGAGTCGGATTAGAGGCGCAATTTATTGCGCTAGTAGGCGGTATCAAGTCAATCACTGCTCAAAGAGTGGAATGTATCTCTGCGTCTTCTTCTCTAGCGCAGGGCTATTCGAAAAGAAGGAGCAGATTTCAAACTTTTATCGCTTCTAAATTACAAAAGATGAAAACAGTTCGCACGTTCATGGAAAGAGAAATGTTCAAATTTTTAAACGAGCACCATTTGTTTCATTACAAAAATCAAGACGATGGCTTATTTCCTGCCACACACGAAGCAGCTAGTCTCTCGTCATCGAGTTCACAGTTTCGACAATGCGATGTCCCAGACTTTCAAGAGTGTCAGGCATACGGGGGATAAAAACGCAATTTTTTACGTAACCCCACAGATGCAAGTCTCAAGATTTGAGGTCTGGAGAACTGGGAGGCCACCGGCTTTGAATTTAATTTTCTGCTCCTCTTCCAGTACAGCTTCCCAGATGTCACACCTTGTGACTGTTGTCTGTGAGGTTACGTAAAAGACCGCGATTTTATCCCCGCTATGCGAAATCGGTGGTTTTCACAAAATAAAGCTAATTTAATGATTTACTTGCTCACGTGAAACATTTCAGAAGGTGAGTGACATTTCTTTAATGTTAAATATGGATCTTGATTATAATCTCAGAGCTGCGAATCGTGAATAACTTTATAATGACTATTATCTGAGTTAAATGACCACTGTCCTACTTGAGACATCAGGCAAAAATACACTATGCTGACTGGATGGAAGCCTTTTCCGTTACAAGTTTTACTCACCAACATCACGTTTCGCGACACATTAACACAGCAAATCTTGCCAGAAATGGTGCATTTTGCAGAGATCGCTAACCTAGGGCATCAGTTACACTTTATAGTTTCGTGTAAATGTGAATATCACCAATTATCTCACTTAAGTAATTATCTTATTGGACCCTGAATCTCGTCCTTCCTCCGGTACATTCTGTGAAAAGTTAGAGTTATTCCACCATGCGAAAGACATTGTTTGATTGTTTTCCTTTACCCAGACATGTTACAGCAATTTGTGCTCTATCTCCAGTAAGACTGTTTTTGATCAGTTTGGTAATTGTAATAACAGAACATTTGAGTGTCAGCTTAAAATTATTTATAGACTCATAGAAGACTGATAATTATGCGTCAAATTTTGTTTCTAACGAGAAACAAGGCTAAAGAATCAAAAATCGTAAGCAACATGCTAAATAATGCGATTTTCGGTCTGACATAGACATAGAATCATGATGTTGATGGGCACCACAGTTGATCAGCAGTCTAATGTACACAGCGTGTCGTGTATGCTCGGCCTGTTTCTGCCAGGCTTTCGCAAGGATGTTCGTAATCTCTTTTTCCGATTTTATTTCTGATGTTGCATCTGACCTAGATCATTTATATCATGATGTTAGCGCATCTCAGTAACCTGAGGAAGTTATAAAAACAAATCGGCAGCGAGACAATAAATTTAGTAAAAACACAGCTGTAATAGCTTTCATTAGTCACTGGTAAAATAAAAACTTTTGTTGTTGTTGTTGCGAATGATAAGCTGTAAAAACGTGTACGAGTAGTGCAGCTACCAGCATAAAAATAACGTATTAACATCATGTAAGGTACATGTAAACTACATACGTGTTCGTTTTCCAAACTAATATTCCACGCATGACTTTCGCCCTAGCATATGTATATGATATTTTGGGTATCAGTTAAGCAACATGTTTCACTAACTATAAATGTAATTCAAAATCTGATGCTTAATAATTACTGCTTTATATGTATGTACATATGTATGTGCATAATTAAAAAGGTACCACAGCGGAGAAAAATGTTTCAGGAGATAAAAAGCAAACAGTATCTTTCATAAGGCGGAATATCTATCAAAATTTTAACTGCACTTAAGCTTCACAAACACGCATAGCGACATGGTGCCTGCTTGATTTGCGTCTATTAGGCAACAACAGCACAGGATATCCGAATTCACACAAAAATCGCTGTGGTCACGTAATTATGATAGATAAACGCCAGTCATGCTATACGAAGAGTGTGATAGCTTCTTATGGAATTACGTACATTTGCATAGCAATCTCATAATGAGAATATAATCTTTCACCAGTCCATCACCACAAATTTTATACACTTTACAGCCAAAATAATATAGAACTTTCCCGTGGTTCAGTTCTAGCAGAAGGAACAGTTTTCTATGGCTTGATGGGTTCTATTCTATGACTGGATGATAAAATCAGGTCTACGTGGCCTTAATTACTTACGTGTTTCTCAACATCAAGTGCTGTGAATGATGCATTTAGAGTCTATACTTTCGTACTACGGAAATAAGTAATTTAATTGTTATACGGTATTAAAGGTCTCCGCGTGAATGGTCGTGTTGTGAACGATTTGTTGTGCAAGTGTATCGGAAAATGTGTCACCGGAAAACAAATCTGTTAACTCCATAATAATCTAATGAAAGTTAAAACAGTTTGAATTTGCCTTCGTTATTGCGACAAAAGGAATATTTGGTGCTGAAACTACAACATTTTTGAAATATGTCAGTCACATGTGAAGGTAACATTGATACACTCTGGGTTGCACCTCAAAATTAGGCTGATAACTCTTACGGCGATACACTCATCAAATTTTGCGTTCGTAGCATAAGGTTCTTACTTTGATTCTAGGATGATAAAGATGACGTCTATTGATGTAATCTGTCAAAGCGTTGGTTGAGCAAACCGCGAATGGCAATTATCACCAGTGTATAAAAACGGAAGTAATAAAATCCCTTCACAATTAACCATAAAAGCAGATTTCATGACATCAGAAATGGTGTAGTTTGTCAAATTACAGTTGCTATGCTAAGGACAGTTTTTCATCCTTGTACAAATTTAGTGTTAGCGGATATGCTGAAGATTTGATGGATAGATGAAGTTACTAATAGACACTGAACTGTATTGGGAAGAAAATAATTTTATAACACAATTTAAGGAAAAATAGGGGTCGGTCGATAGGACACATACTGAGGCATCAAGGAATAATTAATATGATGCGAAGGGGAAGTTTAAAATAGGTTCTTATGGATGTAGGCTGCAGTAGCAATGAGGAGATCAGGAGGATTGTACAGAAGAGCGGCATCCAAACGTTCTACAGCTGGAAGGCTGCAACAACAACACAAAACAACAACAATAACAGTAAAAATAGCTACACTTGCTTCCAGCAAAACCAGAAAAAAATCGGAACAGGATAAAGGTAAAAACGTAGGTACTTTAAGAAAAGGAAGTCAGAAAATAACAATAGGTACGAAGAAATAACGTCAAAATGTGCAAAAAGAGAGAATTGTCTAGAAATAACAAAATATTGAGAAATAACAACGAAATTCGGCGATAACGACGAAATTTAACGCAAAATTTTTTAAAAAAGCATCTGCCTCTGCCTATAGTCCTTTAAATCGTGTCGCTGATAGCGTATGACGTCAGATTTCTACAACTGTGATGAATGTGTACGGTCTTGTAAAACATGATCAACACATTTCCACTACGAGTCAAAAACCTTTCGAGACACTCAAGATATGCCTTTGCAGATTTATAGGTGCGGATCAAATGTGTTAGCAGCGTACAGGTTCTTGATTTCAACGACAGGAAATATAGGCATGTACCGGGTTTTCCGTTCCATCGAGAATGGAGCAAAGGCCCAGAATGGACAAGAAGGAGAAAAGGAGAAAGGACCCTACCTACATCATTATCTACATCTATTTATTTATTTCGGAAGCGATGAGCAGAAAGAACGGCTGTTCCCACTGTAAGGCAGGTATGGTGCACAGCACTAGATGGGGAAGGAGAGAGGGGGAGGGTGGAGAGCTCTGTCCACCGGGGGAAAAGTTGGATCTCGCATCAAAGATATTACAACAATCAGGTATTTTTTTAATTTATTTATTTATTTTTGCGAAAGAGCCCATGGAGGATGGGTGACTTAACCGCCCACCACGCTCGACAGGATGGAGATTTTGAATGAAGAGAGACACCATGGGGTGAACTACGGCACGAAATAACAAATAGCGAATTATATATTATTTGTAGACTGAGGAGACCTAAAGTAATAACAAGTTTAACAAATAACAAGCCCTCTGTTAAAGGAAGAGTCATATTTTATAAATATTACATGGTAAGTATTTGTAGCATGGGAGATGGTGTGAGATGTGGTCGGACATCTGGCGAACGCAGTTGGATCATTTCAAAATCATAGTTAAGCACGAGGAGGACGCCAAACCGCTAAAACGCCGCTGCAATTTGATAGAGGAGGGATGTGGTCTCTTTCTCCATCGAAATGGCAAAGTTCTATGGGAGGACAGAAACGTACATGAATGTATCTCTAATACAGAGTGAGCAAAGTAAAACAGACTTGGAAAATATGTTGTGGGCTTTAAGATAGTCAACCCAACATACAGATTCACTATTGAAATTTCGGTACAGCACTTTTCAGGAGGAGTCAAACAACATATTACTTCCCTCCACATACATCTCGCATATTGACCACAAGGAGAAAATTCGAGAAATTACGGCCAATACAGAGGATTACCGACAATCATTCTACCCACGCACTATTCGCAAGAGGAATAGGGTTGCAGGAATCAGATAGTGGTACCGAAAGTACCCTCCGCCACACATCATTAGGTGGCTTGCGAAGTATGATGTAGATGTAGATCCAACCTGAGTGCGGAAAATAAAAAGTTGGGTGGCCTTGCATAAAACACTTTCCAGGTCAGTTTTACTTTGCTCGCACTGATTTAACTGTATGGACAGTTTGCTATTCATGTCTTTACCCTTTGTACCGTTTCCAAGTGTGAGCGTGTGGGTGTTATTTTGTCATTCTGCGCAACGGATTAATTTGAGATGTACCCTTTACCCTGTGGCTCCTGCAAGATGCAATTTCAACCCCCACAATACTACAGAAGTCAGACAGACGCTCCTGAAAAACTTTCAGCAATAAATATCTTCTGGAGATGTCCACTGTAAGGAAATGACAGAAAAATTCACAAAATTTCCTATGTAACTAGTGGGATACTTGGGTACTGGAGTAGTCCTAGTTAGTGTAAGAAACACATGAAACTAACGAAAATTAATATTTATTTTGTAAAAATTCTGAGAAATCACATAGCACTTTTAGTTATGAACTGAATGAGTTATTTCCTGGTTCTTTTGGGAATGCGAAGTTACCTCTTAAAGGATAGGATTCGCTAATGAAATTTCTGTGCAAAGTTTAAGATTGTTATTGACTTGGCAGAATGGCTGAGAGTCGCGTCTGCTCAGCTTGAATAATTATCCGTTAGAATGTTGCTAGGTACAGTCGTGCTGTCGCGTGAGAAATGCAGTGAAGTGTATTGTTGTGGAGGAAATATGGGGCTTGCAAGAGCTGTAGCGCACAATAGCATAAGCTGCGATGACTGCTGTCTGCGCCGCTCGCTGCTGACGAATAAGATAACTCTCATTCTAACAGGATTAACCTTTGCCGATCAAACTCTCCCTATGCCTTGATGAAGTCAAGGACTCCTATTCGCCCCCAGTCTAACTATTGGCGTAGTACACCAGTCAGATAGCCAGTCCACCGCAATGGCACTCAAAAATTCGCTCACAGGCGTTTAACCATCACTCTGTCCTTTCACACCGCATAATAAGTGTGGCAGCCAACACAGTGAACAACGCTTAATCGCAAGGGCTCAGTATAGAGTCGCACTCCGATTCGCTCTCGACAGAGGTGCTCTCCCAGTGAAGTATTGAGGAGAGACTTGTTCCACACTCTTTGAGTACACGTACGAGCGCACACGCTCTCGTTACGTGTTCTCGCTCCCAGAGCGACAATGGAACGCCCGTTCTCCACGCCAGACGTGAAGGGGGTATATCTTTCGGTCTCTTCCATTACTCCTTCAGCTCAACGCGTCAGGAATATTGTCTGCCAATCAGCATTGCTCTTCTAGAACCGGAGAATGACGTTTCGTTTATGGCGACCAATCCGGAAATCTGTAGCATTGGCATTTGGCGTTTGCTGTCTCTCTGTGATAATCTCTGAAACTGCGTGCTATGTTTGTAAAGAATACGTAGGCTGAGCGCTCCCCCACAATGTAGCAGAATTTGCTTTTAGGCCGAACACGGGGTAGTTCTCCTCTTTCACTTGGGCAAACGCTGTCCGCTCCACAGGCAGTCGCCGTCCGATGTAGACAGGCTGAATCGTCCTCTGAAGGGTCCGGCCTCTCAGCATGTGGTCCGCCTCTGTCGAACTAAAGGCTCTTGTGACCATCGTGTCTTGATTGTGTGTGTGCGCCAGCCTTGAGTACCTCAACCACAGTGTGCACTTGTTATTTGCGTATCGTTTATATGAATTCATACAAAATTGACTTTATCTTATCGAGTTTGGGTTCGAATGAAATGCCTTGATGTGCGGAATATGATTGTGAGGGGGGGATATGTAAGTAATGAAGGTCAGGAGAACACGACGTCTTACATACCTCCCTCCCTCTGACAAAATTTTTGTCTGGGGTTTGCCAATGCTGAGGAAAACATTGACAAATTCAGGCAGAAATTGTTCTTTTAGATCTTCCAATAAACTTTTCTCAGCCATTCTTAACAATTTTTTCTAATTATTTCTTTATAGCTATTGTTTCTATTTTTTTCTACAATTTATGTTTTGTTGTTAGGCAAATATAGACTTTACAAAAGTAGTTATTCTTTGTCATTGCCAACACATGTGTCTGTTTTTCTTTTTCATTTACAAAAATTGTTTTTACAATATTAGTTTTTCTAAACTCGTAAGTGTACAGTGTATTATGTCTTGGTGAGGTTATTTCATTTCTTCAGTTAGGCTTTGCGTAAATGTTCACAAAAGCTCTGTTGTGTTCCTTTGTTTTATTTATTTAGGCATTATCTTTTTTCTGTATGTGTGTGTGTTTTTTTTGTGTAGGAATGAAGAAGCGTTTCCTCTTAATTCTATCCTCGGTATTAATATTATTACCCCAAGAAGGAGTTTTTGGATGTTACTCAAAGAAGAAAAATTTTGCATAAATCGTTTTCTAATTTTACATATAAAAGAAATAGACTTTCCATGAGTTTGTGAGATTATATAACTGTACTAAATAAGTTTCTTTACAAAAGGTTTTAAGGTATCTATAAATTATGGACTTTACGTGGATAATAAAAATAATTACTTTTACAAAGAAAGAGAAGAAAAATATCATTTTACAAATGTATATAACTTTCATAAATCTACACTTGTTTTAGTGCAGAGAGAATTTATTTATTTATTTATTTTTCGAAATAGTCTTTTCGTTTTGTGCTACTGTATCAGTTTCTGTGCTTGATGATCTCCATTGAAGTACTGCGAGGCGCCGACTCATTTATATGGGTGTCACAAATCATGTGAGAAGCACTATAGCATGCGATGCCGGGTCTTATTTGTTGACGTTGTCATCATGAAGTGGAATTCTAAGCAATGGTTGTTCATGACTGTGGTTTACTGAATGTACAGTGATGTCCTTGCACTCCTTTACAGTCACACCTGGTGCAGTATGGCAGTTCAACGATTGTAGTACACTACCGACGATCGTCACCCAATATTGTGCTGTGACATCTTGGTACTTCACAACTGGTTCGGTATGGCAATTTGATGATGTGGTAGGGAGAATACTGTTCATTTTGCTGACTCAATTTCTACATAATGTTGGTTGGTACTACTTAATATTCTGTTTGCCGTTCGCTTGTATTTCTTTGACGATTCAAGGTCTATTTTTGGAGAGGTGATTGTGGTAGTTGCAACGCCTCAAGTTTCGTGGAAAGACGTTTGTAGCAATTTACTTTGTAGGATAGGAGAGAAAGGTGTCTTGCTGTCTTCTGCCCTTCTTTATCTTGTATCTTCTGTTCTTCTCTTCTTTCTTGCATTCTTCTGTTCTTCTTGGGCTAGGAATATGTTAATTTTAGTGTAGGAGTGATGTAGGATTTGTAGGATCTGACTGCCTTTCCAAATGTTACTTAATGAGTTTGTAGCTCTTAGTAGTTTTTTGTACCTTCATTGTCGTCTCGTCGTATTATGATTCTGCCCACGCTCTTCCGTTGTGTAGCAGTGTCGTGACATATGAAATGTCCGTGCTGCGCGTCTTCCTCCTGAAGTCCAACCTGGTTGCAACCTGCATTTTCAGTGTGGCGCGGTCTTCATGTTGTTGTTATTGCCCTAAGTGCTTTCTCAACATATGTGTACCGTCTCCGTCGCTACCTCGAAGTATCTGGTGTTAAGGGAATTGGTGATTAGTGTTGGTGGTGATGTCCCTCTGACGCGTAGAAATATTTACAATTTTTGTTCTACATATATATTTTATTTACAAAAACCTCTGATTTCATATAATGCAAGAATTTTCTGATAGTGGCAAAAATTATTGTATATATATATATATATATATATATATATATATACATATATATATATATATGATTTCTTTTCTTTATTCTAATTATGTCCTTCTTCATTCTTTTATGGGTTGTGTATCATTTCTTGTTTGTGTGCATGTTGCAGGATACTCTATGCTACGAGAGATTGTTAGTCTGTTTTGTGTCCTTTATTCTTTTAATTATGTTGTTCTGTTGATCTATTAATTTAACTTTTATTTAGTGATTAGTATAAGATAGGGTGGACGTTAGTTTGTCTAACCTCTTCCGCATTTTTCACTTCAATCTTTACGTTTTGCGGTATTCGGTGGCCTAAATTCTACTTCTGGGTTCCCTTTGCTGTGTTGTTCTTGTCTTTCTGGACCATAATTTCCTCCGTAATTATTCGCGCCCTGGTCTCGCCAGTTGCTGTTTCTAACATCGTGACCACTTTCAAAGTACCCTTGACCGTTGGCATTTTGATTACTATACCCATATCCTCCACTGTATGAGTGTCCATTACCGTTCCTATTTCCGTTCCAATTATTCTGGTTATCGTTTCTATGCCAATTGTCTCCATTGTGCCTCTGCCCTCGTCTGTTAAATTGCCTAAAATTATTAGTGTTAGGATTACGAGTATTATTATTGGAATTTTCGTTCCTAGTCCTCTCCTTTTGCTGTTCCGTTTCCTTTCTTTTTTCTTTCACCTCGTATTTTTTAAACATAAATTCAAGTTCCCTTAAAACCTCTTTGAATTCATCGGTGCCGGCCTGGGTGGACGATCGGTTTTAGGCGCTACAGTCTGGAACCGCGCGACCGCTACGGTCGCAGGTTCGAATCCTGCCTCGGGCATGGATGTGTGTGCTGTCCTTAGGTTAGTTCGGTTTAATTAGTTCTAAGTTCTAGGGGACTGATGACCACAACTGTTAAGTCCCATAGTGCTCAGAGCCATTTTCTTTTCGTCAACGTTTACGATGTCCAATTGGACCTTGTCCACGTGAGTGCGTAATTGCTGATGACCTTGTGTTAGTATCTGAATTCTTTCTCTCGATTCTTTCGCGTCTTTGTTTATCTGAGTGATCTGACTATCAATTCTAGCGATCCCTTCTTCCATCTGGATGTTAACCTGTTGGATCTGTGTCTTAATAGCCTGATTATCCTGTTTCAGTTCCTGATACTGTTTTGTTATCTGTTTATTCTGTTTCGTCATACTAGCGTTCATTTTTTGTAACATCTCCATGATCGCGTCCTGTCCTGTAACACTACCTTCTGATGAACCATGTATTCTCGAGCTATTGTTTTTTACTCGGTCAGTTATGTCGTTTACTGGGCTATGCTGTGGCGTTTCTAAATTTGGTAACTGCAATAACCCGTGCTATCTGTGTTGAGGACTAGTTGCTTTTGTCATTGAACCCTTAGGTGGCGCAAACAACTCCGCATTCTGCCCTCTCTGTTGTGTATGTCTTGTGTTTACAGTTACAGTTGCGTCTGTTACGGAACCTTTTCGTGGCGCTCGTAACTCCACCAAATTCTGTGTCTGTTGTTGGGGCATATTTAGAATGTGTACGATAGGTTCGACGTATTCTAAATGTTCCCCCTCTTCCTCACTGTCTACTTCTCTTTGAACGTTAGCTAACTGCCCGTTCATTGACTGTATTGACGCGTATTCTGTCCCTGAATATGCGGCAAACAAACGCGTTTCCTGTGCTCGTTTCGCTTCTAATCTTTGCCATTTCCTACGTGGTTTGCCTATTTCTGGCTCAGAATGCGCCCTACCTTGAATTTCATATTCTGGAAATTCGATGTTCTCGTCCCTTCGATACGCATCGGTCTGATCTGTCTCAATTTTATCCCAGTCTAACTGAGCCTGCTGATTCTGCAGCTCCCCGACTATCCTATTCTCTGATTCACCGTCTGTCCTATTCTCAGGTTCACCTTCTTTAATATTCTCAGTAAGCTCGTTTACTTGCTGTCTATCTAGTTGATCTCCCCCATCTTGTCTCTACTTGCTGTCTCTCACGTAACCTTTTGGCTTGTGCTCTCGTTAACATGGAAATTCTTTCAACACACCACAACCCTATCTACAAAACTGTACGACCACTTACCAGTTGGTTGAACCAACAATAACAACAACGTCGTGACTTCTCGGCTAATGTTCTGTCTGCTCTGCTACAGTCTCCAGTTTCCACTTGTGCGCTTGCAAAGGGAGAAAAATGTTATTTCTTAATTCTAACTCTCGTTCTATCAGGATTGACCTTTGCCAATCAAACTCTCCCTACGCCTTGATGAAGTCAAGGACTCCTATTCGCCCCCAGTCTAACTATTGGCGTAGTACACCAGTCAGATAGCCAGTCCACCGCAATGGCACTCAAAAATTCCCTCACAGGCGTTTAACCATCACTCTGTCCATTCACACCGCATAATAAGTGTGTCGGCCAACACAGTGAACAACGCTTAATCGTAAGGGCTCAATATAGAGTCGCACTCCGATTCGCTCTCGACAGAGGTGCTCTCCCAGTGAAGTACTGTGGAGAGAATCATTCCATGTAGGCTTTCACGGCCGGCGTCTTCATCAGTAAACACTTCCGGGCTAAGTTGCTATGGTCGATCTGCAGAACTTCTTCTCCCTGACGTTTCGTTCTCAACTACGGAGAACATCTTCCGAGGTGAGTCGTTGACCGTAGTTGAGAACGAAACGTCAGGGAGAAGAAGTTCTACAGATCGACCACGGCAACTTAGCCCGAACGTGTTTACTGATGATACTGAGGAGAGACTTGTTCCTCGCTCTTTGAGTACACGTGCGAGCGCACACGCTCTCATTACGTGTTCTCGCTCCCAGAGCGACAACGGAACGGACCCTCTCCACGCCAGATGTGAGGGGGTACATCTTTCGGTCTCTTCCATTACTCCTGCAGCTCAAGGTATCAAATGGTTCAAATGGTTCAAATGGCTCTGAATACTATAGGACTTAACTTCTGAGGTCATTAGTCCCCTAAAACTTAGAATTGCTTAAACCTAACTAACCTAAGGACATCACACACATCCATGCCCGAGGCAGGATTCGAACCTGCGACCATAGCGGTCGCGCAGTTCCAGACTGAAGCGTCTAGAACTGCTCGGCCACTCAAGGTGTCAGGAATAATGTCTGCCAATCAGCATTGCTCTTCTAAAACGAGAGAATGACGTTTCATTTAAGGCGACTAATCGGGAAATCTGTAGCATCAGCGTTTTGCGTTTGCTGTCTCCCAGTGAGAATCTCTGAAACTGCTATGTTTGTAAAGAATGCGTAGGCTGGGCGCTCCCACACCATGTAGCGGAATTTGCTTTTAAGCCAAACACGGGGTAGTTCTCCCCTTTCACTCGGGCAAACACTGTCCGCTCCACGGGCAGTCTCTGTCCGATGTAGATAGGCTGAATCATCCTCTGAAGGGACCAGCCTCTCGGCGTGCGGTCCGCCTCTGTCGAACTGAAAGCTCTTGTGACCGTTGTGTCTCGAATGTGTGTGTGTACGCCAGCCTCGAGTATCTCAACCCTGGTGCGCACCTGTTATTTGCGTATCGTTTACATGAATTCATACAACACTGACTTTATCTTATCGAGTTTGGGTTCGAATGAAGCGTCTTGATGTGCGGAATATGATTGTGAGGGCGGAATATGTAAGCAATGAAGGTCGGGAGACTACGACGTCTTACACAAGAAATAACCTTGTGTCATTTTATATTAACAAGTTTATTTCAGATAAATGTAGCGTTGTGATTTACTTTTTCACAGGGTGAAAGTATCGTTATAACTTCTAAGATTTGACAGTTAATGAAATACGATTTGGTTAGTCACCACTCTTCTTATCTAGGTATTAAGGCATAGGTGCTGCCCTTTAATTCAATGCTTAATTCCTTTTTAACAGGCTCCCGAGTTAACTGTTTCCTTGCAATTTAAGTCTTTGTTAAATATTAACATACACAAGCTGAAGGACAATGTGAGAATGAAATATATGTGATAAGGTAAAATAAATTCCCCATCCTGTGAAAAGGAATAAACGTCGCAACCACACACAGATAATCAGCGTAGCCTCACAATACCAGCTAATTTTATTATCTAGTTTTACGGTAACGATCACACAAGGATTACGCAATGTATTAACTAATTGACTTGGGACATGCGATTTCGAAATTAGTCAACATCTCTAAGATATGCCTTTGTCTAGGAATGTCTTCCAGCGTCTTGATGTGCGGAATATGATTGTGAGGGCGGAATATGTAAGCAATGAAGGTCGGGAGACTACGACGTCTTACACAAGAAATAACCTTGTGTCATTTTATATTAACAAGTTTATTTCAGATAAATGTAGCGTTGTGATTTACTTTTTCACAGGGTGAAAGTATCGTTATAACTTCTAAGATTTGACAGTTAATGAAATACGATTTGGTTAGTCACCACTCTTCTTATCTAGGTATTAAGGCATAGGTGCTGCCCTTTAATTCAATGCTTAATTCCTTTTTAACAGGCTCCCGAGTTAACTGTTTCCTTGCAATTTAAGTCTTTGTTAAATATTAACATACACAAGCTGAAGGACAATGTGAGAATGAAATATATGTGATAAGGTAAAATAAATTCCCCATCCTGTGAAAAGGAATAAACGTCGCAACCACACACAGATAATCAGCGTAGCCTCACAATACCAGCTAATTTTATTATCTAGTTTTACGGTAACGATCACACAAGGATTACGCAATGTATTAACTAATTGACTTGGGACATGCGATTTCGAAATTAGTCAACATCTCTAAGATATGCCTTTGTCTAGGAATGTCTTCCACTGAACTAATTGACTTGGGACATGCGATTTCGAAATTAGTCAACATCTCTAAGATATGCCTTTGTCTAGGAATGTCTTCCACTGAAGTGTAATCTACTTTTATGCGACGTTCTCCCTTGCTAGACAAACCTGTTGCACAACACACAGCTCTTCTGGGGATACAAGCTTTCATATTTACTGATCCTACCTGCTAAGAGTATGACAGTGATGAAAAGTATTAAGAAACATAATGAGAGTTTTATAAACTACATCTGTCATACTTATATGTCATTACGATATCTCGGTGAGGCATAGGCATTTCCTGCAAATAGTCTGATATTGTCGTTCCACTTTAGATCCTGATGGAAATACAAGCTTAAATAATATAAAATTTTTATATTTTAAACTGTGGAGAACAACAGTGCAGTCGAACAATACTGTGTCGTTCCGCCTATTCATGAATATCTACCTGCCATCTCTGCTCGGTCGATTCTCCGAAGGTAGTCCAGTATTTGGCTTTAGTTCACTGGGTTGCAACTTTTCTACACGCATCAGAGTCGTCAGCAAAGTTATCCTCCATATTATTTACAGAAATTGGAAAAAATACGGAAACACAGCTAGAAATGCGTGCTTCAACATGAATGGTTATGGTAGCCAAGACTTCAGTCTGCGTTGTTGTATTTGATCACGAAAGTCACCTGTACAATGTCTCCAATAAGACGCAAGTGTCAGTCGTCAAAACAGTGCTTATGTCGGAGCAAAGTGAATTTGAAAATGGTCAAACAGTAGTTGTCAATTATAGTCAAAGTGTGTGATGTATCAAGAGGAACCGTAGCGAAGATTTATACCACGTACAGGGAAAGCGGAATAACATCATCCGCTAAGACACAACACGCGCAAAGTTGTATGTTGAGTAATCGAGACAGGAGGCCTATGAAGAAAAATAAGACGACGATGGCTGCAAAACTTACAACAGAACCGAATGTCACAATCGCTAACACTGCCAGCACCAAAACTACACGGAGGCAGCTCCATGGGCTACAGACTGCAGTGGGAGCTGGACTTACAGAACTATACATCAGTAAAGCAGATGTCAGTAACAGGAAACTGTAAAACCTGGAGTATGGGGCAATGGAAGAAAGTCATATCGAGAGTATGAGTGTCTTTCACATGGGTTCAGTGATGATTTGGGCAACCATACCGGGGTAATGTGACCGTTTTGACTGATCACGTAGATCCCCTGGTGCAATGCTGGCTCCCCTAAGGCTAAGCTGTGTTCTAAGACGATAATGAGGCGAGCGAGAGAGAAATGTCATCAATTAATGGTAAAACGTCCGCAGAAAGCTTCTTGTAACCTAAGTGACGGCAAGGTTGGTCTCATAGTTACCACAATATAATTACTTAACTAGCTACAGTGACTCAATGAGTAATGATGCATGTTAAATGATGACTTTCTTGAAATAGCAGAGTTACCAAAGCTCCCAAGACTTCAGTACACAGGTACACATCTAACGACATAATACCTAAACTGCTCAACCATATGGTTTGTTAACTATACTTCTCGGAAAGAGATTGTTGTTTCTTCTAAATGTAGCTAATAAATGAAGACAGCTGTTTCTCCTAGATTTTGTTGAGAAGTTTATTGCTCACACAGAAACAGGAGAATGCCCAGTGTTATGCTGCTGTATAAACTCCAACCTAACAGAGGCTTCTTTTTTAACATATCTCGAAAGAATCACATTGAGCCGTTGGGTTCTCAGGCTCTTGCGAACTGATTACCATTGACTATACCTTGGGAGTTTAGGGCAGCATGTCAGGCCTAGATCAGCCACGACTTCTGTTTCAAAGAAATTCGATATCGTGGAGATTATTTGTAGCTTATTACTTCTACAATTACTGTAGTCGTATAAATAGGGAGAATATATCTTTACATTTGCGGAACATACTCTCCTTATGGTCTCCTTCACTATACACAAAAACTTGAAGATCAGTTTTGTTTTATATTTAATTCGTCATCTTCATAATTTCTATCACTTTTGCACCTATAGCCGGCCGCGGTGGTCTAGCAGTTCTAGGAGCTCAGTCGGGAACCGCGCGACTGCTACGGTCGCAGGTTCGAATCCTGCCTCGGGCATGGCTGTGTGTGATGTCCTTAGGTTAGTTAGGTTTAAGTAGTTCTAAGTTCTAGGGGACTGATGACCACAGATGTTAAGTACCATAGTGCTCAGAACCATTTTTTTTTTTTGCACCTATTTCAAACTTTCTCATATGTATTTGGGTCTCCCTATGTCCTGTTCGCTTTTATTTTTCTAGTATTTTTGGTAGTCACTTATTCTCTATCCTGCTCAGGTGCTTCTTGCACCTACATTATTTGCATTGTATCTGGCAGCTATGCTTTACGAGACAACCGTAAACAATGCAGGAATAGAACTAAAGTACAGGTTTGATGGAGGATTATTCAACCAGTCCAGACTCCATTCAAAAAGGTTCACCAGTACCACTCGTGTGACAGAGCTGCAGTATGCTGATGACAATGCCTCTCCAGCTCATTCACCTGCAGAGTTGCAGCTGTCAGTTGATTCCTTCAGCAGGGCGTACGAACGATTTGGTCTCTCCATCAATATTTCAAAGACAAAGGTGATGGCGCAGCCAACTCCTGGCTCCTCCGTTCCTGACTTCAGCATATCCATCTATGATACACTCCTGGAACAAGTGGACCATTTCCTCTACCTGGGAAACATACTGTCATCCAACTGCTCATCTGGAAAAGATGTGGAGAATAGAGTACGTGCTGCACATGTAGCATTTGGTCGTCTTACAAAGCGTGTCTTCCTGAATAAAGACCTAACACTGTACACCAAACTGATGGTGTACAAAGCTGTAGTCATTTCCACCCTGCTATATGGTTGCGAAACCTGGACGTTGTATCGCTGCGATCTGAAGAAACTAGAACGCTTCAACCAACAGAAGCTAAGATATATCATGAACCTGAAATGGGATGACTTCATATCCAACACGGCTGTTCTAGAGAAAGCAAAAATGCATAGCATGGAAGCTCTTATCATTGGGCATCAACTCAGATGGGTCGGACATGTCCAGCGGATGAAAAATGACAGACTTCCACGCCAAATGCTGTACAGCGAAGTGAGCACAGGTAAAAGGCCACGAGGTGCCCCTCTCAAACGTTATAAGGATCAGTACAAGAAAAATCTGAAAAACTTGAACATCGATCCGAGTAACTGGTCCACAATAGCAGAAGACCGAAGTCGCTGGCGCTCAGTTACCTCAAATGCTCTTCAAAACTTTGAGCTGGAACGTCGAAGAATGGAGAATGACAAACGCCAGAGACGTAAACTCCTCCAGGCTCAGCCACGTCCTCCACCTTCCATCAGCTGTAATGTCTGTGGCCGCCTGTTCCACGCTAGGATTGGATTGCTAAGCCATCAACGACACTTCCACTCCTGAACCGTGACAAAAGAAATCTCAGGAGGGAAATGAAAACTCGGATACGAGTATCAGCCGACGACGACGACGACTCAGGTGCTATTTCCATTTATTTCTGCATTTTATATTTTTTATTTAGAGACGCTATTGAAATTCTGCTCTTATTTCTACCTGTAGTTTTAGACTTCGTACTATCTACACCTCTACGTGTCTGACAACTCTCACTTTGACAATAGTGAACCTTTTCTTGTTGTAATCTGGGTTTCACCTTCCTACATTAACACTAGAAGTCACAGTATGTTGCGAAATTTCGCGAGTGTCTCTTTCCATATTTACTTCTGTAGACATGAATGTTTTCCGAGTATCATTCCGCGTCATAACGTAATGAACTTAACTGGAGAGACCAACGTTTCGGCCACGCTTACAGCGGCCTTCTTCTGTGTCTACTGACCCAGAAGAAGGCCTCCGTACCCGCGTCCGAAACGTTGGTTTCTCCAGTAAAGCTTTTTATGTTATAACGCGGTATGATACACAGAAAACTTTATATCAACTGACAGATGGCCGAAGCCTTGGTAATAACATTCTTCCGTAGACTTCGTCTAATAGCACCATTCATCAAGTTAAATATCTGTGTCTCAAACCGAATATCAAGTTGTTCTTCAAGTGACGTATTGCATCCCAGTGCTTTAACTCTTGCTCTAATATTTTCCCATTTATAACAATTCCGGGCTTAATTTCATTTACATCTCCATAAAATATTGACAGTTTATTTTAATGTCAGATATCTGTAAGCTATTCGTACCTTCAATTACTTCTCTACTTAATTCAGTGTAGCCCTTAATGTTACACACGGTTTTGTACACTTTTGAGGATGAAGTACAGCACAATAGCGAAACGTTGACCCATTTCCACAGGCTATTTGCGTTGCACGGAACAAAGGTTATTCACACAGAAGGGTAAGTTGCCCTCGTTAGATCAGTCCAACTAGATCACTTGGCCACCGAGTTCGAGCGTCAACGACGCGAGTTCCGTCGTCTGCGGTCGTGGTCCATTCACCGCAGCGGGGACCGCCCACCCCTCGCTCGCCAAACAAGGACGGCGACCGACAGACCGTAGCCGGTGTCCCGGTCAGCAGCGTTACACACGCGGCTCGCCCGCTATTGTAGTTGCCGCGGCGCGGGCGGAAAACTTGCTACACTCATCAGGTGCGAGGCCGGTGTTTGCCCTGGCTGGGGCTCACCGCGGGAATCCTTTGTGGCCCGGCCCGGGACGCACTTTAGGACCCCACAGCCGGATTTCCGCCTGGGACGCGTGTGCCGTCCGATATTAGCGCCCGTACAAGGCAATGCATCTCGCTAAACAAGCAATTCTCGGAGGAGGCCGTAGATAAGGCTACTCCACTCGGCAGCAGTGTCGCTGTTTTTTCGCCCTAGGCCCTCAGCCACTGTGTCGTCCCTGCTTCCTCTCTCTTCCACATCCCCCTCTCTTTCTCTCCATCCCTGCTCTCTCTCTCTCCACCCCCCCCCCCCCTCTCTCTCCCTCCCACTCCTTCCTATCTTCCACTGTTTCTCTCTGTCCCGTGCGCTTGCCAAGTGGCTCTGCAAAAGGATAGAGACTCCCCGTTTTATTGCGTAGAAGTTGGCAGCGCCGCCGCGCAGTTGCCTATAAACAAGGACCGCCGTCCCGGGACAGTTTTATTCGTGGAGTCCCTTTTCTCAAGAGTAGAGACACCCCTCCCATCCCCCCCCCCCTCTCTCTCCAGCGCAAATTGGATCTCTTTTTGTCGCTTTTTCTCGTGGCGATTTTTGTCGATGTCTGTGAGAAAGTGACTTAATTAGCCAGAGGTAGAGCTAATTAAAGAACCCTGGATAACGCAATTAAAAATGAAACCTGCATTTTAACTCGGCAATACATATACTTGTCGCAGAAAATATGAACTGTGGAGGACATGAAGCATCTCGCAGGTGGAAATTTTATATTACTCTTGATGACTTAGAAAGCAGCAAAGAAGACAAACAAATTCGCCACATTATCGGTGTAGTGAGGAGATGATAACGTAAGGAACACCCGTTTCCTCTGAAGTACGAGTGATACGCACAATGACAAAGCATCAAACGAAGGCATTACTGTAAGTACAAACGTTTTTTCATTCCGTGCACTGAAAGAATTTCACTACCGTAATATTTCTTAAACGATTCATTTAACTCAGATGATAGTTCGCAAACTGCGAAAACAAGCTGCATTGGTAACAAAAAGTGGTTCGAATGGCTCTGAGCGCAATGGGACTTAACATCTGAGGTCATCAGTCCCCTAGAACTTAGAACTACTTAAACCTAACTAAGGCCATCACACACATCCATGCCCGAGGCAGGATTCGAAGCTGCGACCGTAGCGGTCGCGCGGTGCCAGACTGAAGCGCCTAGAACCGCTCGGCCACAGCGGCTGACCATTGGTAATACTTACATGTGCATTGATGTGCCGAAATATTTAATATTCAATGAGCAATGCAACACTTTTTTGTAAAAGCAGATTAGTTTTACTGGGCATTCCAACTACGAGGGTGAGTCAAATGAAAACTTTAAATATTTTTTTAAAATATTTTTTATTGCGCAGAAGTGGTACAAAGCTATATCACTTTTCAACATAATCTCCCCCACGCTCAATGCTAGTCCTCGAGCGCTTACAAAGTGCATAAATTCCTTTGGTGTAAACTTCTTTTGGTAGTCCGCGCAACCACTTATGCACCGCGTGTCGTACCTCTTCATCAGAACGGAACTTCTTTCCTCCCACTGCGTCTCTGAGTGGTCCATACATATGGAAATCACTTGGGGCAAGTTCTGGTGAGTATGGTGGATGCGGAAGACACTCAAAATGCAGGTCTGTGAGTGTTGCAACTGTTGTACCGGCAGTGTGGGGCCTTGCACTGTCATGTTGCAAATGGACACCTGCTGACAGCAATCCACGTCGCTTTGATTTGATTGCAGGCCGCAGATGATTTTTTAGGATATCTGTGTATGATGCACTGGTGACAGTGGTCCCTCTAGGCATGTAATGCTGTAAAATGACGCCTTTTTCGTCCCAAAAGAGAGTCAGCATAACCTTCCCCGCTGATGGTTCTGTTCGAAACTTCTTTGGTTTTGGTGACGAGGAATGGCGCCATTCCTTGCTCGCACTTTTCGTTTCCGGTTGGTGGAAATGAACCCAGGTCTCGTCCCTAGTAAAGATTCTTGCAAGGAAGCCATCACCTTCTCGTTCAAGGCGTCGAAGAAGTTCTTCACAAGCATCAACACGGCGTTCTCTCATTTCAGGAGTCAGCTGCTGTTGCACCAATTTTGCAGACACTTTGTGAAAAGAGCACATCATGCACAATGTGGTGTGCTGGCGCATGACTAATCTGTAAACATGCTGCAATGTCATTCAGTGTCACTCGGCGGTTTTCCTTCACTATGGCTTCAACTGCTGCAATGTTCTGTGGAGTCACATCTCGTTGTGCCTGACCTGGACGAGGAGCATTTTCCACTGAAGTCACACAATTTGGGAAGTTCCTACTCCATTCGTAGAGTTGTTGCTGTGACAGACATGCATCACCGTACTGCACCATCATTCGTCTATGAATTTCAATAGGTTTCACACCTTCACTCCGCAAAAACCGAATAACAGAACGCTGTTCTTCCCTGATGTTAGTCGCAATTGGGGTGGCCATCTTTATACTCATACTGCGACGGTATGTGTGCATCTGCACTATGCTGCCACCTACAGGCCATTCTGCACGCCATTTGTAGCATGCTTACCAACTTACAGGATAACGGCGCGAAATTTCGATTTGTTATTACAAATTTTAGGTTTTCATTTGACTCACCCTCGTAGAAAGTATTTCTAATTCATTTTGTATCCACCTACTGCCACTCAACTTCCCATAAACCACTTCAGCGTCGGCAAACACCCACAACTGCCGCTTCCTGCGAAGTGCAGCCCTTATTGGACCAGACAGATGGAAGCCGGAAAGTGCAAGATCGGGGCTGTAGGATCGACGAGGAAGAACAGCCCACTGAAGTTCTGTGAGTTACTCTTGAATGTGCAGACTTGTTCGAGGCCTTGCATTCTCATGGAGAAGGAGAAGTTCGTTTGCATTTTTGTGGAAATTGGCAATTTGTGGTAAGGTCTTATGGGACCAAACTGCAGAGGTCATCGGTCCCTAAGCCTACACACTACTTGATCTAACTTAAACTAACTTACGCTATGGACAACACACACCCCCATGCCCGAGAGAAGACTCGAACTTCCGACGGGGGAAGCCACATGGACCGTGACAAGGCACCCTTTACCTCGCGGCTACCCGGCGTGGCCATTTTTGTGGCAACGAATATGCTGAAGTCGTTTCTTCCATTTCCTGAGGGTAGCACAATACATTTCAAAGATGATCGTTGCACCATGAGGGAGGAGATCAAACAGAAAAACCCATTCAGAGTACTAGCAGACTGTCACCATCACTTACTGGCTGAGGGTACGGCTTTTAACTTCTTGTTCGAAGGAGAGGTGGTGTGGCGCAACTCAGCGCATTGCCTTTTTTGTTCCCGCTTAGAAGTGACGAACCTATGTTTTCATCCACTGTGACGATGTGAGTAAAAGTCTGTCGCGATCAGCCTCGTAACGAGCAAGCAATTCTATACAGATGGTCCTTCGTTGATCTTTATGAATTTCCGGTGGCGGGAACACACCTTTGAGGAATCCAACCAGTGGACGAGTATGTCAGTACTACCAACAGAGAGATCCAGTTGTGTAGCGAGGTGTTTGATTGTGATCCGTCGATCACCTCCAATGAGAGTGTCTGCACGTTCCAACACTACAGGTAACACAGCCGTATGCGGCCGGCAAGGACGCGGGAGATTTCCAGATTTGCGCGACCTTGTTGTGATGACGACAGACGCCTCGTCCAACGACTCACCGTGCTTTTGTCCACTGCCTGTTCTCTATAGACATTCTGCAAGTGCCTACGAATATTTGCGAAGCTCTGGTATTCCGCCAAATGTAACTCTGCTTAGAACTCCGTTACAGACGCCGTTTTGAAGGCTACGTATAGCACCACCAACCATCCGAACTGAAGTGGGGATACTCCGCGATGTCCCACGAAAAATTCCGCATTTCTTCAACCAAAGTGGGCCGAGAGAAGAAAGACTTATAATACTTATTGAACATCTCTCATATATGTAGGACGTCTCAGGTTTGTTACAGTCCATGTTAAATCAGTTTCCTGGTGTTTAATTGCTGATCCTTCGTCACTTATATAAAGAATATATATATATATATATATATATCACCTAGTTCAGAAATACCTGCTTACGCAATACACTGATACAATATTACTTTCTGAGAAATGCAAGTATTTTGATTTTGGTTTCGGCAGTCTAAAATGTCCCTTCGTTATCAAAGAAAATAGAGCAATTTAGTGTATAGTATAGCAAGAACAAAAGTTACAAAAGAAACAAAATTTAACGCTTAGTAGCTATGCACAACAAAATAAAGGGAAAATTTTCTGCTAGAGAACTGTACTTATATTGCAATTTACGTGTGTAAAGTACCTGAAAATAATTTAAAAACAGAATATTTAGACCTTAAATCTTGAAAATATCTAGACAAGAAGCAACTGCATTGAAAATATAATACTATGATACAGTTCCAGTGGATCGGAACACTAATTTTGAGTTGTTATCTGACACTTTCCTTAAGCCGTATTTGTAAAGCCAACTCCTCTTTCGAGTCTCTTATCTGGTGCACCATTGCTATAACATCATAAGACCTGATTATTCTTTTGTTTTCATTTAATATACAGCTTTAATTCATAAAATAATGTAGTGCGTGCGAAAGATAGTATGGCAACCTTCCCGTCCAATATAAAATTTTGCAAGCATTTCATTGTCGTTGGCATGACAAGAGAGGTAGGTGACGCATGAATCAGATGTTATAGGTTCGTGTTAAAAAGGACTTTATGTCACCTTGGTCTTTTGTTATTCGTTAACGGATTACATTATCCAGGTATGGTTACATACACATACTCACACAAGCTCAAGGACCACACTCACACACACACACACACATACACACTCAGATACACACACAACTAGAAAGAGAGAGAGAGAGGGGGGGGGGAGTATGGGGGAGAGGGAGGTTTCAAGTGCGTGCGCTCCCCCAGAGAGAGCTGTGGAAATAGGGCTTTTGCTTCCAGCGGCGGGTTAGCTAATGTAAGATTAATGTCCCCGAGGCCACGTGTTGCGTGCATTAAAGCTAAGCCACCCTCAGTTCTTCCCTCGTCCCACAGTAGTAAACTCGTTCATTAGACTTTACAACCACTCCCGCATTGCAGACGAGATGAGAGGGAACAGCAATGTAGGGAACACTTCAAGCCAGGCGTTTATGTTCCGAAAGTTACGGATTACGAGTGCTCAACAAATCACATGACTGTAACTTCCTCACCAGCATTAGCAACTTCTGTACCACTGCTATTTCCGAAGTTATGTACTTTAGTCTTGATGAATGGAGAGGGCAATAGACGTCAGCTTGATCGAAATCTAAGGCGATAATCTACATCTATGTACATCCGGACTCTGCAAGCCACTTTATGGCATGTGGCGGACGCTTCTTTCTGGATCACCGTCGCTTCCCACCTTACCTGTTCCAGCAGCGAATGGTCTAGATGAAGAAGGATTGTTTGTAAATCTTCATATGAGCGCGAATTTCTCATTATACCTTTATGGTCTTTCCATGAGATATACGTTGGAGTAAGCTCTATAATTGCTAGACTCGTCAACGATCTTACGCCCGCTTATTTTAACAGTAAACAACAAAACGATAAACAGTGCTACTATCGCAGTGTCTGACTCTAGAGCAGGATGAATAACGAGTGACGCCTTGAACTTACTAAATGAATCAGTCACGAAACGTGCTGCTCTTCTTCGGATCTTGTATGTTTATTCTATCAGTTCTATCTGGTAAGATCCGACGGACGAGATAAATTCAAGTATTGGTCAGAGGAGTATTTTGTAAGCTAACTCCTTCACGTGTTGAATTACGCTGAAGATTCTTGCAACAAATCTAAGTCGCTCAGCCTTGTGATTTGTTTTATTTTCTCGTTTACTTTCAGTCAGCTCATAATGATATTGGCATGGGAAAGGACGTGGAAGAGCAGTCGAACAGAATGGATGGTGTCTTGGAATGACGGTATAAGATGAGTATCAACTGAAGTGAAACATGAGTAATGGAATGTAGTATATTAAATCGGATGATACTGAGAGAATTAGATTAGGAAATGCGACACTGACAGTAACAGATGAGTTTTGCTACTGGGGCAGCAAATTAATTGATGATGGACGATGTAGAGAGGGTATAAAACTCAGAGTGGCAATAACAAGCAAAGTGTTTATGAAAAGATAAATTTGTTAATGCAGTATGGTAGATCGGTAGCACCCTCTTTGGCGTCTCACAGTTCGCAACGGAAACGCTCTTTCCGACAGATGCTGACAGCAGTGGCACGGAGACCTGGCGGATTCCATGACGCGCGCCTGCTGAGCCACGCCTTCATCGGCTCTGACTAAGTGCGCCCTCTGCCGAAGCGATGTAGAATGGCCGGCGGCAGCTTCACGACCCAGTCTCAGTCGCAGTTTCGACAGTCTTCAGTCTTAGTCAGCCATCGACCGTTCGTGATGTGTTGGTAAATGTGCCAACACCTTGTAGATAGAGGAGGCCGAAATCTAACGCAGACGGGCGTGAATTCTGGAACAGGATAAGTAGTGAATTCTAACAAGAAAAGTATGCAGCTCCTCGCATACTTATCTTTTATTCTTTGATGTGAATTACAGCATTCTTGATGAGACATTTCATACGATAACTATCAAACTATGTAAGGCTAATGGCGCCTTGCTAGGTCGCAGCCATGGACTTAGCTGAAGGCTATTCTAACAGTCTCTCGGCAAATGAGAGAAAGGCTTCGTCAGTGTAGTCGCTAGCAAAGTCGTCGTACAACTGGGGCGAGTGCTATTCCGTATCTCGAGACCTGCCTTGTGGTGGCGCTCGGTCTGCGATCACACAGTGGCGACACGCGGGTCCGACATGTACTAAATGGACCGCGGCCGATTGAAGCTACCACCTAGAAAGTGTGGTGTCTGGCGGTGACACCACATTCCTCCCCGGCAAATCGGCGAACGGTCGTGTTATAAGGCTTCCGCCCGCCGTGGGGAGGACCCCATGTTGACGTATGCGATGAGGTGGGGAGCCTAACAACAGGCGAGGCTGTGCCACCCGCACCCGGCCATTCGGTCCGAGGGGATCTAGGAAACGCCTGAAAACCTAGTCCAGGGTGCACGTCAACATGCGGTGTATGCGCCCGTAAAGAGACAGGAGGGGCCGAAGGGTCGACCTCCATTGCGTCGGGGTACCCGACGCGCGATGACGTCCTGTGGTCCGGAGCGGGCAAGAGTTCCATGGCGGAGGACAGCTGGTCACGGGATGCGATCGGCGGCGCGCGACCCAGGGAGGCGCGTGGCGGCTGCAGCGAAGCGTCTACCGCGGGCGGCGCCGGCTGGAGGACAGGCGGCGGCGGCGGCGGCTGCGGCGGCGCGTCGCCATGGGGCAAAATGGAAGGCATCGTCGGTAACACCTGGGGATGAGGCGAGCCAGTAGATGGGTCCCCAGGGCGCTGACCGGACGGCACCGTCGCTGAAAGCAGACGGGGAGCGGCAGAACCCGTGCGACGACAGAGGCGCAGCTGATTGAGATGCCGACGCACCTCACCAGAGGCCCCCAAAACCAAATACATCGCGCCGCCGAGGCAGCGAAGAATGCGCCCTGCAAGCCAACGCCGTGAACCTCGATAGTTGCGATAAAATACAACGTCGCCTGGAGCAAAAGCAGAAGTCTGCCGCTGCACATGAACCTGATACGGCGGGTGCAGCAAAGACATCAAGGTTCGATGAGGACGACCGTGGAGCAACTCAGCCGGCGAGCGACCATCTCGGGGCTGAGAGCGATACGATGACAAAAAGAGCAACAAGGCGTCCTCCCGAGAATGCGACTCTTTCAACTTCAACATTTGTGACTTGAAAGTCCGGACCAATCGTTCAGCAGCACCGTTTGACTGAGGCGAAAACGGCGCGGATGTCAGATGTTGAATACCATTGGCCTGGCAGAATGACTGAAATTCTGCGGACATGAATTGTGGGCCATTGTCGGAAACAATAGTCTGCGGAAGACCTTCAATGCAAAAGACAACGCTTGGATGGTGGCAGAGGACGTCGTAGAAGACATCCGGACAACAAAAGGAAAATTACTGAAGGCATCTACCAGAACCAACCATCGAGCATTCCAGAATGGACAAGCAAAATCGATGGGCAAGCGTTGCCAAGGGGAAGTGGCTTTTGGCCATGCAAAGACTTTCCGCGGCGGTGCGGGTTGTTGTTCGGCACACGCCATGCAAGAAGAGCACATATTCGTAATCGCAGCATCGATTCCGAACCAAGTACAGTGCTGATGAGTAAGTTGTTTCGTTCGCACTATACCCCAATGTCCTTGGTGAAGAAGCCGTAAAACACAGGACTGTAACGAACGTGGGACCACGACTCTGGACTGATCATTATCAGAACGCAACAACAAAACACCACGTCGAACAAAAAGTCTCTCCTTGTGAGCAAAAAATCGGCGAACCAACGGATCCTCGATCCGAGACTTTGACAAAGGCCATTGCGTAGCAACAAAACGCAAAACGGTAGCAAGGACAGGGTCAGCAGCTGTGGCTGTAGCTACACGACGAAAATCAATCGGAAACGATTCGACCACTTTATCTGTTTCCGAATCAATGAACATGCAAGCAAGTTCGGAAGAATCGAATGCTTTATCCGCAGCAACAGGCAAACGGGACAACGCATCGGCGTATCCGTGCTTAGCAGTGGACCGATACAAGATATCGTAGCGGTACTGCGATCATGACAGGGCACCTACTGCTGATGTTAATGTTAATTTAGAACTAGAGCCAGATATTTTGGAGAGCGAAATCCAGTGGGCCCTTGAAAATATGGCTGATAACAAAACTAGTGGACATGATGAAATACCAGCAGAATTGTTTAAAGTCACTGGAAAGGATGCAGTGAAAGTGCTGCACTCAATATGTCAAAAAATATGGATCACGCAGCAGTGGCCAGAAGACTGGAAAAGATCAGTATTCATCCCCATTCCAAAGAAGAAAAGTTCTAAAGAATGCTCAGATTACCGAACAATCGCACTTATTTCACATGCTAGCAAAGTTATGTTGAAAATCTTACAAAATAGACTTCGCCAATATCTAGATCGAGAGCTGCCAGAAGAACAAGCTGGATTTAGGAAAGGAAGAGGAACTAGAGATCAAATTGCTAACATTCGGTGGATTATGGAAAAAGCGAGAGAATTCCAGAAAGATGTGTACCTCTGCTTTATTGACTACGCCAAAGCCTTTGACTGCGTTGATGACAACAAATTATGGAACGTACTGAAAAACATGGGTGTACCAGATCACCTCATTCATCTGATACGGAGTTTATACCTTGACCAAGAAGCCACGGTGAGAACTATGTATGGAACAACGAAATAGATAAAGATTCAGAAAGGGGTCAGGCAAGGCTGCATACTGTCACCGTACTTATTCAATCTGTATGCAGAACATGTCATGAGGAATGCGAGGCTAGATGAAGGAGAAACAGGAATTAAAATAGCTGGAATAAATGTAAACAACCTCAGGTACGCGGATGATACGATCCTATTGGCAGAAAGTGATGAAGATTTGAGAACACTCTTACTGAAGGTGAAAGACGAAAGTGAAAAGGCTGGTCTTATGCTGAATGTGAAGAAAACGAAAATTATGGCAACTACACCTACCAATTCGTGGGATATAGCAGGAGAAACCATGGAAGTAGTGACCACATTCAGTTATCTCGGTTCCCAGATCTCTGCTGACGGTGACTGCAGCCATGAAATCCGGAGACGCCTGTTGCTTGGTAGACAGGCGATGTCAAACCTTGACAAGGTTATAAGGTCCAGAGATATAACACTAGCAACAAAGATCCGTATTGTGAGGGCTATGGTCTTTCCAGTTGTGATGTATGGATGTGAGACCTGGACCATTAGAAAGGATGAACGGCGAAGAATTGACTCCTTCGAATTGTGGTGTTGGAGGAAACTTCTTAGAGTTCCATGGACTGCAAAGAGAACCAACAGATCAATTTTGGAGCAAATTAAACCAGATTTCTCCCTGGAAGGTCTAATCTTAAAACAAAAGCTGACCTACATTGGACACACAATGCGAAGGCATGCCTCGCTGGAAAAAACGTTAATCCTGGGGAAGATTGAAGGAACTAGAAGAAGAGGACGTCAGAGGATGAGATGGATCGATGGCATCACAGAAGCAATGTGTTCCAACCTGGAAGGTCTACGGGAGAAAGTGCAAGACAGGAAAAAGTGGCGTGATTTGGTTCATGGGGTCACGAAGAGTCGAAACCGACTAAACGAATAGAGAGAGAGAGACTGCGAGAGGAAAATAGACCAGCAAATGAATTTCTGCGCTGTACGCGGAGGTACAGGCTTGTGCGGATGAAAAAGCGACGTCAAAGGTTTGTGGTCTGTGATGATGGTAAAGTGACGACCATACAAGAAATCATGGAACTTAGTAACACCAAACACGAGAGCCAAAGCTTCTTTCTCTATCTGTGAGTAATTTCTTTGCGCAGACGAGAGCAATTTTGACGCAAAGGCAATAGGGCGATCATGCGAGCCAACTTTGTGCGCAAGCACAGCACCGATCCCGAAATCCGATGCATCTACCATTAACAAAAGGGGTTTCTGGGGATCGAATGGCGTAAGGCAAGTACTAGAAAGCAACGCCGATTTCAACTGGCGAAAAGCGCGTTCGCATTCCGTCGTCCAGACGAACGGAACACCTGTACGGCGTAAGCGATGAAGCGGAGCTGAAGGGGAAGAGGCAATGCGCACATTCACTCACACCTTGTGATTCTAAATCGTGTAATGTTCTTGCGACCTCATCACGCAATACGTGAGGAACATCGCGCGCTCTGAAAAATTTCGGTTGTGCGTTGACTTTCAGTTCCAAATGTGCTTCATAGTTTTTAGCGCAACCTAGGCCCGGTGCAAAAATGACTGTAAATTCTTCACATAACCGAGCAACACTGTCTGAAGGCACAGTCTGAGTCACTGATAGGACCTGATTTACTATAGACATGTTAAACAACTGAAATAAATCTAAACCAAAGAAGTTCACTGCAGTAGAAGAACGAAGAACGTAAAATGACACAAGTTTTGTTTGTCCCTTGTATGTTGCAAGAAGGCTGCACTGTCCTAACACAGGAATTTTCTGTCCTGAATAGGTACTGAGCTGAACATTTGCGGCACGCAACGGAGGTTTGCCCAGTTGTTTGTACGTGTCGTGATTGAGCAATGAAACAGCAGCTCCGGTATCGAGCTGGAATGGAATGATCTTGCCATTAAAGTCCAAATCTACAAAAAGTTTATTGTCCTGCTGACGACAAGAGCGACTGTTTTGTGCAATTTGAACAGACACTAGTGCAGAATCACTTGCTAATTGACGTGATTTCCGGCGACGTCGACGCACACTTTTTGTGGGACGAACACAGTCACTGTTAGAGAAAGTGGCACTGGGCGGAGTGGAATTAACTATATGAATGTCCATGGTTGAAGGTCCACGAGCCTGAGTGTCCTTGGTCGATTCCGGCGCGAAGCAAAGGGCCTGGAATGGTTAAGAGTGTCTGATCTGAGCTTTTTCCGGCAAACACTTCGAACATGTCCTTTCTTATTACAGAAAAAGCAAATAGCTTGGCGTGATGGGCAATTGTCACGCGAATGTCTAGTAGCACACCGCGGGCATGATTTCACTGCATTTGTGTGCTGGCGCGGCACACCTGGTTTAGAGCGTGGCGGCAGCTGTGCGGACGTGTGCGAGGGCAGTTTACCGGGCCGCGTAGCGCGCCCGGCGGGCCGGTTAATGTGACACATGGCTGGCGAAGTTGCAAAAGATTCCTGAGCACAGTCAAGTGTGTCTTGCCTATCCAATATGTCTATCACTTGTTGAAGGGAGGGATTAACTAGTTTCAAAATTTGCTCCCGTATGCGAACATCAGAAACGTTCTGTGCTATTGCATCACGCACCATAGTATCTGAATAAGGAAGGCCACAGTCACATTCAAACGCACAATCCCTAGTAAGGCCTTGCAAAGTTGCAACCGACTCCCGATTAGTTTGACCGGCCGTACGTTTTGTACGAAAGAACGTATACCTTTTTGCAACGACATTAACTGTTTCTTTGAAATAGGCGTCCAATGCCGACAAAATTTCTTCATAGGACAGAGTTGCTACGTCGCGTCGGGGAAACAATTTCACTATCACACGGTACGTTTGCACGCCGACACAAGACAATAAGTGAGGCTGCCACTCGTTACCTTGAATTATGTAGGCGGCGAGATGAAATCCAAACTGGCGTGACCATTCCGTCCAGGATTCCACGTGTGGGTCGTAGGGCCTAAAAGGCGGTGCAACTGCGACTTGTGGCTGCGGTAGCGGTGAAGCGGCGGCTGCTGCATCGGTTTGAATGGCACGTTGACTCTGGACGAGCTGTCCAAGGGCATCCAATAATGCCTGCGTCTGCTGATTCTGCAAGCGATAAAATTCGGACAGTACATCTGGAGATTGTGGTGAAGCCATGACACAAGTAAATGTAAGCAATTAGAAAGAACACGTTTCCCTCGTTGCCAATGATGTGTTGGTAAATGTGCCAACACCTTGTAGATAGAGGAGGCCGAAATCTAACGCAGACGGGCGTAAATTCTGGAACAGGATAAGTAGTGAATTCTAACAAGAAAAGTATGCAGCTCCTCGCATACTTATCTTTTATTCTTTGATGTGAATTACAGCATTCTTGATGAGACATTTCATACGATAACTATCAAACTATGTAAGGCTAATGGCGCCTTGCTAGGTCGTAGCCATGGGCTTAGCTGAAGGCTATTCTAACTGTCTCTCGGCAAATGAGAGAAAGGCTTCGTCAGTGTAGTCGCTAGCAAAGTCGTCGTACAACTGGGGCGAGTGCTATTCCGTATCTCGAGACCTGCCTTGTGGTGGCGCTCGGTCTGCGATCACACAGTGGCGACACGCGGGTCCCACATGTACTAAATGGACCGCGGCCGATTGAAGCTACCACCTAGCAAGTGTGGTGTCTGGCGGTGACACCACAGTTCGTGCATTAGTAGCGGGATCCTCACAACGCACGAAGCGGGTTAGATTTCTTCTTGGAGTAGCTGGACTTTATTGGTGTTTGTTCTTTTACATAGTTTCTTCGCAACGCTTTCAGAAAGTTACAAGTAAAATAAACTTTCTATTATGGTATTTAAGTGTTCGCCAATTATTTCTGCTCCTGTACAGCTCTCCTACGACGATAGTAGCTGCACCACTCTGTTGCTCACTTCCCCTTACCGCTGTGTGCGAAGTAGTGGGGTAAACCTTGGTAAGTTCGTGGCATTGCTTACTTCTTGATGTCCCCTACCTGCAGCGGCATTTCACGCCGCGTTACAGCGGCTTTGGCAGCACAGTGACTTGTTTCCTTCCGTTGGGGGTAGTTGTCTTTCGCTTTCGCGCTGCAGAATCCCGCGTGTTCTCAAAGTGCTGGCCACTCCTCATATTAACAAGGTAACATTTTTTGTTTACTATCAAAAACAGTCTTGATCACAATTTATTTATTATGGTGACGACTTTCAACCACTACTGTGGTCATCTTCAGACCTACAAGTCGTATACGAAGCTTTAATTAGAGGGCTAAATACATTAAAGAAAATACATAAAGGCTACTGCCTCATCTTTGGAACGGCGTCCAACTTCACCATGGCAACCAGTGGTTCCAAATGGTTCACTAACAGGCCTTTAGATGGCAACCCATGTACCGTCAAAGCGAAGTTCGTTTATCCTACATGTTAAAATATTTTTAACGCTTCTTAATTGACAATAGCTGTTAAATAAGCTTAGTGTGTGTTTATTTTTAATTCTTGACAATGTTCTTTTAACTAATAAATTTTATATGGTTATTCGACCTGTAACCCATTGGCTAGTAATGACATAATTCCATCAGAAGTAGGCGGAGCCTCCATTATCTATATAGAAAGACGTGCACTGGTTTCTCCAGTAATGATTCTCCAGCAGAAGGAGGTTCTTTCTTATCGGTAATTCATCGTTTTATAGCTTTATAACTTTATGTATTTCCTTTAATGTATGTAGCCCTCTAATTAAAGCTTTGTATGCGACTTGTAGGTCTGAAGATGACCACAGTAGTGGTTGAAACCGGTCACCATAACATATAAATTGTGATCAAGACTGGTTTTGATAGTAAATATTTGTAATACATTGATCACTGTCACTCCCATAATGTATTCAAAAGTAATTAACATTTTTTGATTTTGCACAGTTGTTTATGTGATATAAATAAATTTTTCTGATTAAGGTTTGTGTTTTTGCGTTTGTGAGTTTAGTCGTAATAGCCTTAGTTGCCCTAGTAAAAATCTTAGCATTTTAACTGCCATCTTGCTCCACCCTAGACAGTTTTCGCAAATACTGGTTAATAAACGCATTTGAAAGCGGATATTTAATTATTTGTAGTAGAATTCCCGTGGTATTTTAAACCAGATAATATATTAAATTTATATATCACGAATTAACCAAGCTATCACGAACTTAACCAGTTTTTCTCTTCTGCATGTTAGATGCCTCCAAAATATCGCAAATATGCCACCCAAAATATTACAGCAGCAAGGTTGGTGAAAGAGGAGAAGTACTCAATTCACAAGGCATCAAAGCAATGTGAATTGCCATGGTCTACCCTGAAAGACTTTCTTAGAAGGACTGAAGGTCAATGTGTAGACCTACCTAATTAGGGAAACTCTTTGCTTTACCTGTACAAATGGAACAAAGAATTTGCCATTACACACACTGTAAGCAGGAATTAGGATTCGGATTGACTGTAATTCAGATTCGAAAACTGGCATATAAGCCAGTTACAGCAATTGGTAGGAAACATCCCTTCAATGAAGAAGAACGAGCTGCTGGGGTCTGGTGGTGGAAAGATTTTAAAACACGTTATGGGCTTACCTTAAGAGTGCCTGAAAATATAGCTGCTTACAAGTCTTCAATGGGAAATAGGTTAATAATTACTGGCTTTTATCAAAAAATAGAAGCATTAGTCACAGGTCTAGGAGTTCAAGATCGTCCAGATCTAGTATGGAATTGCGATGAGACAGGGTTCTCACATGTGGTGAAAGCATCCTAGATCGTTACAGCAATTGGCAAAAAGTATGTATATAGCAGAACGTTTGCTGATCGAGGTGAAAATCACACATTGCTTGCCTGTGTCAATGCTAGTGGTCACCTATGGTGATATTTAAGTGTGTTCGAATGTCAGAAGATCTTCGGAAAGACGTAATTCCTGGAACCATTGTGAAACCATCACCAAAAGGGTGGACAAATGAAGAACTTTTTCTGGAATGGTTCAATCATTTCATACAATGTATACCTCCTGCAAGACCTATAATTTTAGTAATGGATTCCCATGGATCCCATATTTCAGAGGAGGTCACCGATGTGGCCAAGAAGAACGAGATCTTTCTTCTGACATTTCCTTCTCACACTACTCACATTCTGCAACCATTGGATGTAGGGGTATATAGGCTACTTAAAACATCATGGCGAAAATCTTTAAATAGCTACATGGTCCAGAAACCAGGTCTCAGTAAAGTACTGACGAAGTAATGAGCAAAAACACTGAACTGAATTTACTGATTAAATGAAAGCCTCATTTTAGTCTTCATCAGAAAGATTTTGACAGATCTGATTTCCACAAATTGTTGAAACCTGCTTACTACAGTGCTTTCAGTCTTGAGACCATCATATCAGCTTTTAGGAAGACTGGGATATATCTATTTAATCCTGCCGCTGTGACTGATGAGGCAATAGCGATATCAAAGCTGACAGACGAACCTGCAGAAGATGATCTGGAACCAGCATTAGGTGATTCAGAAAGTCATTCAGAGGTGAATGAACTTCTTGATCTGGCTGTCTTAACAGATGATGGGAACAAATGCAAGCGGAGGAGAAAGACGCATGACAAGGCAAAATGTCTGACTGCAATTCAAGAAGCAGCTCCCAAAAGAACCAGAGGTAGGCCTATGCATTTTCTAAAATATTATCTCACGTGATTCACTAACAGAGTTGACAGTTGGTACTTTGAGTTGTTTATTTTAATGAAATTTATTGATTTATAGATAGGCCACGAAAGGAAGATACATTAAATCTACAACCCAGCACCTCTGGAGTGACAAAGAAGAGGACATAGGTTAACAATAAATGTGGTTCCTGTGGCCATAGTTATTTAGAAGACATGAGGAAAAAATCAGGGGCACTATGGATTCAGTGTAGTTTTTATTTAATGTGTTACCACTCGAAGTGTCAACATACTGTTGAAGAGAATGAGGACGTTTTTATGTGCAACAAGTGTCAAAATCTTTCTTATGAAGACTAAAATGAGGCTTTCATTTAATCAGTGAATTCAGTTCAGTGTTTTTGCTCATTACTTCGTCAGTACTTTATCGTTATTATCATAAATAAACCTGAATGTCGTAAAATGTCAAAATAAAATCTCTTATAGGAATACAATGCTTTCATTATTTAATTAATGCATTATCCCGAAATTATCCAAGTAATGTCACGAACTTACGAAGGGGTATCAAGAAATAACCTACAAAATTATTAGTTGACGAAGTCATAAGGGAGAGAATGTAGAATCAACTAATCATAACATTGTGCATATTGAATAATGCATTTAAGAACAGGCTTACACGTGTAATTCAGCAGGCTTTCAAAATGTTTTTTATGTACTTTAAATAAACTTAATACAGAAATCCTCACGTAATTACCAAGGTTTACCCAACAGAACAGTAAACATCGAAAACAAATTTAAGTGCTAGGAAGTGTTTTCTAACAACATTTAATGGCATGAAATCTTGCAAAGTGAAAGCTGTTCAGGCAAGAAAAGAATAGAAGCTTTAGAACTGTGGTGTTGCAGAAGAATGTTGAACATTAGTTCGACCGATGGAGTAACGAATGTGGAGGTACTGAATGGAACAGGGAAAACTTAAAATTCGCGGCTCAACCTCACTAAAAGAACGGTTCGGTTGATAGGCCACATCCTATTAAGAAACCGTCAGCTTGGTAGTGGAGGGAAGTGTGTGGGCAAAAACTGTAGAGGTGGTCAAGGCGTGACTACAGCAGACTGGTTCAAATGGGTACGGCGGGAGGGGTTACAGAGAGATGAAGAGGCGTCCACAGAATAGACTAGCGTGGAGATTTGCATCAGTCGAGCCTTGGGACTGAACCCCACTACAACATAGCATAGTCCAAGATATTTTATGGATGAGACTGCTTCTGGGGATTGTTCAGCAATCGTGTAAACATACAATAGCAGGTGTTTCTGCCCATTAACGACCAATACTCTCCATTTGTTTATGTTGACGGTAAACTGCAAATCCCAGCACCGAACGTTGATCTTCTGCAGATCTTTCTTGCAATTCTCTATAATATTCTAGTGTGACCACTTACGCGTGTAGGACATCTTATACGGGTAGCCTAATTGAGCTTCTGAAGTTGTCTTCAAAGTGTACAGTAATCGTCCTACAAATAATTCCTGTTGTACACCGTATGATTTCTCTCTGGCAAGATCGACTTCCTTTTTTGTATCTGCCGGAAACAGTTCAATACAATAAGATCGCTGATCTAATACTTGGCATGACAGTATCTTGTGTGAACAACAATGCGAAACACATTCAGGGAGTCAAGGAACACTGTATCATCTTGGATGCCGGTAATTACTGCCTGCAGGATCTCGTGGGCGAACACATCGAATTAGTTCATAAAATCTTTGTTTGTACAATCCATGCCGATTCCGACAGAGGAGGTTATCGATCTTCTGAACGATATGATCTGTTCCAAAATTCCACACCACACTGACGTCAGCGTTGTAAACATTCTGAGAGTTCTTCATCTTACTAGTTGTAAATAATTAACAAATAATATCCATATCTTACAGAAACAAAGAAATGAATTGCTTGTGAAGGTTTGGCGCTGAGTATCGCAATAAATTCATCGTGGTGTTACTAAGGGCCCTAAGTCGTTGGATGTCCGGGGCGTGCTGGGAACGATATTCTGTTGTGTCTTTATCTTTAAATCTGCCGCCGTATCGTAATCCTTAGAATTTGTGATAACTACCTTCTAATGTCATTGATGGCCGCTGTACATCAATTTAACAATAGCACTATACCTAGCAATAATCCTTTATCTGTTTCTGAGGGGAAACCCGCAATCATTACTGTTGGGTCGGTGGAAGTATACCGCAACAACACACCACCATTTGCCGAGGTGGTCACGTGACGGAGACGCTTTCCAGTTCGCTCAGAAAAGCCTGACTGATGAAGAACGAAGAGGCTGACCAATTCTCAGTGAACAGAGAATACTCGCTAGGAAAGTTAAGCCTGACACCAGAAGACTGGTCTATCGCAATCGAAGCGACAGTGAAAAAAGTTCAGTTTTCAGCATCTAATATGGCATTTTGAATGTGACAAAGGTTGCTGCCCGTTCGGTTTTGCTACTACTCACGTACATTCAGAAAGTACGTCGAATCGGTACAGGTGGAGAATTGCTACAACTTGATCTGGCCAGTCCAGAAGACTTCCTTAGCCGCATAACGGCAGGGTCAAGTGCTGGGTGTGTTGTTATGATCTGAAATCAAGCGAGACGGCAAGTGAAAAAAATTCGTACTCATTACCTCCGTAAACGGTGAGAATCATATCAGAATCGGGAAAGGTGAACGCCGGCCGGAGTGGCCGAGCGGTTCTAGGCCTACAGTCTGGAACCGTGCCACCGCTACGGTCGCAAGTTCTAATCCTGCTTCGGGCATGAATGTGTGTGATGTCCTTAGGCTACTTAGGTTTTAGTAGTTCTAAGTTCTAGGGGACTGATGACCATAGCAGTTAAGTCCCATAGTGCTCAGAGCGATTTGAACCATTTGAACCGGGAAAGGTGAGCCTGATTTTTTTGGTGATTGCCACATTTTGGTGCTAACAAATTATACTCTAAAAGGAGTAAAATGTCACACTAACATAATACCGAAATCTTCTGCGCCAAGTTTCCGGGAGACTGTGAAGACGGGGCGTCTTCAGAATCTGTTCAAAGAGACCGTTTTACTCCGCGACGACCACTTATGTGCAGGATACAGTGACACATGCTTTTCCTTTGAGCTATCAGATTTTTCCTCACTCCCAAAACCTCCAGCCACGGCTTCCAGAGACATTTTTCTCTCTCCTCAGGTGCCAAACATTTCCAGAATGACGAGGCGAGTTTCGAGATGAAAGGTTTCCTGTGAAAAGGTGGATGTATGGAATTATTGATCGGGAAACACGATTAGGAAAGTTGCAAGTCTTTTGGTGTGATGCCATTTCGGCGACAGGCACGGCCATGATAATGAAATGATGATGACGGAATGATAATGGGACGACACAAACACACACACACACACACACACACACACACACACACACACACACAGAGTCCCAAATATAGCAAATTCTGAACCAGGCTGGGGACTGAACCCAGTGCATCGCGATCTAGAGCCAGCACTGCTAACCACAACGCCATAAGCTTCTTACCGAACGTTTCCTGAAACCCTAAAATGCAAATTTCTACATCCAAGTTCTCCACCAAGTCATCCTTCGCTTAGGATGAACGGTGAATGTGTAGAGGATTAACGCGATCCTCTAGTTTTTTCCTTACATTTTTCTGGGTGATAATTAAAATTTCATTGGTATTACCCCTCGTAATCGAAGAGACAATTGAACCACGAAAGTAGACTAATCTCTATTAACCAGATGAAGGCAATTGCAGCCAGTGCATTAAGCAACCATGTTTGGAAGCAATGACACAGCAGTGACGTTGTGATCAGATCAGTGATCTGCAGCGATCATGAAGCGCCTCCCGAGTAAACACGGAAGAGGTGCAGCCTTATAATTGATTTAGATCTGGTTTGAAATGGTCATCGTTTGTGTCCCAGAAACGTACTAAGACAAACTAGCAACTCTTCAGAAGATGTGAGAATAGAATCTGTTTCCTGTGGCCAATATCCAGCTAGCTTATGCGGTTACTAAGGCAGCAAGTCTTAATTGCGAGGTTAATTAAATAAGTTTACGGGTGTTGGACAAAAATGTGGAAAAACAGACAGACATGGATGGCTGAACATAACGTAGAGGTTGCGATGTTTTACTGGACCTTCAATAGCACCTGTGCATTGCTCTCAACACGCTGCAAGTGTCAGTTTTGGTCAGAACGCCGGCAAATCGTTGGTGCTTCCGTAAGCAAGGTAGCCGAGGTATCTGGAATTTCAACAGTCACCGTATCTAAAATTTATACCGCTAACAGGGAAAGCGAAAAAACATCATGCGCTAGATCACAACGTGGACAGAAGTTTGTGATGAGTGATCGTGACTGACGACAATTGAAGAGGATCGGGACAAAAAATAAAACAGTTGAAACGGTCACCACGGAACTGAATATCTCACTGAAGAACCCTGGCAGCACCAGAACTATATGAAAGGAGCTCCATAAGCAGGAAATAGCAGGGCGAGATGGAATTACAAGTGAACTCACCAACTAAGCAAATGCCCGTAACAGCAAAACGACATGCCGAAGCTGTAAAAACTGAACGTGAAGCAATGGGAAGACTATCATGTGGTCGGATAAGTCTTCCCTAAAACTGCTTCCGATTTCTGGCCGAAGTTTACGTTCCATGAGTGAAAGATGGAAGGTATTCCGTGATGAAACTTCCTGGCAGATTAAAACTGTGTGCCGGACCGAGACTCGAACTCGGGACCTCTACCTTTCTTGGGCAACTGCTCTACCATTTATGCTACCCAAGCACGGTCACGACCCGTCCTCACAGCTTCAGTTCTGGCAGTACCTCTTCTCCTACTTTCCAAACTTCACACAAGCTCTTCTGCGAAACTTGCAGAACTAGTACTCATGGAAGAAAGGATATTGCGGAGACATGGCTTACCCACAGCCCGGGGGATTTTTCCAGAATGAGATTTTCACTCTGCAACGGAGTGTGCGCTGATATGAAACTTCCTGGCACATTAAAACTTTGTGCCGGACCGAGACTCGAACTCGGGACCTTTGCCTTTCTTGGGCAAGTGCTCTACCATCTGAGTTACCCAAGCACGACCCACGACCCGTCTTCACAGCTAAGCCATGTCTCCGCAGTTTCCTTTCTTCCAGGAGTGCTAGTTCTGCAAGGTTCGCAGTAGAGTTTCTGTGAAATTTGGATAGTAGGAGACGAGTTACTGGCAGAATTGAAGGTGTGAGGACAGTTAGTTAGTCGTGATTGGGTAGCTCACGTGGTAGAGCACTTCCCCAAGAAAGGCAAAGATCCGGAGTTCGAGTCTCGATCAGCACAAAGTTTTAATCTGCCAGGAAGTTTCATATCAGCGCACACTCAGCTGCAGAGTGAAATTCTCATTCTGGAATTCTGTGATGTTTTGGGTAGCCATATCGTGGTATTCCATGGGCCCCCTGATTGCAAGGTCGTATTATTTCTAAGAATTAGGTGACTCTTTTGCCTGATTAGGTCCATCTGACGGTTCAAGGTTAGCTTCCCAGTGGCGATGCCATGCTCCAAGAGGACAGAGCACCTGTTCACATTACTCGCATCATCCATACAAGGTTTTATGAGGACGACGATGAATTATCACAACTCTCCTGGCCACCATAGTAATCAGATCTCGATATTATTGAGCCTTTGTGGTACACTTTGGAGAGAAAGGTGCGTGATAGCCATCTACTTCCATCATCGTTACCTGAAGTTGCTACTACTTTGTAGAAATAATGCTTCAAGATTCTCTTGAAAACCGTGCAGTTTTCCATTCATCTGAGGCGAATGGAAGTTGTTTTGAAAGGCAATGTTTTCCCTACACATAGCAATGAGTTTTTGTTGTTCCCACATGTTTATTTTTGCCCATCCTCTATACCTCTAAACCGTCATAACTGATTTATAACGAACTGGTTTGAAGGAAACACTGTGGAAAGAAAATCGAGAAGTATTACATCCACACTGCAAAGCGTGATCAACTAAATACAACCGAAAGATTGGGGTCCACCTTGACGAGGCATTGGCTTTAGTGAACGCAGATGTGAATACTCGAATGGATAACACTACATTGACCGAAGGGTGGAGTCGCAAAAGCCACCCAGTAAATGCCTGAAACGCAGACTATTAGGAACGTAAAGAGACAGAAAAAGTTTCCCTTTGTATCTCTCTAAAGCAAAGCATTATATATCAATCTGCAGTATTTTCACATCGCAAGTAATTTAAGATGGACCGTCCAAAGTTCCCAATTGAAATCCTGTCAAATACAGGGCACGTTTTCAGTGAACCGAATGAGAGTGAAAACAACGTGATGTAAGACCAATGAAAAGAATGAACTTCATGCTTGATGACGTCAGCACGCTGTGTAAATGTGGTGTTAGCTGAAGCAATATCCGTCTCCTGCAATGGAGATTATTGGACTGAAGTTCATGACAGCGAGAATTTTAAGGGATACTGTTATCATTTAGATTCGTACGTAAATAGATGGTAATTAGGACTGACAGGTAGAGTTATAAAATCTGGTGAACTATTACCAGTACAAGATGGTTACTCTGAACAGCAGAAAACGTGGATAGCGAAAATTAGCTAATAATTTTTCTTTAATTTTGCAGCCTCTGAAACGAGAAAATATAAAAATGCAGGAAACAAATCAGGCAAAAGGGTCTGTAGTTGTCTAAAGAATGAGAGTGATAGATAGTTCGAAATTCCTAGGCAGTAATGTTTGAAATACAAGTGCCAGGCTGTGGAGGAATTGATAAATAGAGGACAGATGGATGTTACCTACAGGATAACTGAAGAGACTTTTGGGGAAATGCTACGAGATTCCCCTGAAAACCGTACAGCTGTATGAATATCAAGACTACAGATGCCAACCTAGTAGCAAGTGAAAAAGGATTCTCCGCCGGAATATTGGTTTTATGCAGCTCTCCACTCTAGACTAATCTCTGCAAGTCTTTTTTTTTTTCATCTCTTCATACTACTGGAATTTACAACCATTTGAATCTGCTTACTGTACTTGAGGTTTACCCTGCCTCTGAAATTTTTATATCCCACACTCTTTATTCTGTGATGTCTCAGCGTCAACCAATTAATTCATTTAGTCATGTTGTGCCATCATTTCTATTTTTCCACAATTCGGTTCTACACATCTACATCTACATTTATACTCCGCAAGCCACCCAACGGTGTGTGGCGGAGGGCACTTTACGTGTCACGGTCATTACCTCCCTTTTCTGTTCCAGTCGCGTATGGTTCGCGGGAAGAACGACTGTCTGAAAGTCTCCGTACGCGCTCGAATCTCTCTAATTTTACATTCTTGATCTCCTCGGGAGGTATAAGTAGGGGGAAGCAATATATTCGATACCTCATCCAGAAACGCATCCTCTCGAAACCTGGCGAGCAAGTTACACCGCGATGCAGAGCGCCTCTCTTGCAGAGTCTGCCACTTGAGTTTGCTAAACATCTCCGTAACACTATCACGGTTACCTAAGAACCCTGTGACGAAACGCGCCGCTCTTCTTTGGATCTTCTCTATCTCCTCCGTCAAACCGATCTGGTACGGATCCCACACTGATGAGCAATACTCAAGTATAGGTCGAACGAGTGTTTTGTAAGCCACCTCCTTTGTTGAGGGACTACATTTTCTAAGGACTCTCCCAATGAATCTCAACCTGGCACCCGCCTCACCAACAATTAATTTTATATGATCATTCCACTTCAAATCGTTTCGCATGCATACTCCCAGATATTTTACAGAACTAACTGCTACCAGTGTTTGTTCCGCTATCATATAATCATACAATAAAGGATCCTTCTTTCTATGTATTCGCAATACATTACATTTGTCTATGTTAAGGGTCAGTTGCCACTCCCTGCACCAAGTGCCTATCCGCTGCAGATCTTCCTGCATTTCGCTACAATTTTCTAATGCTGCAACTTCTCTGTATACTACAGCATTATCGATCTACCCATTTATTCTTCAACATTCTTCTACAACACCTCATTTGAAAAGCTTCTGTTCTCTTCTTACGTGAATCATTTTTCGTCCATGGTTCATTACTGTATAGGGCAACTCACCAGATAAATATCTTCAGAAAAGATTTTTAACACCCGCATTTATATTCGATGTCAACAAATTCGTATTTTTCAGAACTGCACTTCTATCACAGCCAGTCTCCATTTTATGTCCTCTCCACTTCGGCCGTTACCAGTTACGTTTCTTCCAATTAACATTTCATCTATTTCTGTAGTGTCCCATTTTCTAACGTAATTCACTTAATATCGTGATTTACCTTGGCTATAGTCCATTACCCTTGTTATACTTTCGTTGATCTTATAACTCCTTTCCAAGGCAATATCCGTTCCGTTCAGCTGATCTTCCAAGTCATTGTCCGTATCTGACACTATCACAGTAATATTGTTTCTTTTCGCTGAACCTCAGTTTCGTTTCCAAATTCCACCCTGGTTTCTGTAACAGCTTATTCAACGTACCGTTTGGATGACGTCGTGAACCGAGTACAGGTTTCACTCCCTTTTCAACTACTGCTTCCTTTTCATGTCCTCCTATTCTTACAACCAGACTCCGATTTCTGAATAGGTGGCAGATTACCTTTTACTCCCTGTACCTTATCTCTGCTGCGTTCAAAATTTCAAAGAACCATATCCAGTCAGTACTATGAAAAGTATTTCTAAATATGCAAATCTATGAAAGTCGGTTTGCCTTTTTTCAGTCTACTTTCTAGGAAACGTCGTAGAGTCAGTATTGCCTCGCGCGTTCCTTAGTTTCTCCAGAACCTATCAAAATAATAATCCTGCCAAGAATGTGAAATTTTATATAAAATTTTTTGTTATTACAATTAATATTATTATGTTAAGAGAAAGGCAGAGAGAGAGATAGAGAGAGAGAGAAGAGAGAACCTGCGGTTTGATAATCGCCGAAGTGTGGGGTGCTAAACGAATAATTCCAAATACAGGGAGACAATTATTGAACTATGTGAAATAAAATCGTCGTAACTTCTGAACCGTTTGCTTAGGACGCTCAAACTGCATGGCTGGACGCTCGGCATGACATGAATTAGTATGGTTTCGTTTAGCGACGAAGCCCACTTTCATTTAGATAAGTTCATAATTCACCAAACCTTGCGCATTTGGGGGACTGAGAATCCGCATTTCGCGATCGAGAACACTGTTCACCCACAACGGTTGACTATATGGTGTGCATTGTCTAGCCACAGAATAATCGGTGGGATATTCCTTGGTGGCACGGTGGCTACCGAACGGCACTTGAAGCTTTTGGAAGATAATTTTATCCCCGTTATCCAAAGTGACTCTGATTTCGACAAGATGTGATTCATGCAAGACGGAGGTCGACCCCATCGAAGCAGAAGAGTGTTGATGTCATTGAGGAGCACTTTTGGCACCGCATTCTGATTCTGGGATACCCGAAGGACACTGGCGTGGACCTCCTTTGGCTCCCATAATCTCCGGTTCTGAACACACGCGACTCCTTTTCGTTGGGCTGTATTAAAGACATGGTGTGCAGCAATAATCCCCCCAAAACCATTGCTGAGCTGAAAACAGCCATTCAGGAGGCGATCGAATCGCATCGATGTTCCGTCACTTCAGTGGGTCATCCATAATTTCGCTATTCGTCTGCGTCACATCATCGCCAATGGTAGCAATCAGATCGAACATGTCATAACCTAAATCCGTATATCTGTAGTGACGTTTACATTTTGAATAAAGTGTGTGCACGTCCTGGTCTGTAACCAATTTACGTTTTTTTTTTCAAATAGTTATGTAATTGTCATCCTGTAATTTTTGTTATGACTATAAAGGTCACTGAACTGAACTGAAAAGTTTGCATACCTCTTTTAAACAGAAGAACTGAACATCCTACATCATATCCGCTGACCTGGTGATCGTCTGCTCGCCAGCAGACTGCTGCTCGGGCACGCATCTGCCGTACTTCGACAGCTGGCATTGCTCCGAGGTTTCACCCGCCTGGTAACATGACACCGCCCTACTTACCCCAGCTGCACCGGCTCCGGCGAAGCTATTCGCTGCCTGACAGCAGACGCAAGGATAATGTATCGTCGAACAATGCAGACTGCCTGATAGCCCTGCCTTGCAGTTGTCGCATGACGCATTCGCCGACAAGTCGGATGACGGCCGGTGAAAGTTTCATGAATGGTCTCTACGATTAATGTCGTGAAATGTGAAATGTCTTTTTTATGAAATGTCGAAAGAAATTGTAGTAAATTCTACACCTTGTTTCTGCATTCTATATGAGCGGTGCAAGTTGCAGATTTTCGGACTTTTCGAAAGGGAAGCTTGTCTGAGACAGATTAACACACCTAACTGTAGCACAGTGGCAACTGTATGAAACATGCAAATAACTAGTGACGGCCAAGAGATATAAACATTTCTGAACATGCAATTCTTGTAACATTTAAAATAATGTCAAGTTCCAGGAAGTTGTGCTGAAAGTATTTGTCTGGGGTGTGGCATTCAGGGGTGGAAATAAATGCTGGGAACTTGGACGTCTGCTCAAATCTTTCCGCATTCAATTAATTATCTAGTGTCGCCTCCCAGATAAACCAGTTTAATTGTAAAAATTCGCTTAATATGACCTACATCAATTATATATCCTTCACTGATTTCATCAGTTTATCACTTAAAGTCAAACTATTAATGAATATATTCTTTACGGGTGAAAAGCAGCACGAAGTTAACTCTTAACACAATATGTTAAATGCTGACTGAGAAACATGAAAATAATTGGCTACAAGAAATTTTCGGCTAAGGAAAATACCAGGTTTTTATGTACTGTGCACACCATAGCGAGGAAGGGATTGCTTGAGAAACAGTCATCAAATTTTAACGATTTATTTTCATAGAAAGAAACAATTTCAAACAGTGCACAAGAAATTAAATTAACGTAAAGATGCCGTCGCCGGCCTTTACGCACTGGTACCATTCCAACAAACAATGCGTTCGATACTGAGGCACTTCAGGAATGTAGCTCAGACAAATGGGAGAAGGATAGGATAATTTCACAGAAAGCGAATACTAATTGAACATAGTCAGCCCTTCATCGCTTAACTACAGACCACGAGGTTCGTGTCTTCCAGAACGTCCAAACTGCAGTAAAAACGATGTAGCACCTAGCATACACACACAGTGCAAGTCCACAAACAACCAAGTGGGTACAAGACTTAATGAAATGGAACCCTCGCAAGTTTTCTGAATATTAATGTGAAAAAGTAAATTGATAAATACCTGCCACGATAAGAGAAACCGAAATGAACTGCGAAGGAAATTAGCAAACGTTAAATATGAGGAACTGATGGCTCAAGCTACTCATCCGTGCGCGTGACCTATATGAAGAAAGCAAGCGCTAAAAATTAGAGTTCAACAAAATAAAATACTCACTGTCACACATGTTCACCTTAAAAAATGGTTCAAATGGCTCTGAGCACTATGGGACTTAACATCTATGGTCATCAGTCCCCTAGAACTTAAAACTACTTAAACCTAACTAACCTAAGGACAGCACACAACACCCAGTCATCACGAGGCAGAGAAAATCCCTCACCCCGCCGGGAATCGAACCCGGGAACCCGGGTGCGGGAAGCGAGAACGCTACCGCACGACCACGAGTTGCGGACTGTTCACCTTAAAAAATACAAATGCTGGACACACATATAAAAAAAATTATGACCACATGTGGCACCATACGAAAGAAAACTCCAGAGTTACCCATAAAACTCAAACTGAAATGAATTTACAAGAATTGAAATCACGTACATAAGAGAATAGATTCACAGGCAGATTCTCATTTAATAGAAAGTATTTTCTCAAACTCTCCGCCTATCGTGGTCGAATCTATTTCCACACCGCAAGTTCCGGTAATACAAAGTAAGTCTGAGAAAAAAATCAACAACACCTGAAAATACATTGTTTCCTTCTCTGAATAAACTATTAAACATAATTCTAAGGCTTTCGTTGCGAAGTAAATTGAATTACAATACTTCAGATAGCATGTGGGCTTACTCAGTCGATATTCTCTTTCGAAGCCTCTAGTTTCGCTCTTAAAGTAACGATATGCGCTCACCACGTGCCCAGCGCCTAATGCTTTAGCTCGCTCCCCTAATAAGGAACCTCCAGGTAAAAGGAACTGACCAGAGGGTATCTTTCGCCACCAAACTAACGACAGGCGAAAGACCACTTAGAGGGCACAAACCTCTTTGCTTTACATAAACCCAGGAACTTTGTATCCCGCGTCTACAGCAGAAAGCAAAGTACTGCGCCGCTAACTGCTATAGAAATACCAAATAGACACATTCAATTATCCACTCATACCCATGGCACAAAATGTAAGTAATATGCATAATACTGGCTGTTACATGCGGTTGCGATTGCATATCAGTATTAACAACGACAAAAATATTCTTTCTTATCAATTTTTTATGAACAATGTTTTTTGTATCGCCTTTTTTCGCAAGGACGTACAGATTTCGTGCGCTGGACACCCGTGAGTGCGTCATATGGAGCTATCCATAAAAAAAATTATTTTTTTCTAAATGAATACCAACATCTTTGAGTATTTGCCCTTGGGCTTTATTTATGGTCTTTGCAAAAGCAACTTTTAGCGGGAATTGCCGTCTTTTAAATTGAAAAGGCTAATTCGTCGGTATATCTTGATATTGTGTAATGAAAGAAGTTTCTCCTTTAGCCGAGCTACTAATTATAGTAGCTCTAACAATATTTCGGCCCATATGTTTAATATGCAAGCATGTACCACGACACAATCTGTTCGCACCAAGAGTTCTCATTAAGAGGAATGGAGCACGAACCGTTAACCTCGGTTTGTGAGAACGCACTTCTTACAGTTCCAAAAGTTATGAAACTCTCTAGGGTAAAAGGTGTTTGTTCTGTGTCTGTAATATTATCGACAGAGAGATATTCTACAATTTCTTCTTCTACTTGTAACATAATTTTTTCATTTGCCTATCGTACAAATTCATTAGTTGGCACCAAAGTAGCCCTCTCACACAACCAATCTTTATTTTTCATACCTGGTTGCTGATCAGAGTACACTCTGGTCACCAAATCTTCTGTAGACTCTAAACAGTATTACAGAACGTACGATGTAAGTGATCGCACCGTTGGCGGCTTTATCGAAACGATCGTCGCCGATTTTCAGGAGAGCATCCTCATACTGTCGATACTGTGTGTCATAATACGGTTGTACACAAACATATATTTTTAAGGTAATTTTTTAACACGTTACCATAAAACTGGCACCTCTAAACATGCATTGATTTCATATGCCGGTGTGTCTTTAGTTACCACGGGCAGAGTCTCTAAAACTTCCAGCCAATAATAGCACCATTCCTCCTACGATAGTGTGATTGCCTTTAATATCATACGTGATACGACTTAGTGCTTCAGTTGCTCTTCTGTGGGTCATTGTACATTTGTCCCGAACCAACAGCTTGCACTGATGCAACATCCGTCTACGATTGCTATTTTTATTGATGTTACATATACGTGTTTCTTCGTGAGCCAAGTTCAATGGCACGTTAAGTACTGAATGCGCTATTCGGCCGCCATCAGTGGCGTTGCAGCCATTCCAGAGGAGGCGACTACAACAGCAATTATTTTATATTTCCTAACTTCGGCTAAGAGCAAAATTAAAAGAAATGTATTACCAGTTATCTCTGGAGCACCTAAAAAAGAAAGTAAATTCCTACCAATTTCTTTAGTTCTAATTGGTCTACACAACATGAAGTGAGACAAAACTTCTCCATTTTTCATTATAACATGGCCTTCCACCTTCGTGAGAGATTCGTTGTAGATGAAATCTTTGTATATAACAGTAAGGGATTCAAATCTGTGCAATGTATTTTCTGCCATGTTATTTTTGGATTTTTTCAACACTTGTTGCGAATTTGGAGACCCACAAATGCTATTAATAATACAAATCGCTCTCTCACTTTGGTTGCTGATCTGCACTGTACGGTCTCCTCCAGTAATGGATCCCAATGGTTATCATTTAATAATACCCCTATGCACTCAAGCGCCTGTCTGAATGTTTGTAATTTCTGACGATTGTGTTTTTTAAGATCTTGGAAAGAGGTTGGGCCGTGCACATGGTGTAGCATCATCCTGCATTCCATGTTGTTGACATGCACCGCATAGACACTACCTAAAGCATCTGCGGATTAAACACTAAGACAGCTGTGAACAGTGGTTTCTTGAACTCAATTTTTCCATTCTTTTCGTGATATAATCCACGTATAATATCTCGGCACATCAACGTATAGAAGAGTTTATGAGAAATATTTCTTCTAGAAAAATTAAAAAATCTAGTGTTGCTTTTGGCGGGCTTAATATCTGCAAACGAAAATTATTTTCGCTGAAATACACTCCTTCACCCTTCTCTTAGCTAAAATTGAGCTGCGTTACGGTGGGATGTCTTTCGTGTAGCCGGAAACCTAAAAGACGCCACACAGCTTCGTTGCTGCTGACGTAACGACCGGACTGACATGTGAGTTAAGTTTATGGGATTTGTGAGGTCTTTGGTTCTGAAGTCGAAAATAACTTGGTCACTGCCTTTATTAATATATTTACGGATATGTTTTATAGCACGCACAGAACTGCAAATCCTGCAGGTTGATATGCGCATTAAACAAGTTTGACAAAGTTGTGGATTGGGGGATCACCCAGTTATTATCGACATTAACGTAACTGCCTTTTCGAAGCTTTATCATTAAGGTCAGACCTCCGTCTGCGGGTGCTCTTCGTCGGTACACAGGACATCCCTTTCCATTTTGTATGATATCCTTTTGGAGCGAGAACTTTTTCCTGCATTGTCCATCTTTCATGGAAGGAGACTGAGAACTGTTAGAGCCACAAGAACCGTGAATCGTATTTTTTACAATAATTTCTTGTAGTGTCTTCTCCCTGTTTGAATCAGGTGTTTCTGGGCTGATGTTGTTATCAGTTACAGTATGTTTCAATTTGTCTTTTAGCCAAAGTAAAATATGTCCATGTCATAAGCCGTGGTTTTGCCATTAAGCGGAATACACAAAACACACACCGAGCGAGGTAGCGCAGTGGTTAGCACACTGGACTCGTATTCGGGCGGACGACGGTTCAATCCCGTCTCCGGCCATCCTGATTTAGGTTTTCCGTGATTTCCCTAAATCGTTTCAGGCGAATGCCGAGATGGTTCCTTTGAAAGGGCACGGCCGATTTCCTTCCCAATCCTTCCCTAACTCGAGCTTGCGCTCCGTCTCTAATGACCTCGTTGTCGACGGGACGTTAAACACTAACCACCACCACCACCACAAAACACAGCTTCTCTCCACATATTTTTCTCTTAGTCATAATGACATTAGCTTCTTTACTTTTAACCCAAAAACTCATGCAGTTATATCATGTCTATCTATAGCAGACTATCCTGGTAATAACTCATCGACTACTTCCTTCCATGCAGGGTTGCATGTTAAGGTTACGAATAAATCAGCACCACCGCATGCGCGGAGATATGCGAATACGTCTCGTATACTCATGCAGGCATCGTGGGCTATTCACGAATGAAGAGGGTGTCATTGTCATCTTCCTCATATTATTAGGGTTTACATATGCTTCATTTGCCACAGCACTTTTCATATGAATATAATTCTCTGCTGTCAGCTTGATTTAATGACACGTATCGCAGTCGTTCACTTTCCACCTTAACATGTTCATAAAATTGACTGGCCAGTTGCTTGCATCGTGATATCAAATTAAAATCATTTTCTCCTATCATCAAATGATATGCATAACAGTCCATGCATGACATTTTTTGTTTGGAGAGTATTAGCCCGTTATAGGGCCGAATTGCGGTATTTAGAAAGATAAGTTTCCTGCCCCTTGCTAAAAGTTAGCGCATACTGAAATGTATCATAAAATTTATGTGTATCAGACAGCCAGTTTAATCTGTCATCACGGGCATACAAAATGATGTCGCAACTTGCGAAATGTTCGCCCGTAGCCTACGCCGCAACTTCATATGTCAATGGTGCTTAAAATCGCATCTCATGTTGTCGACTTGGTTTACGGTCTGGCCGTATCACTAATTAATATCTTCTCCTGCCATTTGCTCTAAACCAGTTTTAAAAGCGGTTATTAGATGGTTACGCTCATGCGAGGTTCTCTGAATATCCAAAATCGCCCCATTTTCAACTCCTTGGATATCATTATACCTGCAGTCTGATTAATTGCTTTCATCCCTCATGAAATGTATCTGTATGAATTTTGCTGATGATTATCTGGTGGACAAAGAGTCAATTCCGCGGTAAGTTTGACCCTGATTCGCAAAAATAGGTAGACAACTGGCATATTGAGTTCTGCGACCACACCAAATGAAGTAATCTGAAAACATGCATCATATTTTGTTAATTACGTTTAAAAAACACCTCGATCCGTTACAGTCACACAGAAGTAGGGTTGTTGAAGAGTTCTTCTGGCTCACTTAGTACTGAAAGTGGGTTTTTGCCACCAGAGCACCACATACCAAGCCTTTCTTTCTCCCATTTCAGCGATTACAATTATTCATCTTTGATCCATTCTCCCTGAGATGACTAACGGGTGATTAATATCGTCAGTTAATGGCTCACAATGAAATCCAGCCTCTCTACGTGCCTCCCACGTTCGGCAGCTTTAGCAGCTCGAGCTCTCTTTGGTGCAGGCGCCAAATCAGACTTACGTTTCCGAGGCGTAGCCTAATAGTTTTAAATACAGTTATCGGGCTTCCCATCGGATTTTATGTGATTCCACATAAACGCTCCACCTATTCCAGGCGCTGTAGCAACTCAATATTATAAACCACCACGCACAATAGCACTGGATTCACACTGTCATTATGCCGCAGTGCCCCAAGCGTACTTGTTTGGAACTGCAGACTGGTCTACGTAGCCTTCCGGATAGAATAATGCGAATCCACGCATGTGCATCAGAAGGCAGAATGGAAGTGAAGTCTCATGTTTCTTGACAGAGCGTAGGGGAACGATGCGGGGGGACCCGCACCGCCGTACTAGGCAAGGTCCTAATGAAGGTGGTTTGGCGTTGCCTTCCTCCGACCGTAATGAGAATGAAGGATGATGATGAAGACGACACAGCAACACCCAATCATCTCGGGGCAGCTGAAAATCCCTGACTCCACTGGGAATCGAACCCGAGACCCCGTGCTTGGGAAGCGACAACACTACCAAGAGACCACGAGCGTCGGACGCATCAGAAGGTAATAACATGCAAATATTGAAATGGGCTCCCTTTTTTTCTTGTAAAGTTATTCATTCAAATGAAAATTTTCTGAGGGCTGAAGGTTCTTATTCACTAGGTATGCGTTTTTATTTACGTTATTATTTTTTAGGTAACTGTTGTTCTCTTATGTAACTATCAGGAAGTTACTTTACCAGTGTTCTTATTTGTTATCGGAACTGTCCATTTTATATTTTCACACTTTGTAGCATAGAATTCTTTCATCTAACTTTCAACAACTACGTTTACATCCAAAGGCTGGGGCAAATAAAGGTGGTCTGGGGAATAGGGTTCCTTGGCACAAAGAAACACAGCAGAGGAAAGGAAATACAGTACTGATTAGATTAGGTTAGATTAGTTTTTCGTTCCATATATCCGTGCTGAGAAGGTCCTCGTGGATGTGGAACATGTCAATTTTTTTAAGCTGAAATAACAATACTAATAGTACGAATATATACAATACATCATTTGTTTCTATTAAAAAATTCGTCAATGGAGTAGAAGGAGTTGGCCACTAGTAAGTCTTTCAGGCTCCTTTTAAACTGATATTTATTTGTAACTTAATTTTTTATGTTTGCTGGCAAATTATTGAAGATGAGTGTTCCTGAGTAGTGGACCCCTTTTTGAACTAAAGTAAGTGCTTTTAAGTCCTTGTGCAGGTCATTTTTGTTCCTGGTATTGTATGTATGAACTGAGCTGTTTGTTGGAAAAAGAGATATATTATTTAGGACTAATTTCATTAAGGAGTAAATATACTGAGAGGCAGTAGTTAGTAAACCCAGTTCTTTGAAGAGGTTTCTACAGGACGTCCGTGAATTTACTCCAGAAATAATACGTATTACGTTTTTGGACCCTGAAAACTTTTGTTTAACTTAAAGAATTACCCAAAAATATTATGCCATATGACATTATGAAATGAAAGTAGGCAAAGTATGCAAGCTTTTTCATTTTTATGTCACCTATGTCTGCTAATAGTCGAATTGCAAATGCAGATACGACTATGTTGTTGTTGGGGTCTTCAGTCCTGAGACTGGTTTGATGCAGCTCTCCGTGCTACTCTATCCTGTGCAAGCTTCTTCATCTCCCAGTACCTACTGCAGCCTACATCCTTTTGAATCTGCTTAGTGTATTCATCTCTTGGTCTCCCTCTACGATTTTTACCCTCCACGCTGCCCTCCAGCACTAAATTGGCGATCCTCGATGTCTCAGAACATGTCCTACCAAGCGATCACTTCTTCTAGTCAAGTTGTGTTACAAGCTCTTCTTCTCCCCAATTCCATTCAATACCTCCTGATTAGTTATGTGATCTACCGATCTAATATTCAGCATTCTTCTGTAGCACCACGTTTCGAAAGCTTCTGATCTCTTCTTGTCTAAACTACTCGTATTTATCGTCCACGTTTCACTTCCATACATGGCTACACTCCATACAAATACTTTCAGAAACGACTTCCTGACATTTAAATCTATACTCGATGTTAACAAATTTTCCAAATTTTTCTTCTTCAGAAACGCTTTCCTTGCCATTGCCAGTCTACATTTTATATCCTCTCTACTTCGACCATTATCAGTTATTTTGCTCCCAAAATAGCAAAACTCCTTTACTACTTTAAGTGTCTCATTTCCTAATCTAATTCCCTCAGCATCACCCGACTTAATTCGGCTACATTCCATTATCCTCGTTTTGCTTTTCTTGATGTTCATCTTATACCCTCCTTTCAAGACACTGTCCATTCCATTCAGCTGCTCTTCCAGGTCCTTTGCTATCTCTGACAGAATTACAGTGTCATCGGCAAATCTCAAGGTTTTTATTTCTTCTCCATGGATTTTAATACCTACTCTGAACTATTATTTTGTTTCCTTTATTGCTTACTCAATATACAGATTGAATAACATCTGGGATAGGCTACAACCCTGTCTCACTCCCTTCCCAACCACTGCTTCCCATTCATGTCCCTCGACTCTTATAACTGCCATCTGCTTTCTGTACAAATTGTAAATAGCCTTTCGCTCCCTGTATTTTACCCCTGCCACCTTCAGAATTTGGAAGAGAGTATTCCAATCAACATTGTCAAAAGCTTTCTCTAAGTCTACAAATGCTAGAAATGTAGTTTTGCCTTTACTTAATCTTTCGTCTAAGATAAGTCGTAGGGTCAGTATAGCGTCGCATGTTCCAAAATTTCTACGGACTCCAAACTGATATTCCCCGAGGGCGGTTTCTATCAGTTTTTCCATTCTTTTGTAAAGAATTCGCGTTAGTATTTTGCAGCTGTGACTTATTAAACTGATAGTTCAGTAATATTCACATCTGTCATCACCTGCTTTCTTTGGGATTGGTATTATTATATTCTTCTTGAAGTCTGAGGGAATTTCGCCTGTCTCATACATCTTGCTCACCAGATGGTAGAGTTTTGTCAGGAGTGGCTCTCCCAAGGCTATCAGTAGTTCTAATGGAATGTTGTCTACTCTGGGGGGCTTGTTTCGACTCAGGTCTTTCAGTGCTCTGCCAAACTCTTCACGCAGTATCATATCTCCCATTTCATCTTCATCTACATCCTCTTCCATTTCCATAACATTATCCTCAAGTACGTCGCCCTTGTATTGACCCTCTATATACTCCTTCCACCTTTCTGCTTTCCCTTCTTTGCTTACAACTGGGTTTCCATCTGAGCTCTTGATATTCATACAAGTGGCTCTCTTTTCTCCAAAGGTCTCTTTAATTTTCCTGTACGCAGTATCTATCTTCCCCCTAGTGAAATAAGCCTCTACATCCTTACATTTGTCCTCTAGCCATCCCTGCTTAGCCATTTTGCACTTCCTGTCGATATCATTTTTGAAACGTTTGTATTCCCTTTTGCCTGCTTCATTTAGTGCGTTTTTATATTTTCTCCTTTCATCAATTAAATTCAATATTTCTTCTGTTAACCAAGGATTTCTACTAGCCCACGTCTTTTTACCTACTTGATCCTCTGCTGCCTTCACTACTTCATCCCTCAGACCTACCCATTCTTCTTCTACTGTATTTCTTTCCCCCATTCCTGTCAATTGTTCCCTTATGCTCTTCCCGAAACTATGTACAACCTTTGGTTCTTTCAGTTTATCCAGGTCCCATCTCCGTAAAGTCCCACCTCTCTGCAGTTTCTTAAGTTTTAATCTACATTTCACAACCAATAGATTGTGGTCAGAGTCCTCATTTGCCCCTGGAAATGTGTTGCAATTTAAAATCTGGTTCCTAAATCTCTGTCTTACCATTATATAATCTATTTGATATCTTTTAGTATCTCCAGGGTTCGTCCATGAATACAACCTTCTTTCATGATTCGTGAACCAAGTGTTAGCTATGATTAAGTTATGCTCTGCGCAAAATTCTATCAGGCAGCTTCGTCTTTCATCTCTTAGCCCCAGTCCATATTTACCTACTACGTTTCCTTCTCTCCTTTTTCCTAGTCTCTAATTCCAGTCACCCATGACTATTAAATGTTCGTCTCCCTTCACTACCTGAATAATTTCTTTTATATCATCATACATTTCATCTATTTCTTCGTCATCTGCAGAGCTAGTTGGCATATAAGCTTGTACTAATGTAGTAGGTGTGGGCTTTGTGTCTATCGTGGCCACAATAATGCGTTCACTATGCTGTTTGTAGTAGCTTACAAGTACTCCTATTTTTTATTCATTATTAAACCTACTCCTGCATTACCCCTATTTGATTTTGTATTTATAACCCTGTATTCACCTGACCAAAAGTGTTGTTCCTCCTGCCACCTAATTCCCACTATATCTAAGTTTAACCTATCCATTTCCCTTTTTAAATTTTCTACTTGCCCGATTAAGGGATCCGACATTCCACGCTCCGATCCGTAGAACGCCAGTTTTCTTTCTCCTGATAACGACGTCCTCTTGAGTAGTCTCCGCCCGGAGATCCGAATGGAGGACTATTTTACCTCCGGAATATTTTACCCAAGAGGACGCCATCATCATTGAATCATACAGTAAAGCCGCATGCCCTCGGGAAAAACTGCGGCTGTAGTTTCCCCTTGCTTTCAGCTGTTTGCAGTACCAGAACAGCAAGGCCATTTTGGTTAATGTTACAAGGCCAGATCAGTCAGTCATCCAGACTGTTGCCCCTGCAACTACTGAAAAGGCTGCTGCCCCTCTTCAGTATCCACACGTTTGTCTGGCCTCTCAACAGATACCCATCCGTTGTGGTAGCACCTACGGTACGGCTATCTGTATCGTTGAGGTACGCAAGCCTCCCCACCAACAGCAAGGTCCATGGTTCATGGGTGAGTGAACTCATGGCACTTCTGGGCCATGGTCAGGAAGTTGCTGAAGGTGGACTGCTGGAATTGCTGCAACCTCATCCAAAATGTTCTCCTGCACTTCTTGCAGACTATGTGAGTTGTTGCGATAAAACTTAGACTTCAGGGTTCCCCATAGAAATTAATCACACACTGACAGACCAAGTGATCTGGGTGGTCAGCTAGGGCCGCGACGAGACTGATCTACGCTAAAAACTCTGTCAGACCTGAAGATTGTGCAAATGTGCTCCAAGATTCGGCGGCTGTATGGGCATTTGCTCTAACCTGTAGGTACTTGCCTGTTCCGTTAATGCTCATTCGCCACATCCTGAACGATCATACTCTGAGAATCATTGTGAAGTGCATGGCAGAGGGTAGTCCCACTGTGGTAGACATTAAGCCAACGTCTTTCTCCCGTCATACTCACTTATACAGCTAGGGAAAAATAATTGCTTAAATGCCACTGTGTGTGCTGTAATTAATCTAATCTTATCCTAATGATCCCTATGTCACAGACATTAGCATATTTCTAGAGTCATCTTTTAAAGCCAGTTCTAGAAACTTTGTCAGTAGGCTTTCTCTGAATAGTTCCCATCTGTCTTCAAAATTCAGCAAGTTCAGTTCTTTTAACATCTCAGTAACACTATCCGGCGGATCAGACAAACTTGTGACCACTCGTCCTGCCTTTCTCTGTATGTCTTCAATATCCATTGTTAGTCCTGTCTGCTACAGGTCCTACACATTTCAGCAATTTTCTAGGATGGATCGCGTAATCTATTTGTAACCAATCTGATTTGTAGACTGATTGCACTTCACTAGCAGTATATTTCATTTCACGTTTGTACAGGATTTTGCACGGTTGTTTTTGAGGCTATTGCCTTGGCAGTGCCGGTCACCGTTAAGATTAGGGCAGGATAACGACGATGAAAAGCCAGCTGTTGCCGGGATCAGACCAGTCTGGGAAGTAGAGGCGAAGGCGTCGGTAAAGAATAAAAATTTCTAAAATCTTAAAGATGGCTACTGTGAAAATCTGAAGAGCTTGAAAAAGTCAGCCAAGCAGTGGCAATACAATGGTTTATTAGCCCTTGAACTATGTTTCCATAATTCTAAAAATATCTTCTTCAGAAGGAGAGGTTCTTGTTGTATCACATGATTGTACATTAGATTAACTGAAGGCGAGTGGCTCTTGTCATATGCAAAGCTGACAAAGCACAAATTACAAGGAGGAATCCAATATTTTCGGGACTGGTACTGCCATCTGGAAAGGAGGAGTAGTAGATCTTTGTACCAATAGGTGGCGAGACCTGCATGAGTCAGTATGCGGAGTGGCATTCATCTGGGAGGACTTGTTGCGTGTCCACAAAGATTTCCGTAATACTCCGTGTTTGGTGTGTGGCGATTATACGATTGATCCGCAAACAGAACAACTCGTGTGTATCAGATTCCATGCGAATCTCGGGAAAAGTGCTACGGAGACCCTTGCAATGATTCTACAAGTTTTTGGGGGACCCAGCAAGAGCCGTACGCGTGTGTTTGAGTGGCATGCTCGGTTCATTGGCAGCCGTACCGACGTCCAAGATGCTGCTCACACTGGAAGGCCCGTTAGCCGTACAACGCCAGACATTGTTGCCCAACTTCCTCAATTGGTTCGTGTGGATCGACGTCGAACGATTCAAGACCAGGCGGATGAAGTGGGTATTGTTTATGGGACATGTCAGGGAATGTTGACTGATGAACTGGGCATGCATCGTGTCGCCGCAAAATTTGTGCCAAGGATATTGACTTCCGATAAGAAGGCACAGCGTCTTCAAGCGTGCACGGACATTCATCAGACCACGTCTGATGATCCAACCTTCTTGTCACGGGTTACCACCAGCGACGAGATCTGGATTTACTGTTATGACCCAGAGACAAACAACAGTCGTCCCAGTGGAAGAGTCCAGGCTCTCCAAGACCCAAACAAGGGAGACAGGTGAAGAGCAAAATGAAGGGCATGATCATCGGTCTCTTTGATACCATGGGATTTATGCACTAAGAATTCGTCCGCCCAACCAAACAGAGAATTCCGTGTACTACTGTGACGTTTTGCGACAGCTCTGAGTGGCGACGGCAGCCCGAACTTTGACGTCAAGAGAACTGGCTGCTGCATCACGACAACGAGCCCTTTCACATGTCCCTGCTCACCAAGACCTTTCTGGCATAGCAGTTGTACCCCACCCACCGCACTTGCTAGATTTGGCACTATGCGACTTGGCGCTATTCCCTAAATTGAAACTCAAGTTGAAAGGCCGCTGGTTCGACAGTCTAGAGAGGATTCAAGAAGTATCGCTGGGAGTGATAAACACCCTCCAAGAACAGGACTTCCAGAAATCGTGTGACCAGTGGCAGAAGCGCTGGGACCGGTGTGCACGTGCAGATGGGAACTACTTCGAGGGTGATGGTGACCATTGGTCAAAAGGTAATGTATTCAAAATATGGCATCACCAGTCCCGAAAATTGTGGATAGCACCTCGTATTCCAAACCATGGCTTTAGACACACTATGTGAACAAAAGTATCCAGACATCACCAAAAACACATTATATATTAGGTGCATTCTACGGCTGCCTGCTGCCAGGTACTATATATCAGCGACCTCAGTAATCATTAGACATCGTGAGAGAGCAGAATGGGGCACTCCGCGGAATTCAACGACTTCGAACGTGTCAGGTGAATGGGGGTCACTGGTGTCATACGCCTGTACGCGAGACTTCCACAGTCCTAAACATCCCTAGGTCCACTGTTTCCGATGTGATAATGAAGTGGAAACGTTGCATGGGGGCCTAATTATATATAAATGCAAATACTTTTTAATTTTTTAGTCGCTATCTGTCCGGTTACGCAGTCTCGTAACCGGTTGGCCCTGACTGGTACTTGTACGCAATCTGACTGCATAGAACAATAACAAGAACGAAAGAAAACTTCCGTTAACACAATTAATTAATTAAGTCCCCAGCAACTATAAAACCTACGAAACAACAAAACACAAGTGTAGCTGTTCTGTGTGTGGAAGTGTGATTCAACGTACACATCTGGCACGGTTCTTCCTCAATAAGACCAGATATTTTAAACACCATTTATACTGAAGTAATTAAAAAAAAACCAGAAATACTATAATTGCACATAAAAACCAGAAATACAGTCTAATACATGAACACGAGCCAGATGCTTTGTTGACTGAACCTGTGACCAAGAGGCATTATTGTTTAAGACATTGAAATAATAAAAAAAGGAATTTTTTTTACCTTCATATATATTGACGAAAAGCACACTCTGATCATTACAGCATCCCCAATCCCACAATATCTGGTGTCTCGCCCATCAAAACAATATGACAACATCTGAACAAGCACTCTCCATGGGAACTTCTCAACAACGACTCACCACTGCTACATCTCAATAGCACTCTCCACCACGAATTCTCGACAAGAACTGCCCGCTACCACATCTCAACCAACACTGCCAGTGGAAGCGGCTGAATAATACTCTTTGGCGCAATCTCTGGCGCTGTGGCTCAGTGTAGCCACCTTTCATATGCCCCTCCTCCACGGGCCAGAATTTGATGGTATCTTTGCCAGCATTGGTGGTGAAAATACCACCAAATTCGTCCACAAAAATACAGACAAAAATAAAAGATAATATTAATAAGTAAATATCACTTCACTAAATAAATTTTGGCTTTGCACTGACCCTTCCATAACCTAATATATAAAATAGAGTAAGGAATACAAATGCTTTCATACATGTGATTTTACATAATAGTTTACACAAGTACCATTCAATCAATGGCACCAGCAATGTCAAATAGGTGTAGGTAAGAGTCTCATAACATTTCACAAACAGTAAATACACAGAAAAATCAGTTTATACAAATATTCACATAAAATGCTTTCCATAGTTCAATAAACAAGTAGTTGACAGCTCCAGCAGTAGCACCCAGCAATGGTCAACAGGTGCAGACACCAATGAGTGACATTATTTCAGTAGAAACAGTTCAATCAGTGGCACCCAGCAATGTTAAACAGGTGCAGACAGCAAGAAGTAACATCATTTCAGTAGAAACAGTTCTAACAGTGGCACCCAGTAATGTTGAACAGGTGCAAACAACAACAAGTGACATTATGTCAGTAGAAACAGTTCCATCAGTGGCACCCAGCAATGTTGAACAGGTGCAGACACCAACAAGTGACATCATTTCAGCAGAAGCAGTTCATCAGTGGCACCCAGTAATGTTGAGCAGGTGCAGACACCAACAAGTGACATCATTTCAGTAGAAGCAGTTCCATTAGTGACACCCAGTAATGTTGACAGGTGCAGACAGCAACAAGTGATATCTCATCACTGGTTGAGCAGTTCCAACAGTGGCACCCAGCAATGTTGAGCAGGTGCAGACAGCAACAAGTGACATCATTTCAGTAGAAGCAGTCCATCAGTGGCACCCAGCAATGTTGAGCAGGTGCAGACAGCAACAAGTGACATTATGTCAGTAGAAACAGTTCCATCAGTGGCACCCAGTAATGTTAAGCAGATGCCGACACCAACAAGTGACATTATTTCAGTAGAAGCAGTCCATCAGTGGCACCCAGTAATGTTGAGCAGGTGCAGACACCAACAAGTGACATCATTTCAGTAGAAGCAGTTCCATTAGTGACACCCAGTAATGTTGAACCGGTGCAGACACCAACAAGTGACATTATGTCAGTAGAAGCAGTCCATTAGTGGCACCCAGGAATGTTGAGCCAGTGCAGGCATGAACAACAGTTTGAATGCACACACAATTGCTTTTACAAAATTATTCTCAATGCTCTTACACTAAACATACAAATTATAATAAACACACAAATGATACCAGATAATTGTCATATTAACTATTACAAACACACAAATATCAGTAAACCTATAATATTTATGGGTGTCAGTGCAAGCCACAACAAACAAGTAAAATAATATTTAGGAGGTAGGTACCAATTATTTGGGATTAGGAAAGGAAAACACACAAAACACTCTCACTCATCTTTCATCCACATTAAGTACTACTGTGTAATCGAATAGTGTTAACTGTGTAAATGCAATTCTGTGCAAAATTTTATGTTCAACATATGTATCAAGTAGTAGTGGTAACAGTGTATAACAGTCAATAATAGTTAGTCAACCTTCGTAGTCATCATGTCAAGACCAATGTTTGCCAAGCCAAATCAAAATACACGGTTGCTGAACAACTGTCAGCGTGCCAAGATATGCAAATACTTCCTCTCTCCAAAAAAAAAAAAAAGTATATACTGCTTATTGATTTAACAAAGTGTGTGTGTAGACAATCTTCTTTCCACTTGAGTGTTCTAGTCTGCCATCTTCATCCTCCTTGTTCCATATAAACCAACAAAAAAAAAAAAAAATGCTCCTCACTTACTTTAGCTCTTATTCACAAAAACTCCAATGATAATCAGCATCGCATAATCTTGATACTTCAATAATCCCTCTTACGTCTAAACATATAAACCTTATCATCAATATCATTTACCTTATCTCTTGTCCACCAAAACTCCAATGATCATCAACTTCACACAATCTCAATACCTCAATAATACCTCTTCAATACGTCGATACATATAAACCTTATTACCAATATCATTTCACTTCCATAACAACTCTTTCCTCTAGTCAGTCTCCTCGAACAAGTACAGATAAAATCCTACTGCAAACTTCAATTCATCATCCCATACAATCCGAAGACACAATGTCCACACACAACCTCTGTGTAGTCCATCTGACCCAAATCTTCTACTCATTATGAATCATAAAATACATTTTGGTTACCTTGTCCACCATTAAATAAAAGAAATGCCTACATGACCTCTAACAGCCTTCAGTTTGAATAACTTTCAGTAAATAAGTACGAGTACGGAGTGTAAATGATAGTAATAATTCACAGTTGTGTACACCACTTTAAGAATCATGGCAAAACAGAAGCAAACATGTGGAGTATTTCTTGTGTCAAGTGTCACTTGCTATTTCAGTTGCTCACGAAGAATGCAGTGAAATAACTGTCAATGGTCTAATCCTAGTGTTGGTATTTCATGTCGTTAGCTTCCTTTCTATTAGTATAAATTTATACAGCTTCCTTAAAACCTCCAGCTCATGGCAGTTCATTTTCTTATCTTAAAATATAAAGCACTGAGCGTAAGCAAAACATGCAATAGCGAGTAAATATACCAGTGGAGACGCCTCAAATTTCCTTTTAACGCGTTCATTAAATTTTCCCTGATTGTCAACATGTTTATTTATGCTCTGGTACTCTTCTGTTTCTGCAAATGGCAATGGAGCTGTATCATCTGAATCTCTGTCCCCATTTAAACTAAAACTTGTCAGTTTATCTGATATCTCCTCACTTCTTTCCGATAAGTCACCTATCTGTTCTTTCTGTTTATTTACGTCTTCCGTAAGTGTCGCGAATCTGGTTTCGGTATTGACACATTTAGTAGTTAACTGTTCATACTGCTGCGTCAGGTTATTTATTCTGTCAATTGGTACGGATTCCTCGATTCTTTTAAATATTTCTTCCTTATCGTGTGCACGTTGTAAATTTAACTCTGAAAATTTCTGTACTATCACGCGATCTCTTTCTTCCTGTTCTCTGTCCTGTTCCTCTTGTCCAATTTCTATTGAAATTAAACTATTATTGTAAGCATTCAAAATCGATTGTACTTCTTCTCTAATTTCTTTCTTTGATTCATCTTTCATGTTTTTGAAACATGTCCCTATTCGTGAGCCTAACTGTGTTTCCATTGTTTCCATCTCGGTTTTAATTGTTCCTATTTGTGAGCCTAACCGTGTTGCCATTGCTTTCATCTTGGTTTTAATTGTTCCTATTTGTGATCCCACTATTTGTAATTCAGATTCCAACTGTGATCCCAAATTTAATATTGCACTCATTAACTGCTCCATAGTAACTGGTTCGAAACTCTTTTCACCCCTAACATTTCCCGCAAAATCAACTTCTTTCGTCATAGCTGTAAAGCTATCTGTGTTCGATACTATTCCAGAATCTTCTGTCGTCAATCTCGTATTCTGAAAATGTTTTGATTGTGAAAAATTTTGAATTGGTTCCGGACTATTTTCCCGACTTGTTAAATTGTTTTCAACGTCATTATTCATCATCCTGTTCTCCTGTGTTGGCGAGTTCGCCATGTTAACAATTTCGTCATTCTCACTATTCATCATTTTTGCCTCTTTCATCGATCGCGTAATCATTTGCAAAACATACAAAACTCGTCACTATGCGAAAATTACACACAATGACACTTTATCACCAACAATATCATTCACACGAAATGCTTCCCTCAAACACGATTAACGAACAATTGATATCTTCATAATTGCACAAAATTGTCAAACCCGTATACAAGACAACAAAAATTATATTCTGCAAAAAATACTATTAGAAGAATGACAATTACCAAATCTACACATGCAAAATAGACTACAATTACTAAACTACGAATTACTACAACAATACTACTGTCTGCTATTTTTACAATCAGAAGAATTCCAAGGGACGATCCGAACCAGCGGGGAGCTTAATTATATATAAATGCAAATACTTTTTAATTTTTTTGTCGCTGTCTGTCCGGTTACGCAGTCTCGTAACCGGTTGGCCCTGACTGGTACTTGTACGCAATCTGACTGCATAGAACAACAAGAACGAAAGAAAACTTCCGTTAACACAATTAATTAATTAAGTCCCCAGCAACTATAAAACCTGCGAAACAACAAAACACAAGTGTAGCTGTTCTGTGTGTGGAAGTGTGATTCAACGTACACATCTGGCACGGTTCTTCCTCAATAAGACCAGATATTTTAAACACCATTTATACTGAAGTAATTAAAAGAACCAGAAATACTATAATTGCACATAAAAACCAGAAATACAGTCTAATACAAGAACACGAGCCAGATACTTTGTTGACTGAACCTGTGACCAAGAGGCATTATTGTTTAAGACATTGAAATAATAAAAAAAGGAATTTTTTTTTACCTTCATATATATTGACGAAAAGCACACTCTGATCATTGCAGCATCCCCAATCCAACAATATCTGGTGTCTCGCCCATCAAAACAATATGACAACATCTGAACAAGCACTCTCCATGGGAACTTCTCAACAACGACTCACCACTGCTACATCTCAATAGCACTCTCCACCACGACTTCTCGACAAGAACTGCCCACTACCACATCTCAACCAACACTGCCAGTGGAGGCGGCTGAATAATACTCTTTGGCGCAATCTCTGGCGCTGTGGCTCAGTGTAGCCACCTTTCAACGTTAAGAGACACGTACAGCACAAAGGCATTCAAGCTGACCTCGTCTGTTAATTGTCAGAGACCGCCGACAGTTGAAGAGGGTCGTAATGTGTAATAGGCAGACATTTATCCAGACCGTTACTCAGGAATTCCAAACTGCATCAAGAATCCACTGCAGGTACTGTGACAGTTAGGTGGCAGGTGAGAAAACTGGGATTTCATGGTCGAGGGACTGCTTATAAGCCACTTATCACGCCGGCAAATGCCAAACGACGCCTCGCTTGGTGTAACGAACGTAAACGTTGGACTATTGAACAGTGGAAAAACGTTTTGTGGAGTGACGATGCACGGTACCGAACGTGGCGATCCGATGGCAGGGAGTGGGTATGGCGAATGCCCGGTGAACGTCACTATCGGTGTGTGTAGTGCCAACATTAAAATTCGGAAGCGGTGGTGTTATAGTGTGGACGTGTTTTTCATGGAACTATCACAGCACAGGCCTACATTGATGTTTTAGGCACCTTCTTGCTTCCCACTGTTGAAGAGCAATTCGGGGATGGCGATTGCATCTTTCAACACGATCGAGCACCTGTGCATAATTCACGGCCTGTGGAGGAGTGGTTACACAACAATAACATCCTTGTAATGGACTGGCCTGCACAGAGTCGTGACCTGAATCCTATAGAACACCTCTGGGATGTTTTGGAACGCCGACTTCGTTCCAGGCCTCACCGACCGACATCGATACCCTCTTCAGTGCAGCACTCCGTGAAGAATGGGCTGCTGTTCCCCAAGAAACCTTCTAGCACCTGACGAACGTATGTCTGCGAGAGTGGAAGCTGTCATCAAGGCTAAGGGTGGGCCAACACCATATTAAATTCCTGCATTATCGATGGAGGGCGCCTCGAACATGTAATTCATTTTCACCCAGGTGTCCGGATACTTTTGATCACGTAGTGTATCTTAAACACGATGTGAGAAGTTCATTTTGTCTTTCAACTAATCAGCATTGCTTTCAGTTGGTATATGTTTTGTTTATAGCGCAGTCAATAGCAGCTCAAGTGTGCGTTACGCTTATTGAGCACAGGTCTGGAAAGTTTTACTTTTGTAGTTTTTTCTTAACGATTTAAAGTGATTCTAATTTGTCTGAACATGCGAAGTGCAGGAATGCTAAAGTTTTCCTTCTCGTCCATAAGTTTCTTTTTCACAAAATGATGATGAAGATCCAGAAAATTCACATCAATGACACACATTCATAATATTATGCTTCAAAAAGAAAACACGGTAAAAGAAACTACATTAAATGAGTTACGAGGGTCACACCAAAAGAAATACACACTATTTTTCTTAATCTATCTTTTATTCTACGTGTCTGAAAGTTTTACAGTCTGTAGATACACCCTTTAGGAAGAATATTTTCATTTATCCACATAATTTCCTTCCATCTCAACTTCCTTGCGCCACCTTGGAACCAGCGCCTGCATACTCGCACAGTAAAATTCTGGACCAACTTGTTGGAGCCACTGTTTGGCAGCGTGCACAAGGGAGTCATCATCTTCAGACCTTGTCCCACGAAGAGAGTCTTTCAGTTTCCAAAAGAGATGATAGTCACATGGAGCCAGGTCAGGACAGTAAGGCGGGTATTTCAATGTTGTCCATCCGAGTTTTGTGATCGCTTCCATGGTTTTTTGACTGACATGTCGCCGTGCATTGTCGCGCAACATCAAAACATCCTGCTTTTGCCGATGTGGTCGAACACGACTCAGTCGAGCTTGAAGTTTCTTCAGTGTCGTCACATATGCATCAGAATTTATGGTGGTTCCACTTGGCATGATGTCCACAAGCAAGAGTCCTTCGTAATCGAAAAACACCGTAGCCCTAACTTTTCCAGCAGAAGTTGTGGTTTTGAATTTGTTTTTCTTGGGTGAATTTGCATGATGCCACTCCATTGATTGCCTCTTCCTCTCTGGTGAAAACTGATGGAGCCATGTTTCATCACCTGTCACAATTCGTCCAAGAAATTCATCTCCAGCATTCTCGTAAGGTTCCAAAATTTCGCTGCATACCGTTTTTCTTCTTTCTTTGTGAGCCACTGTCAACATCCTGGGAATCGACCTGGCACAAACCTTTTTTAACGCCAACACTTTCAGTATTCTGCAAACACTTCCTTCCCCTATCCCAACGTAGCGTGACAATTCGTTCACTGTGATGCGTCTGTCAGCAGTCACCAATTCGTCAACTCTCTGCACATTGTCTGGAGTGTGTGCAATACGAGGCCTGCCGCTGCAAGAACAGTCCTCAATATTGCCGTGCCCGCTTTCATCACGTAACCTGCTCGCCCACCGACTAACTGTACTGCGATCGACAGCTGCATTTCCATACACCTCTTACAACCTTTTGTGAATTTTTCCCAATGTCTCGTTTTCAGAGCTCAGGAATTCTATGACAGCACGTATCTTCGGACGAACCTCAAGTGTAGCAGCCATCTTTAAGACATGGTGTGACGGTGCCACTGACGGGAACAGGTTGAACTAAGTTTGAAAACAAGCGGGAAGGATGTATCTACACACTGTAAAACTTTCACACATGCAGAATGAAAACTGTATTTTTACAAAAATAGTGTGCATTTCTTTTGGAGTGACCCTCGTATTATGTCTTTTTAGAGTAATACAAAGTAATAAATTTTAATACCTGTTACTTTTTTCCATCAGATATCCGCTGTGTTTTCTTGTTCACTGTCTGCGGAGCCTCCCTCTGCAGCAGCCAGCACTGGTCAGCTGTCTTGCTGATATCCCATGGGTCCTGATACTCTCCTTTACATTTGTTTAATGCCTTGGTGACGCCTTTCTCAGCATTTCTCACGCACAAGAACTACATTTTCTAGAAAACGTAAGACTCAGTCAAATGAAAACGATACATATGTAAAAAGCAAGTCAGTTCCTTCGTAGTTCAGATGTAATCTCCATAACTATTAATACATTTATTCCAGTGTGAGACAATACGGTCAAGGCCTTCACGCTAAAGAGCTTGCTGTCGTTTATAAAACCATGATTATACCTGTGCACCTTTTTTTCCAACGCAAGTCGACGGCCACGAAAGTTTTTCTTCAAGACTACAAAAAATATGGAAATCGCTTGTTGAGACGTCGGTAGCGCTTGGAGAATGTCTATGGGCTTTCCAACGAAAGTTCTGCAACGTAGTTGAATGTATTGACTAAATGTGCGCGAGCTATTACTTTGGGAAGAATGAACTGTTCACTAACTTTTTCAATCTGTCTACTATTGACACGGGAGTTCAGGAAGGGCATCTTCAAAATCATTGTGGCATCCGAAACCTTGAAGTTATCCAGCTTTTTTCTTACCAGTTCTCAGATTCTAAGATTTTGCTGTGTCCAAGACACTTGTTGAGAACTTGGTTAAAGGATATCCAAGATGATTTTAAAATTTAATTAATTTGGTCTTCAAATATTTCATCATTCATTAGTTTCCGAACGTCACGGCTGACAAAAACCTCCTTCTTTCACCTTAGCGCCTGATAACCACGGTAACTTATCATCTTCGGTTACGTGTTAAAGAATTGTTTTTTGGTGCGAAGTCTTGTGTGGAGGCCGATGTTTTTTTTGGTTCCAACCTTGAAACTGAAAGTATGTGTTTGCCTCTAACTTTTGCCAGTCCATTTGGCCAGGCATTTTCCAGATCTTTTGACACCAGTGCTTGTCTTTTACGAAGGAAGCAGGGCTCTTCCTCACAATTTGGAAATTTGGAAATTTGTGGCAAGGTCTTCTGGGACCAAACTGCTGAGGTCATCGGTCCCTAAGCTTACACACTGCTTAATTTGACTTAAACTAACTTATGCTAAGGACGACACACACTTCCATGCCTGATGGAGGACTCGAACCTCCGACGGGGGGAGCAGCGCAGACCGTGACAAGTCCCCTTTAGACCACGCGACTACCTCGCGCCGCTCTCACAATCTGAACACACTTCACGTGGCTCTCTTGACTTGTCCACATCCCCTACATTTATGCCAAATTGAGCACAGTACATTTCTTTGACAAAGTCTGTGATTGCCCGCTGCTGTTTCTTCGCAATAATTTTGCTACAGATGTACGAGAAGTGCTCAGGTGATTTACTATAATCTCCTTAAACCACTAAATTCGCAAAAGCAGGGCCTGTCAATCTACCACCCACTGCTGATCCTTGCAAGAAAACCGACATGCAAAACGAACATATGAGCCTCAGCATTACAAAATCACCGAAATACACATTTAACTATCTTACAGACTATAAAATTGAACATATTTTTCTATCATTTTACATTGCAAACTTTCACAAAACAAATAACATCATTTTGAATACCTCGCAAATTTAAGTACTTTACCTGAAATCAGCACCCAAAGACCACCCAGAAAAAAGTCTGAGGTAAAATAAGAAATCAAGCAGTAAAACTGTTTTCTACAACAATGCCGCCTTTTATCAAACAGAACTCGTTATGTGTCACGTACATCGACTTTCAGAGATCATTATGCATGCCTTCACCTTCACTTGGGGTGAAATTACTGTCAGCCTATAAATTAAAAGTGGGTGCAAGATGGTGACCACCTTTCAGTTAAGAAATGCAATTTCTCTTCGCTAATTCGTCGAAATATACGCTTCAGAGCATTGTAATTCGGTCGCGCGCTGCTATCTCATTCGTGCTTTTTAAGATAAAGAATTACGCTCTCGCAGTCAGTCATTACAACAAATTCGATATCAATTAACAGAAATAATACTGGTCATTGGATGGAAGAAATTAATTGCCAACCCCGGCAGTGCGAGCAATACGTTCCTTGATCAGCATTATCTTATGTTGTCTTGTTTCGGGGGCCTTCTTTTGCAACTCATGTGTGGTAATACGGAAGCGGTGAATCGTGTTGTGTGGCAGCTTGAAGCGATGTACTGCTATTCGTGTTATGTGTATTTAATTACCTGTGTGCTACCAGGTTATCTGTAGCCTTTACATTTATTATAATTAATTTCTGATTGTCATACACAGATCATGCCACATTTTAGTGCTGTATAAAAAGAATTCCTTTCTACATCTTGTAACACTAACTGTATTTTTATATACAAGTCAAACTTTCAGTTTGTGTAACTGAACTTACTAGTACCACTAGTGCCTATCATTGGAAACTAAATTTAATCTACAAATACGTAGTTCGTGCTCTTGTTATTTTATATACTCTCTAGGTGCCTACTTGTCTCCCCGAAATTTTTAGACAAATTGTTCATTTTATTGGCGCATTTAATGCCTTTTTTTCGTTTGAGAAAATGTTGTTCTCAGTCTGATGACGGCCAAAATAACGAATCCGGTAATCAGTGTTAATAAAATATTATGTGACAAAATTTATTTATCCAACCCGGTGTCCTTTACCCTGAATTTTAATACCGATCTTAAGCTTTTCTTAGTTTTCATTGCTTCTTCCATGGCTAATTGAACAGTAGCACTTCGTTCGTCGTCTTCGGTTCTTATTTTCCCTCTTGGCTCGCATACACACTGCGTATTGTCGAGCTTTCACTAAAATTTACTCCTATTGTTCTCAGAATTTTAAATATCTTTCATTATTTTACACAGTAGCACTTCGTTCGTCGTCTTCGGTTCTTATTTTCCCTCTTGGCTCGCATACGCACTGCGTATTGTCGAGCTTTCACTAAAATTTACTCCTATTGTTCTCAGAATTTTACATATCTTTCATTATTTTACACAGACGAACCCTTTTTACAGCGCCACAGATCGTATTCAATATGTCATGGTTTTTCTTAACTCCACCTACCACTATCAATCGCGTCAGAACAGCATGTCTGGTGCCCTTACCTTTGCGATCCAATTGTCATCTAACAAATCTTCAACACTATTTTCCATTGTTCTGTATATTACACATTTGGATGAGTGAGCGGATGAGCTGATTGTGAGGTACCACTCACGTTTATCTACCATTGCTTTTTTCGGGAATGTAGGGATGACATATTTCCGTAAGTCTGATGGTACATCACCAGACTCACAGATTCTACACACCAAACTGAATACTCGCTTGCTCGCCACGTCCCCAAACGTTTCCAGAGGTGCTGAAGAAATGTAACCCATACCTTTCTTCTTATACTGAAGCGCCAAAGAAACTCGTGTAGGCATGCACATCCAAGTACAGAGATATGTAAACAGGCAAAATACGGCGCTGCGATCTGCAACGCCGATAAAAGACAAAAGATCCTGCAAGAACGGGACCAGTGGTGACGGAAAAGAATTGTCCATTGTGACAGAAGCGCAATCCTTCCGCAAATTGCTGCAGACTTCAGTGCTGGTCATCAACAAGAGGAAGCATGCGAAGCACTCAACGAAACATCATCGATATGGGCTTTCGGAGTCGAAGGCCCACTCCTGTACCCTTGATGACTGCACGAAACAAAGCTTTACGCATCGCCTGGGCCCGTCAATGCCGACATTGGACTGTTGATGACTGGAAACGTGTTGCCTAGTCTGACGAGTCTCGTTTCAAATTATATCGAGCGCCTAGACGTGTACGGGTATGCAGGCAACCTCGGGAAATCATGGGCACTGCATGTCAACAGGGGGACTGTTCAAGCTCGAAGAGGCTCTGTAATGGTGAGGGGCGTGTGCAGTTGGTGTGATATGGGACCTCTGATATGTATATGATATGTATACCTTCACAGGTGACAGGTACGTAAGCATCCTGTCTGATCAGCTGCATCCATTCATGACCATCGTGCATTCCGACGGACTTGAGAATTCCAGCAGGACAATGCGGCGCCTCACACGTTCACAATTGCTACAGAGTGGCTCAAGAAACACTCTTCTCAGTTGAAACACTTCTTCTAGGCACCAAACTCTCCAGACATGAACATTATTGAGCATATCTTGGATGCCTTGCAACGTACTGCTCAGAAGAGATCACCAGCACATCGTACTCTGACGGATTTATGGACAGCTCCGCAGGATTCATGGTGTCCATACCCCCCAGCACTACTTCAGACATTAGTCGAGTCCACGCCACGTCGTGTTGCGGCTCTTCGGCGTGCTCGCGGAGGTTCTACACGATATTAGGCAGTGAACCAGATTCTTTGGCTCTTCAGTATTTTTGACTGCAAGTCCACCAAAGATCTGTTTTTCCCCTGTAATTAGTAACCATCCCTTTTACATATTTGATTACACGTTCACTATCCTCATACACTTTACCTCTCAGCTTTATAGTTAAACGTTCGCTTGTACAGTAAAAGTCGACCTGTGGTCATATAACTGATATTCGATAAACAATTTAATTTATCAACCATTATGTGTATTTCTCCGTCCCCCCTCCCCCCACCCTCGCCGTTATTACCGTGAGAAACTACAAATGCAGTTCCGCTGAAAATTCGTTTAAAATGTTTAGAAACAGAGAAACTGCTGAAGAGCAATGTTATTGTGGGTTAACTCGTGATGTATAGACTTAAAGACTTCTATGCAATGAAGTCAGACGTGAACACTGGTCGTTCCGTGTGAGTAAACTTTGAGAATAAGTACTAGGATGTAAAATAACTAACACAGAACCTCTTTTTTCTGTGTGTTGAATTCGCTTTATCTTAACTAACAACGAGACTAGGGAACGATTAGACTAGTATCTGCATAGAAACACATTATGGTAGCATCTCGCCAGCAATAGGATTCCCATTTTTTCTTATTTCCATTATCGCGAGGCGTTTCACTAGAGATTCAATCTGTGTGGGAATGATCGTCGCGCATCAGTGTACTCTTTCCAGTGCCTAACACGTTCACATCGTTCGTTTCGGAGATGGAAGATACAGTTCTTTGAAACTATTTCCTCTTACTTTGATGCTCTCACTTTTCTTTATGTTTAATTTTTTTCATGCCTTCGACGTGTCTGTAGTGGTGTCTGTGACGTTGGTTGCTGTGGCGACGCATTTGTCACTCCAATTAGCGTTATTGCAGGAGGGCCAGTGCGTCTCTGGTTCCCTCTGTCGTCGTTAATGTCCTCCACCTGGTATTTTGTTACAGTTTATATCTCCATAAATTCACCGTAATTATCATCTCGTTGGCCGTTGCTTTCTGCTGGATGCCTGGCGTTAGAACAGGCGTCAATGATGTTCAAATGGTGATCATTTAATCTAAAAAGAAACCTATGACGAACGATTCCGAAATCATTATTGCCACAGCTATTCTGGAACGAAGCACAAGGCACACTGACCACAAAAATCTCTAGGTGAAACTTCTCGATGGGTTAAAATAGCGTATAAGGCCAGGTGTCGAACACGGACTATTTCCTTTCCCCAGGAATATTGCTGCTATTTGAGTTTCTTTGTTTTACTACTTTTTTCTTTTACAATCGTATTGACCAACTAGGATCACGGTAACAACTTCAGTTCCTCTTCTTCCTTTTTTGTTGTTTCCTTTTTTCCAGTATTTCCTCATTTTTTCCCCATGAAGTCTCTTCCTTTCTTCTGTCCATGTTGTTCCCGATTTTTTATTTCTTCTGCTTAGAAAGCCTTTCAAATTTAGTATTTTGCTTTTAAAACGGTTTCTTTCTGCTATTTCTGATTCGTTGATGTTGTTTCTTTCAAGATCTTTTCTTACTTCTGTAATCCAAGCTATTGTCGATTTCTTCTCCCAGATATATAGGAGTTTTTGTTTTGTTAGTCTATTTCCATCTATTCGGTAGAGATGTCCAAAAAAGGTTAATCCTCCTTTGGCCATTACTTCAGATATTTTCTCTATATTTTTGTAGATTTCCTCATTACTTCTTATTTTCCAACCATCTGCAGTTTTCATTGCACCCATTATTTTTCTAATAATCCTTCTTTCCAGTACCTCTAGTTTGTCCATCTTATAGTTCATCGTTAGGCATTCAGATCCATATAAACATTCTGGTCGTACCACTGTGGTGTAGTGTTTTAGTTTTGTTTTTTCTAGATATACATTTCTTGTTGCAAATATTTTAGGTCAAACCATATGCTCTTTCCATTTTGTTAATTCTTACATCTATTGCAGATTTTTCTAGTCCATTCTGTTGTATAGTTTCTCCAAGATATTGAAATTTATTTACTCGCTCTAGTTTACCTATTTGTGTTTCTATTTATTTTGGTGTATTTTTTATATTTGTCGTGAATTTTGTTTTTTTCAGCTGAAATTTTGAAACCAGTTCTGTTTGCTAATATTTCCAGAATGTTTATTTGAGTAACTGCTTCTGTCAGGTTTTCTAAAAGTGTTTGTTTTATTTATTTATTTACCAATTTTTTTCACTGTGACCGTGTATCCTAACCAATATGACAACAGTCATAGTCGTTATTATGATTCAATTACTGTCAATTGTAAATGAATGAATTAATGACTCGGAAACTACTGAGTGATTTTAGTTCAAAGAAATTTCCACCGCGCCTTATTATCAAATGTCATTCACCATGATGTGTATCTCTTACACCCACACACACACACACATACACACACACACACACACACACACACGCACGCACACACACACACACACGGTGTTGACGTCAGATTTCTTTCTTTCTTTGCCAGTGACAATTCTGTCAGTCATTTGTAGTTATCAAACGAAATATACGTTCTGTGTAACTCTCCCGTAACTGCACAGAAGGAAAGTGTGGAGGAGGAGACAAAACGGTGAGAGGGTATATAATGCTACTTCAGTGATTGCAAACCCTGATTCGTAGCCATGATTAAAATTTTGATGTACAAGGAACTTGGCATCACGAGTCCACGTTACACGCTCTTTGGCCTAGGTTCATGCGGTGATTCGGTTGGTAAGGCTGTAGAAAAGCTGTTCTAATCTCTCCTGAGACATGCTGACCTACAAAGTTGTGACGGACCCTTCATGTCACGTAGACTAGAATTTGGCAAGAGTTGACATCGGAGCTGGTCACACATATGCGCGAATGGGGTCTGTTTTGGGGAACTTTCTGGCCGGGCAAGCACCTCAGCATCATGCTAACAGTCCACACAGACACCTGTAACTTGCGAATGAGCATTGTCCTGTTGAAAATTGACACTGTTGCATGGGAGGACATCCCTTACGTATCTCTGTGTCGTCAGAGTTCTCCCTGTCATACCCGAAGTCTCCACACACCCTGACGCCAGCAGTAACATTAACGTCGCTGTGCCTCTCCAAAATACTGGATGAATCTGAACACACTCTCCAGGTCGATGCTACGGTCATCAACGACAAACAGCCGCAGAAATGCGGAACCGTGAGTCTTTGCTGATCAGAATATGACGCCGTTCATCAGTCCATGCTTCCTGGTCGCGGAGCCACTCCAAACGCAGCCGGTTGTGTTGTGGTGTTGGCGGCAACCTACGCATGGAACGGCTGTTCCGAAGTCCGGAAGCGTACTCCTGTACGACAGCCGCTTTAACATCTTTAACACGACCTCATACCTCGCTTCCACAGATTCCTGTCTGGACAGACTCCACAGTGCTCAGACAACAACGCTCATAAACTGCGCTAGCTGCGCTCCAGTTACAAGAGAGTCAATGACGGAAGAAAGAGTAGCCTACAACACACTTGGCTATGGTGCTCAACATGCCTGTAGGCCTATGCCATAGGTGTTGCTGATAAGAAAGTCGTTCGAAAATTTATTTCCTTTTGTCTTCTTATAACAAAATAAAATGATACGAGTAATTGTCTCTTTTTTTACTTTTACATCGTAAATTAAATAATTTCTTCCAGGAAAAAAGCTGCACACATTGCTCACAATGAAATACTTAAAGGCTGCTTCCGTAGGCATGATCAGGCCTTTGTTCTGTGTTTTGAGGGGGGGGGGGAGATGGAGGCGCATGTGCGAGGAGGGGGGAGATGGATAGGTGGTGTTGAAGGTGAGGGGGTGACAATCTACCTCAATTTTTGGGTCACATTTTTCATTATTTAATTTTCGGCACAGATATGCTTAAACACTATTAAAGCTGTCAGGACGCAGATAGATTCCTATGTTTTACCTTTAATAACTATTTACTCATGGTGGTACTTTGAAAAATCGCTTGCCGCTGTGGCCGACGGCTCTAGGCGCTTCAGTCCGGAACCGCGCTGCTACTACGGTCGCAGGTTGGAATCCTGCCTCGGGGATGGATGTGTGTGATGTCCTTAGGTTAGTTTGGTTTAAGTAGTTCTAAGTCTAGGGGACTGATGACCTCAGATGCAAATTCCCATAGTGCTCAGAACCATTTGAACCATTTGAAAAATCGATCCGTTAGCAACTCCGTATCGAATGGAGCTCTGAGAGGAGTCGGACATCTTTTCTTATGAGTGTGTTCCACATGTACACAAGGTCAGTATGTGTATTAACGGATTTGACATGGTTAATTTAAGAGGTAGCTGGATACCCTTTCTCTCACCAAGAGACTACTCAGCATATTCTGATTCTACGTAGATAGGATGTCATAAGTTTTAAATGACAAAATGTTGTTTTTGCAGTTGCTGTCAAAACAGAGAGAGCCACGGCACTTCTAGTATCGGGAAAAAAATGGAACTGCATATGTGTAGCACAGAAAAAGCGCTCTCCGATCCTATACTTGACTCTTCTTTAAGCTATTTTTGCTTCTGAAAGAAAGAATTTACAGCTGCCGTTTAGCAGATTGCAATACTCTGCAAAGGGAGGAGTGAAGGAGAATGTGTTTTTCCACTTCAACAAGCTGTACCACAAACTGGTAGTGGGTGATCCAATATAATACGGCCTTTGACAGGCTTCTTTGTTATCACGGGTGCCCAGTTGTTGGAAATAGTGTAGTACAGCTATAAACGTTTTCTGAAGTAAGCACGTTGCCTTCTAGGGCCGGTAATTGTTGGAATAAAATCATTTTGGGTATTGGACCGCGTCATTGCAAACTACTAATGCAACTAAGTTGCCGCTCTGAAGAAGACCGCAGCACGTCGGTCGACACGTCGGCAGGTTAGTTGCTTTTGTAGTTTACAATGACGCGGCCTAACAACAAAAGTTGTTTTATTAAAAATTTTCTGAAATGGCAGACTTTGCCTCACGTTTGTAAATCCACCGAATTTGGCACATCTGCGGTTTTGCGAAAAAATTCACAGACTGTTTCAGATTGTCATTATGATTAACATCTTAATCAAGATTACAAAAGACTTTCCTACCCCTAAGCAATTCACGATAGCTTGCAGCGAACAGAAATTAGTGAAGACTAGGGTTAAAGAGAGGCTATCGTAATGTATACTAAAAACCATAATGACAAACACATTCGAGGAACCTACACAGATCATTAAGGATATCTGACAGACAGAAATAGTGCCAAAAGATAGGAAGTGCGCACTCATCGACCCACTCCAAAGTAAATTTGTCAGGACAGACGCAAATAACGACAGAGAGATCTCACTCTTTCAAATAAACCACAAGATACACAGAGCATGTTTACTTCAGAGGATACAAGGGCAGTTTCAAAATAAGATCGGCAAACAGCAATCTGGCTTTCGAACAAAGTGTTCATGCTTAGAAAAGATGTTCAAACTAATATACACTGAAGTCCCAGGATAGCGATATGTACATAAACAGATGGCGGTACTATCGCTTACACAAGGTATAACAGGGCAATGAATTGGCAGAGTTGTCGTTTGTTGATAGGTGATTCATGTGTCTGACGTGATAATGTCCTCACCACGGGAATTAACAGTCGCTGAATGGGGAATGGTTGTTGGCGCTAGAGGCATGGGACATTCCATTTCGAAAATGGTTAGGTAATTCAATAATCCGAGATGCACAGTGGCAAGAGTGACCGAGTATACCAGATTTCAGGTTTCCCTCTCATCACGGACAACGCAGTGGTCGACGGCCTTCACTTAACGAAGTAGAGCAGTAGCGCTTGCGTAGAGTTGGATGGGCTAACAGACAAGCAATATTGACTGAAATAGCCACAGAAACCAATGTGGGACGACTAACGTAATCGTTACGACAGAGCGGCGAAATTTGGCTATAGTAGCAGACGTCCGACGCGAGGACCTTTGCTAACAGGACGACATCGCCTGCAGCGCGTCTCTTGGCTTTGTAACTATATCGATTGGACGCTAGATAACAGGAAGACCGTGACCTGGTCAGATAAGTGTGTATTTCAGTTGGTAAGAGCTGACAGAGTTCGAGTGTGATGCAGACCCAACGAAGCCACGGACCCAAGTTGTAAACAGAGCACTGTGCAAACTGGTGGTGGCTCCACAATAGTGCGGGCTCTGTTTACATAGAATGGAGTGCATCCTCTGGTCCAACTGAACCGATAACTGACTGGAAATGGATATGTTATGCTGCGTGGAGACCATTTGGAGCCATTCATTGACCTTACATTGCGAAACAAGGATGCAATTTTTATGGATGATAATACGCCGTGTCACCTGGCGACAGTTGTTCGAGATTGGTTTGAAGAACATTCTGGAGAGATCGAGTGAATGATTTGGCCAGCCAGATTGCCCGACATAGGATATTATTGAAAGGCTAGTTCGTGCACAAAATCCTGCACTCGCAACACTTTCTCAATTTCTGTCAGCTGAAGAGGCAGCATCGCTCAACATCTCTGCAGGGGATTTCCAAAGAACTGTGTAGTCAATGACGCGTCGATTTGCTGCACTACATGTGCCAAAAGGATGTCTGACACTACATTATAAGGTACCTCAAGAGTTCTGTTACCTTAGTGTAAGGCAACTTCACCGTGGTTAATATCAAGAAGGCATGTGTCTTGGCTGACATTCTAGAACGGCGAGGACAAGAGACAAATGCACTGATATCCTTCAAGCAAACACTCTCGTACACAAAGTCAAAAGGAAGATATGTGGAGGAAATATAAGAGCTATTGTAAATAAAACTGGAGTTCCCCAAAGATAGGGATTGTCACCACTACTTTTCGCTCCCATTTTAGATAAAGACGTCCGGAAATACCCCAAATAACAAAAAACAAAAACACGGTTCATCACGGACGAATAAAAGATGAAATTAAGATCTCTCTCTCAGCTTTCACATACGGAACAGGGAATCTGCAATAATCAAACAGAAGTCCTAAAAGGATGTGCTCAGAAAACTGGCCTCTTTTGAAATTACTGAATACATCTGCAGGAAATTTAACATTCTGAAATTACACATTAATACCGGAAAATAAAAATGGGTGTGACACTTCAGTATTTCGGTGGGATCATTGAACAAATTAGTCTGGAAAGCAAACACAGAGAGTGCTATTGCAGAAATCCAAGAGAGTGTACGGGAGTATGCATGCCACTTAAAGTAAATAGTGCATGTCCTCATGTACAAATGGTAAACATTTCAACATGGTGATCTTACCTGAAACTCTTATACAAGTGAAATTTTAATTCTCAACATAAAAGGTGGAAGAAGAATGTGATATGGAAAACACTTGGTCCAGAAAAAACAGAGGATGCATTACAGACTGAAATTGTGTAAAGCACAAGAGGAATTATCAAACTGTTACGCCGTCGCCAAGGTAGCCCTTGCGAGCCGGCAACACATCTAACACGACACAGCACCGATTTGGTCTATGCCCAAGGCGTAAGCAATGGTAAACATCGGCTGTTTTGGAAACAGAGATTCCGCATACTACTTCCTGCAGAGGGAGTTCGAGATGGCCTGCAGGAAATATGACTACACCAACATCTAATTGACTCGCCAATACTATTTAAAGGCTAGAACCAGCACCGGACGTCAGTCCACGCCCAATACCGACCTCAAGGACTACGTCTTCCCCATCGGAGTAGGACTTGGAATTAAGTGTGTGTGTGTTACCTTGGACTCTTGTGGAAAACTTGGGAGTTATCTTTTGTTGCCTCTAGTAGGAAATTCTTACTGGCTTTGTGACTGTGACTTTTCGTTATTATTCAGTCATTTCCATGTAGACTCACGTAAATAAAAGTTATGTTGTGAAAACTTTCAAATTGTCAGTTAAGACACAAACCTTGGACAGATATCATGACACGAAGATTAAAATTTTATGGGCACTTTAAAGGACTTCCAATAGTGAGGATTAAATACAATACAATGACATACGCAACAATATTAAAGAATATCTTCAACAAGTTAAGAATGAAGTCCAGAAAAAGAAGATAGACGCAGTGAAAGCAGTAAACACAATGGTCTGATGACAGAAAACTAGCCCATGGAGGGTGAAAGTGAACCTGATGGAAGATGAATAAAACGCATCTAAAGGCCCTGCTTGGTCCAACAAGATCTCGAAGAAACAATAATAATGTAGACTCCTGTTGTGTGAAATTTTCTAATTACAACTGAAGTGGCACGTACTTGATTACTCATTGATGTTGCTCCGTCGTAAACCTGACCAACCTAAGCATTACTTTTATCACCCCGTATTTTCAAATGGCGTAATAGTAAATTCGCCAGTCCGTTCAGTGCTAAGTCTGTAACAGGTGTACACACCACGATGTGGTCAAAAATGAGTTTTAATTTAAAATCCACATTACGAGCGCGCAAAGATAGTTGCTGAGACTTTGCATTGTCTACCATTCTTCCAGCAAGAATGGCGAATTCTATAGAACTATTTAATCTCTAATAACATCAACGTATGCTTCTGTTATTTCGTTTTGAGTATGGATACTAACGCAGTGTGAATTTATAGAACTACTTAGGAGGCTGCTTAACTGGTTTAAAACGCCAACTGCAGCTCAGAACCTCAGGACATAACGAAACTTTCCGTTATTTCCATTAGTTAACTTGCTATCGCGTAATTTTTGTCACTATCCACAGTTTTCAACTCGATGCATAAGATCATACATAAGACCATACATCTGACCAGGAATTTCCTGCAGTACTTCTGTACGGGCAGCACCCTAACGTGTCTTTTCGATACTCACTTCGCGGACAACACATTTTGTTTGTAGTATCATATTCGACACATATTAACAGATTCATTTCAATGTATGAGCTCTCTGACAGGTAATGTAAGGTCACGACAATCATCCGAAGTAATTATGTCCACCTTTCACGACAGCACTCTGGTTAAAAGCAAAGATCGTTCACAAAGCGCCACTTCTATGGGTACGGAAGACTCCAGTCATGGTGCCTGCGAAACCATTATTTTAAGAAATAAATGTTGCTCTAGGAAACGCCAGGAACACGTAGTCTTTAGGTGGCACTATAAACGTAATTTACAGAAAAAATGAATACGAACTTCGTCACCAGATCGTCTGATATCACTTTTACTATGGCGGATTGCTGTATCACTGTGACTTAATTTGTTCCTGCATTACTTTCGGATACAAATAAGAGCTGAGTTGGTGAGAGTATCAGAGAGTTCTTTTTTGCATGCAAAATTCAGTAGAGACCATTCTTTATCTCCCTCTGTATTCTTCTCTGAACACAACACTAGACTTGAAACTTCCTTGCAGATTAAAACAGTGTGCCGGAATGAGACTCGAACCCGGGACCTTTGCCTTTCGCGGGCGAGTGCTCTATCATCTGAGCTACCCAAGCACGACTCACGCCCTGTCCCCACAGCTTTACTTCCGCCAGCACCTCGTGTCCTACCTTCCAAACTTTACAGAAGCTCTCCTGTGAACCTTGCAGGAATAGCACTTCTGAAAGATAGGATATTGTGGAGACATGGCTTAGCCACAGCCTGGGGTATGTTTCCAGAATGAGATTTTTACTCTGCAGCGGAGTGTGCGCTGATATGAAACTTCCTGGCAGATTAAAACTGTGTGCTGGACCGAGACTCGAACTCTGGACCTTTACCTTTCGCGGGCAAGTGCTGGCAGGAAGTTTCATATCAGCACACACTCCGCTGCAGAGTGAAAATCTCATTCTGGAAACACTAGACTTATTACAGTAAAGACGCTGCTCACAACGAAAAGTCGGAGCTTAGTTAAGGACGTCTGACATCCAAGATAAGAAGAACTGTACTCCATTTACAGTGCTACACGCTGAACTAAGATTTACACTAAAAAGCCAAAACCTTATGACCATTGCCCACCTCAAGATGAAAAGCTATCTGGTAGCATTGGGTGCCCATGGTGTGGTAGGCAATGTACTTGGGGAGCTTGAAAATGACTGACACTACAGTTACTTTTTGTGTTCGCAGGAACCATTTACTGTAAAAACGAATAATTATTATATTACAGGTATTATCCGTCAATCTCTATACACTTTTGTCATCGTTCTGGCAGCTTCCATACTTGCGTAGCAAACTAGGGGGTATCTTGGTGGACAACTGCGTGGAGTTCTTTATGGGTGGTGAACTTCTTACCCCGTATGACCTCTTTTATTGCGTCAAACAGGGTATAATCGCTGGCAGACAGATCTGGCGATTTGGAGAATGTGGAAGTGCATGGGTACAGGGTGGCGTCTGGCATGAGGCTGCGAATAATCGTATTGGAGAAGAACGCCGCGGCCCCATTTTCCGTGGCGGCGTTGTTGAATAAGTCGATGGGGTTGGTAGACTGAGCTGCAGTACCGATCACTGTTGTGTTTCGCTTTGGGAGGGAAACAATCCATCAGGACTGTCCCCTCCTGATCCCAGAAAAGTATCGCCATGTCCAACCCTACATTCAGTTTATTTTTTGCTCTGGGCGATGACATCTACCAGCACTAAAACGCAATACGTCACCCACTAACAGTGTAAGTACGCTGTTCCAAGAGCATCAGTATGAGTTTACCATTCTCCACTGGCCACCACACTCCCTGGATTTAAACCCAACCGAGAATCTGTGCGACTACCTTGACCAGGCAAATGGAGACATGGATCATCAACACAAAAACATAGTGCAGGTGGCCCTTGTGCTGAATTGGGTATTGCTTCACATCCTTATCAGTATCATCCAGAGCCTCAATTACTCGAGTTTGCAGGTAAAAGTTCTGAATGCAGATTACAAAAATGCACGCAGTACTGGTCATCGTCAATTATATTGCACAAGCATTCACATGTACAATCAATGTCTTCAAAAAATGTGTTTCTTTGTACTTCTTGGCAAAGGAGTATTAAGATGAATAGGTCCACAATCTATAAAGAGACAGAACCAGAATTTCTTATTGCATTAGGTATTTAAAAAAAAAAAAAAAGAAGAAAAGAGAAAAACATGCATCAAGTAGTCGACAGAGCAACACTGCTTTCCAACATAGGTCCTGCAAAACAAGCAATTTGCTTAGTTGTACGCGATCACCTTCGCTGCCAACAGGTTCCAAACACAATCGTAAAAGAAGAGAAGCTGTAGAGAGGATGTCAGACGCAAAGGAGTTCCACCATATCTGGTGCAGTCAGTGTCACCACACCAGGACCTCCACTTGCTGATGAGATGAGAGCAGAATAAGGATGGATTATGTCGCAGAAGCCAAGACCAGTGTTAATGTGCAAGCAACTGATTTTGCGCTCGTATTCCTCACAGGCCATGCTCTCCATTGTAGCTTAACAGCTCAGTGGCTAGGTCAAAGTAACTCTGTATTTTGTGCGTGCATTCTCGCCGAAAGCTTCTTACGTTTTCCCTAATAGAGTATTCGTCTAATGAACTCAGAACTGTGGCTGTGTGAGCAGTTTATTCATTAACCTTTTGATGGGAGTCGGCAGTCCACAGACAATTGTGATGATCGCCATTCAAATACCATACATGGAAAGCCGCTTGAGGAAATTTTAATCATTTCAAATTTAGAAAAAACTGTTTTGTCGAGTTTAACAAATGAGTGTTTACATACTCTGCTGACTACTAAAATCACGACGATAAGGAGGAAAGCAAACAACAAATGTTTACTTACTGCACGTAGCGGTGTAGAATTCGCAACTATTTTTATAGATCAGTTTGGGGTGTAAAGATGCGAAAGTTTATCGTACGTAATGATGTCATATCTGGCAGCAACAATGGCTGAGCCAACTGGGCATCACTCCAAACTGAGCTTGGTCGTCAGATACAGTGCCTCTATAAAATTTCTTACACTGTTGTAAACTATTTTTCGACGCATTACTAGTTTCTAAACTGGCTTCTATTGCATTCAGAAGTCTTCAGACAATAACAAAGGCCACTATAATTACCAACCCATTTCTCAATTGGTCACCAGCACTTTCAGTTGACGCCTCAAGTATGTGGTTAAATCATCAGTCTTCCTTTCACTGTTTTTTTTTTTTCCTTCACTAGCCACTAACTACTTTCACTTAAATTCATGTCATCTACCGCTTACTATCTTTGTTTTCATATATCCCTTTATTTTAACTTAACACTTTATATATACGTTCTACTTTGACAAATCTGCGGTACTGCAGGTGAAGTCCTTTTGATAGGCTATATGACGTGTTTTTCCCTCTGCAAAGTTCTCCATGAGCATCAGATCCCAATTGTCCGACAGCCAACACCACCGCCCCCAGTACCCTTTAGGTCGTGGCTTTCGGAATATGGATATACCTACTTATATAAATTATTACACCATCGGTGCTGTTAGCTTCTATGCTACAGACTGCAAGTTATAGTTATCGTTCATTACACACCGTTAAAACCAGTGGCAGGAGCACAATGAGAACAGATGACGCTCGTGTTCTATTATTTCCATGTTTAGTGCAGTATTACGACATACATACAGGATTACGGTCGCATAACCATTACGCACGCAATAAAAACGAACTAGAATGGAGGCTCATATATCTCCATCTGGTGTTAAACTCGTAAATCCACATTACTAAACGATAATTTTTTTAAAACTTTAGTGACAAATACAATGAAATCGGCATGTTGGCAATCATATTCTAATATAAATTGTAACCATGTCTCATTTCTCTTAATATGTTACTAAGGAACCAGCCCAGTATGAAATTTGTGTACTATAATAAAGGCTGAATTACTTTTCTTATATTTTAATTTCGGTTAATACTGAAATACCACAAAATGTATACCTTACGCTGGCCGTATGCTCCAAAACTTAGTATGAGAAATAAATCTAATCATTACTTTAAGCCATATCCCTCTGAAAATCTGATATGCATACTTAACCTATTTGACCTGGTTAAAGGTCATAGCAATCCAGACACTGGATTCACATTTGGAAGCTGTTTTTGTGGTCTTTGGTCCGAAGACTGCTCTGATGTAACCTGTGCTAGCCTCTTCAACTCTGAACAGCCACTGCAATCTATGTCCACTTTAAAGTAATTACTGATTCCATCTCTTGGTCTTCCTCCACAATTTTTCATCTCCACCACAGACACGCACTCACCTCTAATACTGTGCTGATGATTCCTTCATCTCTCAGAATGCTTTCCGTCAACAAATCAGATTTTCTACAAACTTCTTTTCTCTCCAGTTCCATTCAGTGCCTCCATATTGGTTACGTGATCTGCCCACCTAATTCTCAGGATTCTTCTGTGGCACCATATTTCAAAACGTATTCTCTACATTTCTAAACTGGAAAGACTTTCCAACAGTTAAATGGTCAGCCTCGGTAGTTGCGCGGTTAGCGCGAGAGCTCAGTGAGCGAAGGAGCCTGAGCTTAATCCCCAGCGTGGTCGGCATTGGTCGGAGATTTTCTTCTCTCGGGGACTATCTGTCGCAAACTTCGAAGTTTTTTTTTCTTCGCCATGAACTTCAATTCCTTTTTCAAACTTATCTTTGATTTCTTTTATAGCTTGTTCGAAATGTATATCTAATAACATCGGGGATAGGTTACAGCATGTCTCATTTCTTTCTCAACTACTGTTTCCCTTTCATGCTCTTCGACTTTTGCAACTATGGTCTGCTTTCAGGACGAGTTATAAATAACCTTTCGCTTCCTGAATTTTGCTCCTGCTAGCTTCAGAATTTGAAAGAGTATTCGGTAAGATTCTAGTCTGGCAATCCGGTTTCTATGATGTTTCCTCCGAGGCACTCAAGGAATGTAAGGATGATTCATTCACAGATTTCAGGGTCTATTTTACTCCTCGCCTTTGTCCAAGCACATCCTGCACCCAACCCTTGTACCTCCTCCTCGTTCCAATGTCCTAGGCGTCATCACGACATTAACACGCAATAATTCTTCTTCATTTATATTCCGAAGATGCAAGGACCGAGCCGCGCGGGATTAGCCGAGCGGTCTTAGGCGCTGCAGTCATGGACTGTGCGGCTGATCCCAGCGGAGGTTCTACATCTACATATACATCCATACTCCGCAAGCCACTTGACGGTGAGTGGCGGAGGGTACCCTCAGTACCTCTATCGGTTCTCCCTTCTATTCCAGTCTCGTTCGTGGAAAGAAGGATTGTCGGTATGCTTCTGTGTGGGCTTTAATCTCTCTGATTTTGTCCTCATGGTCTCTTCGCGAGATATACGTAGGAGGGAGCAATATACTGTTTGACTCTTCGGTGAAGATATGTTCTCGAAACTTTAAACAAAAGCCCGTACCGAGAAACTGAGCGTCTCTCCTGCAGAGTCTTCCACTGGAGTTTATCTATCATGTCCGTAACACTTTCGCGATTACTAAATGATCCTGTAACGAATCGCGCTGCTCTCCGTTGGATCTTCTCTATCTCTTCTATCAACCCTATCTGGTTCGGATCCCACACTACTGAGCAGTATTCAAGCAGTGGGCGAACAAGCGTACTGTAACCTAATTCCTTTGTTTTCGGATTGCAATTCCTTAGGATTCTTCCAATGAATCTCAGTCTGGCATCTGCCTTACCGACTCCTAATGCGTACTCCCAGATAATTTATGGAATTAACTGCTTCCAGTTGCTGACCTGCTATTTTGTAGCTAAATGATAAGGGATCTATCTCCCTATGTATTCGCAGCACATTACACTTGTTTACATTGAGATTGAATTGCCATTCCCTGCAGCATGCGTCAATTCGCTGCAGATCCTCCAGCATTTCAGTACAATTTTCCATTGTTGCAACCTCTCAATACACCACAGCATCATCTGCAAAAAGCCTCAGTGAACTTCCGATGTCATGCACAAGGTCATTTATGTATATTGTGAATAGCAACGGTCCTATGACACTCCCTGCGGCACACCTGAAATCACTCTTACTTCGGAAGACTTCTCTCCATTGAGAATGAAATGCTGCGTTCTGTTATCTAGGAAGTCTTCAATCCAATCACACAATTGGTCTGATGGTCAATATGCTCTTACTTTGTTCATTAAACGACTGTGGGGAACGGTATCGAACGCCTTGCGGAAGTCAAGAAACACGGCATCTACTTGTGAACCCGCGTCTATGGCCCTCTCAGTCTCGTGGACGAATAGCACGAGCTGGGTTTCACACGACCGTCTTTTTCGAAACCGATGCTGATTCCTGATTTGTCTGCAAGGCTTTGGCTATGTTTATGTTTGCTGTGAAGTTCCCTTTGCTTCCGCAGCAGTTTTCTAACTCGGTTGTTGTACCACGGGGGCCTTAGCAGTTAAGTCCCATAAAATATCACACATATTTGAACATTTTGCAAGGACCGAAAGAAGTTCTCCTAAAATTTGAAACGCAATTTGGTCTGATTTCATGCTATTGATGGTATTGATGATTTCCAGTACAGTCAATATAGTAGGAAAGACAATATTAAAAATATATGAAACGTGCAACACCTATGTAATTGCCACAGATACGTGGGTTTGTTTACATCCGTTGTAGCATAGCATAACTCTGAAACTCTGAAAGAACGATATTCCAGTTCTACTGGACACTGGAGTGATTTTGAAATGCATATTAACAATGACACTCATACCGACAATGTGATTTTCTGGAGTTGCTTGGCAGTGAACGACTGCTTCTGTCTTGTGATCTAAATTGGCCGATGACGTACAGAAACGCTAATTTCTTGTTGAAGTTATATTTAACTGTTCTGGAAAATAAACCATACTAAAAAGTAAAAAAATCATTATTCTTAAATTCTATATGCCCCCACCCGAACACTTGTGGACCATGGACAATACGCATGTGGTTTTTCTTGCATGCCTCAACTATGCTGAAGGCCATACCGCAGGTTACGGCAAGTAGAAAAAGAGAGGATAAGAGAGAAAGGGGGATATATACGTGTGAATGATAAGTCCCTCCTCTCAAAAATACTTCTGTCCTTCATACCTCCTGTGTGTTACCACAGATGACGTGTCACTGATCTCGTTTGTATTAAGATTCCAGTACACGCGAGTGCCTATTTGCTTCCACCGCCCTGAGTGGAATGCGTAAGTTACAATAAATGTTCGCCAATCTGCAGTCTTCTGTAGTTGTTGTCCCTTTCGCAGAAAACAGCATGGAGGTCGTGAATTCGTAATCTTGACGCTGCAAGAAACTCTTAGCGAGGAACTGTTGTCTTAGATATGATTAAATTTCAAATCAGTTTGTTTATGTGGCATGCTAGTCGCTTTTTATTAGCAGAACACGAGAAATTGCGCAATTACATTTAAGCTTTAGAGTCACAAATGATTTCTATTTTTCAATAAAGAAATGAACTGCGTATTTCCTTCATTAGTATCACACAGTTCTTGACTGTATGTCCAAGTAACATTGCTAATCAAGTCTTAACTAACTCTGACCGCGGAAGACAACATGCCTGTCCTCTGACACTGCCGAACCAGCTCTGATTTTCACACTAGACATTGGTAAGTAAGTCTTAATTGATACCGTGTCCGAAACTGCCTAACGAGATCTGATCTTAATGCCGAACCACTTCATCCGCCATCCACGTTAGGCGCGATCCGAAGTCTTTTACTTTAGCAGCTGTTTATTATTGTGTTGGTTATTAATACTTGTTAAATAATGGAATGATATCACGCTATTGAGAGGTGCTTTACATATGACATGCAAGGACATATGATGTTTTGTTTGTCTAATATTAATAATAAAAGAGTGTCATTTTGGCGCCCAACTTCTGAATGCAGCAGCCAATCGCGGAGAAGGACCACAACTTAGGCGGCACCGAATAAACCATCTATCATCGGTACCTCACACCACATTACGTCATCTCGCAAATGCTGCCTTCTCAACTGCTCTAAAGGGAGCTTTTGTAGCCGAATGTGATGGCTCCAAGATCAGAAATGTAACAAGGTGTAACCATAAAGAAGTTCCATCTGCAGAGAAGCCAGACTAAAGATTACTTTTTGAAGAGGGCCACAACTTTTCAATGGTCAGAATAACTGACTAATCCAGCCTGATAACATCAGCCAACTTGGACCACCTGTGCTGGTATTGTGATAGGCTGAAAGCAAGGGGAAACTACAACCGTAATTTTTATGACGACATACATTCTAGTGTATGGCTTAATTATGATGACAGCTTCTTGGATGAAATACTGTGAAATTAAACCTAAATTCGCATGTGCAGGAGAATTACTGCCATCCAGAAAAAACTATCATCCTAGTTTAGGTGATAAAAGTCATGGGATACCACCTAATATCGTGTCAGACCTCCTTTTGGCCGGAAAAGGGCAGCAGCTCGATGTGGTATGGATTTAACAATTCGTTGAAATTCCACAGCGGAAATATTGAGCCGTGCTGCCTGCAAAGCCGCGTATAATTGCGAAAGTGCTGACAGCGCGTAATTTTGTGTACGAACCGATCTCTCGATTATGTCCCACATACGTTCGACGGGATTCCTGTCGGCCATCAAGGTGGCCAAACCATCCGCTCGAATTGTCCGGTGTGGTGTCACCGCCAGACACCACACTTGCTAGGTGGTAGCTTTTAAATCGGCCGCGGTCCGCTAGTATACGTCGGACCCGCGTGTCGCCACTATCAGTGATTGCAGACCGAGCGCCGCCAAACGGCAGGTCTAGAGAGACTTACTAGCACTCGCCCAGTTGTACAGCCGACGTTGCTAGGAAAAGTTCACTGAGAATTACGCTCTCATTTGCCGAGACGATAGTTAGCATAGCCTTCAGCTAAGTCAATTGCTACGACCTAGCAAGGCGCCATTTATCCTGTGCTATGTAACTAATGAAGCATGTACAGTAACAAGACCAATGTTCACCAATTGTGGATTAAAGTTAAGTATTCCAGCAGCTACGTACTTTTATTTATAGCATTCATTACGTATCCTGTTTCAGACCTCACGCCAGCCTGCGTGAGTTTAAGTGCGTGCCTTTCGGTTACCCGTCACTGTGGACTGGCTGTCTTGTCAGTCTACAACATCCGGAATGTCCCGAACAATGGTGGCCCGGTAAGATGGCGCATTGTCATTCATAAATATTCCAATGATGTTTGGGAACAATAAGTCCATGAATGGGTGCAGATGGTCTCCAAGTAGCCAAACATACCATTTCCGGTCAATGATAGTTTCATTTGGACCAAAGGAATCACTTCCTTCCATCTAGTCATACCATTATGGGCCCACCATATGCTTACACGGTGCGTTGTTGACACCTTGGTTCCATGGCTTTGTGCGGTCTGCTCCACCCTCGAACTCTACCATCAGCTTTTACCAACTGAAATCGGGATCGATCTGACCAGACGACGGTTTTCCAGTTGTACAGGTTTAAACCGATATGGACACTAGCCCAGGAGAGGCGCTGCAGGCGATGTTAGCAAACCCACTCGCGTCGGTCGTCCGCTGCCATATCCCATTAACCTCAGGTTTCGCCTCACTGTGCTAAGGATACGTTCGTCGTACGTCCTACATTCATTTCTGCGGTTAATTCACGCAGTTTGCTTTTCTGTTAGCGCTGGCAACTCTAAGAAAATACCGCTGCTCTCGGTCGTTAAGTGAAACCCATCGTCCACTGAGTTGTCCGTGATGAGAGGCTGAAATTTGGTATTCACGGCACACTCTTCACGCTGTGGATCTCGGAATACTGAATTTTCTAACGATTAACGAAATACTATGTCCCATGTGCTTAGCTCCAAGTACCACGTCGCGTTCCAGCCTGTTAATTCACGTCGTGTGGCCATTAATTACGTCAGACACCTTTTCACATGAATCACCTGGGTACAGATGACAGCTCCTTCAAAGCGCTGCCGTTTCATACATCGTCTGTGTGATAGTGCAGCCCTCTGCATATCTGTATACCGTTGTCTCACGACTTTTTTTACCTCAGTGTATATGAGTGGAATGATATATCACTTAATTGAGTTGGTTACTTTGAGAACTTGAAGATAGCCGTAGTGGGAATCAGAGAATTGTGGCGGCCAGAGTAACAAGACTTCTAGTCCCGCGAGTACAGTGTTATACAAGAACGGATTATCATAGCCAAAATAGCAGTGACACAGACTGCTAATAAACACTGTTACAAGTTTTGCATGCCAGATAGCTCCGCAGATGATGAAGTGGTTAACAGAATCTATGATGTGGTAAGCGAAATTTTATGGATAATTAAGGAAGACTAATATTGAAATATCGGTGATCGGAATTCGATAGTAGGGTATTGAAGAGAGAACAAAATAAAGGGAGAACTGTGGACTGGAATAAAGACTGAAACGGCAAGCTACCTGGACGATTTTTAGGCAGAACACAATTTAATGACACTGGAAAATTTCAAACTGATTGTATAACAATAAGACAGATAGCGGCCGCTGAGCTGCGTATACAATCTGAAGCAATTGCAGAAAGGTAGTAAATTAAGGAGGCTGGACCTGGATAAACTAAAAGAAACAAAATTTTTTGAGAGTTTCAGAGCGAGTATCACGCAGCGACTGACTGGAACTCAGGAGAGCTATACAACTAAAGATCAATGGCTTAGCTATTAGATGTGAAATAATGAAAGACCAGTGAATCAAATCGGCAGCAGGGGAAAAAACCAATAAAAATCTTTGCATTAACTCACGAGGTATTGAATGCAATCGACATCAGTGGAAAATATAAAAATGAAACCGAAGCAAATAAATGTAAATACAGACGTCTAAAATATTAGACTGGCAGAAGCAAAACCGGCTAGTGGACAAATTGGCACTGTAGAATCGTGCATGAGAAGGGAGTGTCTTGTACACAGAAATTGTAGTGTCTAGGAAGTCTGGGTACTCGGTTCGCTAGACAAACAATAAAACAAGTCGTATTAATGAGTTTTATTATAATAAGAACATTACAATACTTAAAATTGGTAATTATACAGATGCGTCGCAAGCAAAGGGCGACATACAAAACTATCAGTCTTCGTCAGTATAGACAATCCTAAGTCTGTACTACATAGAGAGTACAAGCAAAGTGATCCAGCGTTGACGCTGCTGTCGAGTTCACTAATCTTAAAGCTGCTATTGAACTGGGCCGTCACCCGTCGGTCGTGGGGCTTAAGTCCTCTTCACATAGGGGCCCCTAAGGTCGCGATGTCGTCCTGGAGGAAGGTCCGGTCAGCGTGCGATTGGCTGATCTCTCCTCACTCTTTCGTTCCCGGCTAGCGTCCTGGCGCTTGACTTTAGGCCGTAACAGAAATATTAAGAGATCGATGTATGGCAATGTTAAGGAGACTTCTGAAGAAAGGAGAAGCAGCTCTGTCTACATCAAGAGCTCAGGTGGGAAGACAAAAAACGAAAAGCTCCAACGTTAAAAAAAGTATAACTTAGCTATAGAAGGAAACTGAACTTCAAGACAATGTTATAGGAAAGGAAGAGGTAGACATTGAAATGAACATGGACGATACTGTGGGAAGGAATTGGCAGTGCACTGAAAGACCTGAGTCGAAAGAAGCTCATTGGAGTAAACCACATTCTACTAGATTAGTTTTTAGGGTGAGACAGAGAAAAACCATATGTTTTGAAAAATATATGCGACAGACGAAATAACGTTAGACTTCAAAGAGAATGTGTTAATTCCAACTCTAATTCAGACAAGTGTGAAATTTCTCAGATATACTTTCCGATAAAAAGTGTCCGGACAATCCCACGTACTGCGGCATTGGTCACTAGATGTTACAATAGGCGGTCCCGCCAGTGCAAAAAGAGCCGGAAGTATTGCGTTGTCAGTAGCGAAGCAGTAAGAGCAGGATGGGACTGTTAGGAGGGTTCAGTGCCTTCGAAGAGTACTAATCATTGGATGCCATCAGAGTAGAAAAAACACGAGCGACAGTTCAACCCTTTTACAGCTCTCTAGGTAGAGCTATAGTGATGGGATAGTGAAATAAAAATGTGAACGTACAAACACAGCTAAGTCAAAACCGGACAGACCTCATGTACTGAAGGACAGGGATACTAAAGGACAGGGACCTTCGGTAATTGTGGAGGGTGACTGTAAAAATTCGCATGAAATCAATGGAAGGAAACACTAATGAGTTCCAAAGTGGCACCGGCAATGCAGCTAGCACGTTTCCTGTGAGTAGTGTGTTAAATGTAGTGGGGTACAATGGGCGAGAAGCCCTTCTTAAGCTAGATGTTTCTGTACTCAATGCTAAGCAATGTTTGACGTCGTGGTGTACGGAGTCACGACACTGGACAGTAGATGACTGGGAACGGGGGATTTGGAGTTAAAAGTGACACTATGTCCTACGGCGATCGGATAGAAGGATTTGGATTTGGTGGATGCCTGGAAAACTTTATCTGTCATTACGTGTAGTGTCAACAGTGAAATGCAGAGAAAGCAGCGTTGCGTTATGGGGTTGTTGTCCATTGTTAGACTGTGATTCTCTTACTGTGCTTAAAGAAAAGCTAAATGTGTAAGGATATGAACACATTTTCCAACACTGTGAATTGAGAGCAGTGAAACCACCATAAAGGCGAAAGGTGGGCACACCCCGTGCTAATGTCAAAAATAGGTATTCGGGTACTATGGTTGAAATCATGATCCTAAAATACTGTGAAATGAGGCGATTAGAAACGAAACTTCCAAAACGTTCTTTGTTATCGTGTCAGAAAACAAACGGGAATATGAATCAAAGGTCTGATTGTCTAGGTTGGCAATTAATCAGTTCAAAAGAGACATAATGAATTTGAGAACTGATAACTCTGTCCGTTATTTTGTTTTGTTTTTTGTCATTCCATGACAAATATCTGGCGTGGTGATGAATTTGCCTACTTCGAAATTCATTTGTATCAGCATAAACTGTGTTGTTTTAATTTGAGTATATGGTAAAGGATATTTGCTACCTCGCTTCATTACCCAGGAGTTCAGTTTTAAATAGTACTTAAACATGACTTACGTTGCAGCTTATTGAAAAGGTCGGATTGCGTTTTTGGAATCTGTAGGGGGAATAGAAGCAGTAATCTTCACTATTTCTTCAGAAGAAGACAAACAATTTGACGATAATTAAGAATCTTCTGGCACTGTTCTCAACCTAGGTGACTGTGCTGTGATTAAAATATATAGGAAAAGTAAGCAGGTGTTTAGACTGTACGCATGTAATATATTATATGTAAAAGGCAAGCATTTGTTAATGTTTCTTAGAAAAAGCGATACCGTTTAAACACTTCAATTTTTGTAGGCAAGGAGATGTTCGAAAGACCTTCTTTTCTTCTGATGGAACGATTTTTAGATTAAATCACATAATTTCTGAAGATGATATCAGTGACTTAATGTATTAACCAAAAAACCAAGTCCATAAATCAAATACTACGGTAAAGTAATCAGAGACTCAACAGTCTCTATTGGTAAACAGAGTAACAAACCACAATTCACGCAATATTTTTAGTTGCTCATTGAATAACACATTTTTATCCAGATAAAGTTTGTTTCTTACTCTCCTAGATTCAAAACAGATTTTGCAATGCCCGTATTCAACCTAAAGACAAATAAATAGAGAAATTATATTTAAAGCTGCTGTCTCGATTTATCTCCCTCTGCTGGGTGACTAGAAAAACGAACATTTTTTAATGTATTATGTTATAAATTCATGAAAGTAGAAGGTAGTGTTCCGCGTTGTGGCCTTAGACCGGCCAGTCGGGCCATCCTCTGCCAATGGCGCCATTGGACTGCCTCTCACACTCATTACAGCGTTTCTTGAACTTGGAGCCCCTAGTAATCGCTCGAGTAGCTCTTCAGTTGGCGTCAAGAGGCTAAGTGCATCTCGTACTAGTTCTCCCACAAAGCAAAAATCTTTGGCAATAGCGGGAATCGAACCCGGAACCACCCACATGACAATCAGCTATTCTACCTTCTCAGCTACAGAAGCGGACTTATAAAAAAAAGCATGAGCTAGGTCCTAGATATAATTGTAAGTCTGAAGCCAGGCACAAGACCTATAATCCTAAATAATTATACATTTCATATGTCCTTTTCATTTTTTTTTTTCATTTGTAGTCGAAAACTGTTTCTGTTCACCCCATTTACTGATGTTATTTTTTTTTTACTGACGAATAGAAACACTGATACAAGGTGACCTCAGGGAATATCATTTTGCATTCTGAAGAAATACAGGAATACGCGAGGCAATTGTGTGCAGTATTTGCATATTTGGAGGTAGCTTTTCACTATTTTCACTGTAATATATTATTAAATATTGAAGGTAGTGGGAATACATTACAGTAACAGTTTGCACAAAGACGAGACTGCAGTTACAGGAAACAAGAGACACTAAAGGCAATCAGTAGTCGAGAAGGGAGTGAGAAAAGAGTGGAGCCTATCGTGAAGTTATTCAGTCAGTACAACGAACTATCCGTGAATGAAACCAAGCAGAAAACTGGAACGTGAATGAATATAGAGGGAAGAGAAATAAATACTTCGAAGTTAGATGATAACATTGTAATTCTGACAGAGACTGCAAAGGACATGGAAGAACAGTTGAACAAAATGAGTAGTGTATTTGGATGAGGTTATAAGATGAAAATGAACAAAAGTAAAACAGGGGCAACGAGATATAATTAGATAAAATCAGGAAAATTTTGGAAATTTGTTGTAAGGCCTTATGGGACCAAACTTCTGAGATTATCGGTCCCTAAGCCTACACACTACTTAATCTAACTTAAACTAACTTACGCTATGTGATATGTCTGCGTAATCAGACGAAACTAACGATCAAAGTCCGAAAACAATTTATTGGACTGTTTCATTAACCAAAACAAATTCTCCAAGTATAACACCAACACGAAAACAGTAATCCGTCTTTGAATCACAGCTACATCCAAGAATAATATAGAAAACCACTGAAATAATTTCCTATTAGTCTCCACCAGAGAATTCTCCGATATACCAAGCCTAATCCAGAGATCAGCGAGAAGATCCAAGCCAGGCTCCCGGGGTGGCAGCTATCCACGTCTGCTGGCGGTCGATGAACTGCCGCTGTGCGTCTTTTCTTTTCCTTTATCGTTATTTAAACACCTTTACATGAGGTGGGCTGGCAGCAGCATACTACGCTGCTCTTCAGCCACAAGTTTGACAGTGAAAATACAAAGAAGACACATAAGTACTGAACAAAGTGGCGGGCAAAAAACAGTAGACACAGAACAAATAACATGAAGCCTTTCACACTCGACGAAAAACACACTAAAAAACTGTTGGCACTGCGCACAAACACTGACGATGTAGACGGTACGTAGGAGCGTGACGGCGAAGAACACTAAACCACAAGCACGATGGCACACACACAAGAAACTGATGGCGATGATCTCCGGCGCGCAAATGTTCACTTAATGTGCGCAAGTCCGGGGACCTGCCGAGAGGGGAAGAAGGGGGTGGGGGGGGGGGGGAGAGGGGAAAACAAAGATGCCAATGGCAGAGGAGATGGTAGGAGGAATGGAGGTATGGGGGTAGGAGAAGCCCAGGGGAGGAGTGGGGAGAAAGGGAGGAGGGAGGGAAGGGGGAGAGAAGGGAGAGAGGATGCCCTAGGGAAAAAACACAGGAAGTGGGAGGGGAGGATCAAAGTTGATAGGAGGGGTAGATGGAGGGTAGGAGGGCATCATCAGGGAGGGGGAGCCAGGGGAAGCCAACTTTGGAGAGGGTGAGGAGGGTGGAGAGATGGAGAGCAGGTGGGACATGGAAATACAGGCGTGGCAGTGGACGGGGGTGGGAGAGGATGTGAGAGACAAGCGGGTGAGGGGGACCTAGTTTACTGGAGGTGTATGGGATCCGTATCCGGCCGATGTGCGGGCGAGCGCCGGCCCCGTTTAGCGCTTCGGTGGATATGAGTACCTTGGAACTATTTTCCATCACGTGGTTTGACATGTGAAAATAGTTCCGGGATCTGCAGCGAGCTCTTCCTTACGTTTATGTGGGCCGGTAGTGGCCCCTGGTGGACACTGGTGTCCTTGCTGTGTTGTTGTTGTTGTTGTTGTTGTGGCCGTTCATCAAGATTGCCTGTCGGTTGTGTAGTGCTTCGGTGTGCCTGCAAAGCCGGCAACCCGCGGCTGCAGGCTGTCAGTTTGGTTGCTGATACTCTAGGTGCCGTGATGTCTGTTGGAGAAGGCCACAGCACTATGGACAACACACATCCATGCCCAAGGGAAGACTCGAACCTCCGACGGAGGGAGCCGGACGGCCGTGAAGAAGCGCCCTTAGACCATGCGGTATCCCACGAGGCGGTAAAAATCAGGACATTCTGGTGGAACTGGATTAGGGAATGAGACAGTACATCAAGTAGATGAGTTTTGGAGTTTCGGCAGCAAATTAACTGGTGGTTATAGGAGTATAGAGGACATAATATGCAGACAGACTACAGCAAGAAACACGTTTTTTGAAACCGAAAAATCTGTAAATTTCGACTTTAAAATTATATCTTAGCATGTTCTTTTCTGAAGCTGTTTGTCTGGTTTGTAGACTTTTACGAATCGGAACATTGGACGATGAGAAATTAAGACAAATGAAGAAGATAATCTTTTGAAGCTGATCCTAGAGAGGAATGGTAAGGATTAGATCGGTAGATCTAAAAGCTTAGCTACTGACTCGAATTAGGGAAAATGAAATTTCTGGTACCAGTTGACGAAAAGAATGGATGGGTTGTAGGATAGGTGCAGAGACACCAAATCATTACCTATTTAGTACTGGAGGGAAGTTTGGGTCTAAGATCTGTAAAGGGAAAACAATGCTTTAATACAAGAAACAGGTGCAAGTGGATGTAGGTTGCAGTAGTCGTGCGTAGATGGAGGGACTTGCGTAGAGTAGAGCTGCGTCAAACCGGTCTTCCGGCTGGAGACAAGAACAGCCATACCATATCTGGATACCTTTTCCTTCTTCAGAGGTGGGATGAAATCTCCCAACTCTCCCTTTTTTATTACTTATTTATTAACATTCCCACTATTGGGGGTTTAAGCGGCTCACAGGTTGGTAATGATCATGTAGCCAAGGAACAGGTGGAGGGTTGGCCATATAGCTGCGTTCGGTCACGGAGTTCATTGTAAAATATTTTCAATTTCCATTGGACTATGAAAAATGCGTACATTCTCTTCTTTATTAATCATTTTATCCCCTCCCACATGAATGTAGACGGTTGGCCGGCAGTACCTTGTTCCTCATTCGTATCTACGTGTCCATTTAAGCTCAACTTACAGCACGGCTGTTATGTCTTGAGACGATAGTGAGGTACAAGTCCTCATCGTTCAAACAAAAGAAGGAACACAATTGCACAGAGGACTTGGAAATATTATGGGGTCGAGAACACGCAGTTTTACTAACAAGCGTGCCTGAACGGAGCAGGGGCACAGTCACACCTCTCGGGAGCGACAACGCACACGTGCCTCCAAGCCGTCTGCCCAGCGTAAGTTGTGTGACGTGTTGGCCCAGCCGTCCCTCTGAGTTAAACACTGAGGACAAGACTCGCCACTTACCCGCCTGCATAACCGGCGAGCTACGGCCGCGCACTGTCTTAAAAGACGGCGCCACCAGAGGCACGGCTCGCTGTGTCAACTTTCAACTTGGAGTGCGCTCGTTTCGAGTATGCAAACGACTTCATAAAGGGCAACCAACTGCGCCGGTGATATATCCGTTTAATTAAGTGCGGCGGCCAGCACGTGGCGGTGCGGATATGGCCGGCAGCCTGCGGCCTGCTGGCCACTGCCGATACAGGAGCGCAGAGGGGGAGAGCTCCGTTCTGTGTTGTAAAAACAGTATAGCGTAGTAAAGCACACGACACAGTCGACAGAAAAGCAAAAGTCATCACTACAAATGAAAGCCATGAAAAAATCTATCTAAAACATGATACTTGCAGAACCGTAAAGAAAGCCATAATATCCATCAGATCAACGTCTATTGGAGACGATGGCATCACAGTCCAAATGATGAAGATTATTATCATTATTATCAGCCCACTAATGATCACTGTAACAAATATCTTTAGTCACAATCTCAGGTGCTTTCCCTCAGTCCTGGAAACAGGGACTAGTTTAGTTACTATCAAAAAAGGAAGTTGCCACAGTACCCTCTGATTACAGACCTTTGTGTATTCTTCCTGCTCCGTCCAAGTCATTAGAATATATAGTCCACGACAAGCTATCAAACTACCTTACCACAACTAGACGAACAGCAATCAGGTTTCCATAAAAATCGCAGCGCAAAATCTGCATCAAAGAGACAACAAATGACCTGACGCTTGCCGTAGATACACAAGAGGCGACAATTACGTGCTTCTTAGACTTAAGCAAAACCCTTGTCGACTCAGACATTTTACTTGCCGAACTTAGCTGCCAAAATTTCTCGCCAAGCGCGGTGCAACGTCTTCGCTCATAGTTGACGTCTGTCCAGCACTGTGTCTTCTCCACCACAATAAAGTTACAATAGCGGCAGGTAGTACCAGACGTCGCCCAGGGACCCACATTAGATCCTATACTCTCTCTATTGTATGTCACTGATGCGTCATCACTTTTGTACTGCTGCAAAAAACACATGAACGCTGATGACCTCAGTTATATCTAAGTTCAAAACGACTTAAACCTGAAGACAGCTATCGAGAATGTTAGTACCAACTGTCTGAACTATCAAAGTGGAAGCAGGATAAAGGGTTAAATCTCATTCTATCCAAAACCCAAGGAGCATCGAATTTTCATTCTAACCTCACAAGTCCAAGTCATTCGGAATCCTTACTATTTGAAATTCCTAAATATCATGGAGCCTAGGAGTAATAATACGTGAAAATCTAAACTGCAAAGTCTTCCTCTGTAAAGCGCAAGGAGCCTGCACCTGCTTATCAATACTTGTGTTTGTTATATCTATGATGTTTGACTCATTGATTATATTTCAGCATCATATGCACATCTATAATAGCTATGAGGCAGACAACGGCAGAGATTTCCATGCATTTGTCCTGTCCTGCCTTACCAATGTACATGTGCCCCGTATCTCTCCTCTACCTTCTCGTCCGAATAACATGACAAAAACACCTACTCGCACCAGAGCTAAATCCTTTTGTACTGTTCCATCGTACACCCACTATCTCAAAGCCCTTACAAATAGCAGGAACCCAACTTTGGAATAATCTCCCGCATCGTGTTAGACACATGAATAACATCTGCCGTTTCTGAAGACGATTAGTGATATATGTACTACAGCAATATTAACGAATACCACCGTCCCTAGATGCACTTCTTACTCTGGTACGCCGGCAGCAGTGGCCGAGCGGTTCTAGGCGCTACAGTCTAGAACAGCGCGACCGCTACAGTGGCAGGTTCGAATCCTACTTCGGGCACGGATGTGTGTGATGTCCTTAAGTTAGTTAGGTTTAAGTAGTTCTATGTTCTAGGGGACTTATGACCTCAGCAGTTGAGTCCCATAGTGCTCAGAGCCATTTGCACCATTTTACTCTGGTACATTCTTCTTTCCAACCAGATGTTGCTTTTTTTCCAGTATTCTTAGCTGATGCAGTCTCCTTAAATTTTCTTTCCCAAGAACTCGCCATTTCACAAAACACCTGCTTTATATGCTGCTAAATTCTTCTTAAATCTGCAACTATCATTACTGTTATTATCGTCATTATTATTATTACTATTATTATTATTATTATTATTGTGTTATCACTACCACTGACAGCAGCAGCAGTAGTACAAGTACTGTCATTCTTAACTTAATCACAATGTTTCGATACACATTCAAATAACTTAATACTATTTATCATATTAAAATTATTCCATAGGTAAATATGATGTAGAAACCTCGTCCAATGTAAGAGTGGATCTGAAGCCCTAATCGATCAGCTCACAAAAATAAATAAGTAAAACAATTAAAGGAATTTAGAGTCGAGAATAAAACGATAGAAATTAAGGAATTTCAATAAACTCAATACTAAAAGCAAAATTTATGAGGGACCAGTCATGATATTTCTAAATGAAGTCAGGTGTAGTACAATGAACTTGTTTGTCACCTCTGCTTTTCATATGTGCGTTAGAGAAGAAAGGGAGAGGATGGAAGCACTTAATCAATACCAAGGGTGCTCATCAAGGAAGGAAGCAAAACAAAATAACTACATATTGGCTATATCTTTTGTTTACATGACGTTGAAGACTCTCGCTGCAAAGCGTAGAAGAACAAATCAGATAACTACAGAAACCTGCAGTCAAAATAGGAGTAAACATATAACTTTTTAAAACAATATACAGTTGAGGACAAATATAAGTGATGCCGCCGAAATCTTAAATTTCGTAACAACATCTAAAAAGAAATTATTTTAAGTATAATAACTAAGGGAATGGATAACGAGCAAAACAGAAACAAAGATATCAAGAGAAAATATGTTACATAAAATGGTAAAGCTATTCCATATGACAAAAAAGGAACAACAAAAACATTTTGGCCTGGAACACAAAACTGATGTACTATCAAAGAGTGCTGAAGACCGAAACATTACATGCAGCAGGAACACCTAAACAAGCAACATTTGTTTCTATTGTAAATCTTGGAAAAGTAAGGAGATTCAAAGGAATATAGTGTTACTTAAAATTGATAGTAATACTCAACACATTTAGTATCAAATTAAGAGCTCAGTTTCAAAATGGAAAAGGTAACTGATGTAATGAGGAAAAGAAGACTGCATTTTTACGGAAATATATCCAGAATGGATAATAAGAGACAGACCAAGCAGATATTAAACTTACTAAACAGCTACAAACCCAAACCCACGCGAGTCAACGATAACGACAGAGATATAAGAAACAATGGAATTAGGACAGAAGAAGTGGAACGGCTCTCTCGAAGGAACATGCACGTTATACACAAAGAAGCAGATTGATTTACCTCTCGAAAGTTTATTCCAATAAATCAATAAATTATGAAGAAAATACCTTACCATTGAAACTTCCTGGTAGATTAAAGCTCTGTCCCGGGCCGAGACTCGTACTCGGGACCTTTGCCTTTCGCGGTTAAGTGCTCTACCAACTGAGCTACCCAAGCACGACTCACGCCCCGTCCTCACAGCTTTACTTCCGCCAGTACCTTGCCTCCTACCTTCTAAACTTTACAGAAGCTTATCTCATTAAACTGGTTATAAGAAAATATGGTTATTTTTTAAATAAAATAATTGTGGGTATTATACAGTGTCGTTATAAAATAGTAAAGCGTCTTAACGGCCGACGTTTCAACCTACTTGCTTCAGTCCTTTTCATATACACCATCGGCAATAAAAACATTTTGTGAGGGCTGGAGTTAATTGTATCACAATTCTGCTACAATTTTAACACTTGAGTTTCGCTAAAATATTAGAGTATTATTGCAGCTTCCACAGAGCTGTAAGATGGGGACGTCGAATGTGAAATCTCTGTTATGGACAACGAAGGATATCCTTTTACATCTTTTCTTCCACCCAGCTGTATTATTGCAATACTTTATTCGCAATTAACCACAGCGTTTTCTTCAAGTACAGTAGTACTGTTACCAGTGTGAACTACTGCCATAAGTATATTCACTAGAACATCATGCATTCTAGCTATAGGAGTTGGCAGTGAAAATGTATTCCTCTAAAATATTTTTCTCGGAAACTAAACTTTCCTGTTCACTGTTTTCGTCTTAGTATTTGTTTATACAGAAAATGTGGCGTGTTAACACAATATGCATGTGAGGGACATCATATCGATAATAGTGACAATTAATTATACTGTAGTTCATGTGAAATCGATTGCAAATTAATTAAAATAATGAACACAGAGAACAGAATAATAATTGTAAAATGTACATAACCTACACGTTCTCGTAAATCATATGGTCGGAAGGTGACATCAAATTCACCTTATGATCTGCGCTGTTAGCATTTTTGAGTTTTTTTAAGTTTTAAGTAGTTAAGATACAGTAGTCGGCCAGGGACAGTTGTGAACAAGAACGCTTTTCATGTATCCCATCATGAAGGAGAGCCTTTATGATTGTGAAGCAAGTCATTTTACACATTATCACGGAGAACCAGCCACTGAAAACAAATTCTTTGTAGTATACTAACAACAGACTATGTATAGTAGCAATATACACTTAATGCTAATAATAGGTACTACTTATAGGTTAATTTATATATATGAGGAGGTAATTAAGGAGAACAGTAGCTTACATGTGAACATTAGTTCGTTATATATTCATTCATGATGTTGCAGTTGCCACGAACTTAAATGACGTGAAATCAAATTTTTCTGTGTTACTAATTAATTTAAGCTGTCCAGTCTCCCAATATCGGCCCATAGTAAAAAAGAAAGAAAAGGTAGCTGTTCATGTTATAAAATTACTTTACTTCACTGTAATTTTAACATTGCAAGCTAAGATTCTAATAAGTTTCATTAAGTTAGCTAAATTCCTCGACGTCAATGGCGAATTAGCTAATTCTAGAAAATTACAATACGTTTGAAAATTATGATAACACGTTAATTGACACTTTTTCGCATATTTCAGTATTCATACGATGTCCCGGAGCAGGACCGTGAAAATGGAACAGTTAAGCTTATACAAATATTGTACATCGCGTTGGCAAAAATATGACATCCAAGCGCTACCGTAGTCGGAGACAGCAGAAAGGTCGCCACTTCTACCAACCGCACTTCTTTTTTATCCGATTTTCCTTTCAAAGCGGAGTTTTCGTCAGATCTCTCGTTGTTTGTAATGGGGCTCACTCGTATATACTATAGATGTAAAAAAGAGGCAAGTAAAACGACCGCGTTTTTTCCTCAGTCTGAAGCGCTATTCATTTAAATGCATGAGAATCGAGCGTTTGATTTTTTTTGTTGTTGCTGTTTCCTCACTGTATTCGCCTCTCTGCCTTCACAGGAAATCCGCACACAGGCGCTTTCTGACACTCGGAAAGGGCTCAAATAAAAGTGAAAGGATACAGCATTCCAGTAGAGAAGGCATTAGCGCTGAGCTCGGTCACCGTTTCTTTGGCGGAACAGTAGCTGGTTACTGGAAAGCATGGCATTTGGAACAGTTCTTTGGAAAGTAGGGCCAACACTGTACCATTTTATACAGAAATTCCACTCGGCTGTTCCCCAGTCCGTAAATATGTGCTGCTGTTTAAAAATATTCTACAAAAGCTGCTCTTTGTTGCTCAGGTAGCCTACTGACTTCAACAGGCGTCACAGACATCAGATTACCTTGTTATTGTTGCTAGAAATGTCGTTATGACAACAATAATTACAGTTATTCCTCATCTCGAATTAATTGTGTTGAAATATGATAGCCGTAGTGGAAAAACAGTCCACATTTTTGTCAAAGTTACTTTACGCATATTCATGTTTCTCAAGTCCTATATATTACAATGGGTAAAAGCTCCAGGGCTGGAACAGACTTGTCACATAAATACTGACTGTTGTGACATTTTTGTACAGAGGGTAAACGAGGCGTTAAGCGCCGGTGATGAAAAATGCAAATGTCGCTCTTCATGACACTAACATAACAATTTTTTAAAGTTTGATGCGCAACCTCCACTCAGTTGGACTGACCTCGACTCTGTTCTCATCATTAGTGCTAATTTTAAACAATATTCACAATTTCAATATGATATGGGTATCAAATTGTCATGTTTCGATTTTCTAAACAGATCTCCTATGAAATTTGTAAACATTGACTTACCCATGTAGTCTTTGTAAGTTAAGGTACAGTTTTTTGTAATTTTGTCACAAGACGTGCGGGCGTTGGACGAAAATATGAAAACACAGCGAGAAATGCATAAACACCAACACTACCGAAGCCTGCAGGTAGCGCTGTTGTATTTGATCACGAACACTACCTGTGAAATAAGTTGCAAGTGTCAGAAGTGATCAGAAAACTCTTATGTGTGAGTATGAGCGCTTTATGTCGGAACCAAGTGAGTTAGTACGTTGGCTCACAGTTGATGTTCGAATGGTGGGTCCTTCCGTAACCAAGGGAGCCGACGAGTTTCGTGTTTGATGGGATACTGTATTGAAGAGTTACGTCGCATACAGGAAAAGCACAAAAATATCACTCACTATGTCACAACTCGGATGAAAATGTAAGCGCAAATTTCCGCGGCCGTTGTCTCTGTCGTAAAATTCTTCTGGACTGTTGACGGCATTGTCAGTATATGAAATTGTCTGTCGTTAATGACACTGTTGCAAGTCCTCTAGGCTTTATGCTGAGCTGCCTGAGGAAGGCCACTTGCAACAGTCGCCTAAACCTCGGACAATTTTATATATGGACAATGCGGTCAACAGCCCAGAAGAATTTTGTAGACAGCGGATGACAACGTCTGTTGAGTAATTGTGACAGACGGTCACTGAAGAGGGTTGTGACGAAAAATAAGAGCAGGACAGCTGCAAAATTCGCTGCAGAACTGAATGTCGCACCCGCGAAGCCTGTCAGCACCAAAACAACACGGAGGGAGCTCCAGAAGGAGGAAATTGCAGGACGAGCTACAATTCCAAAACAACTCATCAGTGATTCAAATGTTCATTCCAGGAGAACGTGATGTAGAAGCATAAAACCGGGACAGTGGAGCAATGACAGAAAGTCATTTGGTCGGATTAGTCTTATGTTACACAGTTTCCAAATTTTGGACGAGTTTACGTGCTAAGAGTGAAACATGGCCAAAGTTTTGTAATAATTTGGGCAGCCATATTGCGGTTTTCCGTGGGTCGCATGATTATTCCGCAGGGTCGCGTTACTGCCAAAGATTGTGTAACCACACTACTGGCCATTAAAATTGCTACACTGAGAAGAAATGCAGATGATAAGCGGGTGTTCATTGAAAAAATATATTACACTAAAACTGACATGTGATTTCTCGCAATTTGGGTGCATAGATCCTGAGAAATCAGTGCCCAGAACAACCACATCTGGCCGTAATAACGACCTTGATACGCCTGGGCATTGATCAAACAGAGCTTGGATGGCGTTTACAGGTACAGCTGCCCATGCAGCTTCAACACGATACCACAGTTTATCAAGAGCAGAGACGGGCGTATTGTGACGAGCCAGACGTTTTCAGTTGGTTAGAGATCTGCATAATGTGCTGGCCAGGGCAGCAGTCGAACATTTTTTGTATCCAGAAAGGCCCGTACAGGACCTGCAAAATGCGGTCGTGCATTATCCTGTTGAAATGTAGGGTTTTACAGGGATCGAATGAAGGGTAGAGCCACGGGTCGTAACACATCTGAAATGTAACGTCCACTGTTCAAAGTGCCGTCAGTGCGCACAAGAGGTGGTCCAGACGTGTAACCAATGGCACCCCATATCATCAAGCCGGGTGATACGCCAGTATGGCGATGACGAATACACGCTTCCAATGTGCGTTCACCAGTTGTCGCCAAACACGGATGCGACCATCATGATGCTGTAAACAGAACCTGGATGCAACCGAAAAAATGACGTTTTGCCATTTGTGCACCCAGGTTTGTCGTTGAGTACACCATCACAGGCACTCCTGTCTGTGATGCAGCGTCAAGGGTAACCGCAGCCATGGTCTCCGAGCTGATAGTCCATGCTGCTGCAAACGTCGTCGAACTGTTCGTGCAGATGGTTGTTGTCTTTCAAACGTCCCCATCGGTTGACTCAGGGATCGAGACGTCGCTGCACGATCCGTTACAGCCATGCGGATAAGATGCCTGTCATCTCGACTGCTAGTGATACGAGGCCGTTGGGATCCAGCACGGCGTTCCGTATTACCCTCCTGAACCCACCGATACCATATTCTGCTAACAGTCATGGAATTTCGACCAACACGAGCAACAACGTAGCGATACGATAAACCACAATCGCGATAGGCTACAATCCGACCTTTATCAAAGTCGGAAACGTGATGGTTCGTATTTCTCCTCCTTACACGAGACATCACAACAACGTTTCACCAGGCAACGCCGGTCAACTGCTGTTTGCGAATGAGATATTGGTTGGAAACTTTCCTCATAATTGCACGTTGTAGGTGTCGCCACCGGTGCTAGCCTTGTGTGAATGCTCTGAAGAGCTAATCGTTTGCATATCACAGCATCTTCTTCCTGTCGGTTAAATTTCGCGTCTGTAGCACGTCATCTTCGTGGTGTAGCAATTTTAATGGCCAGTAGTGGACTTTGGCTGAACAGGTCCATCCCATGGTACAATGTTTGTTTCAAAGACGACATGGCCACAGTTCACGTAATTCGCACGGTTCAGGACTGGTTTTGTGAGTACGAGGATGAAATGTCACATCTCACTAATCCATCACAGTCACCAGCCCTCTGTGTAGTATTGAACCTGTATGGTCCACTTTCAAAGAAGAATGCGTGGTCGGTATACACCTCCATCATTTTTACCTGAGCTTGTCGCTATTTTGAAGCAAGAAGGATATAATACTTCTTTGGAAAGCTGTATTTATCCATTCAGAGACGATTGGAAGCTGTTTTTAATGCGAACGGTTTTCTACTCCGTATTAGCATGGTAACGCTGTGTTTTTAGTGTATCCGTATTTGTGTCCACCCCTGTAGCGAAAATAAACATCTCGTTATGGCAATGAATTCATCTAAGTATTTGGTGATTTAAGCAATTTTGATATGATCACGTCACAGTTGAAGGTAGCAAAGATTTTATCAAGATGACTTTAAAAATGGAGAAAATCTGTTTCGACCGCACAAACATTTATTTTGATGGCAAACGTTTCTGCGGTCGAGACAGTTTGTGGTCTTCTTTATAGTACCTTTAGTATGACAGCTACTCTCCAAGAGAAACGTTCTCAGAAATTACTTAGTAAGATGATTAAAGGCAGTGTTCCAACTTCTGAGCAGGGGAATACCGATACTATAATTCATTGTCAATATCGTAGCCGCAATCGTCGTCACAATCGCTAGCCACCTGATAGAAACAGAAATCAATAACGAAAGACCTGAAGCATGTCAGAGATAAGCACAAGGTTTTCCAAAGCAGGTTGCAAGTTTTTCTCCTGGACACCTCCTTCTTTTGTTAACAATAGTACGAGGGTTGCCCAGAGAGTAATGCAAAGCATTTTTTTTCTCATCCGGAAACAACGCTGCGAATGCGAAATATTAAGTATGTTCGAGGTGTACATAAAGTTCAGGAACACTTTCTATTATTTATTGCACAAAAACCAAACATTGTACATATATCATACACAAGTCATTTTGAAGAAACTCCTGAAAGTTTATTCTTCTACATCTACATCTACATTTATACTCCGCAAGCCACCCAACGGTGTGTGGCGGAGGGCACTTTACGTGCCACTGTCATTACCTCCCTTTTCTGTTCCAGTCGCGTATGGTTCGCGGGAAGAACGACTGTCTGAAAGCCTCCGTGCGCGCTCAAATCTCTCTAATTTTACATTCGTGATCTCCTCGGGAGGTATAAGTAGGGGGAAGCAATATATTCGATATCTCATCCAGAAACGCACACTCTCGAAACCTGGACAGCAAGCTACACCGCGATGCAGAGCGCCTCTCTTGGAGAGTCTGCCACTTGAGTTTGTTAAACGTCTCCGTAACGCTATCACGGTTACCAAATAACCCTGTGACGAAACGCGCCGCTCTTCTTTGGATCTTCTCTATCTCCTCCGTCAACCCGATCTGGTACGAATCCCACACTGATGAGCAATACTCAAGTATAGGTCGAACGAGTGTTTTGTAAGCCACCTCCATTGTTGATGGACTACATTTTCTAAGGACTCTCCCAATGAATCTCAACCTGGTACCCGCCTCACCAACAATTAATTTTATATGATCATTCCACTTCAAATCGTTCCGCACGCATACTCCCAGATATTTTACAGAAGTAACTGCTACCAGTGTTTGTTCCGCCATCATATAGTCATACAATAAAGGATCCTTCTTTCCATGTATTCGCAATACATTACATTTGTCTGTGTTAAGGGTCAGTTGCCACTCCCTGCACCAAGTGCCTATCCTCTGCAGATCTTCCTGCATTTCGCTACAATTTTCTAATGCTGCAACTTCTCTGTATACTACAGCATCATCCGCGAAAAGCCGCATGGAACTTCCGACACTATCTACTAGGTCATTTATATTTATTGTGAAAAGCAATGGTCCCATAACACTCCCCTGTGGCACGCCAGAGGTCACTTTAACGTCTGTAGACATCTCTCCATTGATAACAACATGCTGTGTTCTGTTTGCTAAAAACTCTTCAATCCAGCCACACAGCTGGTCTGATATTCCATAGGCTCTTACTTTGTTTATCAGGCGACAGTGCGGAACTGTATCGAACGCCTTCCGAAAGTCAAGGAAAATGGCATCTACCTGGGAGCCAGTATCTAATATTTTCTGGGTCTCATGAACATATAAAGCGAGTTGGGTCTCACACGATCGCTGTTGCCGGAATCCATGTTGATTCTGGGTTTCCAAAAGCGACATGATACGCGAGCAAAAAACATGTTCTAAAATTCTACAACAGATCGACGTCAGAGATATAGGTGTATAGTTTTGCGCATCTGCTCGACGACCCTTCTTGAAGACTGGGACTACCTGTGCTCTTTTCCAATCATTTGGAACCTTCTGTTCCTCTAGAGACATGCAGTACACGGCTGTTAGAGGGGGGGGGCAAGTTCTTTCGCCTACTCTGTGTAGAATCGAATTGGTATCCCGTCAGGTCCAGTGGAGTTTCCTCTTGAGTGATTCCAGTTGCTATTCTATTCCTTGGACACTTATTTCGATGTCAGCCATTTTTTCGTTTGTGCGAGGATTTAGAGAAGGAACTGCAGTGCGGCCTTCCTCTGTGAAACAGCTTCGGAAAAAAGGTGTTTAGTATTTCAGCTTTGCGCGTGTCATTCTCTGTTTCAATGCTATCATCATCCCGGAGTGTCTGGATATGCTGTTTCGAGCCACTTACTGATTTAACGTAAGACCAGAACTTCCTAGGATTTTCTGTCAAGTCTGTACATAGAATATTACTTTCAAATTCACTGAACGCTTCACGCATAGCCCTCCTTACGCTAACTTTGACATCGTTTAGCTTCTGTTTGTCTGAGAGGTTTTGGCTGCGTTTAAACTTGAAGTGAAGCTCTCTTTGCTTTCGCAGTAGTTTCCTAACTTTGTTGTTGAACCACGGTGGGTTTTTCCCGTCCCTCACAGTTTTACTCGGCACGTACCTGTCTAAAACGCATTTCACGATTGCCTTGAACTTTTTCCATAAACACTCAACATTGTCAGTGTCGGAACAGAAATTTTCGTTTTGATGTGTTAGGTAGTCTGAAATCTGCCTTCTATTACTCTTGCTAAACAGATAAACCTTCCTCCCTTTCTTTATATTCCTATTAACTTCCACATTCAGGGATGCTGCAGCGGCCTTATGATCAATGATTCCCTGTTATGCACTTACAGAGTTGAAAAGTTCGGGTCTGTTTCTTATCAGTAGGTCCTAGATGTTCAAAAATGGTTCAAATGGCTCTGAGCACTATGGGACTCAACTTCTGAGGTCATTAGTCCCCTAGAACTTACAAGTAGTTGATCCTAACTAACCTAAGGACATCACACACATCCATGCCCGAGTCAGGATTCGAACCTGCGACCGTAGCGGGCTCGCGATTCCAGACTGCAGCGCCTAGAACCGCACGGACACTTCAGCCGGCGGTCCAAGATGTTATCTCCACGAGTCGGTTCTCTGTTTAATTGTTCGAGGTTATTTTCGTATAGTGCACTCAGTATAATGTCAATCGATGCTCTGTCTCACCACCCGTTCTAAACATCTGAGTGTCCCAGTCTATATCTCGTAAATTGAAATGTCCACTTAAGACTATAACATGCTGAGAAAATTTATGTGAAATGTTTTCCAAATTTTCTCTCAGTTGTTCTGCCACTAATGCTGCTGAGTCGGGAGGTCGGTAAAAGGAGCCAACTCTTAACCTATCTCGGTTGTTGAGTGTAACCTCCACCCATAATAATTCACAGGAACTATCCACTTCTACTTCACTACAGGATAAACTACTACTAACAGCGACAAACACGCCACCACCGGTTGCATGCAATCTATCCTTTCTAAACACCGTCTGTGCCTTTGTAAAAATGTCGGCAGAATTTATCTCTGGCTTCAGCCAGCTTTCTGTACCTATAACGATTTCATCTTCGGTGCTTTCTGTCAGCGCTTGAAGTTCCGGTACTTAACCAATGCAGCTTCGACAGTTTACAATTACAATACCGATTACTGCTTGGTCCCCGCATGTCCTGACTTTGCCCCGCACCCTTTGAGGCTGTTGCCCTTTCTGTACTTGCCCGAGGCCATCTAACCTAAAAAATCGCCCAGCCCACGCCACACAACCCCTGCTACCCGTGTAGCCGCTTGCTGCGTGTAGTGGACTCCTGACCTATCCAGCCGAACCCGAAACCCCACCACCCTATGGCGCAATTCGAGGAATCTGCAGCCCACACGGTCGCAGAACCGTTTCAGCCTCGGATTCAGACCCTCCACTCGGCTCTGTACCAAAGGTCTGCAGTCAGTCCTGTCGACGATGCTGCAGAAGGTGAACTCTGCTTTCATCCCGCTAGCGAGACTGGCAGTCTTCACCAAATCAGATAGTCGCCGGAAGCCAGAGAGGATTTCCTCCTATCCACAGCGACACACATCATTGGTGCCGACATGAGCGACCACCTGCAGATGGTTGCACCCTGTACCCTTCATGGCATCCAGAAGGACCCTTTCCACATCTGAAATGACTCCCCCCGGTATGCACACGGAGTGCACATTGGTTTTCTTCCCCTCTCTTGCTGCCATATCCCTAAGGAGCCCGGATCTTGCAGACTGAGGGGCAACCTCTGGAACAGGACAAGCAGCCATGTCCGGCCGAAGATCAGATCAGCCTGAGACAGAGCGTGAAACCGGTTCGTCAGACAAACTGGAGAGGCCTTCCGTTCAGCCCCCCGGAATGTCTTTCGCCCCCTGCCACACCTCGACCTCCCACTCTACCACAGGTGAGGGATCAGCCTCAATGTGGGCAGTATCCCGGGCAGCCACAGTCGTAGTCTGATAGGGGGATGCGTGGGACGAACTGACCGTCCGCGACAAACCCCCATCCGGACCCCCACAGTGATGCCCATAGGCAACAGCCTCAAGCTGTGTGACCGAAGCCAACACTGCCTGAAGCTGGGAGCGAAGGGATGCTAACTCAGCCTGCATCCGAAAACAGCAGTAGCAGTCCCTGCCACAGTCGACGGCCCTGCCCATGCTGGGACGGGCATGGGAAAAATTCGATTACTATATTGATGTCTGCTGGCTCACTCATGGTTTGCATATCGAATGTTTGTAAAAAATCTTCCAGAGTTTCACTTCAAAATACGATATGTATGACATCTGTACATCTATACGGCCACAGCATAGTTTGGTAATTTGCCGATAGTCAGCGCTAGTCGCAAACATGCAGAGTTCAGGTGCGGAACGAGTTTTCTGTGTGTTGGAGTTCGACAAAAACATGTCGCAGCAATGGCTGATGCCTCAAATGCAATAGGACTCTCCGTTAATCTGTCAGCAGGATGGGGCTCCACCCCATTTTCACCGTGAATTTCTTGTGTGCCTGAACATGGAGCTGCCGCATCGCCGGATCGGACGTGCTACAGAAGAGGACAGCTGTTTCATGAAATCGCCCCCTCGATCATCAGATTTCACTCAGTGTGACATTTTTCTGTGGAGACACATTAAAGATGTGGTATGTAGTGGCGTGGCAAGACAGCCAAGCCACTCGGAGGTAGCCGAAAGGAATGCGTTAAGCTCACGCAGATTGGCGTGAGGTCTGGAACAAGGTAAAGTAATTATCCTATAAAGAAAAGAACGTAGTTGTTGGAATACTTAACTTTAATCCATAATTGTAGAACATCTCTCTTGACTGTACAGGCTTCAAGATAAATATCAAATGCTATAGCGCCTTGCTAGGTCGTAGCAAATGACGTAGCTGAAGGCTATGCTAACTATCGTCTCGACAAATGAGAGCGTATTTGTCAGTCAAGCATTTCTAGTACGTCAGCTGTACAACTGGGACGAGTGCCAGGACGTCTCTCTAGACCTGATGTGAGGTGGCGCTCGGTCTGCAATCACTGACAGTGGCGACACGCGGGACCGACGTATACTACCGGACCGCGGCCGATTTAAAAGCTACCACCTAGCAAGTGTGGTGTCTGGCGGTGACACCACATGGTATATATACAGCCTCTACCACGTGCTGTAGCAGAGTTCCTGCAGAGAATACGGGAAGCGACTGCCATAGTCGACGATGCCATGCTGGCAAGAATTCAATTACCGTATTGATGTCTGCTGGGTCACTCGTGGTTTGCATATCGAATGACTGTAAAAAAGCTCCCAGAGTTTCACTTCAAAATACAATATGTATGACACCTGTACAACGTTTAGTTCTCGTGCAATAAATAATTGAAAGTGTTCCCAGACTTAATGTATACCCTGAATTATCTGAAGTCTCCTGAGTGAGTGAGCCAACTTCCCGTCGCGTCCGAGAGAAAGCGTAGCTGCAGGACTGTTTTAAAATAGCGTATGTGTGTAATGTGTGTTACAAACAACGTGCAGAGGAAGAAACTGTGCTGAAGTCTATGGAGTCTATGGAGCATCTGCTGTCGGTAAAAGTACAGTCAGTCGCTGCGCACGGAGAGTGCCGTCGTCGGAGGGCGGTTCGGCGGAGCTCCACGATTTGCAGGTGTCGGAAGAACATCCTCGGCTGTCACACCTGACACAGCTGACCTAACCCCCTCGAGCTCCCACATATTAGGGCCATTAAAGGATGCTATTCGTGGAAGACATTTTGGGGACAATGAAGAGGTGAGCCGGCCGGAGTGGCTGAACGGTTCTAGGCGCTACAGTCTGGAACCGCGCGACCGCTACAGTCGCAGGTTCGAATCCTGCCTCGGGCGTGGATGTGTGTGATGTCCTTATTTTAGTTATGTTTAAGTAGTTCTAAGTTCTAGGGGACTGATGACCTCAGAAGTTAAATCCCATAGTGCTCAGAGCCATTTTGAAGAGGTGTTTCACACAATGAAGCACTGGTTCCGCTACCAGGGCAAGGATTGGTACCGACAGGGCATACACGCCCTTGTTTCGCGCTGGAGGAAGGCTATAGAACGGGATGGAGTTTACGTGGAAAAATAGAGTTTGTAGATAACACAACAGTCTTTCGTGCGTGTAATTCTATAATATTCTATAGAGCGTTGTTGAAGAGAAAATGCAATGCATCACTATTTGGCAACTCTTGTCCTTAAAGTTCGCTGTGGTATGTTATAGGACCCTAGCTCATGGGGAAAAAAAAATTGTAGTCCGCAGCTCGTGGTCGTGCGGTAGCGTTCTCGCTTCCCGCGCCCGGTTTCCCGGATTCGATTCCCGGCGGGGTCAGGGATTTTCTCTGCCTCGTGATGACTGGGTGTTGTGTGCTGTCCTTAGGTTAGTTAAGTTTAAGTAGTTCTAATTTCTAGGAGACTGATGACCATAGATGTTAAGTCCCATAGTGCTCAGAGCCAGCCAAAAAAATTTGTAACTACAGCGTTGTGCAAAGTACGTCCATAAAATTAAATGAATACCATGAAAACGTGCTCATATCTCATCAATACTTATATTTCCCATTGTTTTTCAAAATCATCTCAGGCACATTGGTTGACAGTTTCTTCTCGTATAATGTGTGTGTCAGGAAGGTTTCAAATATGAAGTTAATTCTTATGCCATATTATCATTGTTCTTTTCTTTATTTTTCGGTTTGTGCATAAGTTTGTAGCGGTTTTGTCTTGCATTTTGGTATTGCGTTTCCTGCGGATGTATTCATCGACTGTCATTTTGTCATTTGGGTCTGATGAAGATAGTTTAGAAGCATTAATCCACAATGGTCCACGGCAGCGTACACGAGAGCTGTCAGATGTGAGAAACTGTAATCATTCCATTGTTGTGAGACATTTGCGTGCAGTGGGGAAGGTTAAAAATTCGTGTGTACTGGTACCGCATGCTCTAAACCTAAATCACTAAAATCAGCGGGTCTGATGCCTGCTCGTCATCACTTCACTCGTGAGCGCCACCGACCGTTCCCATCCTGTGTCGTTACTGGTGACGGGAAATGGTGTCTTTATGCTAACATGATGGAAAGAAAGGACTGATCGAGCCCAAACAAGCACCTGCGCACATTCAAAAAATATCAAGTTGTCCATCTGCACGGTGTGGTGTTCAACGAATTGTTTCTCCGAGGTTTAACCATCAACGATGACATATATTGTCAGGAACTGAGACGCTATGCAAGAACAACAACCAGGTAGACAGTGTTAAGTGGTGCTACTCCACGATAACGCCCACTCCTATTTAACCAGACTGACAATAAAGCATTATACAGGTGTAGGAGTTGAAAGTCATTCTGCCGACACCTAATTCACCTGATCTATTCAGAAGTTGTGTGAGATCTTATGGGACTTAACTGGTAAGGTCATCAGTCCCTACGCTTACACACTACTTAACCTAAATTATCCTAAGGACAAACACACACACACACACATGCCCGAGGGAGGACTCGAACCTCCGCCGGGGCCAGCCGTACAGTTCATGACATTCGCCTGATCTGGTGCCTTGGATTTTGATCTATTCCGCTCTCTGTCGAACAACCTTTGAGGAACTTCCTTTCCTGATGAAAATGCCCTCCGAACAAGGCTCGACGAGTTATTTGCCTCAAAGTCACGTCATCGCTATAGTTGCGGAATCAAAAGGTCGCTCCAGCATTGGCAGGCCGCTGTAAATAGTGATATACCGCGTGATCAAAAAGTCAGTATAAATTTGTAAACTTAATAAACCACGGAATAATGTAGATAGAGAGGTAAAAATTGACACCAGTGCTTGGAATGACATGGGGTTTTATTATAACCAAAGAAAAAACAACTTGAGTATTGATAGACCCGTGAAAGATATCTTGCGCGCGTCCTTTGATGATGATCGTGTGCTCAGCCGCCACTTCCGTCGTGCTTGGCCTCCCAGGGCCCCAGACCTAAGTCCGTGCGATTATCGGCTTTGGGGTTACCTGAAGTCGCAAGTGTATCGTGATCGATCGACATCCCTAGGGATGCTGAAAGACAACATCCGACGCCAAAGCCTCACCATAACTCCAGACGTGCTTTACAGTGCTGTTCACAACATTATTCCTCGACTATAGCTATTGTTGAGGTATGATGGTGAACATAATGAGCAGTTCCTGTAAAGAACATCATCTTTGCTTTGTCTTACCTTGTTATGCTAATTATTGCTATTCTGATCAGATGAAACGCCATCTATCGGACATTTTTTGAACGTTTGTACTTTTTCGGTTCTAATAAAACCTCATGTCATACAAAGCATGTGTGTCAATTTGTACCTCTCTATCTACATTATTCCGTGATTTATTCAATTTTTAAATTTATACTGACATTTTGATCACCCAGTATTTATGTTTACTTGTATTTACGGACATGCTTAGTGTGTTCTCTCACTGATGTTTTTAGATCGTTAGCATAAAGATACAACTCAATAAAAAAAGGTCATTTACCTGGGTCGGTAACATGACACTTTTCACCTCCTAGTCATTCCTCTCTGTAACTGAATGACAATTCTTATTAATAACGTTTTACATCAGAATTCAATAGAACTTACTTTTACCAATTATTCTCTAGGAAATTGGAAGCTACTTCACACCATAGCAGATATAAATTATGATAAATAATTATGTAATTGTTTACTGCAGGGTGTTGGTAAACATGTATACAAAGTTTCCTTCGTATATTATTTTGGGCAGCGAACATGTCAATTTGCAACCGAAAAATAGGTCGCTGGGCCCTGTACTAGGCAAAACTGATTTCCGCCTGTTCATCAAAAACATGTCCTCTTGAAAGTATTTTGAAGTCTGGCCTGCTCACTGAGTAACCGCAGTATTTTTAAATAAAATAGTTAAAATTTCTTGTATTATGTTTCTATCGTAATTAGTGATCCAAATCATTATCTATGCGAGTGAGGTGAATGCAAGGACTTGGCCTGCAGAACGCTTAGTACGCTGAGTGAGTTTTAATTACGATATTTCAAGGGGAGACCCAAGTCCAGATTTGCGTGGATTTGACGTTTTGGGGCATCAGACTTTGGGAAAGGTTTGGATACAATAATGAATGTACATTTCACATTTTGATATGTCTCTTAATTTAAAAAAAGGATTCGAAAATTTTGCTTTCTAGTTTCTTTCAGAGTCCACACAGCTGGAGCAGAAGCTGATATGCATGGTTAAATAAATGGGACTGTGTGCTCAGTATTTCATTCGCAATGTAAATCATTCACATAAGGTTTTTCTTAGATGTTACACAAGTAGCTTACGTAGTGATCTTGGCAGAACCCCGCATAAACAATCAACGGCTGTAACATGTGGCGATTTTGGTAGCAATTGGTGAGGTCCCCTCTACCCTTCCATAGGTATTCGTTCTATCGTAGAAATTTAGACTCTTTCATATCTTAAAAATGTATGCCACAGAGCAACAGGTGCTTTTATGAGCGTAGATAAGTAGAGCTGCTAAAATATAAATTCTCTAAATAGCTTTCAATGATACTGTCAAAGAAATATATATAATCGACAAATGACAACATCTTATATTTGATCATACATTTTTGTGAATGGCTTCGTTCATAACTTCGTAGCAAAACCAACATGGTGTTCTATCTTTTCTTTTATTAATAACTGACACCTGAAAATGAATACATTTGAATATAATGGATAACACTATTCCAGAAGAAACATTCAATAAAAGAGTTAGAGAATAACAAATTATTTCGTGAATACATTTAGGATTTGATTGGATTGTAATTTATAAGTCTTGGGTTTCCTCGTAGTATTCCATAGTAATGATATATTTTTCGAACTTTGTGGAGCAGATCCGAATATACACAATGGAATTACACTAAGAACGCAGGGCATAGGCATGGTCCCCACTGTATAAAAAGACCTGATGTAGCAGTATATGAACCTGAGTGGTGTTTTGGTAAGTCTGGGATCAGTTCACAAAGGAACTCAGGGTTTTGGATAGAAATATCGTAATCAAATGCTCATCCACTCATAAAAAGCTGAGATGAAACTAAAGCTCCGCTACTGATCATTATTGCGGAGCCAACTGCGTAAATGGAGAGATGTCTCAAGCCAGCGACGGAGGCGCGAAAAAACCATTAAATTTCACAGCGCAAAAATGATCTGTACATGGAGGTGTTCGTCCTACCCCAGTAAGTTTAGATTGATTTCATCGATTAGTAAATACGAAATGAAACTGTATGGTGGCAGAAACGTTTCCACGTCTCAGACATCTACGATTTATGGATGCAGAATGAACAGACGAAAGATAATTTTTACCAGTGCCTGGTTTCGAGGCCAGGTCTCCTGCTCACTAGGCAAATGCGCTAACCAGTATGCCACCTTGGCTCAGTGGCTTTGCACAACTTCGCGGACTAGATTGTCTCCCTCGATCTAGATTCCCGTTCACGCCACACCCGACTTAGGATACCCTCTAACAGCATTGCAGAAGATCTCCAACTCCACTGGAATAGCACCTTAGCATCGAAGAAGACTAAAGAACTAGCCTGAAACCCGGTCATAGGTGATTTAATCAAATGAAACTATATGGTGCCCAAGACCTTCTCAAGTCTCAAACATCTATGATGTGTATATGGAGACTGATGCGACAAACGTAAATTTGTACTAGTTAGTGAAATATGTGGTGAAGCACAGCATTATGTGTACAGAGGAACCATGTCTGTTCAGTGCGAAAAATCAACTTAAATTTGCAAGTCTATACGTATATCACCTAAACACTGAAGGTGCTAACAGTTACTGATAATTACTGAAAGAATGAACTTGATTTCACCACCAATCACGTTACTAAAGTTCGGGTTTGCAATACCCAAGAAAAATACATATCACCCGTATTTTGCATAGTTGTACTCCGCGAATTTTCTTGTCACATTGAAAGTAATTCCACTTTACTAACTGTCCAGGAGGATAAAGTTTCTTGGTAACGAACACTCCATGGTAGCATGCTCACTCATAGGCAAATCATTCACTCTCAAAAACATAGTACCATTGGTGAATCCACACTCAAAATTACTCCTAGAATAATTACCACGATTCCCCCATAATATCGAGAAATTCTGAAATAAAGTCTGTTAAACAACAATCTCACGTGCTAAGTAAATTCAGATACCTCCATCGAGTCAAGCCCGTTCTTATCCGGTTTAAGGGGCAGAATATACTTCTATCGGAGGAATGGTAACTGTTTTTGCTATAACTCGTAGTAACGGTAGTCACTAGAGATTACCACAGTGCCCACTTGCCATCAGAATCCTGGCCTCATGATAAAGTGAAACCTATCTGCACTGCCTCCTTAGGTACCCCTATTTTCAAAACTGCTCAGCAGACAGCAGATACCCGCCATTCTTATGCAACTCACATTATCTCCTTTTAATTACGGGTAATGCATTAAATAACAGGAAAATAATATAGGAAAGACAGTTACCAATTAGTACATATATTATACAAAATAACATAAATTTTAAAATAGTAGTTACATAAAACTACAATTTCGCAGAAATTTACAAAACTGAAAAAAATTTGCACATTCACTTAAAGTAAATAGTGATATTACATAATCGACGCATAACGGAAGTATTACTACTTTAGGTGTCTTGCCACGGCTTATTAGGCAATAATGTGAAGGTTGGCGTAAGCCAACTACGCAAGTTCGGTTTTAATCCTCAAAAATACTGTCAATGTTGCAGTCGGTAGGAAGAGATAGGTAATCCAGTATTGGATTGAAAATTTAAAATCGCTCTAGAAGACTTGAGATCAAATAAAGCAGAAAGGGTGGTCCATTCCACTGGAATTTCTAAAATCATTGGAGGAAGCGATCAACAAAAACTGGTGTGCCGAATCTATCAGGTTTTCAAGGTACCTGCAGACTTTCCGAAAAATAACACCAATACAAAAGTCCAAAGATAGCAGCTACACACATCTGGCAGCACTGGTGTGCTGTATCCGATGTATCTGACACCTCTGTGCTTTTCTGATACAATTATGGCTTGTATTTTAGAGTACATAGTGTCGCATGAGAATATGTTTTCTGTGAGTTTACCTCTATGTTTTCAATGGCCAGACAGCAATGTGACACACCCAGACGCCTTATAATTCCCGTATCCGATGATCTGAAAATGGAAATACAACTCTTTCCTCGACAACATTACGTATTCTCCGTGAGCTCGGAAATGAAAAGGTCGACGTTACCTAATCGATCCTACCCTCATGAACCATGGACCTTGCCGTTGGTGGGGAGGCTTGCGTGCCTCAGCGATACAGATTGCCGTACCGTAGGTGCAACCACAACAGAGGGGTATCTGTTGAGAGGCCAAACAAATGTGTGGTTCCCGAAGAGGGGCAGCAGCCTTTTCAGTAGTTGCAGGGGCCACAGTCTGGATGATTGACTGATCTGGCCCTGTAACACTAACCATAACGCCCTTGCTGTGCTGGTACTGCAAACGGCTGAAAGCAAGGGGAAACTACAGCCGTAATTTTTCCCAAGGGCATGCAGCTTTACTGTATGGTTAAATGATGATGGTATCCTCTTGGGTAAAATATTCCGGAGGTAAATTAGTCCCCCATTCGGATCTCCGGGCGGGGACTACTCAGGAGGACGTCGTTATCAGGAGAAAGATCGGAGCGTGGAACGTCAGATCCCTTAATCGGGCAGGTAGGTTAGAAGATTTAAAAAGAGAAATGGATAGGTTGAAGCTAGATATAGTGGGAATTAGTGAAGTTCGGTGGCAGGAGGAACAAGACTTTTCGTCAGGTGAAAACAGGGTTATAAATACAAAATCAAATAGGGGTAATGCAGGAGTAGGTTTAATAATGAAGAAAAAAACAGGGGTGCGGGAAAGCTACTACAAACAGCATAGTGAACGCATTATTGTGGCCAAGATAGACACGAAGCTCATGCCTACTACAGTAGTACGAGTTTATATGCCAGCTCTGCAGATGATGAAGAAATTGATGAAATGTATGATGAGATAAAAGAAATTATTCAGATAGTGAAGGGAGACGAAAATTTAATAGTCATGGGTGACCGGAATTCGAGAGTAGGAAAAGGGAGAGAAGGAAACATAGTGGGTGAATATGGATTGGGGGAGAGAAATGAAAGACGAAGCCGTCTGGTAGAATTTTGCACAGAGCATAACTTAATCATAGCTAACACTTGGTTAAAGAATCATAAAAGATGGTTGTATACATGGAAGAATCCTGGAGATACTGGAACGTATCAGATAGATTATATAATGGTAAGACAGAGATTTAGGAACCAGGTTTTAAATTGTAACACATTTCCAGGGGCAGATATGGACTCTGACCACAATCTATTAGTTATGAACTGTAGATTAAAACTGAAGAAACTGCAAAAAGGTGGAAATTTAAGGAGATGGGACCTGGATAAACTGCCTAAACCAAAGGTTCTACAGAGTTTCAGGAAAAGCATAAGGGAACAATTGACAGGAATGGGGGAAAGAAATACAGTAGAAGAAGAATGGGTAGCTCTGAGGGATGAAGTAGTGAATGCAGCAGAGGATCAAGTAGGTAGAAAGACGAGAGCTAGTAGAAATCCTTGGGTAACAGAAGAAATATTGAATTTAATTGATGAAAGGAGAAAATATAAAAACGCACTAAATGAAGCAGGCAAAAGGGAATACAAACGTCTCAAAAATGATATCGACAGGAAGTTCAAAATGGCTAAGCAGCGATGGCTAGAGGACAAATGTAAGGATGTAGAGGCTTATTTCACTAGGGGTAAGATAGATACTGCACACAGGAAAATTAAAGAGACCTTTGGAGAAAAGAGAGCCACTTGTATGAATATCAAGAGCTCAGATGGAAACCCAGTTCTAAGCAAAGAAGGGAAAGCAGAAAGGTGGAAGGAGTATATAGAGGGTCTACACAAGGGCGATGTACTTGAGGACAATATTATGGAAATGGGAGAGCATGTAGATGTAGATGAAATGGGAGATACGATACTGCGTGAAGAGTTTGACAGAGCACTGAAAGACCTGAGTCGAAACAAGGCCCCGGGAGTTGACAACATTCCATTGGAACTACTGACGGCCTTCGGAGAGCCAGTCCTGACAAAACTCTACCATCTGGTGAGCAAGATGTATGAGACAGGTGAAATACCCTCAGACTTTAAGAAGAATGTACACTCCTGGAAATTGAAATAAGAACACCGTGAATTCATTGTCCCAGGAAGGGGAAACTTTATTGACACATTCCTGGGGTCAGATACATCACATGATCACACTGACAGAACCACAGGCACATAGACACAGGCAACAGAGCATGCACAATGTCGGCACTAGTACAGTGTATATCCACCTTTCGCAGCAATGCAGGCTGCTATTCTCCCATGGAGACGATCGTAGAGATACTGGATGTAGTCCTGTGGAACGGCTTGCCATGCCATTTCCACCTGGCGCCTCAGTTGGACCAGCGTTCGTGCTGGACGTGCAGACCGCGTGAGACGACGCTTCATCCAGTCCCAAACATGCTCAATGGGGGACAGATCCGGAGATCTTGCTGGCCAGGGTAGTTGACTTACACCTTCTAGAGCACGTTGGGTGGCACGGGATACATGCAGACGTGCATTGTCCTGTTGGAACAGCAAGTTCCCTTGCCGGTCTACGAATGGTAGGACGATGGGTTCGATGACGGTTTGGATGTACCGTGCACTATTCAGTGTCCCCTCGACGATCACCAGTGGTGTACGGCCAGTGTAGGAGATAGCTCCCCACACCATGATGCCGGGTGTTGGCCCTGTGTGCCTCAGTCGTATGCAGTCCTGATTGTGGCGCTCACCTGCACGGCGCCAAACACGCATACGACCATCATTGGCACCAAGGCAGAAGCGACTCTCATCACTGAAGACGACACGTCTCCAATCGTCCCTCCATTCAAGCCTGTCGCGACACCACTGGAGGCGGGCTGCACGATGTTGGGGCGTGAGCGGAAGACGGCCTAACGGTGTGCGGGACCGTAGCCCAGCTTCATGGAGACGGTTGCGAATGGTCCTCGCCGATACCCCAGGAGCAACAGTGTCCCCAATTTGCTGGGAAGTGGCGGTGCGGTCCCCTACGGCACTGCGTAGGATCCTACGGTCATGGCGTGCATCCGTGCGTCGCTGCGGTCCGGTCCCAGGTCGACGGGCACGTGCACCTTCCGCCGACCACTGGCGACAACATCGATGTACTGTGGAGACCTCACGCTCCACGTGTTGAGCAATTCGGCGGTACGTCCACCCGGCCTCCCGCATGCCCACTATACGTCCTCGCTCAAATTCCGTCAACAGCACATACGGTTCACGTCCACGCTGTCGCGGCATGCTACCAGTGTTAAAGACTGCGATGGAGCTCCGTATACCACGGCAAACTGGCTGACACTGACGGCGGCGGTGCACAAATGCTGCGCAGCTAGCGCCATTCGACGGCCAACACCGCGGTTCCTGGTGTGTCCGCTGTGCCGTGCGTGTGATCATTGCTTGTACAGCCCTCTCGCAGTGTCCGGAGCAAGTATGGTGGGTCTGACACACCGGTGTCAATGTGTTCTTTTTTCCATATCCAGGAGTGTAATAATTCCAATCCCAAAGAAAGCAGGTGTTGACACATGTGAAAATTACTATAGTTTAATAAGTCACAGCTGCAAAATACTAACACGAATTCCTTACAGACGAATGGAAAAATTGGTAGAAGCCGACCTCGGCGAAGATCAGATTGTATTCCGCAGAAATGTTGGAACACGTGAGGCAATACTGACCCTACGACTTATCTTAGAAAATAGATTAAGGAAAGGCAAACCTTCATTTCTAGCGTTTGTAGACTTAGAGAAAGTTTTGACAATGTTGACTGGAATACTCTCCTTCAAATTCTAAAGGTGGCAGGGGTAAAATACAGGGAGCGAAAAGCTATTTACAATTTGTACGGAATTCAGATGGCAGTTATAAGAGTCGAGGGGCATGAAAGGGAAGCAGCGGTTGGGAAGGCAGTGAGACAGGGTTGTAGCCTGTCCCCGATGTTTTTCAATCTGTATATTGAGCAAGCAGTAAAGGAAACAAAATAAAAATTCGGAGTAGGTAATAAAGTCCATGGAGAAGAAATAAAAACATTGAGGTTCGCCGATGACATTGTAATTCTGTCAGAGACAGCAAAAGGACTTGGAAGAGCAGTTGAACGGAATGGACAGTGTCTTGAAAGGAGGATACAAAATGAACATCAACAAAAGCAAAACGAGGATAATGAAATGTAGTCGAATTAAGTCAGGTGATGCTGAAGGAATTAGATTAGGAAATGAGACACTTAAAGTAGTAAAGGAGTTTTGCTATTTGGGGAGCAAAATAACTGATGATGGTCGAAGTAGAGAGGATATAAAATGTAGACTGGCATTGGCAAGGAAAGCGTTTCTGAAGAAGAGAAATTTGTTAACATCGAGTATTGATTTAAGCGTCAGGAAATCGTTTCTGAAAGTATTTGTATGGAGTGTAGCCACGTATGGAAGTGAAACATGGACGATAAATCGTTTGCACAAGAAGAGAATAGAAGCTTTCGAAATGTGGTGTTACAGAAGAATGCTGAAGATTAGATGGGCACATCACATAACTAATGAGGAGGTATTGAACAGAATTGGGGAGAAGAGGAGTTTGTGGCACAGCTTGACAGGAAGGAGGGACCGGTTGGTAGGAAATGTACTGAGGCATCAAGGGATCACAAATTTAGCATTGTAGGGCAGCGTGGAGGGTAAAAATCGTAGAGGGAGACCAAGAGATGAATACACTAAGCAGATTCAGAATGATGTAGGTTGCAGTGAGTACTGGGAGATGAAGAGCCTTGCACAGGATAGAGTAGCATGGAGAGCAGCATCAAACCAGTCTCAGGACTGAAGACAACAATAACAACAACCTAATCGATGGGTATACTAGAGACGCTGCCCAACAAATCTATGCACAGCTTCAGATTTTCACTGTGGTCGCCATTTCACGACTGATCAGACCTTACTTTCCGAAAAGCTCTCGAATATCAAAGAGATGTACGTGCGAGGTCAAGCCTCAAATGAATTTATTGATTTCAAATTAACTCTAGTTAGGTAATATTACGCTACATTGTTTGTACACCGTTTTGTGAGAATATAATGAACTAATCTTTCAGCTGACACTATTGATTTCTGATCTGCAATTTGAAGATGCGTTGAAGTGAAAGGATATATTTGCGTTACTGATTTTGGATTTAATAGGCTGAACTTGTTATCTTGAACGGGGATGGTTTACGACAGCTTTTTATAATTATTCACTGGAGAAACCGAAAAGTAGGTAGAGTTGAATTTTATCTGTTGCGCCTTTAAGTAAAACAGTGGGCGCAGTTAGATTGGGAACAAATTGTATCAGGGTCATAGTAACTATTAATCCTTGTGTGTTGCCGAAAAGTCGTAATTAGTCCGGTTTAGTTTCTGCTGCAGCCAAATCTGGTCTTGAAACCTTTTCACGGCCAATTTCGGGAGGGTGCAATGTGAACAGGCTTAAAAATACCGACTGACAAACCACCACAGCCAACAAAAAATACTTTTACTGACAGTCTGTTATTGCTCGAAGCCTGGAACCAATGGCGATACTGGTCGGCTGTTCACGTCCTACTGGAGCCAGAGTCTATGAAAAGTGGCTGAGGGACAGTGAAGGCACGAACATCTGGCAAAGTCCTCATCACGCGACGTGGAAGTCAGAGACTTGCCTGCTCTGTAAAGCAGGAGAGGTAGTGATCTTTGTCGGATAACGACGGAATACGATACTGGTGCAGACGCAACTGTTTTGCAGCACACCATACAGTACACAGTATTGAACAGGGGCTCTGCAGCAGACGATTCCAGTGTGCTCTCATCCGAACCGAATCGAGATTGTCACTTACGACTGCAGCGGGCACGTAATGATAATATGATTCAAGGTATTAATTGGAACATCTAGAAACGTTAGTCTAGAAAAGTATACTAAACTTATGTTAACAACTCACTCAAACCACCCATTTCACCTACCACGAATCAACAGAAATGCGTCACTTACTTGGATTACATTTGTTTGCAGACTATTTTGATGGTCCAGTCCTGATACTCCATCGTAGGGCTGCCCGACAGTTGCACCACACCATGGGGGGGGGGGGGGGGGGACAAAATGGATCAAATGGCTCTGAGCAGTATGGGACTTAACGTTTGACGTCATCAGTCCGCTAGAACTTAGAACTAGTTAAGCCTAACTAACCTAAGGACATCACACACGTCCATGCCCAAGGCAGGATTGGAACCTGTGACCCTAGCGGTCGTGCGGTTCCTGACTGTAGCGCCTAGAACCGCTCGGCCACCCCGGCCGGCGGAGGGGGGACAGTATTATCCTATGGAGGACATTAATCTATGCTTCCATGGGATCGTTGGTAGCAATAGAAGGCACCGTGTCAGACTATGTGGACATTATTGGCTACCTCCTGCGTGCCTTCATCGTCGATGTTTTACCTGACAGCATTGTTTTCTTCCAGCAGAATATCGGTCTGTGTCCCTTAGCCAGCTACAGCTGCGCGCTGGGTATTCCGGCACATTTTAAATTTTCACTTGATGCACAGCTACTGCGCTGCCATATACGTGAGACTGTGCTGTCTGGTTCCGCTAAGAGGAAACACCCATGAGCATAACACAAAAAAGCGAAGTCTATTTTCTTCGGGAGTGCAATGAGTATCAACCTGGAGTGAGAGAAATGGGACTAGACCGAGGTCAACAGCCGAGATACTGGGCAGGAAGTAACCGCACGGAACCGCTGAAGTTGTGAGTTACCAATGTTGCGGTATATCTTCGATGTAGCAGCACTGCTAAGCAACGCTGTCATAATGTCTTTGGTTACAAGTTTCACGGCGATGTCCTTTTTGGTGAGCAAGTGGGAGCAATGCAACATGGCTTTCCTCTTAGATTTCCTAGCACATTTATTTATTTCTTAAGTAAAGAATTGCTGCCTGTTAATATATAGCAGGTCATACATTGTGTGAATTTACATGTATTGTCATACAAATTCAGTATTATTACAAGTACATTTCTTTTTTTGTTGAAAATTTTACAAAAAATAAGTTAAAAACTATAAATATGTACATAATAAGCAATTTTGTTTAAACTTGTTGCTAACATAGATAATGATACTAATTAGATACATAGTAGGTTGAGGTGGTATTTTAATTGAAATTTAGAAGGGTATTTAACGGAAGAAACAAGAGATGAAAATTTGACGTACTTAACGACGTGACAGTTCTTCCCTTTATACCTTCTGCTCGTATGGTTACGTCTGTTAAAAATGTTTTATCTTGAAAGTAATAATACAGGGTTATTACAAATGATTGAAGCGATTTCACAGCTCTACAATAACTTTATTATTTGAGATATTTTCAAAATGCTTTGCACACACATACAAACACTCAAAAAGTTTTTTTAGGCATTCACAAATGTTCGATATGTGCCCTTTAGTGATTCGGCAGACATCAAGCCGATAATCAAGTTCCTCCCACACTCGGCGCAGCATGTCCCCATCAAAGAGCTCGAAAGCATCGTTGATGCGAGCTCGCGGTTCTGGCACGTTTCTTGGTAGAGGAGGTTTAAACACTGAATCTTTCACATAACCCTACAGAAAGAAATCGCATGGGGTTAAGTAGGGAGAGCGTGGAGGCCATGACATGAATTGCTGATCAAGATCTCCACCACGACCGATCCATCGGTTTTCCAATCCCCTGTTTAAGAAATGCCGAACATCATGATGGAAGTGCGGTGGAGCACCATCCTGTTGAAAGATAAAGTCGACGCTGTCGGTCTCCAGTTGTGGCATGAGCCAATTTTCCAGCATGTCCATATAAACGGGTCCTGTAACGTTTTTTTCGCAGAAGAAAAAGGGGCCGTAAACTTTAAGCTGTGAGATTGCACAAAACACGTTAACTTTTGGTGAATTGCGAATTTGCTGCACGAATGCGTGAGGATTCTCTACTGCCCAGATTCGCACATTGTTTCTGTTCACTTCACCATTAAGAAAAAATGTTGCTTCATCACTGAAAACAAGTTTCGCACTGAACGCATCCCCTTCCATGAGCTGTTGCAACCGCGCCGAACATTCAAAGCGTTTGACTTTGTCATCGGGGGTCAGGGCTTGTAGCAATCGTAAACGGTAAGGCTTTTGCTTTAGCCTTTTCCGTAAGATTTTCCAAACCGTCGGCTGTGGTACGTTTAGCTCCCTGCTTGCTTTATTCGTCGACCTCCGCGGGCTACGCGTGAAACTTGCCCGCAAGCGTTCAACCGTTTCTTCGCTCACTGCAGGCCGACCCGTTGATTTCCGCTTACAGAGGCATCCAGAAGCTTTAAACTGCGCATACCATCGCCGAATGGAGCTAGCAGTTGGTGGATCTTTGTTGAACTTCGTCCTGAAGTGTCATTGCACTGTTATGACTGACTGATGTGAGTGCATTTCAAGCACGACATACGCTTTCTCGGCTCCTGTCGCCATTTTGTCTCACGGCGCTCTCGAGCGCTCTGGCGGCAGAAACCTGAAGTGCGGCTTCAGCCGAACAAAATTTTATGAGTTTTTCTACGTATCTCTAGTGTGTCGTGACCATATGTCAATGAATGGAGCTACAGTGAATTTATGAAATCGCTTCAATCATTTGTAATAGCCCTGTACTTAATTTAATGTATTGACTAGTTACTGGCACAGCTGTTGTGCTGGCGGAATAGTTGACGGGTGAGCAGATAAATGACATTACCCAACAGCCTCAATATTCTGACAAGCTAACACATTGCCATCATTAACTGCGCTGATGGACTGGTTGCTGAGGAGTGAGCGCGGCGTTTTTATCTCCTGCTAAACTCTCTGCGACTTGCTACTCTGCCTGCAGCCCACATTCATGTACGAGCACGTGTGCAGCATCTCCTACTCCCTCTTCCCCCCTCCCCCTTCCCCTCTCCTCTTACCGACAGTTCCTATATCCGAGGTTCAAGTGCAAGCACACTTGCTCCATCTGCCCCCAAACCCTGTTAGTTGTCGGATATGTCTCTCCTTATCGTATAAAATTCTTCTTTTGAATATCCATATTGTCCGTAGTTGCTTTACAGTTTTGCAACGTATTCTCACCTTCGTTAGCACTGGTTCATTCCAGAAAAATAATCTGGGATATCCGTTCAATTTAACATGATGCTAGTTAGTGGTAAGTTCTGTTATCAAGCCCGCATCTCGTGGTCGTGCGGTAGCGTTCTTGCTTCTCACGCCCGGGTTCCCCGGTTCGATTCCCGGCGGGGTCAGGGATTTTCTCTGCCTCGTGATGGCTGGGTGTTGTGTGATGTCCTTAGGTTAGTTAGGTTTACGTAGTTCTAAGTTCTTGGGGACTGATGACCATAGATGTTAAGTCCCATAGTGCTCAGAGCCATTTGAACCATTTTTTTCTTTTTGTTATCAATGTTTCCCAGATCTTTCACATGTCAGATTGTTTACTGGTCATTTGCACAAATATCTTGACCTGAGTGTTTCTCATCCTAATGTTATTTGTTAAGACCAGTAAATCTCGGCTTGTTTGCTAATGTAACTGGAGAAAAATTTTCTGTTAAATTATGCAGATTGAAAATTTGTTTTCCTAGTTACTAACGACTACTACCAAATCGGGAGTAGAGTTACACCGCTGTTTATGTTAAACTTTGATAATTTTCAAATTAGTAACCTATTAATAGCGACGCCAATTTATGCGTTTAATCTAGATGACTACTCCATTACTCCTAGCGAATAAAGTTCTGTTTCAGTGGGCTCAGAAGCCTGACAGTGCGCTTACGTTAATGTTTTGACCACCAAATTCCCTGATCTGAAAAAAAAAAATGTTCAAATCTGTGTGAAATCTTGTGGGACTTAACTGCTAAGGTCATCAGTCCCTAAGCTTACACACTACTTAACCTAAATTATCCTAATGACAAACACACACACCCATGCCCGAGGGAGGACTCGAACCTCCGCCGGGACCAGCCGCACAGTCCATGACTGCAGCGCCTAGACCGCTCGGCTAATCCCGCGCTGCCCCTGACCTGAACGTGAAGAAAAAGATCCGGAATCTTATCGGACGTAAGATTCGCACCTACAAACATCGGCCCGTAATTTACTGGAACTGCTTGACCTGTGAATAGGGGTATGATGCCACATACCACTTTTAGGCAGTTCTTCTTCCGACCCCACTAATCATGAAGCCATTTTACGTCTCCTAATAAAGACTCTCATGCTCCTCTGAGTGCTTGAAGTCTCAGTACAAACTTTTATTATAAATTAGTGTTCTGACCATAAGTGAACGCTCCTACAAAAAAAGGTAACTTTTGTGAGTTCAGGGGAAGCTATATTGTAACAGCAACCAACTACCTCTTAACGGAGGCTGTTGTGACGTCCACCTTCATACAAAGGAATCTATCGCTCATCGCCGACCTAATGAAAACTAAGATATTATACTTAACATAGTCAAAATTATATTCTTATGAGACTAACAATGTCTAATTTCTGACCCTTTCCCGTCTCGTGTATACCCAAAAAAATCAGTTGCCAATTTTGAATATGTTAAATTAATAACTTATATTTGAAGAAAATATGACTTTTGAATTTAATCAAGTGGTCTTCTGTCCACGCAATATAATATTACATTAAATTCTCCATACCTATCGTTATCACACTACAGCTTCTTGGCGATCAGCAGAAAAATAAATGTGTGCAGCAAAAGTACATTTTCAGGGCGTGGGAAATAATAGATACTAAGCGTATGTTTGCTCAATGTAACCTTTCGTGACCAAGAAACGTGCTCGATAAATCGTTTAGGTGTTTCATCCAGACTGGCGGAAATCAAACTATTCTTTGAATGCACTCCTTTGTTACCAGCAAATGTCATGGACGGATACAATTTTACGGAGACTGGTGATTAACAACAGCTCGTGTAGCTCACAAATGCGAAGACTGACCGTGAAGTGGCGTCAGCCACCCGCTATGCCAGTTTGGTCGCTGGCTTTATATGCTCAGCAGGCGATGGCGTAATGGGAAGGCACCGGAGGGGGGTGGAGTTTGGAAGTGGGGGGGGGGGGGGACAGGTTAGAGGGGCTGGGCTGTTGACCCTCCTGCTGGCAGGGACAGAGCGACGTATTTGGCCAACGCAGGAGACTCATCAGGACGCTATTGACCTTGTCCTATCGCTAATCAGCTAAATACCAGAGCCAACGAACTGGGCTAAGACCGCGCTTACGATTAAACACTGTGTCGTTTCCATTCCGCCATCCTTATCGACTCCCTTCGCGCTCTTTGTCCCTATTTGCATTGTTGACTCATGGCATCGAACCGGTAGAGCGTAATCACAGAGGGACTTGTCAGGGGGTCTGCTGACCCACATAACGGAAAACAGCAATCAAGGTTATGTTCGTCCGTTAGACGTTGTATTGGGCTCTTGCTGTAAGAGATCTAATGAAAACAACTTCCAATTCAGACGAGAGCTTCTTCATTGACTTGGTCACGTATAAGCGTATATGAAAATGACCTACTGTGGAACAAATCACAGTAAAATACATGTTGCAACTCTTGATCTCTCTTAACACCCTTGTATCCTGTACAATCTTTTTAACGTCAGAAGTGAAGGAATGTGGTGGTAAATTGTAGTATCTAGCATAAAAACGCCTTTTCGTATGTTCTTGAATTTTTATGTATATACTACTAGACGCACTTTTTCGAGTAGAGTCACTCGAATTTCCTAACGTAACATTAATTCAACCGTTTTATTCGTTGCCCAGGCACCAAAATTTCTAATAGTTTTCCACGTGACGGTAAACTGCATGATCATCAGATAATGATACGTTGTACTGACATCCCCAGATTATCCCTTGTTAAGAAAGAGATGTGTCTAGGTATATAAATAAAAGTTTTTGCGTAGCATGCGTTTCCTTGCAAACTTCAACACTTTACATAAAGCTGCTGCGAAAGAATGGCCATTACGGTAACTTGAATATGGACGTTGTTATTGATAGATGTTTTGTTGTTTCACATGCAGTACCGTTGCCAGAGGACATACAGTAATCATTTTAAGATATCTCTAAAGGCACACATGTTGTTGGGGCGATCTAATGTGATTTGCAGTGTTAGGAGCTAAGATTACTTGATGTGAAATAGTTTATTTCATGACCAGTTTCCACAGTAACTAAATATCAACCTTAGATTCTCGTATCTCAGAGAATTATAATAATGATGTTCGATACTGGTTTGTCGAATTTATAAAACTTGCAAAACAAAATACTCATAGAACCGATAAGGAGTGCAGCACGAAAAATAGATACATCATGACGATGATGCTTCGACGACAACACAGGAAGATGCATCATCTTTACTGATTTTCCCGTCTTTGCTTCTGTACTTCTTACTGGTGCTATGGGTTCTGTATTTATCAAGTTTTGTAAATCTGACAAAACAGCGTTGAGCTGTATTATAATAACTGGAGCATGTTCTCAGTATGTCGTCGAGGCTGATGTGCAGTTATATTTATGGGAGATCTGAGCATGACGCATAGCTCTTGTCGTTACTGGTCATGAAATAAACTACTTCACAGCAAGTAATCTTGGCTTCTGATATTATAAATCTCTAAATTTGTCATAATTTTGGGTATATGAAAACTGTCCAACATTTTATTTATTATTACTTGATTCGTTTCAGAACCTGGAGTAGTATTCCCTTCTTCTTCCAAAACAAAGGAAGAAACGATGAAACATTTCATTTCCTACTATTAAGTGCATCTTAGATTCAGTGCTTGTTAGCACAATTTGTATGGCAGTGCAGTAATAAATAAGTGTCTACGTAGACACAGCTTTGATGCATTTACGTAGCATACAATATTTCTTTGAAATAGTCTCCAATTGGTCTCTCAAATAATGCAATGAATATTCAATGGATATGTTTTTTCCAGTACCCATGAAAATGTTGTGGCAATTAAACTTAGATATTTTGCAATAACTGAATGAATTGGGCTCACGTAATCGAGACTTCGTATCTGGATTGAACCTTGGGGCAAAAACAGACTTTTGAAAAAAGAGCTTATGTTGGTAGCTCTTTCCGGCCACCCGAAATTAGAACTTTGTGTCACAAACCAATATAAACTTCCAGAATGAGATTTTCACTCTGCAGTGGAGTGTGCGTTGATATGAAACTTCCCGGCAGATTGAAACTGTGTGCCTGACCGAGACTCGAACACGGGCATTTGCCTTTCGCGGGCAAATGCTCCACCAACTTTTTTTTTGTTTTTCGTTTTCGTTCGTTGTATCTGCTCTTGGCGGACGTCGCAAAACACCCGTTTAAGTTCATCGTTGATCCATTAACTCAGTTGTTTTGTTACAGAGGGCAGCTAACCCTCTGACCGAACACGCGAAGCTACCGTGCCGGCAACCAACTGAACTACCCAAGCACCACTCACACCCCGTCCTCAGAGCTTTACTTCTGCCAGTATCTCGTCTCCTGCCTTAAAAACCTTATAGAAGCTCTCCTGCGAACCTTGCAGCACTAGCACTCATGAAAGAAAGGATATTGCGGAGACATGGCTTAGCCACACCCTGAGGGATGTTTCCAGAATGAGATTTTCATTCTGCAGCGGAGTGCGCACTGATATGAAACTTCCTGGCAGATTAAAACTGGCCCGTGAAAGGCAAAGGTCCTGAGTTCGAGTCTCGGCCCGGAACACAGTTTTAATCTGCCAGGAAGTTTCAGTATAAATTTTCTTTCTTTTAGCATTCGCGTAACCATGTAAGTTTCTCGCGGATACGCATACGAAGACCTCAGGTGAAAATAGTGGTAAGAGTCAAGTTGCGCAGTAATTGTCAATAAAAGGTCATAAATAAGATGTTTCAACTACATATAGTGTAATTATTTTTAATTCAGAAAAGTTATTGTTTCAAAACATATATAAAGTAATGAAGTATTTGTAGAACGATAGTTCTACCCACAATTTTATTTTTAAGACTTCGTCATTGGGTACTTAACGTTGTTTGCTTGCAAACCGAGTGCGCTTAAGATGGTTAGCATTGAAGTAACAACGTTTACTTGCTGGACGAAGTAACACAACGTTACTGTGAATCTTATCAATAGCAAAAAATTTATATGGCCCAAATTGTTTCAGGTTTTGATATTAACATTTGTATTAACTATTTCCGCAATAAGGAAGTATGAAAACCCATTATTCAACCTTTGTTTTGCTAAAATATAAAATTAATATTACCACGCACCTTACTGCAACACGTAAACAGCATTAAGGATGGCCTTTGTCATATCATCACTCTGTCACGTAAAGAACGGCAAGGGACACGACTTGACATTGTTCACTTGGTTAAATAAATTACCTAATTATCAGTAACTTTGAAGCATATTTGCTTTCAGGAACATATTCAGTAGCAGTTATCCACATCGTTCTCCGATTTATGAAAATCGTCCACGAAAATCATTTTCTCACACGAACACCGCGCGCGTGCTACTGCTGGCAGCCATATTTGTGACACCACTGTCTACATCAGGCCTTCCCAACCTTTCCAGCTGGCGGACCCCTTCTTCAGTCGAAAATCCATGGCGGACCCCTACTCAGTCAAGAGCACAGTAACTTTCAATTTCAGAGCAAAACCCATGGGAACTGAAAGCTTCTTAATGCAAGTTCCATGTTCTGAATGAGCTCTCCCCCCCCCCCCCCTCCCCCCAAGTATCAATAGTCTTTGGTTCAGAAATGAATGAAAACAACTTGAAATTGACGATCCAGTTATGAGACTTTCTGCAATGGTATGAGCTTTGCCTGTTTTTGTCACTCGATAACTAACCAAGAAAGAAGCTTTTAATGAATTTTCATTAACTGTTTTTGCATGAGTTTTCATGCAATGCTGAGAAGCAGCTAGTTCAGCACTCTTCGTTTTGAAAAAATCTATGTCTTTAGCCTGGAAATCAGGGTGAGTACCTTCAAAATGACGGCGCAATTTAACTGGAACCATTGAACTTCGGATTGACTCGCGCACAAATCACACACTGAGCTTTACCCTTCTTTGTCTCCATAAAGCCCATTTCTAAATAGCTTTCGTTGTACTTACGGTTCTTTGTTATCCCACTTCCACAGGATATTGCAACCAATGGAGTACTTGCAGCGTTTTCACTTAATGAATCTGGCTGAGGAGGTTCTTGTGATTGTTCTTCCTTTGGTCGTCCTCCCACCTCATTCATTTCAACTGGAAACTTCCCTTGTGAAGGCGATGGAGAAACTGCACCCTTCTTCAATGATCCTGACTTCAGCCACCGATCCATGTTAGAAGAAATAAACTGGTCAAAAATCGACTTATGAAATAGGTAGTGCACTGCCAAAGCAGTTTAACATTTAATGATGCCTGGGGCCGCATACGTGCCAGCGAGCGCTGAGATAGGTCGACAAGGCTCGCTCGGCGCATGCGTAAAAGGTTTCAGTGCATCTAGCGCCGTGAGCCGGCGCACAAACGATCCCCGTATGTTTGCGAAACAGTCCATCAGAGAAGCCGCATTCTCCGGCACTAAACTGTGTATGCGTTCTCACTTAGGAACCGCAGAGGCTGCTTGGGAATACGGCCTGAAGTAAAAGTGCACATGTTTTTCACACGAAAAATAAATAGTGATGAATTTGATTTTCACATTTTTATTCAGTGATTTTACTCATTATTTTACACGATTTGGTGAAAGGTGGCCGTGGACCCCCTAGAAAGAACCGGCGGACCCCTAAGGGGTCCGCGGACCACACGTTGGGAAGCCCTGGTCTACATGAACCCACCGTGACAAAGTTGTCATTAGCTGGAATCCAAGACTAGACACAGGGCTGTCATATCTCGGTATATCGTGGAACTATCAACTAATACGAATAAACCACATCTCCGCCAATGGTTTACTTCAATAACTCAGTTTGTCATCGAGTGTCACTTACTTTTGTGTGCAGCTGAGGTCATTTGAATGCTAGTAGTGTACTTTCTGGCATACTCTGTCTCTACCGTTACGCGAGTATTCCAAAAGCCACTGCACAGTGTATGGTGGTGAAAATTTCATATGAATATTTTTTGCCTTACCCCATTCACGCAGAAAGCTAGGGTAAAAGGATTACCTATTTCATCTTCATCTGGTACTCCGCAAACCATTGTAACGGGACAGAAGGTACCCTGTCTACGAGCGTCTCTTTGTTCCGTCCCTATTCAATTTATGAACGATACATGGGCAGTAACACTGCCGTGAGTCCGAATTCCTCTCACTTTAGTGGGTGTTCATGACGAGAAACGTATTGTGGACTAAATAGTACGTTTCGTCCTTTTGGAATATGAATCCTGGAATTTTGTGGGATCCTCCATAACGTATAATGTGTTTCTTGTAACATCTCCCGATGCAATTCATTAATCATTTATGCGACGTTCTCATGTTCTATACAGAACATACAGAAACCCCTGACCAATTACGCAACTCTTCAGTGAAATTTTCTGTACCTTCCGATAATCCTACTTAGTAAGGGTCATAGGCGAAGAAAATTACTTAAAAAGACTGGCAGAATGAGGTTTTCATAGGCGATGTCTTTCCGTACGAATTACACTTTCTTAGGTTTCTTCCAATAAATCTAGCATAATTTTCCCAAGGGTCGATTTGTGTGGCCGTTTCTACTTAAACTGCACCAGCCAGGAGCTTATAGCTAGTTGGAAACTGTGTCTGATTTCTGTTCGTAGTCAACCTAAGTGAGATCTTCTTATCTATTTACGCATTTCATACCACATTTCCTAATGTTTAGAGTCAGCTACCAGTCCCAGCCAGGTACTGATCTTGTAGTCGTTCCAGACTTATCTCACAGCCTTGAGGCACACTGGACGCTACATCTGTCTGAGAAGATGTCCTTTCATTACACAATATATTATTAGTTGTGTTTGCTGGGAATTCAGCCCAACCGAATACCTATACGGATATTTCGAGTACACATATATTGCATACAAAGTGACGGTACGTACATGTATCGCTGGATTTCTGGAAGTCAAAAAACCGACATCAGTTTTAACCACGCTAAATACTGCATTTTGTATTTCGTGAACAAACGATATGTGCTGCCGGAAACAATTAGATTCCTGCATACGAGTTTTGTGGTATCATTACTAGTACTATGTTTTGTTTTCATAATTCTACAAAAAATTTACTCCAGTGAGATTAGTCTGTACGACTGTGCGTTGGACTTGGGGCGCTCCATATAGATCGGAATGACCTGTAACTTCGAGGAACACTCCGTTCTCTCACGAACAAATAGTAAAATGACGCTCGAAGCAGGGTCAGTCACTTTGTAGTTTAAAAAAAATCTAAATGGCATCCGATTTTATCCTGGAAAATTTCTCATGTCTCTATCATTCCCGTCATTCTTCTTCCATAATGTTATTTAACAAATCGAACATTTCACGTAACTACATTACAGTAACAGAAGGCAAACTCATTATCTAATTAATAGTCTACATTGTAGTACATTGACACTTCAGTATTCAACATGGAAGCTGTAAGAGCACGCTATATATTTGCTGTACAGTTTGTTAATGAACCCAGGACGTTAATCAAGCACCCCACTATGTCCCTATCTTCTTGTACACTCCAGAACAAGTACTATCCAGATAGGTTTTAAATTTTATTTTTTATTTTGACTAATGTCTATAACTCCCTTGCGTGAAAGTAAATTGTTATAATTTTACTGAGATGGATTGATTCATGAGAGGAGTCATTGTATCATCCTGAACCCAATTATTGTATGGAGATCAGTGTTGTAAATTTCCTTTCAGAGACAAAAAGTAGCCTCGATGAACTGCTTATATTGTTATTATAATTATTATTCATTTAGTTACTGCTTTGTTTTATTATTATTATTATTATTATTATTATTATTATTATTATAACTGATTCAAGAAATTAGTTCTTTAGTATTCAGTCTCTTTAAGAAAAGGGTTTATGTCTTTGAAATGAATAAATAACGAAACAGATCTCAGTAGACGACGAATATGTTCAGGGGATTGTGCATGGTAGACGTAGAGATCTGTTGCTGCACGCTGACTGTAAGCTGTTCTCTACGTAACTACGTTAACTACGGTCGAGTTCTCCTTTCTATGGAAGCCTGTGCGTCATAGTGGATTTGTTTAAAAGTCTTTAAATTATTAAATTAATGGTCGTATAGAGTTTGCAGGTTAGAGCTTCCATGGTCCAAAGAAATGTTTTGTTGGCATGCACAAATGTTTGAAAATGTGAAACCATAAGCTGGAGAATAATTTACGCAATACACGCCTTCTTTATGCTGCCGAGAAATTGTTTACTAGCTTATTATTTTCGCTCAAAATCAGAAATGTCTTTCAATTAAAGATGGCGGTCTCGCAACAATGCCTTCTCTCGCAGGCCGTAATAAATTCGTCGATACTCATTGAGATCAGAAGTTGGACTATATTTTTTTACAATAGTTAACATCGAACCAAAGCTCTCTTAGTTCAAGGAATAGATGAGCGTTAGCGATAATGCTGCTTTTTCGCAATTAGTTGTGCGCGATTATTCTTCAAATATCTTGTTTTGACAATACATAGCCAGGATTCCGCATTGGGTGTCGCCCAAGTCCCACCGCCACACCTTCACCCGCCCACGTTAGGCTAAATCCTTCCGCCTGACTCATGTAGCGCTATCACCGTCAGAGGGTGGTACGGGACCACAAGCCCCACCGCCACACCTCCAAAGTGAATTGCAGTGACGCAGTCACTGCCCTGTGGAAATCCACTGCCTCACCAACACAGCCAGACCGCAATAGAGCGGTGATGCTGTATTGTAACATATCACCCCGTACTACAAGTGATACATAGCGTTGATTCCTTGTCGAATGTTCCTCACGTCCTCAGATTGAGTAATGTGCTATGTCCTTCTTTCGACCAAATTATTGCGTTATTGCTAAGACTAAATTCGTCTGTTTCGAGGATATCCTGTATCTTAATTTCGTTGGATTTATTCTTTGTATTCTTGCCAATTTATTTTGAGTCCATAACCATCTGTATATAAAACGTCGTGCATAAGGCTGTGTACCACATTACAGGTTTTACATTAGTTACTCAACATCAGACAGCATTATTTAGCTTTTCCATTGCGTTTATCTTATTTATAAACTCACACCTAGAGGTCGGTATGTCACTGATGGTTACTTTAAAGTACAAAAGCGATTTAAGCTGTTTTTCGTCTATTTCTTCAATTAGGCACTTATCTTTTCCTGCCTGGCACATTCACATCCGCACAATGATCAGCCGTAAAACTGCAATTCGATCTGTTCATTTAATTTACGTAGTAAGAACGGTTTTTTGGGGTCTTTGAGAACAATGTCAGTAATTCCTTGTTTTCAAATTAATTGAACACCTCTTACACTGGAGTTATCTCTTTGATCAGCTCTTTTTGCCACGAAGTGTTCGCATTCGTTTGAATTTGTTATGCAGGTTTTTTTTTTTTTCTTAGTCGTTTCATTGATCTATGGTATGTGTGCCTTATATTTCTTCACAGCTATCAATTTAACTAGCACATGGCCCACAATACGTCTGAAAATCTGCAAGAAGGTCTTTACATCTTTCTTCTCAGATAGTGACTTACCACGTATTTTCAACCATTTTCCTATTTTGGAAAATACCTTTCGCAGAGATGCACACGATTTCTCCTTTCTTACTCCCATAAGCCCTGCACACTACCCCTACATATGACGATTCTAGCAACGCGTCTATGAATTCGATTTCTGCTATTACACTGATTAAGTAAATGGACCACACATAAGGAGAGGTGGAAACGAAATAAAACTTCACGGCTTGAGAGGGCATATATTCTTCTTTCAGTGATTACAATATCGATTCAGATTTACAAAGAACGTGGCAGTATGAGCCAACGTATAAGTATTGTGTTGACTCCGATTGACCTGGATGTATGAACTGGGAAAGGATTCGTAAATCCGACGTATCGTCTCCTGCGGTAAAATAGCCCACAATGGGTGTAACTGGTCCTTGATATACTGGACACTGACAGTAGGATGGAGTTGAGCTCCGGGCTGGTGCCACTCATGTTCTATCAGGAGAGATCTGATGATCTTACTGGCCACGGAAGAACCTCGACACATCATTAGACGCTTTTAGGGATACGTGTCGTTTGCGGATGAGCAGTTTACCGTATAAAACTGACGCCAAAGTACTACCGGATGAGAGACAACACATAATGACGCAGGTAGCCCTTAAAGTAAAGTTGTGCCGATGTTTTGCCTCAATCACTACCGAACGTCACGGGAAGTCACAGAAGAAGACTCCACGTCAGGGGAACCCAGCTGTGCCTCCCAAGAACATTGGAAGTACGACACTTTTCTTCAGGTAGCGAGCAAATGGGGATGAAGATCTGGCTTTGGGGAGAAGGTCACTTAACACAACGCTTCTTAGTCGGGACATCGCTCCAGAAACAGCCATAAGCGTGTCAGTGACACCCTAGTCCTACTGCTGTTAGTCTCTGATCACCGGGCCGGGTAACACAGATTGTTGCAGGGAGTCCGTATCTTCGAATGGCAGGCGCAAATGTGAAGTGGTTATGACGTGTATGGTGCACATAGCGGCGATACTCCCTTGTGATGGTCAGATGTCGTTGACTTAGCCTTGATTACGATTATGCCTGCCCTCACGTTCTCATGCACCCCGACATCGGGCTACTGTCACACCTTGTTATCTCTTCAATCAGCTCTTTTTGCCACGAAGTGTTCGCATTCGTTTGAATTCATTATGCAGGTTATTTTTTGTTTCTTAGTCGCTTCATTGATCCATGGTATGTGTGTTTTATTATTTACTGTCTTCACTGGCATCAATTTAACTAGCACATTTCCCACAATACGTCTGAAAATCTGCAAGAGGGTCTTTACACCTTTCTTCTCAGGTACTGACCTACCACGTATTTTTCAACCATTTTCCTATCTCACTTGTTAAGAGACAAACCTGACTTGTGTTCGCTGATGACTGTCACTACGGTAGCAACTCCATGAATTTCGATATTGCACGATTAGAACAGCTAGAGAAATGGAGACTCCATCTGATAGCGCTGTCTCACATGAGTACGCGACATCTCTTTGTCCTTCACAGGGATCACTCTACATCTGAAGCTGTTCACTCCCCTCTCTTTACCAGGCTTATTAACGACAGTAAAGATGATAACACTAATGCGCTCTGGTGGCCGTTGACAGAGAATAACAAATCTAATCTTATATACACAGAGAATCACAAATCTAATCTTTTATACACCCGCCGATGGTGTGCACGTGTACGAAGTTACATACACATCCAACGGCGTACTCTGGATACTTCACATTTTTGGCAATCAATGTTTGTCACAACTAGTGCTGGGGACCACGAACACTGGAGCAGAACTGTGATATTGTCACAATTATTTGTTGTTATTTCCTTTATAGATACATTTCAGTTTCTTCACTTTGAATCATGCACCTTCATACTACTAAATATCTTTGTGAGGCGACGAACTCCATAAGTTTACACAAATCGGCGAATCTGAGACAACAGTTTTCTTTGTTATAGTTGTTATATTTGTCCGCATTTGAAATGACATGTTACGGCTAGTAACGTGAACCTAGCTAACAGCCGTTCACCTTAAATTTACAAACCCCAGCTGTGAAACGGTTCTGCAATTCATATTTCGGACATTTTATATTACATACTCTCCTACTCCACCCACACTTTCGGTATTCAGTCCCATGTTCTTTTAGACTAACTGAAATAAAATCGGAAAATCAAGGAGGAGTTCTGCGACATAAACGAAAGTTGGTAGCCGTGCTTCTACATCTGAAAAATTACGTCTATTCCAGTTTCCCGCTAGTTGCATAGCAGTGGTGCTATTAGCGCCACTGTGAAGATGCAAATCAGGTTTCCTTCACACACACGCTGTAAGGTTCATGAGCGTTAGTTACCTTTGTGACTGGAGAAGTTAGTTAAGAATGCTTTTAAGGCGACAAGACTCCGTTATCAATACTCTACTGCGTATGAATGGGGACATGTAATAGGGCTGCGAGTATCTGGATGACATTGTGGAAAGACTGGGCAAGAACGTGGCCACTGTACATAATTGAACGTGGCCACTGTACATTATTGTTGGCAGCGATGGTCATGGCAATGTACAGCCTCAAAGACACCCACCTCCGGCCGGCCACGTGGCACTACCGATCTCATCGAATCAATTTCCTATATCAACCCTATGGTGTAGGAGGGTGACTTCCCACCGTTTTTACCACTGTCAATTTTCACATTCCATTTGACATCTGTGAACTTTCCTGTTTGACCGTATTGTTTTCTCTGAAATTTACTTTGCTATCGGAATACTTTACCGAATAAACTGATGTTTGTTTCAGTATGATCTCTAACTACATGTTCCCTATTCATTCCAATAGCAGATTTGATAATGATGACGATCGTAGTTTATTAAGGAACGGAACACGCCCTATCTAATTAATTCACTCTAAATGGTTCCCATGTGCATTTATTTACCTCAAAATAACTCTTGTACAAAACACGTAACTTCCTCAGCCAACTCCGCCTGTTCCAATGTTTAATTTATCAATCTCTTAGTTCGAAAAAAATTCTATCGTTCTTTAATACTGCGTTCTAGCATTTTAACGTATCTGTGGTGGTAACTACTTAGAAATATTTATTCGACCACGCCCCGGAAAACCTGGTGATTGCCTGTCTTAAATGACGAAACAATGAAAAAATAAATAGTGAATACAAGAAAATGTCGATGAGGAAAACTAAATTGATAATCACCTGTGCTCTAACAGTGAATTGTGGAGTACATACGTACGAGGTTGAGGGAAGATTTAGAAAATAAGCCAATATTGTGAGACTTGTTCAGATGGTGTCTCCATGTTTGTGTGTTGTCCACGTTAGGACCGGACACTGTCAAGCCGGCGGTGGTGTTGACGACTGCCATTTGCGCAAACGCGCGCTCCACTGGCGGCATATTCGCAGACAAACAGCAACCGCTGAGCGAGGTGTTGTACCATGGGCAAACATGAAATGGCGACCGCAGCCGATTTGACGCAAACCGTCGATTTTCCAGAGAACCGCACGCAGTGAATGGGAAAACAGGACAAGCGCGCAGACCATATCAGCTAACGGTGTTGGACGTAGTAGTCTATTTATCAGTGTACGAATTTCCACTAATTACTTTTAACCGTTTATTTCGAGACCTAACCTTTTATGATTTATTGTACTGAAACCACAGCAAATAATATACCTCACATGGTCAGAGGTCTGTTCATACAGCACCGGCTATAAAATTTGGAACATATCGATACGGAATGAGATTTAAAACAGAATTCAGGAGCACTATAGGACACGTACAGTATCAGATCAAAGTTATCCGGACTCCTATTACTGGAAATCCTGTAGCGTGTGTCCAAGCTTCTCTTTTATGATGCCTTGAACTACGCTTTCACTGAACTATCTGAGCCAGCTTATTCTTCCTCAAGACCGGAAACCAAAGACGGTAGTGATGATGGACACTGGAATCTGAAGAGAAGTTGGCTTTTTAACTCGTCCAAAAGTGTTCCACTGAATTCAGGTCAAGACTATGGCAGGCTAGTCCATTTAAGAAACATTAATGTACACATATCATTACTTCACGGAAGCTACTTTATGACAATCAGTCATCGTCTCCTAATGGTTCCTCTACTAAAACAGTTTATTATTATTATTATTGTTGGCGAATTTTCCCTAAAAGGAAATCGTTAAGCTTATGACTTTGAAGGCTTGTTCTTCTTGTCCTTCCAGTACTTCTTCATTCTCTTGGAGAGGGCCTCTTTTCTCTCCTCAGACCATTCTTGTTTGGTCCGCTGTTTTAGCGCTTCTGACTTTACTTCCCAATTGTCTATGTGTTTTCGGAAGGTGCTTCTGTCTGTGGTGTTTGTGGTGCCAATTGCTTGTAGGTCTTTTCGGACTCCTTCCATCCAGGGTGTCGAGACTTTAAGTGTCTTGATGTGTTCTAGAATTTTCTTGGTGAGTCTTGTTTCAGGGAGTCTATCTAAATGTCCGTAGAATTTAAGGCGCCTTTTTCTCATATTGTTCTCGATGTTCGAATATGCTTCTACTGTTGAGTTCTTCTGTAGTCTGTAGCCATCTGGTGTGGGTCTTCCTCCTAAAATTTTCCTCATGATTTTGGGTTCTTCTTTTTTGATTTCTTCAATTTTGATTTTCCTGTTGAGTGCTAGTGTTTCGCTGGCATACAGTACGGCGGGTTTGATCACTGTGTTATAGTGTCTGATCTTGGTGTTTCTGGAAATGCATTGTTTGTTGTAGACGTTTCGTACCATGCCTAGTGATTTCCGTGTCTTCTGTTGTCTGTCTTCGTAAGCCAGTTTCTCTGTTCCGGTCGGTTCGATGATTTCGCCTAGGTATCTGAAGTGTGTGACCCCTTTAATTTTGCCGTACTTGGTTGTGATGTCGTCGCCTTCTCTTGTTAGGACTTGCGTTTTTTCAAAAGAGATTTGTAGGCCGATTTTCTCGGCGCATTCTTTCAGGATTTCGATCTGTGTTTTTGCTGATGTTGGGTCATAGGTCAGTATCGCTAGGTCGTCTGCGAATGCTAGGTAAGGGATTTCCTGTCTTTTCCTTCCTAATGTGACTGGTCTCCAGGTGTTTTGTCTCCTGACTTCAGCTTCCCATTCGCTCATTACTTTGTCCAAGACGATGTTGAACAATAGCGGGGATAGTCCATCTCCTTGTCTTAGGCCAGTGTGGATTTCAAAGGGGTCCGAGATTTCGCCCATGAATTTGGATTTTGTATTGGTTAGTGTCTGTTCGATTAGTCTTCGGGTCTTTTGGTCTAGGCCTTTTTCTCTGAGGATTTGGATGAGGGACTTTCTGTCGATTGAGTCGTAAGCCTTTTTGAAGTCGACGAAAGTGCAGATGATTTTTTTGGGGCTCGTCATGTGGGATTTTATGATTGATTTCAGGTTGAAGATTTGTTCGGGGCAGGCTCTGTTGGGTCTGAAACCCGCTTGGTATTCCGAGATGGCGGGTTCCCGTTGTCCTTGCGTTCTGGTGAGAAGGCAGGTTGATAGAATTTTGTAGATGACCGGTAGCAGGGAAATTCCTCTATAATTGTTTGTGTCTGTCCTGTCACCTCTCTTGTGTAGTGGGTGAATGAGTGCGGTCTTCCAGTCGTCAGGTATGATTTCGGTTGTCCAGGTGTTCTGTATGATTTGTGTGATTTCGTTTAGCGAGTTTGATCCTAGGTTCTTCAGCAGTTCTGCCGTTATTTCGTCTTCACCGGCTGCCTTGTTGTTTTTCAGTTTCTTTATGCAGTGGAGGATTTCTTCTTTTGTTGGTGATGGTGAGTCTTCCGGTGCGTTGGCTGGTTCTCGGGGTTCGAAGGTTGAGTTAGGTTCCGGGCAATTTAGTAATTTTGAAAAGTGCTTCGCGAGCTCTTCACAGTTTTCTTTGTTGGTAAGTACCAGTATTCCGTCTTCTTTTCTGAAGCAGAGGTTCTGTGGTGAGTATCCTTTGACTTGGTTGGCGAACGTCCTGTAGAAATCCCGTGTGTTGAAATTTCTGAAGTCTTCTTCGATGGAGTTTAGCTGATCGTTTATGTATTTGCGTTTCTCTTGTCTTATTGTTTTCGATGTTTGTCTTCGAATTTCATAGAAGTTGTCCTGTGTTTCTCGTGTTTTGTTGCTGTTGTAGTTTGTGAAAGCTGTTCTTCGATTTTGTAGGGCGATTTCGCAGGTAGTGTTCCACCAAGGGTGCCTGGGTTTTCTAGTCAGCGGGATCAGTTCTTTGGCTGTGTTCACAATTTTTTGTTTAAAGCTGGTCCAATCTTTCGCCTCTTGTTTTTCCCAGTGTTCTGTGATGTTCGATTCTCTGATCTTTCTTGTATAAAACAGTTTATACAATGGTGGAAAATGTATTCATATCCTTCCACTTTTATCATTTTCTTAAGCGCAATGATCTTTCTTGTATAAAACAGTTTATACAATGGTGGAAAATGTATTCATATCCTTCCACTTTTATCATTTTCTTAAGCGTAATAAAGGGGTCATACCCCAAACAAGAACCCCCCAAACTATTACATCACGTCACCCGTATTTTACTGTTATCAATACAGATGATGATTCAGTATAGATAACGGTCCCCAGGCGTTCACCAAAATTAAACAGCTCCGTCAGATTGCCACACTGTACATTGGGATTCATCACTCCAAATGACTAGATTCCAGTCTTAGATTGTCCAGCGGCCTCGTTCTTCACAACGCGTCAAGCATCGTTAAGCAATGTGTGGCTTATGGGAAGCAGCTCGACAGTTGTATCCGTTATTTTTGGCTTCCTATGCACAGTCATTGTGCTGCCTGAACTGCTGGCAGCATTTTAGAACTTACAAGTGATTATTTCTGGTGATTTCATGTAGCTTTTAACAGCAACCCTCCTCTACGCTCGAAGGATTTCCGTCACTACGTAAGCTCTGCCTAGCCTTTATTTAGGTGTGGTTGCTCCTCTGCCTTTCCATTTCGCAGTCACATCCAAAAAATTCGTCTTGTCAGCCTTACAGGAGCTGAAACGTCCGTGATGGATTTGTTACTCATTCAATGCCTAGTGCATGTTCGGACTCACTGAGATCTCCTGAACGAACCCGTGTGGTGTTACTGCTTGTTTATTGACAACATAATATCATCTGGCTCCTTCTATACTAAGGGGTCCGCCTCTCGTGAGATGTAGTGATCAGTTCCGTGTTACATAGGCGTATCCTGGTACTTTCAGTTAGTGTAAATAGCAATGTAGAACGGTATGTAATTTGGAAAATGAACAATCCAATATGGCATTAAGTCGACAAGTATTGCATTCAAATGACTTACGAACTGATGTAGGACACTACCTCTCCAAAGTATTTTCATCACTGCTTTAAGATAGCAAATGATTACCATATTTACATTAATGTTTTTTTGGCTCTGAGCACTATGGGACTTAACTACTGAGGTCATCAGTCCCCTAGAACTTAGAACTACTTAAACCTAACTAACATAAGGACATCACACACATCCACGCCCGAGGCAGGATTCGAACCTGCGACCGTAGCGGCCGCGCGGTTCCAGACTGTAGCGCCTAAACCGCTCGGCCACCTTGGCCGGCTACATTAATGTTGTATTGTGTTGTTCAGTCAAGGAATTATGAATTGGCTTGACATGATCAACGTCTGTAAATATTAAAAAATTGAAGGGAAAAAGAAGTTAGATAATAATGTCCACATTACACCCTCTACAATTTCAGCATGGTCTCAACGTTAGAAGAATTGTGGATGTGTTGGGGAATTATATCTGCTCTGGCGTTTAAATCTTTCGAAAACATTACCTTCACCTTATCAACTTCAATAAAATGCTCGGTCATTGCGAGTAGACTAGACTCTATTGATTAATAGCAGTAGACGGGCAGAGCTAGGTATATACTCTCGCACTGCTGTTCTTTTTTGGTGTGTGCCACTTCATTATTCCCTGTTCCCAGACAGAGAGCTCTACCGTCATGACAACGCCCAAGAAATACTGCATCGGTGCCTTAGCCTCTTGAGACTTTTCGGCTGTAATATTCGTGAAATTAGATTCCATGGTGATGCCGTTCCGCTGAACTGTTGCAGTCACGGACGATTCAGACGACTCTTCACTTGAATCCATGCGGACTGAACCATTATATTTGCCTCATCATCGACTATAGCAACATATTCCATTCATTACTAGCTACGTGCTGTTTTAATTTGACACGGTACTTTCCAATTTACTACTTTTATACTAAGTGTCTCTAACTCTCAAATGTGAGCTGCATCAAATATGTCTATAGCCTATGGGGATGGTTTCCCAGTGAATCTTTTGTTTTTCAGCGAGTGTATTCAAGAGAAAGAGCCTCACAAATTGAGCGAGTCAATAACGCGCTGGCCAATCTCTGACGCGTCTTGGTATTGATATAATTGTTCGTTGTCCTCCTGTGAGGTATTCAGCCAAATTCCGTGGGCAACAGACAGGTTGGTATCCCATCGCTATTTGAGGTGCCTCCACATACAACTTCGTTGGTCATCTGAGCTCAGTTAGAACACAATCTTATAAATGTAGAAATTCTACTTCAGGCCTGGAGACGCCCCAGAAAGCAGTGGGATACCAATATTTCTCCCGCCATATGGTCTGACAAACAGGAGTGGCGGTCTGAGGGCCATTTCACTCCACACCAGAAGCCCTTTGATTGTCATGCGCGACATCCTTGCAGCACGGCGGTACGTCTACGTTATCCTACGCGTCATTTTGTTGCCCGTTATGGCAAGCCATCCAGGGCTTACATTTCAGCAAGGTAATGCCCGACCGCACATGGCGAGAATTTCTACTCCTTGTCTTCATTCTTATTGAACCCTAATTTGGTCAGCAAGGTCGCCGGATCTCGGCCAAAATGACAACGTTTGGAGCATTACGGGCAGAGCCCTCCAGTCCGCTCGGAATAGCCAGTTGGACAGATTTTGGCACGATATCCCTCAGGAGGACACCCACAACACTATCAATCAGCGCCAAGAGGATTAACTGTTTGCACACGGGTATGGGTAGCGAACAAACGCATTATTTACTTGCGCAATTTGTGAAGCTCTTTGTCTAGAATAAATCATCCAGTATCTCCGAAATTATGATCATTTGTTTGTCTGCACACGTACATCATATCTACAGATTTCTCTCCTGTTCGGGTGATTCCTTTGTGGTGCGTGGTTTTTTTGGCGTATATTTTGTCCAGGAGTGCTGGTTCTGCAAGGGATGCAAGTGAACTCGTGCAAAATGTGGAAAGATACGTGACATGTGAAGTTAAGCTGCGTGAGGGAGTTATGAGTGTTACCCCGACAGCTCAATCAGTAAGTCCATTAATTGCGAAATGCTAGGCTCCAGGTTCGAGTCCCATTCAAACGGGCGGTTTTAATTGGCCAGGGCGTTTCATCAACAAATTTGGCAGGACGTTGCGTCTGGCGAGCAGGTGGCATCTACCAGTGCTTGTAAATAAGACTGAAGCGGACGACGGCGGCTGAAGGAATAGCACATCGCCGCCGCGGTGCGTTAGCCTGGGCAGGGCGGCCGCAGCCGCTTCTTATCTCGTTAGGAAGCGAGATTACTGCGCAATTACGGCGTGTTAGCTCATAATTACCACTGCCGCCTGGCCCGCAGCGGCCATATCGCTGCGTCGCCGCGCCTGAGTTATAGGCTGACCCGCGGCGCAGGTTTCGCAGGCGAGCCTGCAGCTGCTGCAAGCCGATAGACATCGCCGCTGCTGCCAGAGCGGCCAAAGCCTACGTCTGCCAAACCGGCCAGGGTAACGCTCCTTTTATAAAAGCGATTCATCAGCCGTTACGATCGGGTTTATAGCGTGGCAGTAAAGCCTGCAAAAATAACAGCTACCGCTCCCCTTCGTTAATACAGCCGGACACAAATTTGTGATACAGCACGCCCTTCGCCCATCTGACGCTCTAGTTTCCTCGCGGCCGCTTTTTTCTTCCTACGTCCACATTTAAGAGCTAGTGTGTCACAGCGGCTCGTAAAATCGAACATACCGCCGTGAGTTGGCTACTAAATGTAGTTGGGCTCCCTAAGTTTCCCGATACGGACAGAAATATAGACAACGATGTCAGCGACTGTTACAGAAATTTTTCATGTACACGGCTAATGCAGTCAGATAAATGACATACAGAATTAATAGGAAATACGATTCTTCTTTCTCCTCTTCGCCGTATCGTTTATCTGGTCTAGCACCATGTCCACATTTCCAGGAGTTGGCCTACTTTATTTTATAAGTTAACTGTATAAACGGATGATCTTCTTGACGCCGCAGGACTGAGCGTATCTCGTGTGCGCCACCGGCCTGTGAATCGTTGGAACATTGGTCTGTGTGTTGTCCCTTCCTTAATTGTTGAGATATCACGCACTCTGAGGGATTTGGGGTCTAGCCCAGCATTTCCCTAAAACAGCGTGGCAGAAAGCCCCTAGAACCCGTAGACCCGTACTTAGTCTGGCAGATACAGCATCCCGTGGTCGTTAAATCGCTGTGTCGATTCAATCCGGGTCCATTTCATCTTCTTAACTCGTAACCCAACGCCGTGAACATTATGCCATACAAGCAGGCCAATAATAAGAAATATGATTAAATGGGTAAAAGTTAATGCTAGATTAATTATGTCTCATATATAAATGTCCTAATGGACTAATCATCTTCATCTTCTTGAACAGTTTCCAGCCCCACACTGGGCCTGTTTGGAACATAAGCCTCGTCATGCATTGCTGTTTCCCCACTATCTTCTGGTGTTCACTCCGGTCCAGTCCTAGTCCATTTTCTCATAACATTCCTCCACATCTTCCAAGCATCTATCCATTGGTTTTCTTCTTAGTCGTTTCCTTCACATTTCCATTTCATGTATCTTCTTGGGAGTCCTCTTGTCTTCCACTATATTTAGGCGCCCAGACCATCTTAACTTTCATGCTTCTATCCTGATCTGCATGGGTACTTCTTTTACTATTTCCCTTACCATTTGATTCCTCATCCTATCTCTTTTTGTTATTTCTAACCATTTCTGAAGAGCTTCACTTCACAAGCTTTGTACTCTGATTACATCCTTTTTCTTCATTATCCACATTTCAGACACATTGTATTGGGATGCAGTAACTTCTATAAATGTATATCTTCTTTGCTTTTTTGTGGGACTTTGTAGGAATGCTTCTGGCTGTCAGCCACGTTCACTGATGTCTTTTTCATTTTTTCCATTGTTCTCCATCACACTGCCAAAGTACTTAACACTGCCCGTCTTCAATTGTTGACCACCAATCCTTATTTCTCTACTTGGTTTATAATTATTTCTAGTTCTGATCGGGATCTCACATTTGGTTACATTAAATTTCATTCCATACAGTCGCACAGTTTTTCCCAAGCATCGAGCTGTTCCTGAATCTCCTCCTTCCTGTTTCCCCTCATCATCCAAGAGCGCAATGAAGAGGAGAGGCGACAATGCACTGCCATGTTTCACTTCATTTATTTTCTAGAGCCAGTCAGTCCTTTCGTATCCCTATTTCACTCACCTCATACCCCTATTTCACTCACCTCAAACTTCCACAGTCCATCTCGTCCACTCTAGTTCTTGTTCCTTCTTCCACTCCTTTCATTCCTCGTGCTTAGCAGACCTTTCTTCTACAGACGCCATGAAATATCTTTTCTATATCGAGAAAGGCCATCACAAGGTCTTTCCAAATACGTAGCGGTGCTCCTGGAGTTGCTTCACTGCAAATACGAGGTCAACAGTTGACCTCCCAGCTCTAAAACCAAGGTGACACTCTCTAAATTTGTTTTCGACGCTTGTTCGGATTGTGTGCTTTAGGAACTTTTCATGTGTCTTGGCACAGTATCCATCAGCGTGACTGCCCTACAGTTGTACAGTTCTTCCTACAGCCTTTCTTGAATGTAGACAAAATTAGTGCCCTCTTTGAAACTTCTGAAGTCTTCTTCTCATTCCACACCACCCTCATCACACGATGCAGCCATTGTTTTCCAAATTCTTCTGCCTCCGTCACCCTCTCGACACTTACTTTATCCACATGTGGTGCTATCCCCCCTCCTTTCATGTTGTCGTGGCATTCCATGTCAGGTCCAAATCCACCTTCTCCACAGAGTTTACTCCTACATACTTTAGTCTATTATCGTTACCTCCAAATGATTCAGATTTTGCTAATGCTCGAAGGACTCCTTCCTCACTACCTTCAGTCTCTTTGTTATCAATCTCATTCCTATTATTATCTATTATTGTTGCATCTTCTCTCAAACCTTTTACCATTCCATATTTTCTTATTGCCTCTGCTATCTTCTCCATTGCCTTATTTTCCTCTTTGGTATGTCTCTTACACTTCTCTCCTGCTAATTCGGTCATTTCTCGGGACTCCAGTCTTAAGGGCTTGGTCTTCCTTTCTATTACCTCCTCGACTCTTTCATTCCACCGTCGTGTCTCCTTCCAACAGATTCGGCTATTTGTCCTTCTGCATACATCTACTGCCACTACTACCATAGTAATTTAAATTTTGCACATTCCTCTTCTCTTAATGGGCTAACGAATGAAACTCGGTCACTCCGAGATGTGTGAATTGTTGTTATGGCTCCTCTTGCTGCAACACTCTACGTAGTGCCAAACCCTTCAATCCGCACATTTAGTCAAATGAGACAGTAGAGACATCCAGTAGTGCGTACAAAGTTGTCATTGACAAAGAAATCAGCTACACCACAGCGATCATTAGTGACGCCGGGCAATCTCTGATTGGAATATAATAGTGAAGAAATGATCATGATCTCGGAAAGGAGCAGATGCAGCGCACACCTAATGTGAAGAACGGAATTCGCAGAAATTTAAATGTTGATTTTGGATGAAAATAGAGAATACTCACTGCACGGACTAAAAATAAGAAAAACAGAAACGCCGTAGGCCTTTCAGTGAGCACGCTTTTCACCCAGGATGTTTCGGATGGATGTGCATTCCTGTGTGCTGCGAAAAAATCTGTCAATAATCAGTTTCCTTCACTGTGGGTAAACTATTTCTCCACCATTCCCTTTCCCCCTGAAGTACTAGTCCGGCAATATACGCAGGATGACTTCTGTAAAGCTTCGTAGGTATGAGAGTGAAATAAAGGTGTAAGGGCGTGTCATGAGTCGAAACTGTATACCACACTTCGTCAGACCCATGCAAAAAAGAGGCAAGTTCCATGTTTCAGTATACAGTTTTATTGCCCCACGAATATTTGATTCACATTTAGGGATTTTAATGAACTATCTTCCATATTTAAAAATTTTCCTACGCCACCACGGCTGCAGTGTTAGTGATTATAGTGTGACCAGCTCTCACACAAATTGTGTGCCATTTTTAGATCAAGAGTGTGCACGTCAGAAACTCCAAATTTAACATTAAATCTTTAGATAAGTCATGCAATTCATTTTTAGTAGTGTTGCTCAAGAATAAGATAGTTTCTACTACACTTACTAAATAATTTTGTTTTCCATACCGTTTACGAAACATTATAGCTTCTTTTTCAGTTCAAAACATTCATTTTTGGTTGTACAAGCAGCTACTTCCACCGTAAAACGTGCAGTTTGATTTCCGAACAATGCTGAAAGCTCATTCAATGGGCGCCAGTGTCACTCCGGTGTCAGCAGGCACTGATGTTTTTGGGACGTTACTGCCTATATGAGACGTGGCAGTAGCAGTGGAGACGTGTCCTAGGAGCGTCTAATAACTACGCAGTTCCAGTTCACAGCACTGTCCCGGGCTGATCACAGAGTGAGAACTGGCTCTAAGATTCGAAGAAATTCATGATGAAAACCCTTACGTGGTGATAATGCTGGATTTTGTAATTAGTGGGCTAATATGCTCTTTATTGATTTGCTCAACTTGCTTTCCGTGCTGACAACGTTATTACATCCGCTATTATAGCGAAACCCAGTCGGCAGTGCTGTCAGAACCTGGGTGCGCTGCGAACACGACCACTTGCTCGTCAGGTTCTTCGTGTATATGCATAATAGACTGATGTTTATTCCTTTGTACCATGTCAAGTAAAGTGATAGGTTACCCCAATGAAGTTAATAAGGCACTTGAAAAATAAATTGCTGCGCACACTGGAAACGTTATTTGACATGATTATGAACTATTCAGGGGCCTTGCCTATGGCCTATGGCTGAAGGACCTGGGAAACTACTGAATGATTTACTTAAATGGTTGCTGAATAATCGAGTTTGATCTGGTGAACATAAGGTTTATTGAAACAATATAAAGTCTGCTCAGAACACATTAACACGGAGATTACAAACAATTCGGGAATGATTTTTCATAAATAAGATAAATTAGTGATAAAAAACGGGTTGTTATTAAGATCACAAGCAGCGTGTTGCTGGACAGTTAAGACTGAAATAGTGCCCAGACACACGAAATACGTTTCCAACATTGACTGTAAAGTTTTATAATTATTAAAAAAAGCATATGAATCCGAACAGAGCACATAACACACTGATAAATCAAAGAAGGAACAGAAAGTATCATCAAGAGATGCGTGAACTCCATTGCATTAACTCAATACCGAGTTGAATGCTGCGGAAGAAAGATCCCCTTTGAAACTAGACTTACATTGCAGAAAACATGCATACTAATGAGTGAAGCGCTTATGTGCAATAATGAAAACTGAAAGTGGAAAAACGTGAATGAACTCTTCCACCTTCACTATATCGCGATCACCGAAATCAGAAGTGCGCATTGCAGATGTTGTCTTACCATGACTGCATTTTAGATGGCTCCATACAAGTCATTGTGCACCGTGCTGCTATGTGTAGACGTGTGGCTGGCCTGGACTGGTTGGTGTGATCCGGGTGGTGGATCTCATCAGCTTCCAGATTACCGATCGCAGGTGCCCATAAGTTCAAAGTAGATCTTCGAAAACTTAGGCAGAATAAAATTTTTTTTAAAAAAGCGTACAAGCGTGAAAGCCGAAACTGAATCAAAGTGCACAATTCGCATGAGAATCCGAAAACAGACTCAGACGGAGATTCAGAATGAGAATGTGCCTCCAAATTTTGATAGCTTCTCTGAGACCTTGGAAAGGCACCGAACACACTCTTTCTAGGCAAGCTCAGAAATGGCCTAAGTGCTCATCCGATGAGCCATGTGGAAGTCATTTACTAGCATCCACTATTAAATGAAAAGTGTGTCTTCCAATGAGATTCCTGTTTATGAAAACGAGAACCGAGTGTCGTACCATTCCCATGGACAGACTTGTTTGTGGGAAAGTGTGGGAAGTTTGTAGAAGCAAAATGTCCCCACGGAAAGGACTGAGTTTGGAAATTTCGTAGACTCACGACAGATTAAATATTTAGGTTCTGGAAACGGTGCATGGAGACAAAGATCGTGGGATAAAGACAAAATCAAAAATGGTTCAAATGGCTCTGAGTACTATGGGACTTAACTGATGTGGTCATCAGTCCCCTAGAACTTAGAACTACTTAAACATAACTAACCTAAGGACAACACACACATCCTTGCCCTAGGCAGGATTCGAACCTGCGACCGTAGCGGTCACGCGGTTCCACATTGTAGCGCCTAGAACCGCTCGGCCACTCTGGCCGGCGGATGAAGACAAATAGGTAGCTGAGGAGCCCACTGATGTTTACTGGCAACCAAAGTTCTCACCACCTCAACTACTGTTTTCCCCTGCTGCTATAGAGGACGGCAGTCGAAAGTTCCACCGACCGTTGTTCGAGGTACCTGGAGGATAATCCCTCAAAGGATTTTTTTCTGGTGCCCGTGTCATCTGCTGAAGTGGAAACCTGTACTGCTAGTGACACGCAGCTTCTCAACAGCGTGCGAAACGTTCCACATGCTTCTGTCCCCAGGGGAAGAGCAATTCCCCTGATCCAATCCAGATACATTAAAGCGACAAGCTACAAGCATGAAATGTAAGTTTAGGTACAAGGGATGTGGTATTTAATTGGGTACTCATGTAATAAGCGTGCAAAACGAGTGAGAATTTGAGTGGTAAAATCCGAATCGGAAAGCAATTGAAGCGAGAGAGTCTTGCATGCAAACCAGTATGCAATTGGACAAAATGTGAGGAGAAGGCCTGAAACAGGCTGCCGCGTCACAGTGCCACTGATTATCAGACATTCAATTCGAATCCCATTCGCACCATTTCGTGGTGCCTGTAAAACAACTGGTTAACAACGGGCTGTGCATCAATAACTGACTTTGCTTATACGTGTTTGTAATGATATATGCTGTGATACTGAACTCTCTGAAAAGTGCAATTGTACGTATTTGTGTTCATTTATGGAATGCAGCTCGAAGCATGTAAATCGGATTGTTGATTAATAGCTGCATAATCCCAACTTTCATGCTGATGTTCCGTGACCAGAGGACTGGAAAAATCACGAGATGACTTAAAAAATCTTCGGATACCACTTGCAGGACCCATTTCTGCAGAGAAAAAATGGTTTAAATGGCTCTGAGCACAATGGGGCTTAACTGCTAAGGTCATCAGTCCCCTACAACTTAGAACTACTTAAACCTAACTAACCTAAGGACATCACACACATCCATGCCCGAGGCAGGATTCGAACCTGCGACCTTAGCGGTCGCACAGTTCCAGATTGTAGCGCCTAGAACCGCTCGGCCACCCCGGCCACCCCTGCAGAGACAGTTACGCTCTCAACTACAATTCATGCGGTGACAACGTTCGGCTTTAGGGGCACATGAATACCATAAAGCGCCAAAAGAAAAATAATCTCTGTTCAGCACAGCTTACAGCCAGTCTGTTCTTTCCGAGTCAATTTCAGTGCGATGTGCGATAAACGCGTTGTATGAAACGTATACCACGTCGAGCCATGTTACTGCACTTTTTCCAGCCAACCAAGTGGCATGTACACAATTTCACTGTCATGACTTACATCAGCGGTGGTCACATGATAATCTTGTAGCAGCACTACACCATGTACAATGCTCCAGGCAACTGGTTTGCTCGTTATTTCATATGGATCACTAATTCATTGACCACTGTATACTGCAAGATTAAAGGCCATCAGTGGCGTTATGGGCACGTGATTTAAGTACATATGGGGGGCAGAGAAGAATGGGGAATAATTCTAGTGGGATATGGGTCGTAAATCGGAAATTCTCTGTTAAGCGACTTGAAAAAACGCACTGTGCTAGGGCCCAGCAAGTGAGAAACAGCTTCTCGAAAGTGACAAAACTGTTTGACAGTTTCTGTGTTACTCTTGTGAGCTATTACAAAGCGTGGTTGAACGATGGTGATGCTACGAGAAAGCGATGTACGATTGCCGAGAGGAGACACCTCTGCGTTGTCATGATGGTTTTGTAGAACCTGCAGATGGTCTTTCGGGATTATTAAAACGTGATTAGCAAGTTATTACTTAATCTTTCTGATTTACTGTCCTGTGTCTCCTCGCCAGTCTCAGCTGACGCCTCTTGCCGGTGATATGGAGGAATTCCACTGGCTCCTATTGTCGGCTGAGCGCTTATGGCCAACAAGTCCGTTGTTTAAGTAATTTAGCCTAAGTCTGGCGGCTACCGTCTGGCAAGTGAAGCCTTTAGTGTAAGAGTATGGCCTCTTACTCGGATGAGGCGGCTTCAGTCTCACACCAGAAAATAACCTTCACTCATAATGTCCCATTGTCAGAAGTCGTGTAATTGGATGATGCTAGTCCCACGAAATAAGTAAGCCATTGATACTCAGAAGTCTGTCAAGGATACAGGCGCCGGACAGCTCTTTCACTCAGCAGTTACAATCCAGTCATGGTAACTTGGATGCTGTCGTTTGGGAACAGCATCAGTATGTTCACAAGAAGTGCTGGAAAAACTAATACATAGGGCTCACTACACCTTAATAGTCATTGAAACGAGTGCTCTGGAATGAACACCATCGATGTTCATGTCGAACTGGATTCAAAACTGGAGAACTGGCCATTTATGGGAACTAGGAGGGGCTATGGTACCTGGCTCTGTTCATTATGACCGAATGTGGCTCATTCGCTTACTAGTTGTCAGCAGTCCTCATTCCACTGAGTTTGCTTAACGATATGATACCACCTCTTAGCTGTACTGCCAAGATCTGACAGATGTTCTTACATTCTACATATTGCTTGTTGCTGACATAACAAGAGCTAACTAACATGTATCTGCCTCCTTACCTCAGTTATTATTCTGTTCAATTAGTAACTTTTGCCCCGCGAGTGGTGCCGTTTATACAGTCGACTTACTGTGATGATTGTTTCTTTCTGTTGTATAGCTGTGTCACTTCCTCTGCCTTGTGTCGGCTATGGCTATGCTAGTGTGAACATCAGAAAAATTTTCATTTGTTTCCCTTTCTTATTAGGTGGCGTAACAGCCACAAGATGTGTTTTGGAACGCAACTATCAGTGCACAACATCGAGGATGAGGCTCATTTCGATTTTCATGGTGCATATGCTGTAATGGAAAGCACCACTACACCTGTAGAATTAGTGAACAAAATTGTGGAGAACCTACATTCATATGCGTTTGTTGCCATCCTTGCCACTCATCGCTTATTCCAATAGGATACCTGTCAATGTCACGAGACAAGAGTCTTGTTACATTGGTTATAATAGTGAATTCATTTTGATGTGTTGGCCATCAAATTCTGACGATTTAAACCCCATGGAACACATCTGGGGTGCAATCGAGCACCAGCTCAGTGGCCACAAAACACTGGCCTTTAATTTAGGGGAGTTTCACGTCCCAGTTCGTCATCTAATTAGTCATATCTTCGAGAATTTAAGGAGTGTATGCCACGCCGCATCGCTGCGGCCCAAAGGTGGACCAAACGCTGGTAATCGTAAATAGCAGGATACTTTGTCTGGTGAACTTCGATTTATTATTGCTTTTCCGGATTGTAACATCTCCTCATTCATTTGAGACTGTTCTCTTTGTTTATTTCAATTTGATTCCGGTATTAACTCAAATTTCATGGACTTTTCGGTTACAGACTGCTCACTTGCTGTGGGGTAGCTGTACACCCTACCCACACAGTAAGTGCCTCTCCTTTGCCGGTGACAGCTGCTGCACAGACTATGGCTGTTACCAACGAAATCTGCCAGGCTTCTGTTAACTTTGTATCTCAAAGGGGATTTTAAACTCTCGACGTCTACTACTGTGGATATCTCATGTTTTGGTTGATTTCAGTATCCTACAGGACAAATTCTTCATCATGATTTCTGCTTTGTTAGCAGGAACGTTGCGTCTCCATTTCCTGTAGTCCGTTGCTTCCTTCTTAATGATGCTGTGTGTGATACCACTCATCACATAATCCTGAATCTGAAATCTCTTTCTCGCTTGTCTCCTCTTGTCTTCCACATACTGTAATATAACTGATGAGATAAATGTGCTAACTAATCTCGGATCATATGAAGTGAACGATACCGCACCAAAGTCATAAAAACCATACAGTACACTACTACATAGTAATGCCAAAATGTTTAAATGGCAACGCTTACAAATACTTAATGTGATTACAACGATCACTACGAATAAAAAAAATGTTGGACAATTAATTGTATTTCATTTATGAAATGAATGTGCCAAATATTGTTTAACATAAATAGATCACATGTTACAAAAGTTCTTTGCTAAATGTGATTAGAGGTACATCTTTGTTTCGTTTGTGCAGTTGGTTGTACGAGTTTGAAGTGCGAGAATGGAGAACGAGTTATGCGTGTTTTATTGATTTGTACTGAGAAGTGAAATGACTGAGAATATATGTGTAATTCTGTATAAAGTCCTCCAGAATTCATATCAGTATTCAAACATCAACCGGATCATCCTGTAGAAGATTCTGAAAAGATGAACCACAAAAATGAAATGCACAATGAGCCATCAATAAACAACAAAGAACAGCGACAAAAATACGAGAAGTATTATTGTTAACAGAACTGGTTATTTAAATTCGTCACCTTTGGTCACTCGCTCCAATGTGTCACTGTCTCAGCGCATCAGTTCTGAAAATGTGATCGACCACCCAAGTTGCTAATTTACTCAAAAATTTGTAAACCAACTTGGGGCAACGAGAGGGTGTGGAGCGTCAGAAAATGGTGACTTCATTCTTGATTTTCTGAGTGAAATGTGAATACTGTGGGATGCGAAATTCTACTTTATGCAAGACACCTTTTTCTGTGTTGTTTCACCCATACATGTTTCAGCATTTTTGTGCTATCTTCAGTGGGTTTAATTTTTATTTTTAAATGTGAAAATGTTGTTACATATTAGCATTTGTGTTGTGTCTTACATTATGTCAAAGTTCCATTTATAGCTTAATTGACGAAAAGTGGATTAATGCATTAGTTAACATAGGTTACACGATGCTATTGTCCATTTATTTAGGTAGCTCCTCTGCTACACAATATACTACTTGTCATCTGCAAACAGCAAAACGTAATTTACTTTTCTGTTTGTTACGCATTTACGAACATAAACGAGTCTTTATCACGTTTTTTGTGTATAACTCACAGTTTTGAAATTATGGTGTGTTCTCTTGTGTTGTTGGCGAAATAAATAGGCTTACTTCGTGAGCAGTGGCCGCTTGATACTGCACTGTTTCGATTTCTCAAAACATAGGCAGTGTTTACGCTGCCAATAGGTGTTTTTGTAGCTGTCTGGTATTTATTTGTTTCCTAGCGTGTTTGGCTGCGTGAGGCGTGCGAGTTTGAATTGTATTTGGCGTCCGTGGCGCTTGGTTTGTGTGTGTGTGCGTGTGTGTGCTGTGTGTGTGTGCTGTGTGTGCGGTGTGTGTGTGTGTGTGTGAGAGAGAGAGAAAGAGAGAGAGAGAGATGCAGGGACGGAGGAAGAAAGATATTTCTTTTTCTGTAATTTTTTTTCCATGAGTAATTTTGGTGCAGGTGTTATTTGTATAATTCTTCTATTGTAGCGAAGGGGGTTTTGTTGCACAGTGATGTGTATTCATTGAGTACTTTCTTTCCTTGGGCTATTGATTTTAGAATGTCATAATTTTCTTCTACAGTTAATTTTTGGTCTAAGCTGATACTAGTTTTTAGAATGTGTAAGTCAGTTCTAATGTTTGTTGGGTGGTGACTGTGTGCTATCAGGTGGTCTGCAAGTGCTGAGTGTGAGCTATTACTTTTCAGTGCTCTAAGGTGTTCTGTAGATCTGGTTCTGAAATTCTTACATGTTTGGCCCACGTACACAGACTGACAGCAGTTGCAAGTAAGATGGTATACTCTGGACTCGCTGTATTTGTCAGTGTTGGTGGTATTTCTTCCAAGTGTGCTTTGTATTGTGTTGTTGGTTCTGCATGCGATGCTGAGTCCTTGTTTCTTTAGTATATTACCCACGCTGTGTGCGGTTTTGTTGTCGTAAGTCATTACATGCCAATTGTTGCTTGCTGTCTGCTGATTTGTTGTGGGCGGTGTTTTGTTTGTGTGTGTGCTTCATGGTTCTGTGTTGTTTGTTTTTGTATTTTGTGGTTTATTTTGTCTACTCTCTTTGCATCATATCCATTCTCCTGAGCACTCTGTTTCATTGTGTTCAGTTCTTGTCTGTAAACATGTTTGTTCATGGGTATTTTGTTCATTCTTTGAAGTGAATGTCTGAAGCTGACTTCTTTGTGAGTTATGAGGTGATTGGATTAGTTATGAATAATGGTGGTGGTGATTGTGGGTTTTCTATAGATTCTGAATTCATGTTTGTTGTTTCTCTTGTGTATGGAGAAATCTAAGAACTTAAGTGTTTCTTCTGTTTGCGTTTCAATGCTGAATTGTATTCATGGGTGGATGTAGTTCATGTTGTCATGAAGTAGTTTCATGCAATGCTTTGGCTCATCTATTAAGCAAATTATGTCATCTGCATATCCGTACCTATACATTATTTTCTACTGTTTTTGTATTATTATTATGTCAAAGATACGTTTTTCTCTCTGATTGAGCAAAATGTCAGCTAGGAGGCCACTGATTGGGAATCCCATGGGTAGTCCATCTTGTTCAGAGAAAAATCAGTTGTTGAATGTGAAGTAGTTTTGACCTGTAACTTGCCAGAGTATGGCTGATATTCCTTGTATGTTTGTTGTGGGTATGTTTCCTTGTACTTAGAGGTATCTTTCTATGATGTTGATGGTTTCTTCTGTTGGGATGTGTGTGTACATGGAAATTATGTCCAATGTTGCTGTGTTCGGTATATTTTCATTTCTAATGTTTTTATATTAAGTCACTTGAGTTCTTTAGACTTCGGTTTCCAGTGTATTTATATATTGTCTGTAGCAGAGTCTGTGTGTGTGTTTGGCTAAGTGGTATGTTGGTGCTTTGGTGAAGTTTATCAATGGACATATAGCTATTCCAGGTTTTTGAACTTTAGACAATGATTTTTAGGTGCAGGCCTTGGGATTTTTCTGTATCATTCTTTTAATCTGTGTTTCTGTGAAAATTGTTTCTATGTTTTTCAGGGTTTTCCGAACTTACTTTGATATCAGTTTTTTGGGTCACTTCTTAATTCTGTGATGTTGCTCCGAATGAATTCCAATGTTTTTGAATGAATTCCTGTTTGTTTATGACTACTATTAAGTTACCCTCGTCAGATTTTGCGATGGTGGCATTCTTGTGTTAATTTGTTGTGTAGTTTTCTGTAGGTCTTTTCTTCATCAGTCCTAGTGTTTTCTTTTATGGTGGTTTTGTTCTCTTTGGATATGTTTCTTATTTAGTAGTAGTAGTAGTAGTAGTAGTAGCTTTATTCATCTGTAGATCTCTTTTTACAAGGGTATAGGACATGCCAAAGTATTTACAAGCTTAGACCAATTTAAAATAAGCTAATTCGTATACACTTATATTTACAGACTTCTAGTTAGAGACAAGCATTAGATTTACTATCCTTTTCTGTAATTAACTTATTAAATAATGTAATGCCACACTGTTCACTCATATCTCACTATCAGTCGCTGCACACACTATATGCACATTGTTTCATCACACTTCACTCACTACACACAAACACACACACACACACACACACACACACACACACACACACACACACGCAGGCGATCTCTGGGCCACTTTCTGTATCGCAACTTCCCATTTGCTATCTTGAAAAACTGAGTCAGCATCCCTCCATAATGAGTGAGATGTTGAGCTCAGAAAGAGGAAGAGGTGTTAGTATTGTGCTATGCATAGCTTGGAGGTAAATATTTCTAGAAAGGTGAAAAGAAGGAAAAAAAACAAAGTGAAGTTGTTATGTGGAATGTTGCATGTTTTATAATCATTATTACTATTATTAATTTGTATAGCATTTTTATCAAATACCTAAACTGTTTTATCTAATGTATAAAATGTTTTGCATAAAAGGTACTTTTTAGCTGCCCTTTTAAATAGGTGTGTTTTTGCAATTTTTTAAATTTCTTTCTGTAATGTATTGTACACTTTAATTCCTTGGTAGAAAATGCTATTTTGAGTTGTATGTTTACTTTTTCTTGGTAAATGTAAGGGAGTCGATCTCTTGTTGTATGGTCATAGAAAGAGCTGTTTGTGCAGTATTTTATTAATGTTATTTTTGATGGGTACAACTGACTGATAAATGTATTCACATGGAATAGTTAAAATCCCTAGTGTCTTGAACAGATCTTTACTATGAGCTCAGCTAGTATTTTTGGTTAATATTCTTATGGATCTTATCTGGAGTTTGAAAAGTATGTTAATATTTTGTGCATTTGTTTCCCAAAAATGAATCCCACAGCTAAGGCTAGAGTGTAATATGAATAATATGTAACTAAAAGACACTGTGTGTTACACACTGATGATAGCATTCTAAGAGAATAACATGCTGATGACATTCTGTTTGCAAGTACCTTTGTGTGTTCACAACACTTCAACTGAGAATCAATATTCGTTCCTAGAAATTTGGCTTTGTTTCACAGTCTATGGAGGTGCCATCTACATTTAATTTAAGACTGTAATTTCAATGTCACTTTATTGCTTATGGACCAATTTTCATTTGCTTTCTCAGCAAGGAGTTCTCTTGTTTTTCCAGCGACTATAATATTGCTGTCATCAGTGAAGATAATTTTTTCACTGTGAGCATTGGTCCTAATATGCCAGCTTGTGGAACCCCTACATTAATGTATTTTGGTTCTGATAAATGTTTTATTAAATGTTTAGATCTATTTGAAGTATGTGTTATCTCTACTCTTTGTAACCTATCTCCTAGGTATGATCAAAACCAGTCATAATCTATCCCTCTTATTCCTCAAGCTTCTAATTTATTTAATAAAATCTTGTGGTCGACTGTATCAAACTACTTAGAAAGAACCAAAAAGATTGCTGTGCGCCACACTTGTCTTTGTCAAGGGCATCAAGTACAACTTTTGTGAATTCTACTATGGCAGACTCCGTATTTTTTCCACTTCGTAAAGAAAACTGTGAATTACTTAAATGATTGTATTTATTCAGGTACTTCATTAATTTGTCTTTTATAATTGCTTGTATTATTTCTTAGAATAATGACAGCAGGAAAATTTTCTATGTTTTCTGCATTACTTTTCTTAAGCGAAGGTACAACTCTTGCCCGTTTTAACTGATCCTGAAATGTCCCTCATGTGAAGGACTAATTTATTATATTTATTATGGGGCATTGTATAATCCCTATCCATTGTGTTGGTATACACATTGGTACTTCGTCTATGCCAACTGACTTTTTATTTTTTAGTCTTTGAACAGTTTGATTGACTTCATTCTCTGTGGTTGGAAGTAACATCATTGTATTTAGTGCAACATTATTTACAGGTGTTATATGTGTTTTGGGGAATTTTTGCTGTAACTTCTCTACAATACTTGACAAATGCTCGTTTACATAGTTTGCTAAGTGTTGTGGATCATTTATTACCTTATCCCCCTCCTTTAGCAGTATGTTATTCTGTAATTGTTTGCCTTTCCTCATTTACTTTCTTATAACATCCCATACTGCTTTTCTTTTATTCTCTGCATTATATATTCTTTTGTCATTAAATGACTTTTTGCAGCAATCAGTACCTTCCAATGGTAGGTTGTCCATTCGTCCCGTTTTTCCCGGGACAGTCCCGTTGTTTACCAAAATGTCCCGCTGTCCCGGAAGTTCTTTTGCGGACGCTCAAATATCCCCTTTTTATATGATTGCGTTTGGCTAGAGTATTTTAAGCGACTGATTGTTTGACTTGTTATTAACTGCGCAATTATTTATGCTAGGAAGCTGTGATGACTTTCAGCATAGCCCAAACATGTACCGAACTGTCAAAAATCGCAAGTAATTTTAAACGTCCTATAGGTTACGAATAACAACGAAGGTTCTTCTCTTCTAAATCGATCCACTGAATGCGTCCTTTCGGTCCAGAGATACTTTACACCACTGATACTTGCTCTCTGGCTTTCCTCACCACACTGTTAATGTTTTTCACTGTGCAATCACTGTTTCATTACGCCAAAACGAACGTGTAATTTTAACAGCAATATAAAAAGCGAGTTTCCTTCTAACACTGGTAGTGGAGAAACTGTAGAATGTACGTTGTGCAGATCAAAATTTGCTATTGGTCATGGTGGAAGGTCTGACATTGTGAATCACATTAAGATGAAGAAACATCGCATGAGTGATCAAACGAAAAGAGCAAATAAATGCATGAGTGACTACTGTGTAAACTTAAAATCAGTAACAGAAATCGGTAGGCAGTCGGCAGCGCAAGAAGCTACATTTGCATACCACAGTGCAATGCATAACCATAGCTTTAAATCAATGGACTGTACTACAGCAGTTGTTAAAAAACTTTTCAATCCTTACTTCACATGTGTACACGCAAAATGTAAAGCAATAATTTCAAATGTTATTGCACCGTATGCAGCTCATTAGGTTTTAAATGAACTGAAAAGTGCTCGATTCATTTCCGTAATGATTGATACATAGAATCATCTGGATTTAGAGTTGGTTCTTCTCCTTGCCAGGTATTTTCACACTGAAAATGGCATCATGGTGAAAGTGTTCGAATTGGTTAATTTAGCTGGAGAAACGTCAGATTTACCTCAGAATTATGTGCTGGAAGTTCTAAACAAATATGATCTTGAGGGAAAGGCGATTGCAGTTTCGGCAGACAACACTAACACTAATTTTGGTGATAAGCAGAGGAAAGGAAAAAATAAATTGTTCTATAAACTGCAACAGAACACAGTGAGTAATATATTAGGTGTGGGCTGTCCAGCACATGTGGTGCACAATTCCTTACAAACTCCTCAGATTGCTCACCCATAGACTGCCAATTAATTGTAAACAAAATCTACCAGCATTTCCACATATATACAGTAACGGTTGAATCTCTGAAGTCATTCTGTAAGTTTACTGAAACTGAATACAAAACTGTACTTCGGCACAGCAAGACAAGGTGGTTATCTCTGCTACCAGCATTGGAAAGAACTGTAGAGATATTTCCTGCTGTGAAATCATATTTCATTTCCCTTGATAAGTGTTCTGTTACCCTTAAACAATTCTTTTATAACCCTGTGTCTATTGTTCTTCTACATTTTCTTGTTAGCCAGCTAAAACCTTTCTCCACGACAGTTAAATGTATTGAGAAACAAGAAATCACAATAGTGGAAGATTATCAAGAAACAAACAAGTTATTGGCAAATTACAATGTAGAAAATCTGAAAGATTTCTCACATCCTTTGTACATGAGACTCTAAGAAAGCTGGAAGAAGAGGGTGAAATTATTGTAGAACAATTTCATATTTATGTTGACCACTTCTATGACTCTTGCATTGAGTATATTAAAGAATGGTGTTTACCATATCTCACACCTTTTAATGCATTTGGCTAGGTTAATGCTGAAAAGGAGCAGCTACAGTGGACGGATATTCAGGACTGATGTGGTTTTGTTAAAAGTATTGTACCAAATTTTCCTGTTGATGAATTTTCTTGTGCACAGAACTTCATAAAAAGTGAAGACGGAGACAAAGAAAGTGTTAGTGCAACGTGGTGTAAAATATTTGCTTATTTCAAAAGTAAGAAGATTAACATGAAAACATGATTCATTTGGTGGAGTTTTGCCTGCAGTTCCTGGGTTGAATGCTGCTGTGGAACATGTGTTTTCGTTAATAAACTCTTTGTGGTCAGATGAAGAAAAAAACAGAATGAAAGTTGAAACAGTGAAGGCCTTGCTCATTGTCAAAACACACTTTAATGGTGCATCGTGTACTGACTATTATGATACAATTTCAAAGGAAAATACGCTTCTTGATAAAGTACATAAAAGTGAAAAGTACGGTGATAGTGTGGCAGAATAATTGTAAAAACTGATTCTGGATCATCTGAGTGCACGTTGTAAAGGTAAACTTGTATGTGTATTAAATTTAGTCAATACAATATTTATTTCCCCTTTTTTTTCTTCATTGTCCCAGATTTTTCTCTAATTTATTTTAAATGTCCCCTTTTTCAATGGAAATGAAATGGATACCCTGTCCAATGGATCTTTTTGTATCTGTGATTTCCTTATTGTATCTATGATTTCCTCAGCAACTAGTTCTCTTGTTACATTTCCATTGAATTCAGGTGTGTTTAGTTTTTCTTCTTGCTTTATATGTTCAGTTTCTGTTATGATATTTTCTACTGTCCTGTGTGACACCATTGTTTTTATGTTATATTTGAGACCCTTCGCAAGTAGGCTGCTTTCTTGTTCAGATAATTTTATGTCTGTTAGGTTAATCACTCTGTTGTGATAGGTGTGTTGGTTGTATTGTTAGTGGGATTGGTAGGTGTTTGTGTGGTTTACCATTTCGGTGAGTTTCGTTTGTTGGAGTGTCTGTTACCTGCCTATTATGGTATCTGTGTATGTTCTAACCCTATACATTAATTAATCAAAAAACGTATATATATTTTTTGATTTGCTAGTTCTATATGCAATCTCTAATGTTCGGTATTCAGAGTCTGTTCTTTGGAATACATAGACCTAATTTCTTGCTTGCTCCACATCATTTTCACCTTACATTTTGTTAACTGCACCATCAGATGATTATTGTGAATACTGTGTTGAATTATTTTTCATGGTGCAGATTAAATGATATGCGGAAAATTTTATGTGAATGGTTGACCAGATATGAACCACAGCTACAAAACAGCAACAATAACAGCAAAAAAGGAATTTGCAAAGAAGAAAATAAATGGACAGATAAAATAACAAGTGTGGTTAACAATTAACAGTGTTGGTTTCAGACAACAAAGTTAAGTACTGAAAACATTTTCTATAGTTTTTGAGTTTGGTGAAGTGTTTCACTGTATAATCATTAACAATGACACTCATGGAAGAATTTCGAACAACAGGCAATAATACAGACACAGGAGAATTAAGTGATATAGTGAACCAAGAACAAGAAAATGTTAATAATGAACTGGTAAGACAGGGCAAAATAATGGAGTAATTAAAAGGAGATTATAATAACGACATAAGTACCATGCTGGCATTGTCAACAAAAATGACCAATGACAATAAGATTCAGATCATGGAAAGATCAATGATAATATGGGCCAGTTAATAAAAATGAGTAATGATGAGATATCAAAGATGAATGACCAATTTGAACATCAAAAACAAGAAAATAAAAACCATTTCACACAAACTGATCATTCATAGCAGCATTATTTGAAAGTATTGGGAAGAATACAGTTCATCTACATGACATCAATCAAAAACTTCAGATGTCAAATTGTAGATAGGAGTCTGTGTAGTCCAAAATGAAAGAAACATAAATTTTAGAAGTCAGTTAAAAATGACAAAGATGAGTTCACTCAAGTTAGAAAACATGGATTTTGAACAAGTCCGTGAGGAAATAAGAACTGTTGAAAAAAAACGTAAATAGTAGAATTTGGACTTTTGAAACTAATACTGGCACTGGTTGAAAACAGTTTTGTTAAACAAATGAAATGGCAGACTGCAATTTCACAGAAAATGTAAAATTAAGTAACAGCAAAATGAGCACTCTAGAAAGTGGCATTTATGTTTTGTGTAAAAAATTTGAAACATTGTCTAATGATGCAGTTAATCAAAATCTTGTTAACCACGTTTTACAACATTCCTGTGATAGACACTTCTGATGAAGGTCGTTTATATTCTATAGATTTTCTGCAGCATTGCAAAGATATCTTTGTGTCTAATATGACTGATGATATGAAAATGTAATTTCTTTTGAAGTTACTAGAAGATAAAGCATTAAACTGGGCAAACAGCATACTAATGATGACACAACCTATATAGATTTTGAGAAATCATTTTTAGATAAATTTTGGTCAGAGACAGAACATGTTAAAACCCGAATTTTTCAATGAACCAAATTACTGGGAAGGGCATATTATCTGACACAGTTTTGCAAAAATCAGCATAAAAAGTATATTCATTTGAGCAAATCTTTTGATGAACTCAATCAGATTGATGCTTTGAGAAGGATGTTATCAGCTGAAGAGCAGTGGGACCTAGTCTAAGGACCAGATGATATAGTAGAGAAGTTTTGGAAATATGTAGATAAATTAGGTAGAGTTTTGAAAAAGAATATCAGGGTAATGCAACCTCATACACATTTTGAAAGAGTTAGTAATGAATATTGGCACAGTAATATTCACAACAGCTGGGAACATAGCGATCACAATGGTAACCATTATCATCATTAGGAACATAATTGAGTAAATGGTAACAATTTTCAGTTTGAAAAGCAACATAGTTGCAGTGACAAGAGAAATAAATAAAAGAAAAAAGTTATATCTATCTGTTCCCCAAAGCACAAAAGAGAATGTTGTAGAAAAAAAAAATGTTTTCTGCCATATGTATATAACTATGTAGTTACAGTTTTTCATACATTTTTGTGCAAATAATAAAATGCAGTAAGTTCTTGTTTTTGCTGTGTTACTTTCCTACTGGTTGTGAATAAGTCATGACTTGTATTTTATTAGGTTCTTTCGTGAAGCACAAGTCTCAGATCATTCCTGAGTATTTATTCTGTTCTCAATACAATTTTCTTTGTGGTATATAGGAAGCTGAATGTCATAATGCTCGATTTGGAATCTGTAACATGGTAATGAGGAAATGATTGTTATGCTACTGTCATGATGTGTTTGTAAGGGAAGTTAATAGTTATTGCTAACATTTAATGATTAATTGTAACATGAAAATATTTTGTGTTAAGTGAGAATTAATCAAAATATCTTATGGGTTTATGATGAGAATAATGATGATTATGTTGATGTATTGTGGAAAACTATGTTGAGGAAGCAATGCCATAGTGTATTTGTAGTAAGTATAATAATAATTTATATTCAGTAAATCATGTAAAATATTATTGCTGATTATCTGTAGCTGGAGAAAGCCGTTGATGGCTGAATCTAACACAAGGGTGAAAGAAAATTTTAGCTGAGTATGAAAGTGTAGAACCATGTGGAATAATAATTTAACTGAGCTACTACATAAAGAGGAAAATAACTACCAACTATGCTAAGTAAAGAACGACATTGAAGCAAAGTAGAAAAGAAACATTGTATCATACAGTGAAGTGATAAATAGAGATGAGATTACTGCTACTTAAGATGTGGAAAATATCCTACTGTGTCAATATTGGCTATCTGAGTTATTGTTTTACGTTGTGAATATTGCTTAATAAATTTGAATTGCCATGCGGTAGGGTTTGTCTGTTAGTTTCCTGTTCATTGGTCTATAATTATATTGTACTACATACTTGTCTTCTCTGTATCGGTATAAGAAAAGTATGTTAATCTAGCAATCTCATACAAATAAGCTTACATGCACTTAAAAGAATATTTAAAAGAAATATATTTAAACTTTTTGCAGCTGTAAATTGGCGAGACTGAGAAAATATTACAGTCGTCAGCTAGTAGTAGCAATGCCAAAACATCTACTGCTTTAGTGAATAAAAAACGTTTATGCAAAAAGAAAAAGTAAGAAATTTGTATGTCAGTTCAATTATTATTGTGGTGTCTTTGTGAGGAAAAGGTGTAATGGAGAGCGTTGATTTTGAGACCTCTGTGAAGTTAATGATTAATATATTTTCCTTGGTTTACAACACATGTTGTACTATTATGAATAGAATATAAGAAATATAATTCAGAGCAGTTTTTCTGTTTTGAGGTACATTGATTTTATTATGAAGTTTTGTGAAATACTTTGTGATGTTGATGAGGTTTATGTTGAGATGAAGTGCTGTGAGAAAGGAGTGTTTCTTGTATTGTGAACTATAATGAGTATGTGAAATTTACGAGTTTTATAATGATATTAGACAAATGAAATGTTAGGGGCTTATTGGTGCTCCGTTTTTTATTGCATTGTACTTTGGCGTATGATGGTATTCTGTAGAAAATTCTGAAAAATGGCTATAAGGAAGTTAGAAAGAGTGATGTTGAGCATTAACCTTTGATTAAATGATTGATGTACACGAAAGGTTGAGCTGGCTTTGATTTTTTGAAAACATCTGAATTTATTTAACAACTGTATGGTTCCATAGCACTGGCATTTGAAAGAGTTACTATTGTTAGGTAATAATTTACATGTACTAAATATCTTATTGCTGACTATAAAATATTAACACCTTGTGAAGTCAGTTCTATGCTAATTTTTATATGATATTTGTGTAAAAAAAGACTCTGGTAGCCATTAGGGCATCACCTTTTGCTGTCTAGAATTATTGGTAATCCAATGAAGCCTGACATTTCTCTTGTACTAGTTTGGGAATGTGTGTGGATGGCTGCACAGCATTTCTCACAAAATAACTGCAATTTCTGGTTCTGTATATAATTTTCTTTTGTTTACTATGACAGACATTTTTATATGTAATACTATTTTGTATATGTTTTGAAATTTCATATTGCCCCATAGAATCAATGTAAGTTACTTACATGTGAAAGAAGATTTTTAAATATAACAGTGATAGATAGTTAATGAACAGTACTTTAAAGCAAATTTTAGTGAGGCTGCATAATTTATAGGCAATATTTTTTTTTACATAAGTGACTAAATAATTTAGTTTTGAGAAATCATATAAGAATAATCTAGTTGCCTCATCCTGCAACATTGTTTGAAAGACCTGAAAAGTAATTTTTCATATGCTATTGTATAATCTATTATGTTATTAATTTTCATACAACATAATAGTGTAAAATGTTTGTAACAATCACAGGCTAAAGGGGGTCTGCTGACTTTGGTAGGTACACCACTTGGTGAGTGGTGCCTTCCCTAGCTTGTTTATCCATTCTTAATTTCTGGTGCACTCTATTCTAACTCTTTTCTATGTGGGCTCTGTTCCCACTGTGCTCCTAAATTTTTTTACTGTTTTTTATCTAGGGCATGTCCTATTTATATTACCAAAACTTCTGTGAATGATCCTGCTATACAATACTACTCTTATAGCATCCACCATGTTGCACAAAAAATATGTTCTTGCAAAATAAAGCAAGAAATTATTTTGGTTATAGCACACACCATGTGGAGTAAAAATTTCTTGCAAAATAGTGCAAGAACTAATTTCTGTTATATGATATTTTTATATACTGAGGGTTCAGTGTTCAATCTGAGAGGTAAATTCAGAAGTAAGATATTATAAAAATCTTCTCACAAAGACATTACATTGGTGTTATGAGAAAAAGATTCATTTCCTAACTAAGTGCATTAATTTTTAGGTAAATTTGCAAGTATGACATAGTAAAAAATTGTAACAAAAAATTTTTATTGATGTTTTGAGATAAAGGATCAAGTGGTTCTTAACTTACTACAGTGATTTTGTCCTGTGATCTGAAGCATTTCGCTACATATTTAAAGAAAAACCTTCAGGTAACTCTTTGCAGGGTAAGATGTTTTCTTTTGATCATGGGGCATTACCAGTCAATGATATTTCACCTATGAAAGACACGTTTATAAATATTCATATACAGACATTTTCATGAAATACAACTTCTACTGTCATGGTAATATGACAAAATTAGTGTATGTGTACCACCCTTTTGTTTACCCCATACATTTTGAGTGGTGTGTGGCAACAATTTGGGGGTGACAGTGTAGGTAAAAGGTCAGACTTTGAGTTTGTGTGAAAAGAACTCAGTAAAGCGAAATCTTATTCTTGATCACATTTGAAAGAAGTGGATATGCTAAGCGAGTCAAAATGTTTGACATCTTGTAATGAAGAACCGCTGAATAGTGATTTGTTATATTCCAAAACTTGTAAGAATAACCAGTTTTACTATGTTCTTTCAAAATTGTTCTCACGACTTATGCTTCCAAAATTTTTGGGGGTTGTTGTAATAGAACTGCTTATGATTAGGTAAATGTACCAACCCATCTTCAATCATATGAAGTGAACGATACCGCACCGAATACATAATAACCAAAAACACATCACTATATAACTATGCGAAAATGTTTAAATGTCAGCGCTGGCAAGTACTGAATGTAATTACAACAATGATTGTGGACTTCTCAAGAAAGGTGGACAATTAGTTGTATTATATTTATGAAACGTATGTTCCTAGGATTGATTTATCATAAATAGATCGATGTAGATAGTAATTTCTTTCTACATGTGGTTACAGATAAATCTTTGTTCTTTTGTGCAATTGCTTGTACGAGATTGAAGTGCGAGAATGGAGAACGAGTTACTCGTGTTTTATTGATTTGCACTGTGAAGTGAAATGACTGAAAATAAATGTGTAATTCTGCAGGAACTCCACCAGAATTCATATTATTATTGAAACCTCAACCCAATCAGCCTCTAGAAGATTATAGAAACGTGAACCATAGAAAGGGAACGCACAAGGAGCCATCAATAAACAACAAAGAAGAGATACAAAAGTGATGACTACTTTTACTGTTAACAGAAATGGTTATTTAAATTCGACTGTCCGTGTAACTATCTCAAAGTGGCAAATGCTGTGAATGTGTGATCATCCCCCCCCCCCCCCCCCCAAGTTACTAACTTACTCCAAAATTAATAAGCCTACTTTTATAAGCCGCTACATGTGCATTCGACTTTATTTAAATTTTTTTAATTACACGCAGCAATTGTCCTTCCTTTCTCTCTCCTCACCAATTCTTCATTTTTCACTCTTCTATCTCTCTTCTCCATTGTCCACGTTTCAGCACCATAAAGCAGGCTGGTTCATTGGTCGACTTTGGGGAAAGGACCATACAGCGAGGACATCGATCATATCATATTAGCGAAGGATGGGGAATGAAATCGACCGTACCCTGTCAAAGGAACCATCGCGGCATTTGCCTGAGGCGATTTAGAGAAATCACGGAAAACCTAAATCATGATGGCCGATTTGAATCGCCGTTCTAACGAATTTGAGTCCAGTGTACTAACCACTGCGTCATCTCACTCGGTTACAGAGGAAGATACTCCGTTCTAAAAATTTATTAGTCTTTTCGTCCATTCTTCATAATGCTGCAGACAGCTGTTCTTTTCTTACAAAATGCCTTTTCACCATTGCTGTCCTGGTTTCTACTTCCTTGTTGCCCTTCTAGTCGCTTTCTTTCTTTCTTACTTTCTTGGTTTTTAGAACTTTGCACATCTTCTAATATTTCTTCTTCCGTCACTGTCTATACTCTATTCTTTCCTCCACGACCATTACTTTTATTCACTATGAACGGGCCGGCCTCGGTGGCCGAGCGGTTCTAGGCGCTACAGTCTCGAACTGCGTGACCACTACGGTCGCAGGTTCGAATCCTGCCTCGGGAATGGATGCGTGTGATGTCCTTAGGTTAGTTAGGTTTAAGTAGTTCTAAGTTCTAGGGGACTGATGACCTCAGAAGTTAAGTCCCATAGTGCTCAGAGCTATTTGAACCATTTGAACTACGTACTGATTTTCATTCCATTTCTATTTCTGACTGAAGAAACAACACACTCCCCTATTCATTCGTTGTTGATAGTAATCAGAGAAAAGGAGGCAGCTTTCGGAATTGAACAGGTACCTTAGTGAAGCGAGAAGTACTCAGTCTTCGATACTGCAACATTCAGTACTGCGAGACTGCGCCGTATTTTTGCTCTGGAGTTGGCACTGTGACAAAAGCGCATCGATATCGGAAGCATCTGTGTACCGAGCGAGCAGCAGTTTGTATTCCCCTGCGGTGTTACCACGCCGTGGCTTGCCGTTTCTCATGTCCGCCGACCAGCCACGCGAAACCCGCGACCCGTTCCGTTCTTTTGCATTTTACTGCCGGCCACGCCGAAATCGATGCGCTCACTACCATACCGGGGCCGCTGCCGCTACAGGCCGCCCACCTACAGGCGGTGCGGCCGACCGCCACTTCCACACAGCGGGTGCTTCTTGTCTGTCAGTAACAGCAATCCACGCGTGAAGAATGACACGCCCGAAGTTTGCAACTTCACCTACATCTACATTTATTCTCCTTAAGCCATCCAACGGTGTGTGGCGGAGGGCACTTTACGTGCCACTGTCATTACCTCCCTTTCCTGTTCCAGTCGCATATGGTTCGCGGGAAGAACGAATGCCGGAAAGCCTCCGTGCGCGCTCGAATCTCTCTAATTTTACATTCGTGATCTCCTCGGAAGGTATAAGTAGGAGGAAGCAATATATTCGATACCTCATCCAGAAACGCACCCTCTCGAAACCTGGCGAGCAAGCTACACCGCGATGCAGAGCTCCTCTCTTGCAGAGTCTGCCACTTGAGTTTGCTAAGCATCTCCGTAACGCTATCATGCTTACCAAATAACCCTGTGACGAAACGCGCCGCTCTTCTTTGCATCTTCTCTATCTCCTCTGTCAACCCGACCTGGTACGGATCCCGCACTGATGAGCAATACTCAAGTATAGGTCGAACGAGTGTTTTGTAAGCCACCTCCTTTGTTGATGGACTACATTTTCTAAGGACTCTCCCAATGAATCTCAACCTGGCATCCTCATTGCCAACAATTAATTTTATATGATCATTCCACTTCAAGTCGTTCTGCACTCATACTCCCAGATATTTTAGAGAAGTAACTGCTACCAGTGTTTGTTCCGCTATCATATAATCATGCAATAAAGGATCCCTCTTTCTGTGTATTCGCAGTACATTACAATGTATGTATTCGCAATACTTACCCGTATACACTACAGTTTAAAGGGAATTTTAAACTCTGGGATTCTGCCAAGTAGTGAACCCCATTTTTTGGCTGTCTCAGATTTTGTGTCCGGTTTGTGTGTCTTGTAAGTAAGCTGGCTTGAGCTACTTGACAGAAATCCTCATGTCGTCATCTGAACTGACCACAAAAGTCAACAAAACTTCGAGCTAGCGTCTCTTTAAAAAAAAAAAAAAAAAAAAAAAATACAAATGGAATTACCAAAGATCAAGACTTTAAATTTCGGACGCTTGTCCTTCACCAAACTTAGAAATCTATGTGATTAGATCCAGAATTAATATAACAAACAGTATTTTAAAGATAAAAATTATGTCTGATTGCAAAAGGATCACAGACAGACACCACCATAAGCACACTATCAAGTTCATTGCTTACGTAACCAAAATTTGGATCACACAAATGATTCACCTTGAGTTACTTATGGAAAGATGTCGTCCGTCCCGGCGGACAGATCGGATATTAACTACAAAAACAAACAAATAGAAAGCAACCGTCATGCAATTTCGCAGATGATCAGGCTCCAAGCCAAGGTAGAAAACACGCCGAACACACACACGATCTAAGCCTGCCCGGTCAAAGCGGCACACCCCATCTGCCCCACATACCAGACCATTTCTGCAACACCAAATAATTCACGCGGCAGACACATTCCACTCGTGATTCAACTTTTTCAATACCATACAAGGCTTACTAACTACGAGACTACCTATAACATAACTGAAAACCAAACTGTAACATTTACCGAATAAAAGAACAATTAAAATTGCACTGGCTTAATAAAAGCTCTGCCTTTCATATTAAAAGAAAGTCTAAAACCAGCACTGGCTGAAGAGCACACTAATTAACATACTACCACAAATAAACACTGCAAGAAACCTTTCAAATAAGCAGTTAAACTTATTTGCTGAAATAATTAGACTCCTCCCAGAGCAAACAACATTTCGAAGCCTTAGACTTCGTAAGTTACGTATAACACTCCCTTATTCCAAACCATCCTTAATTGATCTCCGGTAGATACAACATGTCACAGACCTACACAGGTTAACAGCAGAATATGAATCGCACGTAACTTCATGCTTCCAGTTACGCGATGAGAAGACGTCCAGAATGAAATGACGGATCCACCACCGTTTCGCACGCCAACGCGTCGACTAATGAACCTCGGCAAAACGGCGAGGACGGTGAGGCCCAGGCACAGAGGGTGGAGATGAGGGCCTGCCTTCATAACATGCTGCTTCGTTGAACGCCGACCAGAGAGAGACCCCGGCCACAGGCTAAGCCGGAAAACCAAAGGCGGAACAGTCAGAGATACAAGACCAGGCGAGTGTTTATGTGAGCGACTTAAGTGGAGCATAACTAGCACCAGTCGCCACGGCTCAACCATCCTCATCATTTCCGCATACGTATCACATCACAGTCGGCTCCATGTACCATTCACATCCTTGTACGTCCCCATCTATTCGTTTCCTCAGTAGCCCCTTCTGCCATTGTTTCAATAATGTTGTGTCCTAACGTGTGCTCTACGAGCTACTATCTTCTTTGTTTGGATACGCGTCCAGAGAGGGATCTGATTTCCTGTGTTCTTCTCTGTGCAGCTCTTCATTGATATCTCTGTCTCTCTTGATCTTCTGCATACTTCTGTAGCGCTTAATGTCTTGGAATCCGAGACGTCTCGTCTCTTGTTTTATTATTTTACAAGTTTCAAAGCCACAGCAAATGCGTTCATTATCCGTTTCCTTATTTACATACTGATGTTCTTGCTGGTGAGTCAAATAAACCTCCAATTAAATGCAGTTTGGGCCGTCTGTATTCCGCTTACAAATATCCTTCCGTTTTCTAGGATCTGTTGTGATCCTGCTTCCCAAATAAATTCATTCTTCTAGCGCATCTAATTCCTTTCATCCAATTCTCAATCTTATATGTTTACACTTTTCTTCAGTAAGGCAAATCGTCATCTCACTCTTCCCCTTCGCTATTCTCACATCATACCGGTCATATAAATTTCTTTTCGTTGTGCAAAAGAGCTTCTCAAGATTTCCTTGCGTCTTGGTGACCACAGCAATGTCATATGCATATCTCCGCGTAGCTCTTTTGTGTCCAGAATAGAAGACGATTATTATTGGACACACAATTATGCATCCAGCAGACAGGAACTTAATCGAATAATTAAACACAGTAAACAATCAGATATACACATAGAGCAATGTTCCATAATTAATAATTGATTAATTGGTTTACATTAAGACATTTAATTCGCATTAGTAAATTGTCTCGGAGCGTCAGTTTTCGACAATACAGCAAAATGTCTTTTTGTTTGGTAGGTTGCAAAGTGCAAGTAAATAATAAAGCTAGACCTCCCGTAACTTTAGTCGTACGAATAAGATCGAAGGATGACGATGATGGGCGCAGAATGACGAGAACTGCGATACATGAATGCACATAGTAGCTGAATAGCTTTGTAGAGATCTTAGATTAAAATACGATTTTCCACGAGCAGTGTTCCGAAAGTGTGAATATGGTAGCACTGTATATGGCCGAGAGCGTGTGCGCATCGGGTAGGTGCCACTTTGGACACTGCACACCACAGTTTGCAAAGTGCTTCTATGCGATCGAATTTGGATCCGTTTCTGGGCGTCATCAAGGCTGCACAACTTACATTAATTCGAGTGAGTTTTGATTCAAGATTAGCTTTTCACTGTATAGAGCATCGGGAACGAGAGTAAAGTGCTCTGGTTAATATGTCCAAATCCATAAGGAACATCACGCACTCGATCGAGCCCCGCAGGATCAACGCCGTAGAAACCCTTTTGATGAAGTATACAAAGACCATGCGTCCTTTTTCGAGCTCTGCTACAATATTATGCTTTCAAACACTACCGTAGGCTATGTCAGAATCGAACGATATATTTGTGGAGCGCTCTGTTACCAGAAAAGATAATTTACTGTCATCTTTAGAAATGTAGGCTTATTGAAGGTTAAATTACATTTCCTGGACATGTACCCACAGCGAAGGATATATTCTGCATTCAGCGATACATATTTCAGTTTACTGTGTTGCATCTTCTGTTGTTTGTAGAGGGAATGTATGGTTCTGCTCTGATTTCATGAGAAGAAGCAAAATTACCTCACCCCCCAGTCAAGAAAGTCTCCACGCAACCTAATTTTGTTACAAATAACTCTTAAGCTTTGTTCAAACTAGTTTTTAAAGTTCAGTACTAGATTCGATCGTTAACTGATGTACTATCTCTGGCCTTAGGCGGTGCAGAATCCTACAGTAGGGGGGCAAGAGTCATTCTACACCGGTTTGTCAGTGTAGGATGCATAATTTCAGGGGCAAGCATACGTTCAGGGGCAAACCGGACTGATTTATTACCTTAACCTAGTCTTTGTCTAAGGGGTCTATGACTCCCTCAGGGTTCATTTATGATCCTTTGGGGATAATCCACCCTTCTGAGAAACCTTCACCTCTCCCCACCCCCATACCTCTGGGAAATCACCAGCCCCTCTCCCCTCCCCACACTTTCGATATACACTACTGGCCATTAAAATTGCTGCACCACGAAGATGAAGTGCTACAGAGGCGAAATTTAACCGACAGGAAGAAGGTGCTGTGATATGCAAATAATTAGCTTTTCAGTGCATTCATACAAGGTTGGCGCCGGTGGCGACACCTACAACGAGCTGACACGAGGAAAGTTTCCAACCAATTTCTCATACACAAACAGCAGTTGACCGGCGTTGCCTGGGGGAAACGTTGTTGTGATGCCTCGTGTAAGGAGAAGAAATGCGTACCATCACGTTTCCGACTTTGATAAAGGTCAGATTGTAGCCTATCGCGACTGCGGTTTATCGTATCGCGACATTGTTGCTAGCGTTAGTCGAGATCCAATGACTGTTAGCAGAATATGGAATCGGTGGGTTCAGGAGGGTAATAAGGTATGCCGTGCTGGATCCCAACGGCCTTGTATCACTAGCAGTCGAGATGACAGGCATCTTATCAGCATGGCTGTAACGGATCGTGCAGCCACGTCTCAATCCCTGAGTCAAGAGATGGGGACGTTTGCAAGACAACAACCATCTGCACGAACAGTTCGACGACATTTGCAGCAGCATGGACTATCAGCTCGGAGACCATGGCTGTCGTTACCCTCGACGCTGCATCACTGACAGGAGCGTCTGAGATGGTGCGCTCAACGACGAACCTCGGTTCACAAATGGCAAAACGTCATTTGTTCAGATGAATCCAGGCTCTGTTTACAGCACCATGATGGTCGCATCCGTGTTTGGCGACATCGCGGTGAACACACATTGGAAGCGTGTATTCATCACCCGGCGTGATGGTATGGGGTGCCATTGGTTACACGTTTCGGCACTTCGCATTGACGGCACTTTGAACGGTGGACGTTACATTTCAGTTGTGTTACAGCCTGTGGCTCTACCCATCGTGCGATCCCTGTGGATCCCTACATTTCAGCAGGATAATGAACGACCGCATGTTGCAGGTCCTGTACGGACCTTTCTGGAAACAGAAAATGTTCGACTGCTGCCTTTGCCAGCACATTCTCCATATCTCTCACCAATTGAAAACGTCTGGTCACAATACGCCAGTCACTACTCCTGATGAACTGTGGTATCGTGTTGAATGTGCATGGGCATCTGTACCTGTACACGCCATCCTAGCTCTGTTTGACTCAATGGCCAGGTGTATCAAGGCCATTATTACGGCCAGAGGTGGTTGTTCTGGGTACTTATTTCTCAGGATCTATGCACCCAAATTGCGTGAAAATGTAATCACATGTCAGTTCTAGTATAATATATTTGTCCAATCAATACCGGGTTATCTCCTGCATTTATTCTTGGCGTAGTAATTTTAATGGCCAATAGTGTAAGATTGATTGACTAATTAATTAAATCGATGAATTAATTACCCACACCCCATCTGGGAAATACTCCAGCACTCCCCTCCCATCTTCCATTCTCTCTTCACTCCCCCATCGAGAAATTGGCTGGAAAAGGACTTAGTCTGTGTTGTAGAAGGAGGATCTTATGATACAGAATTGTAATGAATATCAATTGAATAGCAGAGAGTACACAGTTTTTTTTATATAAAATCCTATTTTCAGTTGGTGGATCTCTGTATTTGGCAGAAAAATATTCTAATTATGTAATTACACTGCTTCAGAATTGAGATGTTGTCTTGCTGGAAAATTTTCATGTGTCTGCTCACCTTGACATGGATGGATCAACTAAGCTAGTGCACAACGCCACCACCAGAGGATGTCCCACCACCACCCATCCCCCACCCCTCCCAGAAAAAATTGGCAGCAAAAAGTCTGAATCAGTGTTGGATAGGAAGGATTTCATGACACCAAATTCAAATCAATGTCAGTATTGGTGTATATTCTTTATATAATCAGTTTATGGGAGATAGGACTTCTGCAGCTTGAGTGGAGCTCACATCTGCACTCCCACCCCTACTTTCCATGATGTGATAACTGCTAGCACCAAGGAATGGAATGAAATGCTGTATAGAGGTACCGCTTGGGCCTCTTGTGTGTATGCCTGTCGCCCAGCCTTCACCATGGAGGTCACAAACTGCACACATTTCCACTTCCAGATCATGATTCTAAATACCTCTGACCAAAAAAATCACGAAATGAAGGCATTTCATTAATCAAGAAAGTCCGGACTTGCTTCCTGTCTCTCTCTAAAGGCCATTTCCTGTTTGTGTCAGTGAACCATCGTCTCCAAGCAAGCAAGTGAAGGTTGCCATTTTTCTTCAGAATACTGATCTCCCATTGACTACAGCTGGGGATACCTTACGATGATACTTCTTCGTAATAAGACATATTATCAACGTTTGAATAGTGCACACAAACGCTATACTACCCAAGTATTTCAATATCAGTCACAAATATATCTCAGGTCTCGTATGCACTGACGTTTGGGAACACAAGCACCCTTCTCCATCACAACGTTTCCAGTAAACATATCTGGTAAAAATATCTTACCAGTCATACACACTCCCAATCATAAAGAGCATGCCGTCTGCTGACTGCTGGGAGCTGCAATCGTGCCTTCTGCCTATGGAAGGGAGATTGTCATCTTGCACATGCTGATCAGGAAAGACCCGCACACACATTCGCAGCATGCCCATCACTTGGCATCCACACACTGGTCCTTCGAAACGCTCAGAGGTTGGAGAGAGTGACACCAAGCAGTCAACTGAGCAATGTACGTGGCGGAAACAATCGTCCACTGCACACACCCATCACTTTGAATCTTCTTATGTTTCACACAAGTTCGCTTCTGTCGCCGCTCACCCTCCACACTGGTCGCCTCGCTGTCCCCTGCTATCATGGGCTAGAGCAGACGTTCGGTGCATACTTAGTACCCAACTAACGGCCGGAGTGGCCGTGCGCTTCTAGGCGTTACAGTTTGGGACCGCGTGACCGCTATGGTCGCAGGTTCGAATCCTGCCTCGGGCATGGATGTGTGTGGTGTCCTTAGGTTAGTTATGTTTAAGTAGTTCTAAGTTCTAAGGGACTGATGACCACAGCAGTTAAGTCCCATAGTGCTCAGAGCCATTTGACCCATATGGTACCCAACTGCCCATCACGTATTACGCTAATCTGTGACTTCTAGTTGCTGACTTCTCGTGACCACTCCTGCCGCCAGCTATGGCACATTGCAAGTCAAGCAGCAGCAGCTTAGATGTATACAACAGTTGTAACCAACTGTACCCATACATAGACCTCCCAGTTTAAAAGAAATTCACTTTACCCTATTTGAGACAGGGATTATGTTCACCATACATCTCGAATTACTCCCGTGAAATGTAGATTTCTCCCTTTTATATGAGCTATTTTCGAAGACAATAAACTGGGGCACACATGCTTTTTCTTATCGCTAAAGTGCTGTTATTTGTTGGGAAGATCCTGTAAGCGTAAGTCCACAACTGTTGTTTCAGGATCTAAAGGAACCAAGCATCGATCACTGAGCAATGTGTCTTTTAATTTTTGAAAAGCATCTTAGCATTCATCTGTCCAAATAAAGGGACGTTCTTGCGACGCAAGCAATGCAATGGAGTTGCGATTTGTGCAGCATTCGGTATGAACCGAATATAATAGTTCGTTTTGCTTAACACTGACTGCAATTCTGTGATATTTCGAGAAACTGGCAGGTCCCGTATGGCTAACGAATGTGACTGAAGAGGATGCACACCTTGACTGTTTATGACATGACCAGGATGCTGCAATACAAGTTTTAAAAAATCACACTTGTCCAATCTACACTTTAGCACTGAGTCAGATAACACACAAAACAAAGCACGCAAATTTGCAATGTGTTCTTCAGGTGTACGACCTGTAACTAAAATAGTGTACAAATCGTTTGAACAGTTTAGTACTTCAGCAGTTAGCTTTTCCAAGTACATTGGAAAACGATGGATGCGGAAGCACTGCCAAAATGGAAACACAAATATTTAGACAAGCACAAATGAGTGTTTACAACACACATAGTTTGAGAATCTACATCTAGTGGTATTTGAAGATATGTGTCGTGCAAATAAATTTTTGAAAAGTAGCGAATAGGACCTAAATTGTCCATGAGATCCTTTGGGCGTGGCAATAGATAAGTATCAATCACAGTTTGTGGATAGACTGTACATTTATTGTCAACACAGAGACGAATGTGGCCTGAAGGTTTGGGGAGCAAAACAGTGGACTTGACCATTTAACTAGCTTGTATGGGCGCAATAACTCCGCTATCTTGCAGTTCTTCAAGTTCAGCAGAGACATTGTCCCGTAATGCAGTGGCGACAGTTCTGACCTGTCAAAATTCCGGGCAAAATTTCAGCTGAGCATTGTCTTTCATAGTAATTTGTGCAACAAAGTTGTTTGCCTTGCCTAAACCTTCAGAAAAGGGTTCAGGGAATGCTTGAGCAAGCTAGCTGCACTGTCTTTGGCGTTGAATGCAGTCACTGACAACACATTCTGCTGAATTTGAAAGCCAGACAAATCCAACAAATCTTGGCCAAGTACGTTTTCACAATCGCGTGATTCTGGCACAATGAAAGTTACAGTTCGCGTATGCGAGCGATACATGGCAGGCAAAGTACGTTTTCTGAGAATGGGAATTTCTTTTCCACTATAAGCCATCACGTGTGCACTAATTTTACACAGGCATTGGGAGCCTAACAGTTGATATGTGTTACGATTTAGCAACGTAACAGAGTCCCCCGTGTCCAACTGAAATTTCACACATTTGCCACTAATATCCAAATGAACAAAATGTTGGTTGGACTGGTGTTGCACTGAAGAAACTGTTTTCTTGCTAGGTTTGCTAACGCATGCATCAGGCTTTGAGGACACTGCATTGGTTACATGGGCCTTGTGACGAGAATTATGTGAGTGGGTAGAATTCTTATGTTTGTTCTTTTGCTAAAATATGAACTGATGAACTGTATATGACCTTTCTTGTCACAGACGTAACGCTGTGCTTGCCGGGCTGGGCAGTCTTTGCGTTTGAGCTGTGAATAGCAGCAAGGTCATGACTTAACTCTGTTCGCCTGTGTAGAGAACTGTTTGTGCAGCGTGGCACGTGCGGGTTGTTGCTGCCTAATGGGCTGGTAGCGAGCAACGGACGACTCAATCCGACAAATTGGTGCCTGCTCAGATTTATTGGCCGACATGGCTCCTGAGTCGTACTGATCTAATAATCGCACTACGTTCTGAAATGATGGATCTGATGGTTTCAAAATATGTTCACTATGTTTGACATCCGTTACGTGTACACAGTCGTATCATGCAAAATAACGCAACATAACGTCTCAATAGAAAGCACCACAAACACACATGTATTTGCATTTCCTCGCCACACCCTAAAAATCTGTTACCCACTCTTGATAAGTTTTTCTGACCTTTTCTTGCATTGAGAGCATTTTTTTAATTTTTTTTTTAAATCTCATTTTGTTCGTTTTTGTTCGTTGTACATGCTCGGGGCGAACGTCGAAAGACACCCGTTTCAGTTCGTTGTTGATCCATTAACTCAGTTTTTTTATTACAGAGGGCAGCTAGCCCTCTGACCGGACACGCTGAGCTACCGTGCCGGCGGCATTGGTACCTATCTGACACCATATTCACTTGTATGAAACTTCCTGGCAGATTAAAACTGTGTGCCCGACCGAGACTCCAACTCGGGACCTTTGCCTTTCGCGGGCAAGTGCTCTACCATCTGAGCTACCGAAGCACGACTCACGCCCGGTCTCTCACCACTTGTTGATCATAACAGTTAGCGAATCTACAACCTGATCATAGGAAAGTTCACCCAGAGTGGCGTTTTGGAATTCTCATTTCTGAATGAGGGTGAACACTGTACCTCCTACTGTTGACAAAAAGTAATGTAGTTTCACAGGACCTGGTACACTGAGAGCAAACACATTGGCTTCAAACTGTTGCAGCCTCTCGAGTCATTCTTAGTCTTTTTCATTAAACTAATGAAAAGCTGGTATGACACTCAGAGCTATAGTTGTTGCCTGTTGCTCTGTAGTTGTGGCTTCATTGGTGAGTAGCTGCTGTACTGTGTTTACCAGTGTATCGATCTGTTGCATCTGAAACTGAAACATCTGTGTTAGCTGCGTTGATCTGTCGCTTGTGGCTGAGGCGCCTGAGCAGGGAGTGGGAGAGGTGGGTTGCTCATTGTGGGATAGGTAAATGCGATAAACAGACAACACAAGCAATGAAAACAAGCACACAAGCAACTTTCAGCAACGCCCTTCTTAAAACACTGATGAGCAAAATCACTGTTAAAACATGTAAACACTCCACTGCAAAGAAAAGACATGTTACAATTAAGGCGCCAGGAAACAAAATTGCCGACGACAAAAACCAGAGACTCTGGGGTAGCTGGTTTAAAGGTTGTCAGTATGGGTTCTTCTTTCAAATCGTCGCCAAATGTTAAGTTCAAATGGTTCAAATGGCTCTGAGCACTATGGGACTCAACTGCTGAGGTCATTAGTCCCCTAGAACTTAGAACTAGTTAAACCTAACTAACCTAAGGACATCACAAACATCCATGCCCGAGGCAGGATTCGAACCTGCGACCGTAGCGGTCTTGCGGTTCCAGACTGCAGCGCCTTTAACCGCACGGCCACGTCGCGCTGCTAAATGTTAAGTCCAGCCTGGTTGTCAGATATGAGATGTCTAGGAAACCTGCCTTCTCGGATCGCTAGACGACATTTAAACTAATCATATTAATGAGTTTCATTAGGAAATGAAAAAAAATATAGTACCTAACTTTGTCTTACACAGATGTATCACCAGCAAATGGCGACAGATAGAATAAGAAAGCTCTTCAGTATAACAATTCCCAAGTCCACATTACATAGACAGTACAGGCAAGTGATTAGAACTGACACTTATATTCAAGCTGCTGTAGAACTGGATCATGACCAATCGGGCGCAGAGCTTATTTCCGCATAGGGGTCGCTGCTGTCGCGTTGCGATCCTGGAGGGGGGAGGGGGGTCCGACAGCATGCAATTTTCTGACATCATCTCAAAGGCCTCTCCGATCTATCTTTCCCAACTGACGTGGCTGTGCTTGACTTTATTCTGTAACACACTCTCTCTGTCCCTCTCCTTGATTTGAGCATCCAACAGAGTAGAACAACAATGTATAAAAACGTTGGTAATGTCATCTGTTGGAGAACTCAATAAGGTGGTGGTGGTTAGTGTTTAACGTCCCGTCGACAACGAGGTCATTAGAGACGGAGCGCAAGCTCGGGTTAGGGAAGGATGGGGAAGGAAATCGGCCGTGCCCTTTCAAAGGAACCATCCCGGCATTTGCCTGAAACGATTTAGGGAAATCACGGAAAACCTAAATCACGAGACTGGAGACGGGATTGAACCGTCGTCCTCCCGAATGCGAGTCCAGTGTGCTAACCACTGCGCCACCTCGCTCGGTCCAATAAGACTTTACCGGGTCTTTCTCTGCCGATACACTGGGAAACAAATACTGTCTGCTCATCGACATCAACCATACTTGATGATCCCATTAAATACACATGTATTGGTCCGCTGGAGCAGGCGAACACTGATCAAAGTTGCTTCCATGGACCTGTGTGAAGAATTGTCGCTTGTTTTGGAGGAAGACCATATCGACTACCAGTCATAAGGAGAGGGCTTTTGTTTCATAAGCAGTTTGATACACGTCAAAGCAGTGTATGACTACAGCTGCGTACAAAGCCATACATTTTGTTTTTCTACCTTGAGTTTGACGTCCATGTCTCAGATGCTAAATCAGCATTAACAGGCTTCAATACGTTCACAGTCTCACAAAACTGGACGTGAAATTGTGTAAATTACGGTGCTTCTACAACACACAGGATAGTTCAAATGAATGACAGAGAAGGTGTTTCTTACTGACAGAAATTTGGAGCGAATCCAAACAGCCGTCTGAAGGTGGTATCTATATTCCATCTCATCTTCCAGTGATGGGTTTGTTTCCCAGAAGGTGTGTTCCCACCAAGACTCAATCCATTTCAAACAAGTTGTGTCAGTCTATGTGGTAATCAACAGCATATTAGTGGATGGATGGAATGGAAAAGACACCATCTATATGGGACAATGTACTGTAATATATATCAAAGTTAATAGTGCGATCAATTTTAGCAATTCTACCAGTTACTCCGTGATTTCAATGCCAACCAATGACACAGCAGCATGCTTCCCAGTTTCTATATCATTGCTAAACCACCACTCCACTACTTTGCGAGTACCATATAGTAGATCGCAAATGTAGATAGATGACTGTGCAGAACGTCCATTCATGGATAATTCTCATTCACATACAACAAGGTATACCAGACAGCATCGTACTTTAAAGCAGTTAGGCTACCTTCATATTTATTGCACTTCGATTATAATTACGACTGGCCATATTTCCCTATGTGGATGGGAGTCACAGAGTATTTCACATTCTTAGGATAAACTTGGAGACTAAAACCTCTCCCCACATTGTCTTAGGCCTATCCTCCTTGCAACAATGTCACCGATTTCATTTGCAACTGACTAGATGTAGGTGGGTACTATGGACATTACACTCAAGGTCTCGTGAAGGAATAGAATGACCTGAGTCCGTAATTGCTGATCAGCAAAGACTATTGGGCAACAATCTTAGTCAGTGACCCCATCAAAGTGCACAGATGTCTCCAGATGCGTGCATGTCAAGAAGGTTAGCATCCCTTATCGGTGTGTAGTAGATGTTAGAGTGTTGCGGTGATATAAATGACACTTAAGAAGTAACATGTGGTTACACATGATTGAGCTCTAGAAGGATGGAGTTGAAGCATTTTACATAAACCAACTGTGCTACCAACTCTGAAGTACTGTTCTAGTGTCAGGGGTCAGTACCTAGAATGTTTTGGCAAGAGAGACGTGATTATAGAACATAAGCACATACACTTGTAAGGTGCACAGTTCTGCACTTGGATTGCAATGACTTAATACTCAATTGCAGGACATATATGTCAAACATCTGACATACATCCACGCTGAAAGTTTTCTATTCCACTCACTACAGTGACGCATCTTAATATGATAAAACTAACATAGTTTCTTCGTGATACATGCACATTATACTTTCCAGAGGTGTATAGCACCCACCCATCTCACCAGATTATGGTTCGTAAATTATGCTAGGCTCACATCCGTCCTATAAAAAGATGGCCAGCAATGGAAGTTGCATGATATGAGAAAACAGATACATTCATACAACGGTGTATGACCTGTGAAATTACAAACCATGCTGTACTAACTCTGTAAACAGGATAGCTGTCAAGAAAATGTACACAGAGGATCTGCAGTATCTCACAAACACCTGTCAGTGACGTAGAAAAGTAATTTGAAGAATTTTACGTAAATCACTTGTGCTAACGATTGTGAACTAATTTTCCAGTGTCTGGTGTCCATACCAAGAAGGTATCAGAAAAAAGAAATGATCATGGGAGACAAACACATTCCATGGGCTACACAGTTCTTCACTTGAGCACCACCATAATCCTAGAACTGTGCGCTTTCCAGCCTATTAGTCGTGTGGTGTACAAGGGTGATAATATTCTAGTATAAGAAACGTATTTCGGGTGTATGGCATACGTTCCTCGTTCAAGTTTCTCTCCAAAACATTATGGTAACAAACTGTAAGGTGATGAAACAGCTACCTTGCACACCAAAGAAAACACCGATTCTATGTAACACAAAGACTACATAGGATTCCGGAGGTGTAAGACGCCTGCTACTAATTTGAAGTTGAAGCCCGACTATGGTTTGGACATCATGATGCGTTCTCAGCAGTCCTATGAAACGATCGTTCACAGCTGAAAATGCACACAAAGAAATAGTGACATCCTACAAAGAAATCAACACCACGATCAGTAGCGAGAGGAGATGTGACAGTCCTATCGCGGCATACCACCACCCCTGGTAATCTTCCATTTCCACACAGAAATCATGGTGCTTAGTTAGGTTGTACTGCTAATGTGCTGGATCATATGGCCGTTTCGTCTTGAAACCACGTCACTAGAACGCCTCATCTGTCCATTATTAAAGTGTTTACATGTAACATCAGTCCACTATCCTCCAGAACACGCAGTTTTATTTGTATTACAGAGTATGCCCCCTGGCTGCGTCGGTTACAGACGTCCATTTAGCAAGCTACGCGTCCTAAACGCTACCAGCAACTGCTGACAGTGTACACACATATTCATAGAGACTATGAACGCATATTACCAATCATGAAATCTCGATTTCAACGAGTCGTTCAATATTTAGACAGTGCTACAGCTCTGAAAATAGCGCAATACTCTTGGCAAAACGGTTCTACAGTGGGTATAAGCACATTTAACTTCATTGTACTAAAGAGTATAACATCGTCAGCATAATTTATATTTCCAAAATTTGTAACAAATTTGTCTACACTGTCCAGTAATAACAACCATTCAAGATGTCCCGCTGCCCCTATCACACCTCCTTCTATACTCTGAAGATGCCCAACGACAGCTTGTGATCACCCCAATGACGCTATTTTGAGTGCTAGACGTCCACTGGATGGAGCGAGACAATCCCTCGTGAATATCATTCTTATGCACGAGATAGAACAACAAATTATATAGTATTGCACTGTACTCGAATGCACGTAGTCACTTTCAACCGCATATTCTACCGTTCCACTGTATTTGCTCTACTTTCTGTATGTCTGCGTCTATGCATGTGAGAGATGGCTCTGTTTATACCCAGTAGAAAGACAGATTATCCTCAGAGGCTGACAAATCAGCCATCATAAGGTCATAAACAATTTAGCGGAACAATAGGTTAAGGTCATAAATAAAAATAGTTTTCTCCTGAGTGTATGCTTGTCCCTGAAAGTATGCATGTCCCTGTATGTTGTATAATAATCATATATAACAATTATGTGTTGTTTATGAGTGTGTATAATAATTACGTGTTATTTATGGTTGTTCGAATCAAGGAATTAGTAGAAAAACACGTAAAGAATTATTACAATTTAACAGAACATTTTCGAGACTTTAACACGTTAAGCCACAATATTCGGAAGCGGCAGTAGTCGAACAAGGGGGCCGGAGTTTGTGCAGCAGCTGTCAGCATTTCGACAGATCAACGACCAAGCATGTGGTCATTGGTTCCAAGGAGAACAACGACCAGCGCAGTTCGCACTTCAGTGGTCAATGCCCCAGGAACTGTCAGCATACTGAACTCAGGTGCGTGACGTGTCGGGATATGCAGAGGTGGACGACAGGGCAATGCCTGCCCATGCCAGCATAGAGATAAAACAATGAAAGCCGGCACATGTATCGACATTGGTCATGTTTCTGCCAGTGTGAGAGGTATAGATAAACGACCGAAACCGAAGAGTCAGCTGTCACCCTAGAAACTTCACGATATAGGCGAAAACACCAGATTTTTTTTTTTTTTTTTTTTTTGGTTCAGCAGCCTTCTGACTGGTTTGATGCCGCCCGCTATGAATTCTTCTCCTGTGCTAACCTCTTCATCTCAGAATAGCACTTGCAACCGACATCCTCTATTATTTGCTGGGTGTATTCGAATCTCTGTCTTCCTGTACAGTTTATGCCTTCTGCAGCTCCCTCTGGTACCTTGGAAGTCATTCCCTCATGTCTCAACAGATGTTCTATCATCCTGTCCCTTCTACTTATCAGTGTTTTCCACATACTCCTTTCCTCTCCGATTCTGCACAGAACCTCCTCATTCCTTATCAGTCCACATAGTTTTCAACATTCGTCTGTAGCACTACATCTCAAATGCTTGGATTCTCTTTTGTTCCGTATTTCCCACAGTCCATGTTTCACTACCATACAATGCTGTACTCCTGACGTACAATCTCAGAAATTTCTTCCTTGAATTAAGACCGATATCTGATATTAGTAGACATCCGACAAATGGGCGTGAGGTGGTCCTTTGAGGGGAGAACGAAGAGATTGAGAAACGTCACCTGGACAGATGGACGACTGGTTAGTCAGCGGACCCTCGTACTTTGCTGCAACGATGTAGCAGCTACGCTTCTTGACAAAAGAAGATGCCAGTACCGCACCAATAGGTCAACGCAGAAAATTGCATCCCAGATGTTACCAGAAAGAAGTTCGTGTGGTACTTACCCAGGTGCCTGGTGAGGACGATCGGACTGCGGCCTCACCGGATGTGTTACCTGTGAACGTACAGGTTGATGACCTCCGCCAGAAGACGCCGGACCTGAGTTTCGCTGGTTCGATTCTAGGACAGAGCACTCCGCGCCACGCCGTAGCCACTTGTTAATAATGCAACGACCGAATTCGCAAGGAGAGTATCGCGCCGCCGCCACGCGTCATGGGTACGGTACTGAATGGAAGAATATGCCACCTGTCGATTTTCTGCTATATGAGCCGTTGTCGCATCAGCAGTCACTGGAATCTGCACGCTACGACTCTGCGCTGCACGGCTGTCGCAAGGAATTTAGCGAGTTAAAACACAATGTATTGGTCTGTTTAAAGGGTTTTATGAGTCACTAAGTGACTTATAGTGGAACCACCAATGTTTCACTCACAACTCACCAACTGAGCCAAGGAAAGAACCCTTTCCACTGCTCACGGAGTGTCGTTTTCTTTCCCGCCATCCCTGACAAAATAATGCCCTGTGCTACCATCTGTCACAGACGCTTAATATTAGTCTCACATAACCCTGACCCGTACCCCTTAAATGTCCAACCCGCACTAACAAAGTGACGCAGAACGAACTTTTCCCCCACTTCCAACTCCGTATTTGGCACTAGCCCATTTTGAAGTGCATGTACTCCAACAGATGTGGATAAAAAAAGGCACACCATGCATATTAGTGCCTAGCACGCTCGCATGCATTATGAAGAGCGCATATCTGCTACGCCCAAGATGCACGAGGTACGATTTTTTCACATGGCGAGGACGATGTAGTCACATCTGTTTCTATAGATTCACTAGCAAGCGGGCGATGCCTGACACTGGTGGTGCAAAATAAAATATTGTAATACATATTCCTGTAGAATAAAGCCTTGTTTTCAAATTTGTCATGGCTGACATGTCCATGACACTTCATCTATTTGTCAGAACCGTCTTTGAGGCGTACCATGTTACAGTAGAGTCAATGGGCCCATTTACTGAGTTTGTAAGAATGTGACGTGATACAATTCTTGCTCTTTGTTCCTGATGAGTTTACTGTTACAATAGTAAAGGCTATGAGACTTTCAAAAGTTGGTCTCAGAGTAACACACTTGTGTTTCATTTCGGAGCTACAGTGTGCTATCCACATACATTATTTGAAGTTAGTACAAAGGCATTGAGCTTTGAGGCGTAGCGCCTTCGCATCGCTCCTGTGACTTGTTAGGACGATATCGTTATAGGCATGAGTCATCAACAAATGTCACTAGCTGACATGGACCGAAGTTACAGAGCTGCACGTAGTTGTACTAGTAGGCGGCAGAGGTCAGCAGTTGACGGACAGTGCTAGCAGTCGTAGTCAAAATAATGTTGTAAAGTCATGTTTGATTAATATTTAATGTATTTGCATAATTACAATTGTTTTATATGTGTAGTAATTAGCAGTGTGAGTGTTGTATGAGTGAAGAAGAACAGAAGTAAATGAAAATTGTTTTGTTTATACACGAAGTACCAGTTAAACTATATAGGGGATTTAATATAATTAAATGTGTAGTCAGTTCATTGTACTAATGAATCGTGAGTAGAACACAAGTTAATCGGTAATTTCGGAAGGAGTAGTTTTATATTTGATACTTTTCTAAATTTATTTATTTAGCAATTGCCATAGAAAGAAATGTTTTATTATGATTGGTCACTGAAGTAAAGCGCGGGTTAGCGCGGGATAATACTGCAACCTGATTTGCTGTTTGTGATATCAGCCAATCAGAAAAATGCAGGCTCGCGCCAGTCTATGCTGGGAACAAAGCCTTTGGTGTGATCTAAGTAAGTCCGAGCTGAGGGTTCGAACTAGTAACATCTTATTGAAAGCAGCTCCGACGAAACTACACTAAAATCGCGGAAAAATGCTAATTACGAGTTCGCGAAGTAGTGCAAAATGTATTTAAGTGAACGGTATAGTGGAAGTCGTGTGGAATTTCGGACGGAGTATCAAAATTATTGCTTTTGACTGTTAGTTAAAACCGCGTGGCGCGTTGTGCGGTCTAAGACTAACACAGGTATTACGTTTAGAGCAGAGTGCACAACATTTGAGCGAGCATTTTCATAACTAAACGATCTAGTGAATTCTATTAACTTCGGTAACGGGTATAAATACCATAAACTGGCTACGTGTGTGATTGTGGTTTGCGTGGGAACTTTACATTATGTAGACACTTAGTACGGACTTGGCAGTATTAACTGTGGTCTTTATCGTAAAAATACACATGAAAATTTACATTGCCAAGTTAAAACTTTTATTTCAGTACTAGCCACATCCCGTTTACAGGACAATTCTATGTATGTTGCGACCTGCAATAGACAGTAGTGGTCTAGGATGTTCTACTACAGCTTTTTGCTAGACAAAGGAACATTGCTGGACATTGGCAGGGCGGTAAAAAGAAATGTGTCGCGCCGCAGGTTGACTAATCAGAGGAATGTGATGCGACTCATCGACTCCTAGACGATATGTCGGGAGGATAATGTCTAACTGCACACATCGGTCTCCCTTTGTAGTCCCACTGCTCCTGAAGTTACGCAGTGTCTATTGGCATGTTAATGCATGCATTCATACCTTGGCTATAGTGAAGTCGCTGGTGCAGTTACACTACATTATGCTTTGGAGATGACTGTAGCTTGCTGTGTTATTTCCTCAGATACTAGCAGTCCGGTTAAACTTTTAAGATACTTCTAGGATAAGAGCGTCTTTCCTTGACCATTTATGTATAGATATATAGAAATGTATCTTCTTATAGTATAATTACAGAGATTACACTTTCGACCACTATATGGGATTAATTAGTATAATTTGCTGCCGCTACCTAACAACCTACATTCCGTCCCTCTTCCTTCCCCTTATGAGTCATTTCAAGGTAATCATTGGATACTGTGTTGTTCCTTCGAACACTTAGAGACCTTAAATTCAATACAGGGAGAGCGCAGAATTGTATGGATAACACAAATGGGGTTCAGTACGTATCGCAGGCTTTCTCTGCTGACAAATGTTTCGTCCCAACAACCGTCCTCATCCTCATACAGTGTATTGAAGAGGTCCACACTTAAGAACTTCCTTAGCTTAGTTGCACCTGTCGTACTTTTTACCAATCTATTATCCTCTCATTGTTTAAAGGCGCTGTTTTCAAACGCATACTGTGATTCGATGTGAATATTTCTTGTGTAACTGCAGGCGCGTTTCAGACTTGTTTGTATCCAGAAATAGTTCTTAACTAATATCAAACGCTGTACTTAACCACAAAATTCTTAGTTTACAAGCTGTTCACTTGTTAAATTACGAAAAAGAAGAACGCCAAACACATAGCATATTTATGCATGTCTAAAATTTACATATTTCTGATATAGAATATGTTAATTAAGGAACATTAATAAATTAACTCACAAAGAAAACCTCCATCTCGTCTGCCCCCAAAGCAAAGACCCTTTTTTGAAAAATGTCGTGCGCAATTAAGAATAAATGTTTCACAAACATTAACGCAAATAAAATCTACAAAAGCATTAAGTTATTCTCTTTTATTTACACCAACACCCAGTCTGTAGTTACTCAGTCTGTCTTCTCCGAATAGTGCCACACTGACTTGACAGCTATCAGCTAATCATTTTCCGTGTTTAATCTCAAAGTTCATGCACTACTTTTGTCTGAGAACATGCGCAAAGCTGTTCGTGGATAGACAATAACACTCACAGCTACGAGAGGTCTTTTTATATTTACTCTCTGTGTTTACATCTCTTATATCAACGTGCACGTACTGATTTGTTGTTGGACAGATAGTGACGTCCCTTTGCCTGACGCATCAACAATACCTACGTCGCACTGTATCACGCTCTGACTGTCACGCTTGTTAACGTTAACACAGTCATACTACATCTCTAATAAAGGTGACATCCACTATGAATTTCCTGTGCCCTCTCATCTTTTCTTATTAGAAAATTTTCAACCTGTCGCCTGGCTTCACCTGACTCATCCAGATGCTTCTTAATTCTTTGCCTCGGGACGAAATCAGATCCTTTGTGTCGGTGGTGGATAAATTCTGTGGTAGCTTCACGTTCGTCCTCTTCGTCATTAATTACTAAATGAATTTTCCAGGTTTGTTGTGTTCCACCTATCCCTGCCGTAGTTTCACGTTCTTCCACTTTTTCATTAACTGGGAAATAAATTTTTCATGTTTGTAGTGTTCCTCCTTTCCTAATTACATGACAAGCTCAATCAGTCGTTACTTTCTGACTAACATGCCGAATTTCAAGAATGTGTTACATCTTCAAGTTATATAAGTTCTAATCAAATATCCTGCTACTGAGGCTAATTCTTCCCCCTCTCCACCGTCTCCTTTAATATACTCTTCTTTATCTTCTTCCTTATATTTCCTTCATCTTCCTTCTTCACTTCATCTCCATCATCCTTCTTCTTTGTCATATTTTGTCTCCTCATATTCTTTCTTATTTTGATCTTCCCAAAGTTATCTCTTTGTGTTTAGTGATTTCTTCATCTAACTCATTAGTGACTCAATCCTGTTATACTTTTCTAGCATGCACTAAGGCCTCTTCATGAATTTTTCTGCCTTTGTGCCGTCCAACAATAGCCACATTACTCTCTTCCAGTGCAGTGATAGTCTTTTCTTGATCATCACATTCTCCTCCCATTATTTCTTTTTGTCCACTAAAGATTGAATTAATCGAACTGTTATTTCATTTTACAGGAAACTAGCTCATTGTTTTGTTTCCCCTTCGGTCGTCTATACTTTTGGCAGTACTTTATTGTGCTAACATTTATCCTGTCATCTCTTCTCTCCATTTCTACATGCTATGGTTAAAACGCTACATGGTTGTGTAAGAAGCCACTTTTGTCTGCATAACTGCTGCAAACCAACGAGGATATGCCGTGGCTGATTCCTTGAAACATACCAGTCTTCAAAATATTAACTACATTCCTGTTCCATGGGTCAAATGGCTCTGAGCACTATGGGACTTAACATCTATGGTCATCAGTCCCCTAGAACTTAGAACTACTTAAACCTAACTAACCTAAGGACAGCACACAACACCCAGCCATCACGAGGCAGAGAAAATCCCTGACCCCGCCGGGAATCGAACCCGGGAACCCGTGCGTGGGAAGTGAGAACGCTACCGCACGACCACGAGATGCGGGCACATTCCTGTTCCTTGTTGGTTTCTTATTGGAACTTTCTCTGTTGCCTTGGATATTGTTTCTTCTTCTATTTGTCCTCTTATCCCACCTATTGTTCGACATTTCCTTGCCTCCTCCATTATACGCTCAACGTCCACTAGTCCCATTATTCTTTTGCATACTGTTTACAAAATTAATGCAAAGTTCAGATGCATGATTACAGTTTTAAGACTAAAGAGGAAGAAGGTTAGTGAACAACCACCCGTCGTCAACAGTCATTAGAGAAGAAGCACAAGCTCGGGTTAAGGAAGGAATTGGAAAGAAATTGCCCATGACGTTTCAGAGGAACCATTTCAGAATTTATCTTGAGACATCCAAGGAAATTAAGGAGGACGTAAATCACGATGGCTGGATACGTACTTCAATCGTTCTCTCCCCACCACATCCCTGATGCTAACCACTGCGCTGTTAGCTTGGTCTTTACAAGAGTTTGCGTACAGCCCCAAAGGCTTCCTCCTACTAGAAAAGATACTCATTTGGTGGTTTTCCCTCGGAGTTCTTATAATTTTAGATCGCCTCTTAACAGATCTTTTTTATAACGAAGTTTGCCCCACATTCTCTCGCATTATGCTATGATACAGCTACCGCTGTAAACTGGTATCCACATAAAATCTCTTCTTGCGTTAGAGTGAACGTCGGCAGATCAATGTTTTTGAATACATTTTTGTATAAACTGGTCCTAACTCTGATTCTAATCTTTAATTTCACTTGCCAGTCGCTGAACATTTTGTTTCGTCGATCTACAGAATTAATCTGTGTCTCACACTTTCGATTAATGAATTGTCATATTTCTAATCAAATATGTTACAGAATTTGTTGAATCCTACCTCAACGTCAATTATGTGTGGTCTAGGAAGCCTCCCTTCTTGGGTACCTAGACAACATTCAAACAAATCGCATTAACGAGTTTTATTACTAAATGAATCAATGACAATACTTAACTTTGATAATAAAACACAAGCGACGCAAGCAAAGAGCGACATGCAAATAAGATATCTCTTCAGTATGTACAGTTCCTAAATCGCTGGTCTTGAAGTGTCTAATCTTGATGCTGCTGTACAAGTGGGCCGCGACCAGTCGGCACGGCACTTACGTCCTCTTCGCATAGACGGCGCTGCTGCCGCGTTGTTGTCCTGGAGAGGGGTTAGTCAGCGAGCAACAGCCTGACGTCTTCTCACAGCCCTCCCTGCTCTATCTTTCCCGACTGGCGTGCCGGCGATTGTCTTTACTCCGTAACATTCCTCCGTCACCCGCCCCCCCCCTTCCCCCCACCCAAGGGGACGGACCCTCGTCGTATAAGGAGCACGACAACGGCGGGGGATGTGGGAGAGAGGACGCTCTGAGGGACTGGAAGCTGTCGCTGCAGGAGTTATCAGACTTCCAGTGGTACCCCGCCATCCGGCCTTCGCTCTGATGGAAATGTTCTACATCTACATCTACATCCATACTCCGCAAGCCACCTGGCGGTGTGTGGCGGAGGGTACCCTGAGTACCTCTATCGGTTCTCCCTTCTATTCCAGTCTCGTATTGTTCGTGGAAAGAAGGATTGTCGGTATGCTTCTGTCTGGGCTCTAATCTCTCTGATTTTATCCTCATGGTCTCTTCTCGAGATATACGTAGGAGGGAGCAATATACTGCTTGACTCTTCGGTGAAGGTATGTTCTCGAAACTTTAACAAAAGCCTGTACCGAGCTACTGAGCGTCTCTCCTGCAGAGTCTTCCACTGGAGTTTATCTATCATCTCTGTAACGCTTTTGCGATTACTAAATGATCCTGTAACGAAGCGCGTGCTCTCCGTTGGATCTTCTCTATCTCTTCTATCAATCCTATCTGGTACGGATCCCACACTGTTGAGCAGTATTCAAGCAGTGGGCGAACAAGCGTACTCCAACCTACTGCGTAACTTTGTTTTCGGATTGCATTTCCTTAGGATTCTTCCAATGAATCTCAGTCTGGCATCTGCTTTAGCGACGATCAACTTTATATGATCATTCCATTTTAAATCACTCCTAATGCGTACTCGCAGATAATTTATGGAATTAACTGCTTCCAGTTTCTGACCTGCTATTTTGTAGTTAAATGATAAGGGAACTATCTTTCTATATATTCGCAGCACATTACACTTGTCTACATTGAGATTCAATTGCCATTCCCTGCACCATGCGTCTATTCGCTGCAGATCCTCCTGCATTTCAGTACAATTTTCCATTGTTACAACCTCTCGATACACCACAGCATCATCTGCAAAAAGCCTCAGTGAACTTCCGATGTCATCCACAAGGTCATTTATGTATATTGTGAATAGCAACGGTCCTATGACACTCCCTTGCGGCACACCTGAAATCACTCTTACTTCGGAAGACTTCTCTCCATTGAGAATGACATGCTACATTCCGTTATCTAGGAACTCCTCAATCCAATCACACAATTAGTCTGATAGTCCATATGCTCTTACTCTGTTCATTAAACGACTTTGGGGAACTGTATCGAACGCCTTGTGGAAGTCAAGAAACACGGCATCTACCTGGGAACCCGTGTCTATGGCCCTCTGAGTCTCGTGGACGAATAGCGCGAGCTGGGTTTCACATGTCTTTTTCGAAACTCATGCTGATTCCTACAGAGTAGATTTCTAGTCTCCAGAAAAGTCATTATATTCGTACATAATACGTGTTCCAAAATTCTACAACTAATAGACGTGGAAAACGAACAAAAGGATACCATTCCATCTCCTGAGGCCCATAACAAGATATAGAAGGCGTCAGTTGCTGCAGCTTCGACGGGTCCAGCTCCATCGATTGGACGAAAGGAGGCGGAGGAGAGGAAGGCTCCATCCCTATGGGGCCGCCCTGCGGCGTCGTGATGACATCCTCTGACGGCAACTGTTGCCGCCCTGTCCTCGGGATCCGTAAATCTGGGGGAAGAGGTACAGAAGGATCACCGTGCACATGACAGTGGCGAATTAGATTGTGATGTCGGCGCTGCAATGCGTCTGTACCTGAAATGAAACACATTCGTGCGCCAAGTCAACGATGGATCTCACCTCGCGCCCACCGTCTGCTGCCGCTAAAACCCTGGAAAACTCAATATAATGCGGCGCGAAGCGATACATGCGGCCTTCCTTCGGCACTGGATGCTGAGGAGGGTAAGGCAGGTGGAGCAGGCGACGATGGTCCATCTCGTTGATGCAAACGATAGGAGGCTAGAAACAGTGCAGTGCTTGATCCCTGGTGTGTGCGATGCCAAGTTTTGCCATCTGCTGCTTGAATGTTCTGACGAAACGTTCCGCTTCGCCGTTTGACTGTGGATGGAACGATGCACTAGTTAGATGATGTGTGCCATTCCGTTCATAGAAAGCTTCATATTCATATGACGTGAAGTGAAGGCCGTTGTCCGACACTATGACTTCAGGCAAACCTTCGGCGCAAAAAATAGAGAACAACTCCTGAAATGTGCCGCGTTGTTGTCTAGTTCATTGGCACAGCAAAAGGAAACTTGCTATAACAGTCTACCACAATCAACCAACGAGTGTTGCAAAAAGGTCCTGCAACGTCTATGTGCACACGTTGCTATTGTGATTGCGACTAACGCCAAGCAGAGAATTTTTGTGGCGGAGCGGATTGATTTTCCGCACAAAGGTGACACCGTGATGTCCTCTGTTCTATTTGGGTATCCATGCCCCGCCAAGTGAAGTGTCAACGCGCTGTTTCGTACAAAGAATCCCCTAGCGTCCTTCGTGAAGTAACTGCAACATTTCTTTTTGCATAGATTTGAGGATCAATACACGTGACAGTCCACTGTTATTTTAAACAAGAATCACACCTTTCTGTGCAGCGAGGCTATATCAACGTGCAAAGTGTCGGCGCAGTACAGAGTTCTTTATGCAATGAGCGAGGTAAAGTTGTGCGAATGTATTCCGTGGTCTGTGTATTTTCCTGTAGTTCAGGGGAAAGGATGGAAGCAATTCAGAATCCTGAGCATCGATGTGACAACAAGATACAGCAGAAGCGTCCAAGTCCGTATTAGGGCCAATTGGAAGACGTAAAAGTGCGATCGCATTACCATGTTGAGCTATCGAACGATACAAAATCTCGTGCTGATATTGAGACAACAACAAAGACCATCTTTGCAATTTTTGAAACGTAGCGACCAGCGCCTAATCTGTCCATGAGATCCTGTGGCCGTGGCAGTGGATAAGTATTAATCATAGTTTGTGAGTTGGCTGTAGACTTAAAGTCTAGTTGCCCATTGACTAGCACATATGGGCGCAATATTTCTTGCGATTCCTTAAGTTCAGCCACCACTTTGTCCCGTAATGCAATTGGAAAATTTCTGGCCAGGCAAAATTTCGGCTGAGCACTGTATTTCATAGTAATACGTGTAACAAAACTGTTACCCTTGACTAAACCTTCAGAAAAGAGTTCAGGGAATTCCTTAAGCAAGCTAGCTACAGTGTCTTTTGCATTGAATGCAGTCACTAACAACACATGCTCCCGAATTTTAAAGCCAAACAAATCAAATGAATCGAGGCCAAATATGTTCTCATAATCGTGTGATTGTAGCACAGTGAAAGTCACAGTTCGCGTATGTGAGCGTACATGGCCGGCAAAGAGCGTTTTCCGAGAACGGGAATGTCTTGTCCATTATAACGCGAAGTTTGTGCTAGTTTTAGATAGGCGTGGGGAAGATAACGGTTCATATGTGTTACTTCAGCAATGTACAGAGGAACCCCATGTACAACTGAAATTTCACACGTTTTCCACTAATATCCAAATGAACAAAGTTTTGGTTGGACTGACGTAGGACTGAAGAAACTGTTTGCTTGCTAGTTTTGCTAATGCGTGATGCAGGCTTTGAATACACTTCATTGACTACATGGGCCTTGTGACGAGAATTATGTAAGTGGGCAGAATTCTTATGTTTATCCTTTGGAAACATTCGGATGGTATATGACCTTTCTTGCCACAAACGTAACACTGTGCTTGTCAAATAGTTCAAATGGGTCTGAGCACTATGGGTCTTAGCATCTGAGGTCATCAGTCCCAGAGACTTAGAACTACTTAAACCTAACTAACCTAAGGACATCACACACATCCATTCCCGAGGCAGGATTCGAACCTGAGACCGTAGAAGCAGCACGGTTCTTCACTGAAGCGCCTAGAACCACTCGGCCACAACGATCAGCCTGTGCTTGTTTGGATTGGCAGTCTTGGCGTTTGAGCCACGAATAGCACCTAGGGCATGACTTAATTGTGTTCTCTTAATTAAAGAACTGTTGGCACAGCATGAAGAACTGCTTATGTGGCGTGGCAGGCGTGAGCTGTTTCTGCCTAATGGGCCGATCGCTAGCAAGGTACGACTCGGCCCGACAAATTGGTGGTTACTCAAATTTATCAGCTGATACGGCACCTGAATCATAATGCTCTAAAATTTGCACCACGTGTTGAAATGATGGATCTGAATGCTTCAAAATCTGTTCTCTACGTTTGACATCTGTTACGCTGTACACGATCGCATTACGCAACATATCATCTGAATATAAAGCACCAAAAGCACATTTGAATTTGCATTTCCTCGTCATACACTAAAATTCTGTTATCCACTCGCACTATAGTTGTTCAGACCGTTTCTTGTAATTAAAGAATTGGTACCTATCTGCTACCACATTCATTGTTCGTCACAATAGGTATTTAGCGAATCTACAACCTGATGTTGGGAAAGTTCACTCGGAGTGGCGTTAGGGGACAATTTCTGAGGTGAAACACTGCACTTCTACCATGGACAGAAAATAATGTACGCTGTGAGCAATTACGTGGGCGTCAAACTGTTGCAACTGCTCGAGCTACTCCTTTGGTTGTTCATTAAACTGTCGAGAAGGCGGTATGGCACAGTAGGTGTTGTATTTAGCACTGTATTGGTGGCTTCAGTAGTGAGTAGATGCTGTACCGTGTTTAACAGCTTGGTTATTTGTTGGGTCGGAAATTAAATCATCTGTGTTAGCCGTGTCGCATCTATCGCAGATGAAGTGCCTGAGCAGAGGGCGGGAGAGGTGGGTTACTCATAGTGGAAGAGAGAAATGCAATAAACAGGCAAGGCAAGCAGTAAAAATAAATACAGAAGCAAAGAAAATCTCTGCAACGCCAACCTGAAAACACAGGTTAACAAAAACACTATAAGAGACTAAGAGACACTATTAAAGCAAGTAAACACACCCCTGCAAAGAAAAGCCAATGCAGAATTAAGGTTCAAATGGTTCAAATGGCTCTGACCACTATGGGACTTAACATCTGTGGTCATCAGTCCCCTAGAACTTAGAACTAATTAAACCTAACTAACCTAAGGACATCACACACATCCATGCCCGAGGCAGGATTCGAACCTGCGACCGTAGCAGTCGCGCGGTTCCGGACTGAGCGCCTAGAACCGCGAGACCACCGCGGCCGGCGCAGAATTAAGGCGCCAGCAAAAAAAAAGAAAAAAAAACCGTGGCCGCCAGCCACTGGGTTCTTCTTAATACTCGTCGCCAATGTTGAATCCTGCCTTGACGTCAGATACGTGGGGTCTAGGAAGCCTGGTTTCTGGTATCACTAGGCAAAATTCAAACAAATCGTATTAATGAGCTTTTTTACGAAATGAATCAATGACAGTACTTATCAATGACAATAACACAGTAGTATCGCAAGCAAAGGGCGACATGCAAATAAGAAATCTCTTCAGTATATACAATTCCTAAGGTGCTAGTCTTGAAGTGCCTAATCTTAATGGTGCTGTAGAAGAGGGCCACGAGCAGTCGGCGTGGCGCTTTTGTGCTCTTCGCAAAGAGGCCGCTGCCGTCGCGTTGTCGTCCTGGAGAGGGGTCAGTCAGCGTTCAATTGGATGATGTCTTCTTTACAGCCGTCTCTGCTCTCTCGTTTCCGACTGGCGTGCCGGCGCTTCACTTTACGCTTTAACAGTTTCCAAGTGGTACACAAAAGCTTCTTTTCAAACTGTATGGCATTGAATTTCACCTTTCTACAGGTGGTTTCGAAATTTTCACGCGCAGTTCGGCACCTCATAAAATCCTTCGTACCATCTTGTAGCCGCTCTACTGCGCCATTTGTTTTGTCTTCTACCTCCGAGGTAAATTCTTTACTTTAACTGTTATACCTTCTGTCTTTCGTTAATCTTTTTCGTACTAAAGTACTCATCCACCCCGAATTGATGTGATTCCTTTTCTATGAATCTTGAAAATATCTTCTCTATCGCGTTTCTCGACTCTTATTTTACTCCTTTGCCCTTTCTTTCTAACATTTGTACCTAATTCCTGAACTCACAGCCCATACCTATCTGGCTGTTTTCCACTCTGATTTTGCTTCATTCTAAAGGACTTCGAGTGGTTTCCACTACATTCATCATATTGAACCACTGACACAACAAGGTGTCTATAGTTACTGCTGTATTCTGTCTTGCTCATGTCTTAGCGAAGCCGCGTGGGGTAGCTGTGAAGTCTTAGGCACCTTGCCACAGTTCGCGCGGTTCCCCCCGTCCGAGGTTCGAGTTCTCCCTCGGGCATGGGTGAGTGTGTTGCCCTTAGCGTTAGTTAGTTTAAGTTAGATCAAGTAGTGTGTAAGCCTAGGTACCGATAACTTCAGAGTTTGGTCCCATAGGAACTCACCACAAATTTGCAAAATTTTCTCTTAGCGAATCCGCCCGTCTCAGTCTCACGCTGAACTACAGTATCTCTGACCACGTCATTAATGGTGTCGATTACTGATGTCATTTTGCCTCTATTTAGCTTTGCCTGTTGACTGGCATTCGCAGACTACTAAGCAATCACTAATACGTATCGAAAGATTGGTGCCCTGATCGAGACATTCCCTATATCGGTTTTGCCAATATTAGTGTAGGCCTCCATAGCCACCATACGTCAATGTTCACTCGTTCTTTCCTTTCCATTGATATGAATTTCTCTAAGCTTAGTACATAAATCGTGAAACATAACCTTGTAAAACAGTTTCAAACACCGAGAATTTGCATATCACATATAGCAAAAACAATGTTAATTTTGAAGGACATAAATAAATATTCAATTGAAAACTCCATCTCATTTTCTACATTGGTGCTGTGGAGAACCACCAGATGTACACGAAGCCCGCTACTGTTTCTTTCCATTATCTGTTCATAGCAAAGAACTAATTGCCTGACAGCGAAACTGTTGATATAAAATTTACTGGACGAAACGGTAAAAGTAACCGTCAGCAGATTAACGGAAAGATGGGTAGGACGTGTCGAACTGATTAATATTTCCTTCTTATGCCGTCCAAATGGCAGCAATTCTTAACCATACGTTTCATCTAAAGAAGATTGAGGATTACGACGCCCACTGATGAGCAGTCTATTCTGTAGCATTGCCATCAGTAGAAAGCGTTGACATGTGATGTATGTGCCACACGCCTACCGATAAACATTACTCATCGTTAATCACAGTGGTGGGTGTATACTGGGTGAGGTAGCTAAACCACACGGGTAAGAATCTCGAAGAGCGCTTTCGTGTATGTCAGAGCAAGTAATGTTGCAAGTTTTGTAACGTACGGTTCATTCTCCTCAGTCATCCTGTAAAATGAGTGATTGATACTATATTTTTGGAAAATCTATTGAAGCAATAAATGCAAATATTTTCAGAATTATTCATTGATTCTTGAACCACATTTTCTGAGCTTCTTAAGATATTTAGTCGTCATTAAGCTTGCGAATCTTATCTAAAATTTAAAAAAAACTAACAATTTTCCTAATCTATAGGATATTTCACGTGGAATAATAGCAAAGTTTTTAAATCTGAAAAAAAAATGATGGGCGGACCGTTGCAACAAAGACGTAATTTGTCGTGTAATTTTGGTAAATTTTTTGCCGTAAGTAATTAATAAATTAAAACATAAAACAATTAGGCTATTACTCCTTGCACACACAGCCGACGAGTAATGCAGTCAAACTTCAGAAATACATCTCAATCAGTGTGCCTGCAATCCACTACGTCATCTTGAAACACAACTTTTTTTTGCGTTTCAGTCTTGTGGGTGTTAAATTCTTCGATCGATTTCAAACATACTATTTTATTGTGCGGCATCCACAGCTTAGTTGATTCTTCGTAAAAAAAGAATTCTTTAAAAATTTTATTAAATCTTCTAAAAAACTTCTGGAAACCGCATTATCAGTTGATAATCCTTTATTCCAAGGTTCCACTACCAGTTTCACCATGTTGTAATAGCACCTTCAACTGAAAAAATTTACGAGAACATACAATGTGGATTAGGAGCAAATTAATAGTATTACAAATGTTGAGTAACTGAACGAATAACAGATGCAGTGAAATATTTATGTAGCTAATTTAATGTTAGATCATTCAAATAGTACGGTCTCCTGACGTTCGGATGGCATTTGCCTTTATAATTACCTGTTAAAGTGGATGTTGAGTAATATAGAAAAGAAAACCAAGGATTGGTGGTTGTAGACCGTGTACCTGAAGGCTGCAAGTCGCATTGACGGAGCTAAAAAAGGGCACATAGCGTATGAAACCTGAAAAACTGGCAAGATCACAAACTTTCTTTTTTATGTAAAGCAGAGGCACATTTGGTATTGAGCGCACTGCACATATGTGAAACTCTGTCGTCCAGCCAACCTATATCTGAAATTACCTTAATGAATCATAGTCATCATTTCAGATAGGCGCATGGCGTACTACTTTTTGCTGTTGGTAAAGAAGCAGGCCTTGGAGTTCTGTGGCACTTCTTCATTGGAATTCTATCATCTTTGTATTTACATTCCCCGTTTTCTTCTTCAGTCTCTTCTTCCTCATGCAATCTCTCTTCTGAATTAAAAGAATAGGTCGTTGCTGAAGGTACACTCAATGCAACATAACAAAAGATACTGATGTATTGTTGTGATGATAGAGATAATAAATTATATGATCGTTCCGAATTACTAAAATCAAACGAGTAATTACCTTTTTTTAATTAACTTTTTTCGCGAAGCCACGCCTTATTGCAAGAAACACCATTCTTCCAGAAGGAGTGGCCATCAACTGGGAGCTTGCAGAAACAAAACATCCACAGAAAGTATAAGATGTAAAGCACAGGCTACAATTAGGCACAGAAAGTACAGGTAATTCCCTGTATGCAGCGTATATACTATCTAAGAGCTGAGAAAACTATAAAAGTGAGATTGGAACTACTGACAGCCTTGGGAGAGCCAGTCCTGACAAAACTCTACCATCTGGTGAGCAAGATGTATGAGGCACGCGAAATTCCCTCAGACTTCAAGAAAAATATAATAATTCCAATCTCAAAGAAAGAAGCAGATGTTGACAGATGTGAAAATTACCGAACTATCAGTATAATAAGTCACTGCTGCAAAATACTAACGCGAATTCTTTACAGACGAATGGAAAAACTGGTAGAAGCCGACCTCGGGGAAGATCAGTTTGGATTCCGTAGAAATGTTGGAACACGTGAGGCAATACTGACCCTATGACTTATCTGAGAAGAAAGATTAAGGAAAGGCAAACCTACGTTTCTAGCATTTGTAGACTTAGAGAAAACTTTTGCCAATGTTGACTTGAATACTCTCTTCCAAATTCTGAAGGTGGCGGGGGTAAAATACAGGGAGCGAAAGGCTATTTACAATTTGCACAGAAAGCAGATGGCAGTTATAAGAGTCGAGGGACATGAAAGGGAAGTAGTGGTTGGGAAGGGAGTGAGACAGCGGTGTAGCCTCTCCCCGAAGCTATTCAATCTGTTTATTGAGCAAGCAGTAAAGGAAACAAAAGAAAAGTTCGGAGCAGGTGTTAAAATCCATGGAGAAGAAATATAAACTTCGAGGTTCGCCGATGAGATTGTAATTCTGTCAGAGACAGCAAAGGACTTGGAAGAGCAGTTGAAAGGAATGGACAGTGTCTTGAAAGGAGGGTATAAGATGAACATCAACAAAAGCAAAACGAGGATCATGGAATGTAGTCGAATTAAGTTGGGTGATGCTGAGGGAATTAGATTAGGAAATGAGACACTTAAAGTAGTAAAGGAATTTTGCTATTTGGGGAGCAAAATAACTGATGATGGTCGAAGTAGAGAGAATATAAAATGTAGACCGGCAATGGCAAGGAAAGCGTTTCTGAAGCAGAAAAATTTGTTATCATCGAGTATAGATTTAAGTGTAAGGAAGTCGTTCCTGAAAGTATTTGTATGAAGTGTAGCCATGTATGGAAGTGAAATATGGGCGATAAATAGTTTAGACAATAAGAGAACAGAAGCTTTCGAAATGTGGTGCTACAGAAGAATGATGAAGATTAGATGGTTAGATCACGTAAGTAATGAGGAAGTATTGAATAGGATTGGGGAGAAGAGGAGTTTGTGGCACCATTTGACCAGAAAAAGGCATCAGTTGGTAGGACATGATCTGAGGCATCAAGGGATTACCAATTTAGTACTTGAGGGCAGCGTGGAGGGTAAAAATCGTAGAGGGAGACCAAGAGATGATTACACTAAGGAGATTCAGAAGGATGTGGGCTGCAGTAGGTACTGGGAGATGAAGAAGCTTGCACACGATAGAGTAGCATGGAGAGCTGCATCAAACCAGTGGCAGGACTGAAGACCACAACAACAACAACTATAAAGGCTGGTCAGAAACAGTCTGAAAAGCTTGTAGGTTGTTGCAGGGTATGTATACTGAAATATAGTTGTTTCCAAAAAAAGTCTATAAGTCGTGCCGTTTCCGAATTAATTAGCATTGACGTTAGCTATTCAGGCCTTTGTGCTCACAAATTCAAGCGGCTAGCCAGAGACGGCGTTTGATTTCCAAAAACCGAAAAATAGAGCGACAGAAAATTGGATCTAACCCGAGCTCAAGACTGTGCTGTCTCGTGCGCTGTCATCTACACTATGAGGTCAACACACACTAATAGTATCAAAGCTTAAGCCTGCACTTAGAACGGCATTATTGGCTAACCTCAATGCCAGTAACTCAGAAAAAGCTCATTGTAGTGAATTCTTTTCTTCACAATTATTTCTCAGCACAGCCTACCCTGCAATACGCTTGCAAGCCTTTCAGACACTTTCTGACCAACCTGTATATAACCATTCATGTATTTGGGACTGTATGTCATAGATGTGACACCTAGTGTAGTTGGGTTATATGATGATTTTTGCTATGGTATCCTTGAAATTACAACAAATACGTGGGCTGTATTTCATCGCACCTCAGCCATAATAACAGCAAATATGACTGTAGTGCGCGCAATACGCCGCGGCCGCTGGATGCACAGCGGGCTGGGGAAGTGTGGGGAGAGCAGCAGTGATGGGAGGTCACACAGAGTGCAGTAGGGGAAACGCCGAGTGCTGGAGGGGCAGTGCCGCTCTAAGCTGTAGCCTACACTCACGTTTGTGGTAAATATCAAGTGGCCCACCTCCACACCCATAGTTGCTTGGCGACCATTCCAAGAAAAACTGTCACCTCTTCTTCAGTCAGCATCTAAAAAGAAATCCACCAAAAATGCCGTGATATATTTATGGCTGGTTTGTTAACATTTGTAACGTTCAGAAAGGAGTCGTGAATGAGAGACTTTGCAAACTCCGCTGAGTTTTGACAAAAGAAGCATATTTCAACATGGCAACAAGAGAGAAGTGTATCTTTTACTCAAAACTCCCAGTTTTGAGTAAAAGATACACTTCTCTCTTGTTGCCATGTTAATATATGCTTCTTTTGTCAAAACTCAGCGGATTTTGCAAAGTCTCGTCTCACTAACATGTTGCACAGAAGCAACTGCAGGGGGGGGGGGGGGGGTCTAAAACGGTATTTTATAGAATTTTTTAAGTGTGGAACTGAGGAAAGGTAAGGTCAGCATCTTATGGAAAGGCACATCCTCAGTAGAAAATAAATGTGTAATGTCTTCAATTACGTTGTCGCAAAATCTATAGTGTTTCTCGTTTCACAAACTATCGATGGCCCCTAAAAATTGCATTATTCCAGCAGAAAAGTCTGTAGTTAATGGAACAACACTGTAGATAATGAAATTTTGCATCATAACGCGGCAAAATACTCTCTTTGTGTGCTGGCATTTGCCAAAATCGCATTCCGATACCTCAAACCGTTTATTAGATTTGGGATATATTGTGAACATTTTACTCTGATCTTATCCCAAATTAGTGAGCTAGGTCAGATCAGTTTTCTCAAGACCTCCAACCCATTCTAAACAAAAATTCAATAAGTTAGCTAAATTTCATACGCAGCAATATATTGTGTAATATGCACCAGACGCAATATAATAGCGATCTCTCTTTTTCATTGAAAACTTTTTCGAACTGCGCACATCGTCTTACTTCGACGTTATTATCCTAATAACTATGACCATTAACGACCTTATGGGCACATCATTATGAACCTGACATATAATGATTAAAATGGTGCGAAATATACCCTACTGGTCATTAAAATTGCTACACCACGAAGATGACGTGCTACAGACGGAAAATTTAACCGACAGGAAGAAGATGCTGTGATGCAAATGATTAGCTTTTCAGAGCATTCACACAAGGTTGGCGCCGGTGGCGACACCGACAACGTGCTGAGGAAAGTTTCCAACCGATTTCTCATACACAAACAGCGGTTGACCGGCGTTGCCCGGCGAAACGTCGTTGTGATGCCTCGTGTAAGGAGGAGAAATGCGTACCATCACGTTTCCGACTTTGATAAAGGTCGGATTGCAGCCTATCGGGATTGCGGTTTATCGTATCGCGATATTGCTGCTCGCGTTTGTCGAGATCCAGTGACTGTTAGCAGAATATGAAATCGGTGGGTTCAGGAGGGTAATACGGAACGCCGTGCTGGATCCCAACGGCCTCGTATCAATAGCATTCGAGATGACATGCATCTTAACCGCATGGCTGTAACGGATCGGTCAGCCACGTCTCGATCCCCGAGTCAATAGGTGGGGACGTTTGCAAGACAACAACCATTTGCACGAACAGTTCGACGACGTTTGCAGCAGCGTGGACTATCAGCTCGGAGTCCATGGCTGCGGTTACCCTTGACGCAGCATCACAGACAGGTGCACCTGCGATGGTGTACTCAACGACGAACCTGGGAGCACGAATGGCAAAACGTCTTTATTTCGGATGAATCCAGGTTCTGTTTACAGCATCATGATGGTCGCATCCGTGTTTGGCGACATCGTGTATTCGTCATCGCCATACTGGCGTATCACCCGGCGTGATGGTGTGGTGTGCCATTGGTTACACGTCTCGGTCACCTCTTGTTCGCACTGACGGCACTTTGAACATTGGACGTTACATTTCAGATGTGTTACGACCCGTGGCTCTACCCCTCATTCGATCCCTGTAGAAACCTAAACTTCAGCAGGATAAAGCACGACCGCATGTTGCAGGCCCTGTATGGGCCTTTCTGGATACAGAAAATGTTCGCTGCTGCCCTGGCCAGCACGTTCTCCATCTCTCACCAATTGAAAACGTCTGGTCAATGGTGGCCGAGCAACTGGCTCGTCACAATACGCCAGTCACATACTCTTTATGAACTGTGGTATCGTGTTGAAGCTGCATGTGCAGCTGTACCTGTACACGCCATCCAAGCTCTGTTTGACTCAATGCCCAGGCGTATCAAGGGCGTTATTACGGCCAGAGGTGGTTGTTCTGAGTACTGATATCTCAGGATGTATGCACCCAAATCGCCTGAAAATGTAGTCACATGTCAGTTATAGTAGAATATATTTGTCCAATGAATACCCGTTAATCATCTGCATTTCTTCTTGGTGTAGCAATTTTAATGGCCAGTAGTGTACATTTTCTTTTACTGCTCTAGGGAACGATTTTCAGCGGCATGTAGAGATTCACACTTAAAGGCGTCCCAAGATCTGACTACGCCTGCGAAAGGTTGCGTGCGGCCGCCGGTGGTAATGCAGATGTACGAACACGCCTGACGCCTTCACGGCGCGCCGTACGAGGCTCGTCTGCCGTCACGAACGCGGCTACAGTCGCAAGTTGCCGCTACACGAGTCACGTCAGCGGGCAATTTGAATTTTATACGGGCCCGCGCGCGTGGCATCTTTATGGCGGCGGAGCAGACGGCTGCAGACTGCGGCAGCGGCCTAAATAAGGCGAGCAGCACGCACAGTGCAGCGCGGCAGCGCGCCGCGGCGGCGAGCAAGCAGTGGAGGACCGGAAGGCGCCCGTGTCGCGGCAACAAATAGCGCGCGACGCCGCCTGCAAACTGGGGCGCACCTCTTGTTCCAGGCGACGCGGCGCCTCGGTCTTATGAGGAGGGCCAGCGCTTAGTTATCATACAATCCAGACGGTTCATTTAACGTGGCCTCTTTTGAAACTACCATCCAGCCCTCACTTTCGCCAACATCACGGGCTACGTAGGCTAATGTTACAGTTATCACTTCCGAAATATAATGTTCCGTTCTTAATATTTGTTGCACGTATTCAGGTGTATAACTGGAGGCCTATATACCGGGTGGTCTATTGATCGTGACCGGGCCAAATATCTCACGAAATAAGCGTCAAAACGAAAAAACTACAAAGAACGAAACTTGTCTAGCTTGAAGGGGGAAACCAGTTGGCGCTGTGGTTGGCCCTGTAGATGGCGCTGTCATAGGCCAAACGGATAGCAACTGCGTTTTTTTAAATAGGAACCCCCATTTTTATTACATATTCGTGTAGTACGTAAGAAAGCATGAATGTTTTAGTTGGACCACTTTTTCGTTTTGTGATAGATGCCGCTGTAATAGTCACAAACATATGGCTAACATTTTAGACGAACAGTTGGTAACTAGTAGGTTTTTTAACTTAAAACACAGAACGTAGGTACGTTTGAACATTTTATTTCGGTTGTCCCAATGGGATACATGTACCTTTTTGAACATATAATTTCTGGGAAGGAGTGCTGTTACAGCGTGATTACCTGCAAATACCACATTAATGCAATAAATGCTCAAAATTATATCCGTCAACCTCAATGCATATGGCAATACGTGTAACGACATTCTTCTCAACAGCGACTTGTTCGCCTTACATAATGTTCGCACATGCATTGACAATGCGCTGACGCATGTTGTCAGGCGTTGTCGATGGATCACGACAGCAAATATCCTTCAACTTTCCCCACAGAATGAAATTCCAGGATGTCAGATCCGGTGAACGTGCGGCCCAATCCATCTGCCATGAAATACGCTATTCAACCGCACGCGAGCTATGTGCCGGACATCCATCATGTAGGAAGTACATCGCCATTCTGTCATGTAGTGAAGCATCTTGTAGCAACATCGGTAGAACATTACGTAGGAAATCAGCATACAATGCACCATTTAGATTGCCATCGATAAAATGGGGGCCAATTATCCTTCCTCCCATAATGCCGCGCCATACAATAACCCGCCAAGGTCGCCGATGTGCCACTTGTCGCAGCCGTCGTGGATTTTCCGTTGCCCAATAGTGTATATTATGCCGGTTTACGTTACCGCTGTTGATGAATGACGCTTCGTCGCGAAATAGAACGCGTGCAACAAATCTGTCATCGTCCCGTAATTTCTCTTGTGCTCAGTTGCAGAACTGTACACGACGTTCAAAGTCGTCGCCATGCAGTTCCTGGTGCATAGAAATATGGTACGGATACAATGGATGTTGATGTAGCATTCTCAACGCCGACGTTTTTGAGATTCCCGATTCTCGCGCAATTTGTCTGCTACTGATGTACGGATTAGTCGAGATAGCAGCTAAAAAACCTACTTGGGCATCTTCATTTGTTGCTCGTCGTCGTTGACGTTTCACCTGTGGCTGAACACTTCCTGTTTCCTTAAATGACGTAAGTATCCGGCGAACGGTCCGAACACTTGGATGATGTCGTCCAGGATACCGAGCAGCATACATAGCACACGCCCGTTGGGCATTTTGATCACAATAGCGATACATCAACACGATATCAACATTTTCCGAAATTGGTAAACGGTCCATTGTAACACAGGTATGTATCACGAAGCAAATACCGTCCGCACTGGCGGAATGTAACGTGATACCACATACTTATACGCTTGTGACTATTGCAGCACCATCTATCACAAAGCGAAAAAAGTGGTCCAACTAATTCTTTACGTACTACACAAATATGTAATAAAAATGGGGGTTCCTATTTAAAAAAACACACTTGATATCCACTTGACCTATGACAGGGCCATCTAGCGGGCAAACCATAGCGCCATCTGGTTTCCTCCTTCAGGCTAGACGAGTTTCGATCTTTGTAGTTTTTTCGTTTGATGCTTATTTCGTGAGATATTTGGCCCGGTCACTATCAATGGACCACCCTGTATACTGAAATAACCGCTCCAAAACAAACCACCGCAGCTTATCGATAAAGTTTAGTATCGTGCGGTAATTCTTTTTCGGCAGCAGTGGAGATGTTGCAGATGTGTCCAGCGAATCCTAAATACTAAAACTGTTTCGCACACACACACACACACACACACACACACACACACACACACACGCACACTTTTTATTCTTTCTGATTGTTGACAACTTTACCCCAGAAATAAATTAAAATAATAGCAATCCTCGGGTTCCGTCCGACGTTTTAGCGTATTTCACAAAATGGAACATCTACAGCCGTCCTTATGATGATATTTATTATATGGCTACTAGTTTCGGTGGTTCAGCGCACCACCTTCAGGCTTCACTGAACCTAAGGGGATTAACTTAAATCGTATACACGATTCACCAACGGCTAACATCTATGAACTGGTTTTAGCAGACTACCTGTAACGATTGTGTGGTGTCTCGAACCATCAACTACCCAAGCTGGGTAGTTCGGTAGTTGGTGGTTGGAGGCAAAACAGCGTCGTTGCAGGTAGTCTGCTAAGACCAGTTCATAGATGTCGGCCTCTAACGAATCTTGTGTACGATTTAAGTTAACCTATCAGAGTCAGTTAAGGCCTGAAGATGGTGCACTGTAGCTCCGAAACTGGTAGCCATATAATGAATAACATCCAAAGGACGACTGCAAGTATTCCTTTTATCATATAAGTGAACGGTCGTTGTCCCTCAAACCTCCAATCAAAAGGATGGATACACACAAGCTTGAAGTTTTGTACAGTTTCCCTTGCTTGTAACGCAAGCGGAATTACTGGCAATGTCTCTGCCCAACAGCCAGATAGCCTGGAAATTCGCTGAAAAGAACCGCCGCTCTATAAGGGGCTGTCAAACGAAACCGAATACCGGATCGATTCCTGTTTCGTATAACACGGTCGGGGTTCCACAACCTCACCCACTCTTTCACCTCCTCGTCGAACTGAAACCGACGAACCGACATCTACGCTTGTCTTTCTTCAAGTCGCCAACGACGCGGAAATCACACGGAGAAAGATGCGAGCCCTTCGAGGATGCTGCAATGTTTCACAACCATATCGCCGAAGTGTACTCCACGTTTGATTGACAGTGTGGGGGCGGACGTTACCGTGCAATAGGACAATTCCGTCCGACAATGTTATCGGGAATTTTGATTTTTATATGGCGCGTCGCAATTTCTGCAAAATGTCTTCACAGCACTGCGCATTGATCGTTGATTGGTGATCGAGGAATTCGACGAGCAGAGTTGCACGATAACCTTCGCCCCCAAAGTGCCAATCGGACGAAGGGAACTCTTCGGCGATTTGGTTTCGAAACACAGCAGCATGCTCCTTACATCCCGGATCTTTCACCGGGTGACTCTCAAATCTTTGGCGATCTGAAGAAAGACAAGCAAGGCCATCGTTCGTCAGTTTCATTGCTGGAGTAAGTAAGGTTTCAGGTCTGTCAGAAGCCAATCGTATTCTACGAATTGATCGTCTCTTCTTCTAGTGAGGCAGGACCTTCCTACAACTATCAACAAGAGTGAAAACAGTGTGGTACGATATTTAATACTGGTGTCGAGACAGGCCTGTATCACAATTCCTGTGGTTCAAAAACGGTTCAAATGGCTCTGAGCACTATGGGACTTAACATCTATGGTCATCAGTCCCCTAGAACTTAGAACTACTTAAACCTAACTAACCTAAGGACATCACACAACACCCAGCCATCACGAGGCAGAGAAAATCCCTGACCCCGCCGGGAATCGAACCCGGGAACCCGGGCGTGGGAAGCGAAAACGCTACCGCACGACCACGAGATGCGGGCATTCCTGTGGTGATTACTTTTGTATGTAACCATTCCATGGCCCCGTTTTGGCTGGTGTTTTCATTTGACTGCCCCTTAAGAATGGTCAAGGTCTTAAACAACAATCTCTAGACCTTAGAGATAACAATTAAAAGTACAAAGAAATAAAAAAATCAAATACGCGAGTCTTTTAACAGAAAAACTAAAACATTAGCACTTGTAAGTGTGTAACTGTGTGAACCACGTGCAACACCAATGTCGATATACCGCAAATTGCGTGTGTTTTATTTTCTGGTCTGAAGGTTGCTTTTTGACTTCTACAGGACCTGCCTACTACTATAAACAACAGTGAAACCAGTGTGGTACGATTTTTAATTTTAGTGTCTAGTCAGGCCTGCCTTCCAAAATACCGAGTCGATGTATTCAATCCGTGAAAAGTGCCAGGGTCACTAATTATTATTAACTCATCACATGGTCGCAGTAATGTAGTCCCTTTTTATCTGTTTTCATCACATTAATTTTGATGCGCATATAAAGTGTCTGTCAGTCGTCGCTTAATTACACAGCTGTACCACACAGTCCTACTCATGCACACCCATCCACACACCCACGCACGCACACACACACACACACACACACACACACACACACACACACACACACATACGTACACTGCACAACAAAAGTAAGTCATAACTTTTTCGAAACCACATAATTCCCATACATTCCGAAGAATAAATGTAAAATTTGGCTCAAAGATGCGTACAACTTTCCTCTGTAACGGTGCAAAAGCGTGGCGCCCTGCGACGTCACCCCACGCCTCGACGGCGGTTGTCACAGCCAGGTGTCCACACATGCGAAATACAGGCCGCAGCTCAGACGTTCACGTGACGTGTAAGGTGGATTAACTATATCACAATTGCACCAAATTTGACCACGATTCTGCCCAATGCCACGGTAGACCAGTCACACGATAAGACGGTCGTCACACCCCCTCTTACCCACATTTAAACGTTGCTGTTAGGCCTCTGCGATGGATCACAGAAGCACGACGTCTTCTGTTGTAATCACGCTGTTTTCTTAACAGTGGCCAAGAAGAACATTCCAGGCACACCAATGCTCAGAATCGGCACGACGAGGCCAAGAGGACGCCGTAAAGGGCATCAGTGAAACCAGACCATTTGCTGGGGCGTTGATTCCCACACATTTCCGGTCAAAAACCAATGTTTGCAGTGCGATGAGCAATATGGAATCTGGGAGGTCATCTTGGCGTCAGCATAATCAGCTGTCGGGTGGGAGGGCCAGGCCACAACAATTGAACAAACTATATTTCAAACACAATTCACAAGTAAAAGACAAAACTACCCAACAGTTATTTAAACAATTGGATAATACGTCAACGAAGTGATCAAAAAGAATCATCAGATAATCACCTTTAATCAAAGAATAATTTGCAGTTGCCTAGTAACAAAATTATTAAAATATTGGTAAATATTTGGTAATTTTTGTTAAATGGTTGTCTTTTGCAATAAGAACTAACTCACAGTTCATTGGTAACAAAATTATTTAATTCTGGCTATACTATTTACAAACTTTCGAGCACGCTTGTTTAGCGTCTTGCTGAATCGTGGGTTCTTAAAGGATCCCTTTGGTGCTTTACTCACGTAGTGTCAGTCGCATCCCCCCCCCCCCCCTCCCCCATTATTACACTACTACAGGTAAACACAAATTAGCAGCACTGAAAAGGAATAAGCACCCTTTTCTGCCTTTGGTTACGTTCAGATTTAATCGAATGGCTTTCAACGGTTCCTAGTGGTTCCAGCCCATACAAAAGAGCAGAAGTTAGGGTGCGCTGCCCTCCATAAGGGGCGAACACGTTCGATGGTTATGCAGCCCCACTAAGTCCTTAGAGAAGCGCTGCAACGTCTGAGGTTGCCAGCAGTGTCAAAGGTTCTGAAGAACGTTTTCCTATTGCTCATCGCCATGGGTACTGTCGTTTTCGACCATTAAATATTTAGGAATCAACATTCCAGGGAAAGGAATGGTTTAATTAAACCCCGTGAGGTTTTTTCATGCCAATGCCAAACGGAGTTCTGGCCGGAATATTTTCTCCGGACATTGATAAGAGAACTGCGTGACTTCTATGCTGGGCATCGCGATTCTGACCTTCCTCGCAGAGGCATCAAAAGAAGAGGGACAGGTCCGCGGTGGCCTTGAGCAGAATTGATGAAATTAGAAGCCAATGTGACTTCCACAATAACTCGACTCACAAGTCACATGAAATTCTGAACTGGTCTTTTTCCCATGTGTGTTGACGTCTTGCTGTTCGAAGCATCGTAGAGCTCAAGGATGACATCGCCTATGCACCCACCTTTGAACCAAATTTCAAACTGAAGCGCTGCAGTGGATGGGAATTACATGGTTATGCGTTCAAAAATATCATCAACTAAACATAAAAAAAGACTTATGGTGCAGCCCGGGATACAGTAGTCTCAGGTCAGTAGAGGATGTTTCAATTCTCTGTGACAGGTAGAACAGCTACAAAAGTGCATTAGTGCCATTAGTCTTAAGTGCTGTCACTATGACTTGTACGGTGTGCAACTGGAGTGAATAGAGTCAGATATTGCGTGATCGCTGTGAAGAAAGCTGAGACGCTGCGTTCTAGTGTTAGCCAGCAATGTCAACAGCTGACAGAATTTAAAAGTAGCATCATTGTTGGTTTCAGTTTGGCCTCTTGGCCGAATAGTGCAATATTGGTATACATGGGGTATTCGGCTGTATCTTCAGCCTGATGTTGGACTTCACAGGAACATATGGGCAGCTACTCTTCTTCAAAGTTCCACTTGTCGAGCGTCTGACCACCACAAGAGAGGTTCGTCGTATTGAGCACCTAGCACATCATAACTCATTATTATCTATGTCTGCCGTCCGTAGATAAGTAATCGACTGCCTGCAACATTTTCTCTCGTCCCACACCATTGGTGGGAGACTTCGAGCAGTTTAATGGTTCAAATAGCTCTGAGCACTATGGGACTTAACTTCTGTGGTCATCAGTCCCCTAGAACGTAGAACTACTTAAACCTAACTAACCTAAGAACATCACACACATCCATGCCCGAAGCAGGATTCGAACCTGCGACCGAAGCGGGCGCGCGGTTCCCGATTGTAGCGCCTAGAAACGCTCGGCCACGAGCAGTTTAACTAAGGAATCATCGTCTCATGCGTAAGATGCCGCTAACACCATAGCACGGACGGCTGCGTTTTGAGTGTTGCAATAACCGGTAAGCAAGGAACAGTGCTGAATGATATCGCATTTTGTTCAGCTATGAATCACGATTCTGCATTGCCGCAGATGATAAACGTCACTTGGGTGAGTATGGCACCTAACTGGGAGAGGTCCCATGCTTTCAGTATTATTGAGACGCATCAGTGTTACTCTTGGCGTCATGGAGTGGGGACCCATCGGATATGACCTCTCTTCACGGCTTCTAGTGATTCAGGGAATTCTGACGGCACTACGGTACATCTCGGATATTCTGCTTCTTCATGAGTTACCTATCATGCAACAGTACTGTGGTGCCATTTTTTAACAGGACTACGCTCATCCACTGATGGCGTATGTTCCTACGAACTACCTGAGTGATGCTGAGGTGCTCTCTTGGCTATCAAGATTCCCGTACTTGCCATCCATGGAACATGTGAGAGATCGTCTCGGACGTCAGCTCCGTCCCTGTTGTGCAGATACAGCGGACAGAGAAAATTACACGTAAACAGCCGCCAGAAATGAGAAAGAATTAATACGCGTATAAGAGTAGACGGCTTACTCATGACAGTCACCGACGTTAATAATTACAATTGTTAACTACTTTGCTTACTGACGGGAATAGAGTCCAGTTAGCAACACTTTTTAAGGAAATATGAATTCGACGTAAGACATCCCTGTCTGGCGATGCACTGGTGCGTATCACAGTATACTGGATATCAATGACATGTTGCAACAGTTGAGGACCAGAAGATGCAACGGCTTTATGAACTCCTTCCCAACCGAATCAGTGCATGAAATCGAGACCTGTGGGGCTCAACGTCATACTGATAAATGTGCTAAAACTGCGAAGTTCTCTGTAAACTTAACTCGAATCAGTAATTACTGTAAGGATGTCACACACCCACAAAAACCATGATGTTTCTTTTCATCCCCCCCCCCTCCCCCTTCTGTGTTCCTCACTCCTTTTGTCAGGCTGTGTACGCAGGACATTAACCTCTGAGGCTAAACGGGTAATCCGCTAGCATAGCTCTTGAATGTCAGTAGTAATTTCAGCCAACTTGAGACACATATGCCTTACTACGTGGTGCAAATTATTTTGAGGTAAGAGTCTCCTCGCAGCCCTATATTTCTTGTTGTTGAGGGGAGGGGGGGGGGGGGGGTGGAGGGGGGAGGGAGAGTTGGAAATTGTCGACATGCTAACATAAATCTGAAACACGTTGAAAATCTCAGGCACATTGAGTTCATCTATTTCTCGCTATCTGAAATACTATACAATTGGAATAAAAAACAATGCATCATCGCTGAGGAGGTTCTGCGTTTCGAGGGATGAATGGAAAAGGAAATTAAAAATATTAATGTCGAATTCATAGTTTCAGGGATTGCTGGACTGATTAGGATTTTACCACTTGCTGTGGGCTGTAACTGTTCGATGGTATGATTTGGAAAGCATAACTCTGGAGCGCTTCGAGGAATCTCAACGAAACCTGGTACACATACGACTATTTGGAGGAAAATACTTTGAGACTAGTAGCCTACATCCATAGTGCTCGTAGGGTTGGAGGTTGATTAGGACAGGAAAGGGGAAGAGATGTATCGAGAGCTCTGGGGACTCAGAAGAGGACTACACCAAAATTGCAGTACACAGAGAAAAATGATACATATCAGTCGAAACATTACCTCTTAAAATTTCGACAATAAATGCATGACTTAGTTTCCGAGCGCGTCACTAAGAGGCAGGCGTGCCAGAACTTGAAGTGATTAGTGTGTTTTGTGTCCTTGAAATCGGTAAATGTAAACTGTGGTGGTTCAGCGATGGTCTCGTAAAAAATAGGAGGTAAAAGCCCCGTAGACAATCCGTTGATGGTACAACACATTCCGTGGGGTTGGCTGCCTAGGTTGTTCGAAGAAGCCGGCCGGAGTGGCCGAGCGGTTCTAGGCGCTACAGTCTGGAACCGCGCGACCTCTACGGACGCCGGTTCGAATCCTGCCTCGGGCATGGATGTGTGTGATGTCCTTAGGTTAGTTAGGTTTATTTAGTTCTAAGTTCTAGGGGACTGATGTCCTCAGAAGTTAAGTCCCATAGTGCTCAGAGACATTTGAACCATTTATTTCTTAGAAGAAAACAGGAAGGCCGTGGTTCACAGCAGGGAAGGTGGAGCGTTTGGTGAAGTCATTCGTCAGGAGCCCGAAGAAATCGAGGATACATGTGAGTGGAGAAGCCAACTGTCAGGCACATTCTGTATCGATCTTGATGTGACTGAACTATCGCATTCCCCTCTGTCCCCTCATAAACGCTGCTCACATTAAGCATTTGTAGCGTGCAATGCCCCACCCTTAATACACTATCTTATCAAAAGTCATATGTAGAATTGGCCACTAGATGTCTCGAGAGATGGACCCGCCATTATAAAACGAGGCGGGTAATATTGTCAGTTAAAATCAGTAACAGCGGAACGGGCTGATAGCTTGGTGACCTCTAACGTGGACTAATCATTGGAATTCAAGTTAGTAACAAATCCATCATGGACATTTCAACGTTCTGAAGCTGCCCAAGTTGACTGTTGTTGAGGTGATTGTGTTCAGAAAAGGGGTATGAACAAAGTCGAGGACTAAGTGGATGTCATGTACTGATGAAAGGTGACTGTCGAGCAGTATGATGGGTGAAATTCTTGAAGTAACTGGACTGCCCAGGGTCCTGACCAGAACCCAATGGAACATCTTGGCGGTGAGTCAGAACGTCAACTTCGCTCTAGACCCTCGAGTCCAATATCGTTACCTTTTTTTGCTTTAGACTGTCGACGAAGAACAGGCTACCATAAGTCAGCAGACATTCAGATACCACATTGAAAGTGTCCCCAGCAGAGTTCAAACGTCGTGTGGTGGATGTGCAACCTTTCCGCAAAGGTGCGAGACTGCTGAAAAGATATGTCTCCGAATTTTTTGTGTACAAACTCTGAACGCTATTAAAATAAAACAGACGTTATTGACATTCTACATCTTTGTTCTCCAACTGTAGGTATTGTTTTTCAACGTAGTCATCCCGGTGACTAACACATTTCTCTCCACCAGAGAGCAATTTGTTGGTATAGTCACTCTAGAATGTTCGACTTCGTTGATGCAGCCACAACCTCACCTCTGCACTGCCGCTTCATCGCTATCGAAGTATAGTCCTCGAATGCGTTCGTTAAGTTTTGGAAACAGACGACAATCATTTGAGGCCAAGTCAGTGCTGCGTGGAGGACAATGAACCCAAGCGTCGCAGTACTCTTGTGTGGTCTGACACTGACTTACTGAAGGAGGGATTTCTCCATGTGTAGACGAACGTTTCGTACTTGGAACTCGTCTGAAGCATACCGTTTCTCACGCACTGACATAGCTGGATTACACACCGCCATGTTATTCGCTTCAATTCAGAGCCCTCTAGCGACATGAAATTATGGAGACATGAGGAATAAATATGTAGAATGGTGATAAGCTTGGATATTTAAAAAGTTTTAAAATTTGGAGGAGGCATTACTTTTCAGCACTCCATTGTAAATTGGTCAAAGCGATTATGTGTCTATTTTCGGTATGTCTTGTAGTTCTCGCGCAGTCGTCTTCTGAAACGCCAGAGGTACTTTTGAATAACCATGTACTGTGAATAACCAGGTAAAGTTAACTAGCAAGGCTCAGCGCCATAAACATAATGAAACAGGGTAGGCATACTTCGCTATGCCTCAAGGGGCGACGACACACTATTCAGGAAACACGCGTCCCTCTGCAGGCGTGAAGTAAGAGATGAATTTAGGAGCTAAGGGGAAAGAAGTAAAGAAAGACAGAAATGAAGGCAAAATAAAAACACAGGAGGGCGGCTCACTCAAATGGAACGAAACTGGCGAGATAATCCCATTGTCTATAAGAATAAACTAAGTTATAAGCCTCTAACATAGATTACAGATTTTTCAATTTTTCGAGGATTTTCACTCAATTTTCATATATCCGGTATCATACGGCAGTATACTCCAGTGACATCCAGAACATGTTAATCTACGATTTGAATGCAGTATTTACGTCTGTCAACTCTCACAGTTTACGCTAAAACTGGTAAAAATGTCGAGTCAGCGCTTTCCGCCTGCGGGAGGCATGCGTTTAGTCCAAGAAATAGTCTTCTCCTTGTATTGTGTACATAAAACAAAAGAAACCCTTAACCATTTAACGAGTAACCACAAACCCCCCGATCACGACTTGTTATTTATCCACATATGCATCACATGGCACATCAATGATTTGATTTTATGATTTCTGTCTGCCAGCGTTTGAAAGATACGAGAGAGAACAAATCTCGTTGTACTGTATGTTTAATCGTGTCGGAACGTATGAACCACACTTTGCCGGCAGTGACAGAGTGCAGAGTTTCACGTCAGGGAATGTTTGTCCTGTAAACGGAAAGAGCGGTCATTGGCGGAAGAAAAACCGCGACGTTCATGCCGTGTTTAGAACAGCTCTGTGCTGCTCGCTCTAGCAGATACTCGCCGTGACTGCAGCTGCTAAAGGCCGCGTCGCAGTGTTGCTACCATGTGAAGTTCTATACTCAAGGATTATACTGACAGTCACTTCATCTGTGAGTTTACCGATGTAAGAGCTGACCTTGCGAGACAGGTGTATCACGAGAGGTTCCCTAAATGGCACCTTTCATGTACAAAAACATTTTGCTCTGTGGATAGGCGATGTGGAGTATGGTATGTGTGTAGGGCCTCCGAGGCCGACCGTCGTATAGATAATGAAGAGAATTTGTTACAAACTGTTATGGAGGACCGAAGAACAAACACCAGGTCTGTCGCCACTGCTGTCGGAATGTCACAATCTAATGTTATGCCAGTACTGCACACAGACCATTACCAGTCTTTTAGCATGCAGAAGGTACAAGCATTGTCGCCGGGAGACTACTAGCAAAGGCTGGCGTCAGAGGGACGACTAACATTTTTCACTATTAATACTGTTAATCGACGAAGCGCATTTGACGAAGCAGAGTATAGCGAATTCACGTAATTGGCACAGGTGGGCAGAAGAAAACCCACGGTGGTGCGAGCGTACCAACAACGATGCAGTGTCAATATCTGGTATAGTATTATCGGTCAGCATTGCATAATGCCATACGTGCTACCACCAAGGCTGACAGGGGAGCGTCATTTGCGGTTCCTGGACGCTACGTCACAGCAATTATTCAAAGACGTTAGCTTGACCTCTCGTATGAAACAGTAGCATATATATGATGGAGCCGCAACTCATTTCAGTGGCACTTTGCGACGACTCTTGGACAATTTCTTCCCTTCAGAATGAAGTGATCATGGAGGCCCTGCAGCATATCCAGCTGGGTCTCCAGAACTTAATCCACTCGATTTCCTTTTGTGGAGCTACCTGAAATCTGAGATTTACGAAGGCGTTATTGTTGACGTCAACAACCCTTGACGCAGAATACAACATGGCTATGGTGCAATGCGAAAAGATACAGACATGAGGGATCGTGTTCGGCAATACCTTCTGTGAAGAGTCGAGCATTCCTAGCTTTCCTACACACACCGTGGCGGTCATTTCGAACAGCCACTGCAGCTTCTCGTCAAGTGTTTCTGTGTTACTTTAGATGTGTATAGCTGTACTGTATTCGTTTAGATTAACTGAGACATAACTGAATAGTCGTATTTTGGTTCTGATTCTTTGTACTCGTTCCTTAAGAGTAAACCGGGGACACAAAAAACAAATAATACAACATGCATACACAGTAAAACAGTTCCTCCGCAATTTCCTTTCCATTTGGCAACTAGTCACGATTCGTAAAACCGACTGCTGAAACCGGAGCGAAATGGATGTGGACACAGTGGTTTCCCGTATTGTTACCTACACCGTCGTGACACCGCATCCCTCGCCGTCTAACCGGTACCTACACTACCTACAACGCTCTCATGTCGTGTGATGTTGCTGACTTCTCCTCTTGGCCTTTGCCGGCGCACAGAAACCTCAAATGCCCGCTTCACATTTCTCTATCTTATAACATTCAGAATAGTGCAAGATGTTCGAAACTCTAGGATAAATACGGGTAGGCTATAGATAAAGACGGGAAACATACAGTAGGTAAGCGAACCTAGGGGGGCTATAAGAACGGAAGACCAAATTAAGTACATCGATCAAACAGGATGTGAAACAGGGATGTAGTCTTTGGCTTCTGCTCTTCAATTTATACGTCGAAGAAGCAATGACGGAAATATAAGAAAGTTTCAAGAGTGGACCAAAAATTCAAGCTCAAAGGACATCAATGCTATGATCCGCTGATGACATTGCTGTCCTCAGTGAAAATGAGGAAGAATTACGGTATCTCTTGAATGGAATAAACAGTCTACTGAGTAAGAATATAGACTCAAGATAAATCGAAGAAAGACAAAAGTAATCAGAAGTAGCAAAAATGAGAACAGCCAGAATTTTAACATCAATTTTGGTGATGGCGGAGTACATGCAGTTAAGGAATTCTGCTAAGTAGGCTGCAAATTAACCCATGACAATCGGGGGCAAGAATGTCATAAAAAGCGGACTAGCACTGGCCAAAAGGATATTCCTGGCCCAGAGAAGTCTGTTAGTATCAAACACAGGTCTTAAGCTGAAGAAGAAATTCCTTGGAATGTACGTTTGGAGCACTGCATTGTACTGTAGAGAAACATGGACAGTGGGAAAACCGGAGAAGAATCTAAGCAATTGAGATGTGGTGCTGCAGAAGAAAGTTGTAAATTAGGGCATGATAAGTTAAGGAATGAGGAGACTTTCCACAGAATCGACGAGGAAAGAAATATACGGAAAAGACTAACAAGAAGGGACAGGCTTATAGGACATCTGTTAAGACATCACGTAATGACTTCTGTGGCGCTATAGGGAGTTGTAGGTTGTAAAAACTGTAGACGAAACAGAGATTGGGATATATTATGCAAATAACTGAGAACCTAGGTTGCAAGTGCCACTCTGAGATGAAAAGATTGGCACATGAGACGAACTCATAGAGGGCCGTATCAAACAATTGGGAAGACTGATGACTCGAGAAAAAAAAATTGCATTCAATTGTACTGCCATGTAGGGACACAGGAACATGGCGAAAACGAATTTATTTTTATAGCTCAGTGTGTGACTTTGTACGAAATATTTTTCCTCATTTGCGACTCACCACGTAGTGCTCCCCGTCCGACTTGTCTCCGGCTCGAGAATCTAGAGAGCGCTTCCCACCGTTTTAGCCCGTGAACGAGGGCAAGGAGGCGGCGCGGAGTGGCGCCTCGGTAGAGCAGCGATCGTTACGGCCGGGCAGGCTAGAGCGGAGTCTGAGGCGCAGGGCAGAGGCTAGAGAGAGAGCCTAGAGGCGGGCGGCCGGCCAGCTGAGCCGCAGTCGTTAATATTCGACAAGTGGGCTGAATTATGGATGTCATTACGGCGACCTCAGAATTCATTTAGGGCGCCGCGCCGTCGGAATCACAGGGTGTGGCGGACGCCGGTAATTCTGGGGTGGCAGCCCTTCTGACGTAGTGCCGCAGCCGTCAAATACGATATTCGCGTGTGAAGAATCAATTTCCCAGGCGCGCGCGATGTATATCGCCACTGTTTAATAATGAGCCACCGATGCCAACAGTGATGTCGAAGCCTGAAGCCTTCCTTTCTCCTTCGCCCCCCCCCCCTCCCCCCACCTTCTTCTGTCGCTCTCTCCCCACTCTCTCTCTCTCTCTTGGCATTTCTCCCCCCACATACATTCCTTCCTCTCCGCATTCTATAAGCGCCGACCTAATGTCCGCCGTGCAGACCCCCCACAAGCACCAAGTGACGTGACGCCTTATAAATAGGTATGAACTGCAGATCCGTATCGCGGGGTCGAAGCAACCGCCTCTTATCGCCTGCAAACTGCCTGAATTATAACGGCCAGCTGCACTTATCCACGTAATATCAGTCATTGGGAATCACTCTCCGGTGGAGGAATTGGAGAGATAGCTGTCGAAAAGACTCTTGCTAGCACTTTTGCTGCTTCTGATGAACTGCACAGTAGATTACCTTCTTGTTTCTTTTTTGCACACGCATAATGATGCAATTTAACATCTTAAATCCAGCAAGTTTCGTTCATGTTTGAGTTACTACATGAGAGCCACAAATGTACAGGATGTATCAACCCTACTGATAATTTTTTTTTCTACACATATTTCCTTTTGATTCAGTAACATGCTTGGCACAAGTATAAATGTTCCAAAACATTAACTATTATGTATTCCACTTGAATTTATTGTTCACACTTGTTTTTAATGCGCTGATTATAGTTGTGTAGCTGCAGTACCATAATTCCTATCTCCTTGGACACCAGTGGAAAAGGTACGATAAGCAATACTGTCTCTGTCATAATATGACTCTATCCCTGGTAATGGTTTATCACTCCCTCGTACAATAGCATGAATTACCAGTTAAAACCTCTGTAGTTGTGCAAGAAAAATTAACCTTGCATCCTACAAAAGTAATGGGACCAGTAAGAAGCTCGTCTTGGACAACCTCGTTTGGTGTAAAACTGAAGCTGTCAACGGTCTTGTAGATAGGCAATCTTGGCCCCCTACTATATCTTCTCCTCCTATAAGGCATGGCTGTGTGTCGTGCCGCTGCCTCGAGTCGACTGAGCATACTGTTGCCTCACGAGCGAGACTGGCGCCAGCGGATGTGGCCCCTGAGCGGATGGGCGTCACCGGAAGTAATGTTTTTCGTAGCGGATCGCGCTCTGTTAAAAGTAGAGCGCGATCCTGCGCGGCAGCCTCGTCAGCGAGTAAGTCCGTTTTCAAGGTCACCCGCCTTGTGCGGCGTTATGCAACAGCTACACACAGCTGTTTACTAAAGAGGATCAGGTAGTGATTGTGGGTGGGGCTGGTAATAGTATTGATAGGGATGGGGAGTAAAACATAGATGGTGACCTGGAAAAGATACCCACTCAGACTGGCAACACGAATGTGCATTTCGTGGAACTGTTTCAGCGTCACGATCGGCCTCATCTTAATACAGCCGTCAGGCGTAATAACATGAGACTTGGGGGTGCCCTGATGACAGAAAGCATGGGTCACATTTCAGTGGTGTCGGTGGAGTCTATTAGCAGGACGGGTTTCACTAGACATGGCCTGCACCTCAACAGGTATGGGAAAAGAAGGTTGGCAAAGCTTATAGGTGACAGCAAAGGTGGGGTTGGTGGGATCACTCATGGGAAAATTCCTGCAGTAGTGGGTGTTAGAGCTGCACCTTTTTTAGATTGAAGTCAGCTGATAGGTATTCCTGCTTAAGGGAAGTCTCTCTAACAAGGGAATCACTTTTGACAAAGCTTAGGTATCCAAGTAATGAGGGAATTGGTATATTTCATCAAAATATAGAAGGTTTTAGAGATAAAGTTAGTGAACTGCTTATAGATGTTGACTCTGAAATTATTGGTATATCTGAACACTTCTTAAATAAGGAGATAATTCAGAGGCTTCCTTTACCAGGATACAGGTTGGCTGGCAGCTTTTCGAGGAGCTCTTTGCGGTGTGGGGGAGTAGCCATGTATGTGAAAAACGGCATCCCATTGGAGTCAATTGATGTTTCAAAGTACTGCACTGAAAAGGTGTTTGAATGTTGTGCAGGTGTGGTTAAATTTAACGGAGCTAAACTTCTAACTGTTGTTATTTATAGACCCCAAGACTCCGATTTCACAACATTTTTGCTAAAGCTAGAGGAGGTTCTTGGTTCACTTTATAGGAAATACAAAAAGTTAGTTATATGTGGAGACTTCAATATTAATTGTATAAGTGATTGTGCAAGGAAGAGGATGCTGGTAGACCTCTTTAATTCATATAATCTTATGCAAACCGTATTCTTACCAACGAGAGTGCAAGGGAACAGTAGAACAACCACAGACAACATTTTTGTTCATTCCTCATTACTAGAAGGGCATTCTGTTAGCAAAAAGGTGAATGGCCTTTCAGATCATGATGCACAAGTTTTAACTTTAAAAGATTTTTGTGCTGCAACACGTGTTAAATATAGTCATCAGCTGTTCAGAAAAGCTGATCCAGTTGCTGTAGAGACCTTTGTAAACCTTATAAAGGAACAAGAGTGGCAAGATGTTTATAGCGCTGATACAGTAGACGATAAATATAATGCTTTTCTCGAGACTTTCCTCATGCTCTTTGAAAGTTGCTTTCCGTTAGAACGTTTAAAACAGGGTACTATCACAAACAGGCAGCCTGGGTGGCTGGCTAGAGGGATAAGAAAATCTTGTAGAACAAAGTGGCAATTATATCAAAACGTTAGAAACAGTCAGAATCTAAATGCAGCAGCCCATTACAAATAGTATTGTAAGGTGCTTAAAAATGTTATTAGGAAGGCAAAAAGTATGTGGTATGCAGATAGAATAGCTAAGTCTCAGGATAAAATTAAAACCATATGGTCAGTCGTAAAGGAAGTTGCTGGTCTGCAAAGTCAGGTCGAGGATATAGAATCAGTGCGTAGTGGGAATGTCCGTGTTACTAATAAGTCGCATATACGTAAAGTATTTAATAATCACTTTCTGAATATAGCAGGTGAACTAAATAGAAACCTAGTCCCAACAGGGAATCATATAGCGCTCTTAGAAAAAGTGTTCCGAGACTGTTACCTGAAATGCTCCTCCATGATACTGACAAGAGGGAGATTGAGTTAATAATTAAATCACTAAAGAGCAAGAACTCTCATGGATATGACGGGGTATCTAGCAGAATACTGAAGTATTGTTCTATGTACACTCCTGGAAATTGAAATAAGAACACCGTGAATTCATTGTCCCAGGAAGGGGAAACTTTATTGACACATTCCTGGGGTCAGATACATCACATGATCACACTGACAGAACCACAGGCACATAGACACAAGCAACAGAGCATGCACAATGTCGGCATTAGTACAGTGTATATCCACATTTCGCAGCAATGCAGGCTGCTATTCTCCCATGGAGACGATCGTAGAGATGCTGGATGTAGTCCTGTGGAACGGCTTGCCATGCCATTTCCACCTGGCGCCTCAGTTGGACCAGCGTTCGTGCTGGACGTGCAGACCGCGTGAGACGACGCTTCATTCAGCCACAAACATGCTCAATGGGGGACAGATCCGGAGATCTTGCTGGCCAGGGTAGTTGACTTACACCTTCTAGAGCACGTTGGGTGGCACGGGATATATGCGGACGTGCATTGTCCTGTTGGAACAGCAAGTTCCCTTGCCGGTCAAGGAATGGTAGAACGATGGGTTCGATGACGGTTTGGATGTACCGTGCACTATTCAGTGTCCCCTCGACGATCACCAGTGGTGTACGGCCAGTGTAGGAGATCGCTCCCCACACCATGATGCCGGGTGTTGGCCCTGTGTGCCTCGGTCGTATGCAGTCCTGATTGTGGCGCTCATCTGCACGGCGCCAAACACGCATACGACCATCATTGGCACCAAGGCAGAAGCGACTCTCATCGCTGAAGACGACACGTCTCCATTCGTCCCTCCATTCACGCCTGTCGCGACACCACTGGAGGCGGGCTGCACGATGTTGGGGCGTGAGCGGAAGACGGCCTAACGGTGTGCGGGACCGTAGCCCAGCTTCATGGAGACGGTTTCGAATGGTCCTCGCCGATACCCCAGGAGCAACAGTGTCCCTAATTTGCTGGGAAGTGGCGGTGCGGTCCCCTACGGCACTGCGTAGGATCCTACGGTCTTGGCGTGCATCCGTGCGTTGCTGCGTTCCGGTCCCAGGTCGAAGGGCACGTGCACCTTCCGCCGACCACTGGCGACAACATCGATGTACTTTGGAGACCTCACGCCCCACGTGTTGAGCAATTCGGCGGTACGTCCACCCGGCCTCCCGCATGCCCACTATATGCCCTCGCTCAAAGTCCGTCAACTGCACATACGGTTCACGTCCACGCTGTCGCGGCATGCTACCAGTGTTAAAGACTGCGATGGAGCTCCGTATGCCACGGCAAACTGGCTGACACTGACGGCGGCGGTGCACAAATGCTGCGCAGCTAGCGCCATTCGACGGCCAACACCGCGGTTCCTGGTGTGTCCGCTGTGCCGTGCGTGTGATCATTGCTTGTACAGCCCTCTCGCAGTGTCCGGAGCAAGTATGGTGGGTCTGACACACCGGTGTCAATGTGTTCTTTTTTCCATTTCCAGGAGTGTATGTTAGCCAAGTTCTCAGCCATATCTGTAACTTTTCCTTTAGATGTGGTCGGTTTCCTGACCGATTAAAGTACTCGGTAGTGAAGCCACTTTATAAAAAGGGAGACATTGATAATGTTGACAATTTTAGACCTATTTCTATGCCATCTGTGTTTGCTAAAGTTATCGAGAAGGTTGTATATACAAGGTTACTGGAGCATTTAAATTCACATAATTTGCTGTCAACTGTTCAGTTTGATTTTCGAAATGGTTTAACAACTGAAAATGCTATATTCTCTTTTCTCTGTGAGGTTTTGGGCGGATTAAATAAAAGGTTGCGAACGCTAGGTGTTTTCTTTGATTTAACGATGGCTTTTGACTGTGTTGACCACAAAATATTACTGCAGAAGTTGGACCATTATCGAGTAAGGGGAGTAGCTTAAATTGGTTCGCCTCTTACTTTAAGAACAGAAAGCAGAGGGTAATTCTCCGCAATATTGAGAGTGGTAGTGATGTTCAGTCCCAATGGGGCACTGTTAAGTGGGGCGTTCCCCAAGGGTCGGTGCTGGGGTCACTGCTGTTTCTTATTTATATAAATGATATGCCTTCTAGTATTACAGGTGATTCAAAAATATTTCTGTTTGCTGATGACACCAGCTTGATAGTGAAGGATCTTGTGTGTAATATTGAAGCAGTAACAAATAATGTAGTTCATGGAATAAGTTCATGGCTTGTGGAAAATAATTAGATGCTATATCACAGTAAGACTCAGTTTTTACAGTTTCTAACTCACAATTCAACAAGAACCGATATTTTGATCAGACAGAATAGGCATATTATAACCGAGACAGAACAGTTCAAGTTCCTAGGCGTTCAGATAGATAGTAAGCTGTTATGGAAAGCCCATGTCCAGGATCTTGTTCAGAAGCTAAATGCCGCTTTATTTACCATTAGAACAGTATCTGAAATAAGTGACACTTCAACACAAAAAGTGGTCTACTTCGCATATTTTCATACGCTTATGTCGTATGGTATTATTTTTTGGGGTAATTCTTCTGATTCAAATAGGGTATTTTGGCTCAAAAACGGGCTGTTCGAGCTATATGTTGTGTAAGTTCGAGAACCTCTTGTCGACCCTTATTCAAAAATCTGGGAATTCTGACATTGCCCTCACAGTATATATTTTCTTTAATGTCGTTTGTTGTTAGCAATATTAGCCTATTCCCAAGAGTTAGCAGCTTTCACTCAGTTAATACCAGGCAGAAATCAAATCTGCATGTAGAATGCACTTCCTTGACTCTTGTGCAGAAAGGAGTGCAGTATTCTGCTGAATCCATTTTCAATAAGCTACCACAATAACTCAAAAATCTTAGCAGTAGCCCAAACTCTTTCAAGTCTAAACTGAAGAGTTTCCTCATGGCTCACTCCTTCTATTCTGTCGAGGAGCTCCTGGAAGAGCTAAAAAATTAAGCAAATTCCAGTGTTACATTGTTGATTTTCTTCATTTAAATTTATGACTTGTCACCTGAATATGTTTCTTTATATTTCATTTTATCTGTTTCTAATATCGTGTTATAATTTCATGTATTGACTCGTTCCATGACCATGGAGACTTCTCCTTAATTTGGTCCCACGGAACACTAAATAAATAAATAAATAAATTTCCGTGAAAAACTTGTTAATTAAAAGAAAATGTGGAAAATGTTTTACTGCATCATGCAAGAGTACATTTCTAGAGGCTATTCGACAGTCCTGATAACACTGATACTACCTCTTAGAAAGATTGACATCCCGACTTTAAAGTAAAGTATTTTCAACTAATGCAAATTAATTTACGAGATAATTAACGTTGAATTTTATGACCAGTTACTTTCTTTATTGCAGATTTTGTCTCCGTGTCTGTCAGATCCCAACCTTCAGTGTTATCCTTTTGTCGACCCTATTTTTATGAGTAAGAAGATATACTTCACTAATTCATTAAATTGTAGAATAAGATTGTAGCATAATTTGCCATAATTTTTCAAATGGCTGTGTTGCTCGCGGACGAGGTATAGCCAGAGCGAATCCTTAAAATGCTTACACAGACTTTTCCATTTTTCATATCATACACACACCAAGAAAAGTTTTGCATCACCTCGGTTCCGAGAGTTCTGGAACTTTTACAGCAAATTGGAACAGAGATCAACACAAACATCATTGCCGCCCTTTTAATTGCATAAAGCGAGATCTTCAGAAGGTGGTGTTCCAACTTGCTGCACACACCGGTACCTCTAATACCCAGTAGCACGTCCTCTTGCATTGATGCAAGCATGTATTCGTCGTCACATACTGTCAACAAGTTTATGAAGGCACTCCTCAACGGCGGATCAGCGTAGATCCCTCAGAGTGGTTGGTGGGTCACGTCTTCCATAAACAGCCCGTTTCGATCTATCCCAAGCATGTTCGACAGGGTTCATGCCTGGAGGACATACTGGCCACTCTAGTAGAACGATGTCGTTATACAGAATGAAGTCATTCTACATCTACATCTACATCCATACTCCGCAAGCCACCTGACGGTGTGTGGCGGAGGGTACTTTTAGTACCTCTATCGGTTCTCCCTTCTATTACAGTCTCGTATTGTTCGTGGAAAGAAAGATCGTCGGTATGCCTCTGCGTGGGCTCTAATCTCTCTGATTTTATCCTCATGGTCTCTTCGCGAGATATACGTAAGAGGGAGCAACATACTGCTTGACTCCTCGGTGAAGGTATGTTCCTGAAACTTCAACAAAAGCCCGTACCGAGCTACTGAGCGTCTCCCCTGCAGAGTCTTCCACTGGAGTTTATCTGTCATCTCCGTAACGCTTTCGCGATTACTAAATGATCCTGTAACGAAGCGAGCTGCTCTCCGTTGGATCTTCTCTATCTCTTCTATCAACCCTATCTGGTATGGATCTCACACTGGTGAGCAATATTCAAGCAGTGGGCGAAGAAGTGTACTGTAACCTACTTCCTTTGTTTTCGGATGGCATTTCCTTAGGATTCTTCCAATAAATCTCAGTCTGGCATGTGATTTATCGACGATCAACTTTATATGATCATTCCAATTTAATTCACTCCTAATGCCTACTCCCAGATATTTTATGGAATTAACTGCTTCCAGTTGCTGACCTGCTATATTGTAGCTAAATGATAAAGTCATTCAGTAGAGGTGCACGATGGGGGCGCGAATTGTTGTCCATGACGACGAATGCCTCGCCAGTATGCTGCCGATATGGTTGACCTATCGGTCGGAGGATGGCATTCACGTATCGTACAGCCGTTACGGCGCCTTCCATGACCATCAGCGGCGTATCTCGGCCCCACATAATGCCACCCCAAAACAGCAGGGAACCTCAACCTTGCTGCACTAGCTGGAAAGAGTGTCTAAGGAGTTCAGCATGACTGGGTTGTCTCCAGACACGTCTCCGACGATTGTGTGGTTGAACGTATATGCGACACTCATCTGCGAGGAGAACGTGATGCCAATCGGCATGTTGTTGGGAAAGATGGACGTCGGGAGTGAAGTAGCGCATCATGCAGACTACTGCGCACAGTTTGATTCGTAACACGACGTCCTGTGCCTGCACGAAAAGTATTATTCAACATTTTGGCGTTGCTGTCAGGGTTCCTCCGAGCCATAATCCGTAGATAGCGGTCTTCTACTGCAGTAGGAGCCCTTGGGTGGCATGAGCGAGGAATGTCATCGACAGTTCCTGTCTCTCTGTATCACTTCCATGTCCGAACAACATCGCTATTTTTCACTCCAAGACGCCTGGACACTTCTCTTGTTGAGAGCCCTTCATGGCAAAAAGGAGCAATGCGGACGCGATCGAACCGCGGTATCGACCGTCTAAGCATGGTTGAACTACTGACAACACGAGCCGTGTACCTCCATCCTGGTGGAATGACTGGAACTGATCGGCTTTCGGACCCCCTCCGTCTAATAGGCGCTGCTCATGCATGGTTGATTACACCTTTGGTCGGGTTTAGTGACATCTCTGAACAGTCAAAGGGCCTGTGTCTGTGATACAATATCCACAGTCAACGTCTATCATCAGGACTTCTGGGAACCGGGGTGATGCAAAACTATTTTTGATGTGTGTATTTCTCAAATTACTGTTAATACTTGTAACTCACCCTGATTAACTAAATTCTTAGTGGTCAGACACAGTCGAAAATGCTTGTAAGAGTGTTGTAGGGTAGATTGTGGTGATAAATAACTGTTAAGAAAAAGATTCGGTAGGTTTCGCCGTTTCCGAGTTACTAAGCAATAAAGTTAGGTGACTTAGTTCGTTGCGTGCGCACACTCAGTTGGCCCCTTCAGAGACAGTGTCGCCAAATGCGTTCTTCCCTTGGTTTCCTAAAGCCGAACAAGAATCCGGTACAAAAATTGGACTGGTATGGTAGTGAGGATCGAACCCAAGCCGAAGTCTGAGCAGTCTAGTGCGCTATCAACTGCACTATGAGAACAACGCACACTAATTGTGTCAAAGCTTGAGTTGGCGCGTGGAACGGCCTGATTGGCTGGCGTCAGTACTAATTACCGCGGAAATAGCACAACACATCGATTTTTCTATTAACAATTATTTTTCAGCGCAATCCACTCTACAAAATACTTGCATGTTTTACAGACTGTTGCTGACTACACTGAATGACCTAGCCATTTCTCAAATGATTACAATGTTTCTGAGATCGCAATATGTTCATACGGCCCCAAAATAATCAGTCTGCCTTCCAGAAGCTAACAAACAACATCTGTGTAAATATCTTACATGAGCCACCATACAAATAACACCTGTGTAACGAAGTCATAAACATAATTGCATTTCGTATGCTATATCTCTGTGAATCTTCTTAATAGAGATTGAGTTCGTTCCTAATCATCGGTCATTCAGTACTTAATCTGCCTATACAGTTACCGTCTTTTTATATACCTTTTCGTGTTGTGTTACAAGTTGTACAAGTTTGCTTCTGCCGTTTTTTCCCCACCATTTGAGGCTTTAATGAAACAAATTGGTTACACATACATCACTCATAGTATCTTCCGTCGGTGGCCAATACTTCCATCTTTCGGGCAGTGTACGAATCCCGCGTCGAAAAAATTGTTCATCTTTTGAAGCGATCCACTAATCGATCCAATTTGTGACTTCTTCATGAGATCGCAAGTGTTGGTCAGCCAGGCCATGCGCCATTGATCTAAAATAGTGATAGTCAGAGGGAGCAATGCCTGGAGAAAACGGCAGTTGCGGTAGGACTTCCCATTTTAACGTTTCCAAGTACGTTTTGACCTCTTTTGCAACTTGGGGTCGAGCATTGACGTGTTGCAAAAACACTTTATCGTGCCTCTCACTGTACTGCGGCCGTTTGTCTTTCAATGCTCTGCTCAAACGCAGTAACTGCGTCCGATAATGAACACTTGTGATTGTTGCACTTGAACTTAAGGCCTCATAGCACACGATGCCGACCTCGTCCCACCAAATGCAGAGCATAATCTTCGAAGTGTGAATATTCGGTTTGGCCGTCGACGTGGAAGCGTGACCGTGATATCCCCATGATTTGTTGCGTTTAGGGTTATCGTAATGCACCCATTTTTCGTTCCCGGTCACAATATAATGAAGAAATCCCTTCCGTTTATCTCTCTGAAGCAACTGTTCACAAACACACAAACGACGTTCAACGTCTCTTGGTTTCAGCTCACACGGGATCCTAATTCCTTCTTTATGAATCATGCACATAGCCTTGAGACGTTTTGAAGTGGCTTGCTGTGTCACTGCCACTAATCGTGTCAATTCTTCTTGAGTCTGACGCGAGTCTTCACTCAGCAATGTCTCCAATTCTGCATCTTCGAAAACATTCTCTCTTCCACTACTATGCCGATCTACGACGTTAAAATCACCGTTCCTGAAGCGTTGAAACCACTCACGACACGTTCTTTCACTAATAGCGTCCTTACCATACATACTTGAAAGCAGTCGATGAGACTCAGTCGCTGTTTTCTTCATATTGAAACAAAACAGTAACACCTCCCGCAAATGACGAGAATTAGGCTCCTAAGCTGACATTTTCAATCTAGAACAACTTTATGATTCAGGCATAAATCGACTAATGTTTGAATGAGGTTAAGTTGAAAGAGGTCCAAGGTAACTGCCTGACGTCTGCGATATGTTTCTTTCGACCGCTACTTACCGCTGTCGCCATCTGTCGGCAAACGGCGGAAGCAAAGTTATACACCTTTTAATTTCCCATTTAAACTATTATTATCTGACGTTGTGGTTATTACTGAAAGCAGATACAGCGTTACGTTGAAAAAATAAAGAGTGTCCAAGGACGAGCAGTCAGTATTCAGTGACATAAAACGAACGTTTATTTGAAGCCAAAACGTCCAGCGGACATGACGTCTAAAATTCCTACCATAAGAGCTATGTGCACTTCTTCATCTTCGATTCGGTGAAACAAATCCCTTCTAATGCAAGCTACTTGCTTCCGTAGTTCGAGTGATGGCAGTATGGACTGAGCAGAGAAACAAACGTGCAGAAAAAAATGGGCTCTAAATTATATTCCTTAAGAGCTGTTAGCAGTTTTTACTCATGAATACTATGAAACAGATCTCTAGTGCTGCAAGCTCGTTTCCTTCTATATTGTGAGAAGCGCCAGAGTGGACGAAAACGAGATAAAAGTCCAGTAAACACGGGCTAGAAAACGCGTATCTTAAGAGATATGAACACACAATCACCTCTTCTACTCATACCATTCTTCTAGTCATAGTTCTTCAGCCTTGTATTTTAGTGCACGGGTTTGATAGCTCTTTTTGCTCCGAATGATCCTTTCTGTCATATCTCTGAACTGATAGTTCCTCCTGCGATTCACTGTATATCACTGTATTGTGATGAAATAAAAGATTGACTGTTCAATAGTGTTACGTATTACACCATATTTTTAACATGGTACGGTCTCTTATTACCAAAAACAAACACCGGTTAGCTGTATTTCAAAATACATGCTGATGCAGCAACAACAGTAATATCTAAGCAGTTCCTTACACTTCAAGCAGTTCCTTACACTTCCTACGAACGGTGCAGTACTCGTGGCGTACGTAAGCCTTGAATGTTTTAATTCCGTCGTTGGATGGTCCAACCCCTACCCGTCAGATACCACACTGAAGTGTTTATTAAGCTGGACCGTATTATTACATGTTATGGACTTCTTGTCACTTTTGGAACAGGTACAATTTTCACTTCTACTGCAAGTACACTAATGGTTTATAGTACAAAAGTCTTATAACGGCTGAACATGACTTTGCATTGGTTGTGCACTGTCAACGAGAGTTATCTTATATTCGTAGACCTGTGAACAGATGTTGCAAAACAACAATATTATTATATCGTATAGTCTCTGCTAACTTGAAGCTGTTCTCACAGTCCTTCTTAGCCGTAATTACAGAGATGTTTGATGTCAAGTTGGGAGCTATCTTTCCATGCTATCTATAGGTGCTGTTGCAATCGGTGAAGAGATTTTGTCAGAACTTTATGATGGCTTAGTTTGTGTCCCATTAGGTCAAATGTGACAGGGGTAAGGGTCTAGCGATGGTGCTAGCCAGTGTAGTTTCAGAACGTCTTGAAGTGTTTATTAGGTAACTACACAGGTGTCCTCACACCCCAGATTTGTACCTTTATGGTGACCTGCGTTGAGCCTCGGTCAATTAGTATAAGAAAATTGACTACGACGTCTGCAGCAGAATGTCGACAGTTCAGTTGTGGTAGACCAATGGCAAAGCTTCTAGTTTCGAAATGTTAGCAGAGTTGAGGCATCTGGAGTCTTCCAAGACTGCAACCGAACAGACCTCCAGGTTTTCTTCACCTAGGTTTCAAATAAAATTTTCTCCGTTTCTCCTTGTTCTTTTCCTCACCGTGACTTACTCGCTCTATCCTCTAACGACACAGCCATCAACCATTATGTTGTGTACCGCGGGTTGCAACAGCTACGACCTGCCAATGGCATTTCCTTGACGATCAGAAGCAAACAATCCATAGCAACGTACTAATATATTCCGGGTTGTTTACAGTAGAACATCCAGCAGCCCACGGCAGCCTGTGTTGCAAACCTTGCCACTAGAAGCATAAACATCGCAGCAAACAGCGTTGCCATTTTGGCACTACGTCGCTTCCGTGAGCATTTAGACCCCTCTCCGGCTCCTGTGGAGCCACTTTGCACTGTGGGCTCTCACTAACCGTGCCGAGTGGCCCAGATGTCGGCTTCAAACGCAGTTCACCTCTCAGTGGGACTTGGCTTCAAAATCACCTACGATCTTGGGGGCGCACTGGACACTATCACCATGGACTTCGTTCAAATACAAAAATTCCCGTGCATTGTCAGTGATCACCACCAAGGACATTCCAGCGTCATTTCAGAATTTACCGACAGATCATTCCAGAGATTCAGTGATAACTATCAGCCTGAACAAAGCAGTGCCAACCCGCGTTCCAGGAGAACGCTATGATGGTTTGTCTATTGAGTCTAACAGACAAAGCACATAACGTTCTTCTGGGACTTGGGTCTGCACTATCGCTATTGGCTATGTGGCCACATTAATCATGGTGTGTTGTTCTCATTGGTCATAAAATTTCGCATCTAAATATTCAAGCAAGAGAATCGTACAAACATTTGACCTGCACTCAGTTCCATATAAAGGATATCGTAATAACCATCCCAGGCGCAGAGAAACAACTGAAAGAGATAGAAGCCAACAAGTCAGCAAAGTGTAGGGAATCCTAGTTCAGTTTAGAAAGAGTACTCTGCGGAACTGACCAAATGTGCAGGAATTCGAGGGCCCCAAATGTCTCTCTTCGGGAGTTAAAAGGTATGTAAATCGCAAGGGGAGACGTCGAGACTGTGCTGAGAATGAGTGACGGCTTACCAGTGAGACAGTCCCAACGCTGTAAAAGTTCCGCTGGGAAGTTCTTGCACTCATCTATCAGCGAGTAAGGTAGTACTGAATGCTTTTTGGGTGTAGGATGGAGTGCTGATAAAAGGTTATGCTCTTAAACGAAAAGCTAGAGGGCCATATTACTGAAATTCCCAGACGAGGTAATAGGAAAACTGTGAGAACGGAGCGTAATGAAGCCTGTCGAAGAGGGTGTTTTTGTTCCATATTCCGCATCTCAATACGCTCAGAGCACAGTCACAAATACTGTTTCTCTCGTCTATCAAAATATCCCCCCTCCCCCCACTTTACTCTCCAACACGGCAACCCGTGGCACCTTCTTGTCCCCTTCGATGACAAAAGCATTGCATGATAATGTTGGACGCACCCCCACATAGGGAGAGGTTGGAACGCGTAGTTCACCAGGATCATTGCCGAATATGGTGGTCCAGGTGTTAGGCATAATTTTGCACTGGTGTACGGATCTCCAAAACTTTAAACACCGTATACTCATCACTCAACGATATGGCGACAAAGTACTCCCTCCTACGGTGCGTCTTTTCTGAGATGCATTCGGTCCTGACTTCTTTTTTATGGCTGACAATGCGCGACTGCATCGAATAGCACAAGTGGAGCCCCTAGAAAGAGACGATATTTGGCGTATGTACTGGACTGCCCATTCCCTCGGCGTAAACCCCATCACAGACATTGAGGGGACGCATGCGTCAACGACCGTTTAGTAGCTGTCAACCGCGCTGGTGTATAAATGGAAGCCCCTGCCATAAGAACTCCTATTCAACCTTCCCCAGCTTAGGTGAACGTTGCAGGGCATGCACTGCCATCCGTGGTGATCACACACTCTATTACGAACCATGTCCCGCCTTTGGTAATGTCCACAAGTAGCAGTGACTCCATTAAATTTATTACTTTTCTTTAAAAAAAGTTTCATTTCTGTTCGTCTCATTGAGTATGAATTACGTTCTGTAGAATACTGTAGCATTGCTGTCCATGAATGGTCCTAGTTTCGTCGTGTGTCTTACTTGGCACTGACAAATCTTCGAAAGTTGCTTTCGTCCTTAAGTTTTGCACACCACTGGATAAATTAGATGTGCAAGATTGTGAATTAAAAATGTCGAAGCGACGAAAGTATCATGAATTATATGGAACACTAAATATTAATTCATCGAAAAACGTCAATTGGTAATCATTGACACCCAGTTGATCTTGAAACAGCAAAGAGATAGAGCACAAGAAGGTATGGAAATGAAAAGTAGCCAGCGTGAAAAGTGGAAAAGAAGAAACTGTTACCGTTTTCTATACGATGTTGCAAACAACTGAAAAAAATTAACTGGGACAAAATGAAGAAGTGGCAGAAAAAGATATCAACGGAAATGTCTCATAAGAGAAGCGGGTTGACCATTAGTTTAACGCCCGTAGTAAATTTTTGTGTCCTGTAGAATGCTGTTCACTCCTGCTGCTGTGGTTAGATTTATTTAAAATTGAGTATTGTAATCGTAGTTATCAATTAGCGCGACGGTCATCCTTGATTGTAAAGGAAATGAATTTAATTTTTAAAAGAAATATTATTTACATTAATTTGTGCATAACTTTTAATCTGCCACTATGGTAGGCAGCTCCGAGAAAACCAGTGGTAAAAAACCCGAAGTAAATTTGACCCCTGTAAGCCCATGCGATGTACGAGGGCTATTCGGTAAGTAACAAACGATTGGTCGCGAAATGGAAGCCACGGTGAAAATCAAAACTGTTTCATTTGCAACCGTTTGCTTCAACTTCCAGCTACTTTTCTACATAGACGCCCCTACGACTTAGACATCTGTTGTAGTGTTGCACCAACTTCCCAAAATCTTCGACACAGAAGACAAACTCCTATGCATTCCAACAACTTTCTACACTGAACTGCAGCTCATTGTCTGTGCCTATCATAGACAGCGGTTCATCTGAGCAGAGATGAAAATCAGAAGGACCCAAGTCCGAGCTGTATTGGTGGGTGATCGGACACTTCCATGAGCGTCTTCATTGCCCCTGCAGTGTGCGCCTCAGAACTGTCATGAACAGGGACATACACAACAGTTACGTTATATGTGGTTGCATGAGACGAGGCGAAATCTCTCTACAGGCACGCATACTTGGCGGGAGACAATATTTTCTAGACCACTTCATGCTCTCACTGTGCATTAAAAACTGAGAAGGTCGACATGACGCTATCTACGGGCATGTTAGAGGCACTGCCCAACACATCTGTGCAAAGCTTCGACGGACTTTCACTGTGGTTATTTCGCGACCGATAGTTCCTTACTTTATGAATAGCCCTCCTATATGCAAACACAAGATGTATCAGCGCACGATATTTGTGAGTGATAAAATAACAATAACGGTTTCTAGAATTGTAAATAATAATATATTAGCACTGCATGGTAGGCTTGTGAATTTCGTAAGGACCCCATATTGGACGTAATATAGGAACAACCTGAGAAAATGATCACAGCAGGATAGGGAACGTCGAATCGAGCAAAATTATCGAGGTAACCACAGGTACGAAATGCGTTTTTGTGTCTTGAAGACAGACACTCAACGACGTGGCTGTAGAAGTGTTTCTGGTAAGTGAACGTGTTTGGGATCAGGACAGCCTTTCGCAGCATGCATAGAATTTTTGAGTGGGAACACTAGTTGTAAGTATGCAACATAACTTCTAAGCAGCGTCTTATTTTTCTAATAAATCGAAAGATTTTCTTATTGGAAAGGTAAAAGTTAGTTATTTCTGGAATCATTGCTAATTCGGATTTAGTGAGAGCAGTACTGCTAAACTTCAACTGTCATTTGATAATGGGACTAAGTCATCGAAAGTATCGTAATTACTACATGTAAAGTACAGTAACAGGGCGGATACTATTACTTATTTTCAGTCTCAGTTCATTCTAGATATACGGGGTGTTCGGAAATTCCCGTTATAAACCTCTAACACTTGTAGAGGGGAGTGATTACATAATATTTTGGATAAAAGCCTAAAAGCTCATCTCCGGAAACGTAACGTTTGTGCTGCAGCCGTTTGAAAGCAAGTCTACTGGGTAGGCAACCAAAAGAATAATCGTGTTGCGGGGGGGGGGGGGGGGGGGGGCAGATAAGATCGGATCGGCTGATGTCATTTGATGTCTGTCCTACCTCTCTGACATGGTTCGAGTCTCTTCACGTATCTGTGAGTTTTACAGCAAGATGGGTGAGTATATCTTTGCAGAATACACCGACATGATCCTTCAGTATGACGAAGCTCACGGTAATGGAAGAGCTGCTCAATGCCTTTATTAAGGTCGTTATCCACATTCTGACTCCACTGCATATCCATTCCCCGCAGTTACTCAACGGCTTCGAGAAAATGAAACCTTCACCGTAAGCAGGCGTGACTTGGTGCTCCAAGGAGAAGCCGCACACCCGAATTGAAAGAGGTCGTACTGCTTCACGTTACTTTTTTGTTTCTTTAGTTGATAATGAGCGGAATTGTGAAACAAGTGATATACTGTGTGACGCCTATTAAATAACTTGTAAAAGTGGTCGCGTTACCAGCATTTTATTAATGGTTGTAGTATGGAAACTGAACGTTTGCGGACATGGATTCCAGTCCAAAATATTATCTACTCAGTTCCCTCTACAAGTACTAGCAGGTTATAACGAAAATTTCCGAACACCCATTATTGGTAGATAAACCTGAATGTCAACCATATTGCCAGCCGGAGTGGCCGAGCGGTTCTAGGAGCTACAGTCTGGAACCGCGCGACCGCAACGGTCGCAGGTTCGAATACTGCCTCGGGCATGGATGTGTGTGATGTCCTTAGGTTAGTTAGGTTTACGTAGTTCTAAGTTCTAGGGGACTGATGACCTCAGAAGTTAAGTCCCATAAGTGCTCAGAGCTATTTTAACCGTTTTATTTTCAGCCATATTGTAAATCGTTTATGAAATGTTATGCGTATCTATTATGTCCCTTGGAATACGCTAGACTGCAATACCTCATTACATTGGCGTGTACTCTATGCTCAATGATTACCGATTTCAAATTCAAACAAATACATTGCCATACATTGCTTATGAAGACACCAAAGATTTGTCGTGTCTTATTGCAGCGTTTTAGTGAAGAATATAAGGAGGTGACGAACCTCTAGAGGTGGTATTAATGTTCCTTTTTTTCCCTTTTCTGTTCTGTACGTCGTCTCGTATATCTTCGATAGGAACACGGCCGTAACTGTGTTTTCTGTTCCACATGAACGACAATGGCTGAGTGTTGAGCAATAGGTTGCCCTATAATTAGTCACTTACGAGCTGTCTTGTATTTATTTGTGGTTCTTTCTTTACCTACAAACGTCAGCCGGTATGTCAGCCACTCAGTCCTGAATAATGACCGCGGTGGGATGCGTGGTGAGCTGCGGCTCCGTTCTGCCATTTCTGCCGACCTCCCATCCATCGCAGGTGTCTCCCTGTGACGGTCCCTCGACGTAGCGACACTGCTATTGACTATTCTTGAATGCAACTATTTTTACACAGTTAGTTCTCCATGATTATTAACTGACCCAAAGCGGATGTAGTACGACATAAGCGGTGTAAACACTGGGGAGAAAACCACAATATAAAAGCTGCAACTTGTCTTCATAATCTACGTTCAGGTTTTTGTGTTTACTAGTCTTGGTTATCAAATGATACATGCATAAAGACAAGGGTGTAAAAAGATAAGAAGGACACATGCTGTTAGTTGTATACAGCGTTGAGTTACTCTACAATTCGCATTTCTTGTTACCTACCCTCCTTACAGGTATTATAATACACCTATGTTCACTAAATTGCTGGAACGGAAAACAGAAGAATTACTTAGTTACTGAAAAAGTGATCTCTAGTTACTATCAGCAACTTTATTGTATACTTACAGTTCAGAAAGTAATGTTCATAAAAAATGGTTCCTAGAACCGCTCGGCCACTCTGGCCGGCAATGTTCATCAGTTCGTCATTATGTATTGAGATTGAAAAAGATTATTACAACCGGTTAATAAACAATTCGTTAATTTGCATATACATGTAGACAGTGTCCTCCTGGTATTATCTAAATCAGATTACAAAGCCATTGAACAGCGACATGAAGTTACACAGCTGGCGGTATCTCGTACAGAAGGCACAAGAGGGCTGTGCGTTGCCGCAGCTGTAATCTGTACTCAGCTGATTGACTTGGAAACGTATCGGGTGCGATTACGGCCTCACGACGGGAATTAACAGACTTTGAACAAGCAGTGGTAGTTGGAGCTAGTCCTATGGGACATCCCGTTTCAGAATCCTTAGGGAATTCAGTATTCCGAGATCCACAGTGTCAAGGGTGTGCCGAACGTACAAAATTTCAGGCGTTACCTCTCACCATGGACAGCGCAGTGTCCGATTGCCTTCACATAACGTCCGAGAGAAGCGGAGTTGCCTAGACGTTGTCAGTGCTAACAGACACGCAACACTACGTGAAATAACCGCAGGAATCAACGTGGACGATCGTATAGGTTAGGACAGTGAGGCGAAATTTGGCGTTAGTGGGCTATGGTAGCAGACGACCGACATGAGTGCCTCTGAAAAACACCACATCGATTGCAGCGCCTATCCTGGGATCGTGACCATCTCGGTTGGACCCTGGACGACTAAAAAACCGTGACCTGGTCAGATGAGTCCCCATTTCAGTAGGTAAGGGCTGATGGTGCGGTTTGAATGCTGTGAATACCCACGAAGCCATTGACCCAAGTTGCCAAGAAGGGACTGTGCAAACTGGTGATGGGTCCATAATGTTGTGGGCTATTTTACGTGGAATAGACTGGGCCATCTGGTCGAAGTGAACTCATCATTTACTGCAAATGGTTATGTTCGGCTACTTGGAGACCATTTGCAGCCTTTCATGGACTTCGTGTTTCCAAACATGGATTGAATTTTTACGGGTGACAATGTGCCATGTCATAATATTCTGAACAATTCGAACGAATGATTTGGCCACCCAGATCGCCCGATATGAACCTCATGGGATATTTATGGGACGTAATTGAAAGGCCAGTTCATGCGGGAAGTCCTGCACCGACGATTTTGCAATTATGGACGGGGCTGTAGAGGCAACTTGGCTCAATATTTTTGCTGGAGACTTCCAGAGACTTGTAGAGTCCATGCTGCACTCCGCTCGGCAAAACGCGGTCCGACACGATATTAGAAGGTATCCCATGACTTTTTCACCACAGCGTGTTTCCGATAAAGGATTAGAAATTCTAAATTATCTCTTAGAGCAGTGAAATATTTTGAGAGCGTAGTTAGTAGAGAAATGGTAACCACTCGTGGAGATATATGAGGAATTTCCAAAGACAAGATCGATACACACGTGTGTTTGTTTCTGTTTGCGTGTGGAGCTACAGCCGACTGATGAACATGTACGTATGTTATTGGTGGTGCGTTAATCTTACAATTAGCACTTGTGAAATAATGTCCACAGGGGGTACTAATATGCTATGAATTATTAATTTATTTGTTTTAATGTCATATTATGCTTTTAATTTACCTTGCTGAACTACTACCTCAGAGTACTGAAGCTGCTATCATGAAACCTGTTGACTGTAGTCCAAGGTGACAAATGTCATGGGATACCGCCTAACAGTAGAAGGGCCGTACCAGTCGGTTTGACGGGTATTCTAATTCTGTAGACTTATTTCTCCAAAATGGTCTCATTTTCTATGAATTTTCATAAATATTTGCTAGGTAGACGTCGGAACAGAACTTACCCAGTAGGACCATTCTGAAAAGTGTCCCAAACAACTCCTACTACAAGAAATGTAATCCGTCATTTTGACGGGTACTGAAATGTGTACAGTACCTTCCGGACATGTCCAAAGCTATTGTTGTGTACCATCCTAATTTTATTATTTTCTGCTACAGACCCATTGTCGATGAGCAACGAAGCTTTGTTGCTCAAGTGGCGGCGCAGTTTGTGTTTTCCATATTTCAGTTGATTGATAATGGCGGTTCAAAGTCGCGGTTTGTTTTAAAATATGTAATGTCAGTGTCAGATGGTGAATCCGAAGGAGAAGATCCTCGTGATGCTTGTGAAACTGATGTATTACGAGAAGATAACGCTGAAAGCGCTATTGATGATGAGGAATATATCCCTCCTATCAATGAAATCATTGACTCTTCAGACAGCGATGTTGCAACTACTGGACAAGAGCAAACTGAGAAGTGGCAAACGAATGTTGCTTTACCTGTAGCGGGTATGTTTGTATAGCCATTTTATTATTATTTTATATTTTATCGCAACTGATATTTCAGCAAGCATTATAAATGTTTTCTATTTTGCTGTCTGTATTGTAATTTGAAATTCACTGTTTTTGTTGTAATTGAATTATTCTATTATATGCTGTATATTCAAGTATGTCAAACAACAGTGTGCGCTTACCTCCAGCTACCAGCACTAGAGGCGTTCGTGGCAGAGTGAAAGGAAAAGATTCAGATGGAAGGAAATCCTTCCATTGGGAGTAGTGAGACAGCTAATGAAGGAACAACGTGGACTGTAACACCTACGAAAGCTGTTCCTGGAAGACGTCCACAGCAGAAAATCTTGAAGCTAGCACCGGGACCTACAGGCTATGCGAAGACGTTTGTCAGGAAAGGTATATATTCGAGTGCATTGAGATTGCTGATGACAGGATGCTTCAAAATATAAAGAAGTGTACAGAAAATAAAGCACGCCAAGAGCTACACGATGATTGGACCATTAGCGTCGATGCAATAGAAGCCGCAATATCACTTATGTATTTACGAGGCCTATTGGTAGTAAGAAAATTTTCCGTTGAATCTGTTATGGTCGAATATATGGGGAGCAGCACTTTTTCTGAACACAGTGAGTAGAAGTAAGTTCAACTAAATTTTGCTGATTATGCGATTTGACAAAAAGAGCACAAATTCACATAGACCAAAGACAGATCGTTTTGCACCTGCTAGTCCTGTGTGGAATCCTTTCATTGCCAATTCCTTGTTGTCTTATACTCCAGATGAAAATATAACAGTGGCTGAGCAACTGTTTCCATGCAAGGCTAGATGCTCTTTTATTCAATACTAGAGCAATAAACCACACAAATTTGGAATGCAATTTTCGCTTGCAGTTGATACGAAGTGTCTAGCGGATGAGTTTCCTTACCTAGGCAAAGATGGAGCGTCCCATAAGTGTCCCCTTGCAGTATCTGAAACACACAAATAACACGAACGTAACACTGCCACTACCGAAGATCCACGTACGTCTTAATCACTCCCTACACGAACTCAGCACAAACACAAAAGGTAGCCACAAACATTTGGATGAATCGAAAACTAGAAATATTATCTCAATTCTTAATTTGCTAATCTCCGTGTTTCACAAGACGATTCAAACTCTAAAGCGTAACTCTCAATTTAGTCTGGATCGACTCGACACTCATCTGAAGCTCGCTTCCAGTTGTTCGGTAACATCACCGGGTACATATCATCAGGGATACATCAAAGTCACAGTGGCCATACTATACACTGATGACAAAAAATTGCAAAACCAAAAAACATTTGATGTAGTATAATGATATTTCGGGAATACATTTGTCTAGGAAACATATTTATACAAGGCGTTCATGAGGTTTGTATCCTCGGCTGAGGGTCTGCCTTGGTATTCGCCAGGCTTATTGCGGACAGTGGGTCCATGAGGTACTGAAATACGCAAACTACGACTTATTAGCCGTCACCACTTTATTTCTGTGAAGACATTTATAATAACGTGCTGCTACGCCGACCCGCTATAACTGTGTCTGACGCTCTACGACCAACACATACGGATTTGTCAGTGCTCCATTGTGAATCGAAAACGACAAAATTCCCCGTCGGACCCACTCACCTTGGAAACTGTTCTGACGCGATGCGACTATTGTATGTGTGTGTGTGTGTGTGTGTGTGTGTGTGTGTGTGTTTTTGTGGCGTTTTGCGGGTGGCATATACTGGCACTGCAGTTCGCCAGCATTCCACAATAACGCCCCCACGCACGTGGCGACTGCGTCTATACTTGTGACCCTTACAACACACCCCACAGCTAAGATGAGTTATCGAGGGTGGTTCAAGACGATCATATGGGATACGTGAATCTGTGTCGCCAGTCGTCTCATCAGAAGGCATTGCGACGTTCATCTGATCTGCAGGCACAGTAATGATGTCCCTTGTGGGTTCGGCCGCCAAGTTCAAGTCTTATTTCAGTCGGCGACACACTGGGCGACTTGCTGCAGATGATGAGGATGAAATGAAGATGAGGACAACACAACACCCAGTCCCACGAGCGGAGAAAATCTCCAACCCGACCGCGAATCGAACCCGGATCCAGTACGTTACCGCCCAGCTAAGCAGGCGGACAATCATTAAAGAGTGTGTTATAATTAACATGTGGTAGGCATATAATTTATAAGAATTAACAGGGTAAATCGTAGTAGATGTTTCATCTAAGATACGTTCAGTTAATAGCAATATGTGTAGGAATTGGTCTGGATGCTGTAGTAGACTGCTTAATCAATCATTTGAACTACTTTCTAGAGCGGTTCTTAAATTGAGAAGATCAGTTCTAGCATTCGATAGACTGTCAGTAGTTCTTAAAATCAGAGTGTTTAGACCTAAGTGAACACTCACAGCATTTAATTCTTCAAAGAGCTCGCAGGTGGTTGCATCATCTCATCACGAATCTTGTTGAAATGCGTAAGAAATTGCTTTTAATTTGTACAATAAAAACTGTGTTGTTAGTAACGGTTCTTTGCATATTCCTTAGTACAATTAGTTCATTAGACAGGTTAATTGAATTCGTACTAGAAAGTCGTTCAAGGGCTACAATTTTGTCTGCAACGTCCAATAGATCTTGGCTTGTTAAAGTGCCATATACAATATGAAGGACACTTCCTCCAAAATCAAAGCAGGCACGTTAGGGACTAATCAAGATTTTGGTTGAGAAGGTTTAAAAAACAGTTAATCTCTTTTTATTATTAGCAAATGGTGACTCTACCTCCATTTTTGCTGTAATCCAGTTGTTATACCAAGACGTTCCCATTTCCAAAACCGAGTCATTATCTTCCACTGAACGAATCAAATCAAAATGCATCTTAACAGAATTGACTTGATGTTGAATCTCACTCACAATGTATTTACGTACAACCTTAGCATTATCTGTTGAACCTAGCATGTCTGAGCGTAGTTCAAACAATACGCTTGTTGTCTGTGCTACTATTACTATAAAATAGAACATAAGGTCATAGAGAAAATTAGAATTACACTAGAAATGATAAATAATTTCTAAACACTAGAGTTAAGCAATGAATATAATACAAATATATCTCTTGTGGTAGCCTGTGAAATAAGATTTAGATACACATGTGCCCTTTATGTAATAGCTGCTGTCTGTATTTACACAACACAATGGTTCAAATGGCTCTGAGCACTACGGAACTTAACTTCTGGGGTAATCAGTCCCCTAGAACTTAGAACTACTTAAACCTAGCTAACCTAAGGACATTACACACATCCATGCCCCAGGCAGGATTCGAACCTGCGACCGTAGCGGTCGCGCGGTTCCAGACTGTAGCGCCAAGAACCGCTCGGCCACTCCGGCCAGCTACACTACACATTCATATGTGTACATGTCTGAGAAACGAACACGTTTTTTGCATTCACTCACACTACACACGACTCCGAAAATCGTAGGGGTGTCTGGGGTTGGATCGCTCGGTGTACAGAGATGCCTCGGACACGATGTTTGGACTGCAACTTCGCGCTACTCGTGTCCTGGGCGATGCTAGAGATAGTCTCCCCAGAAATGGCTTTAAACTGTTGACATGAACGACTATCGTACGAAAAGGCAGTTGGAGCTTAAGAGTGACTGGCCCAACACCTACAAGATCTGATACGGTAATCTCCAAAACTTCTTAAACTTTTTGATCTGATTCTTCTTTAACATTACGTTGCTCAGGTTCTGTGGTGAAACTGCTTGGCAATCGTGTTGTTTCGCTTGCTGCAGAGAAGATTGATGATTCCGCGGTTTCACTCCCTTCCATGCCTCATTTAACTTGCGCGCTAATTCGTTTCATTGCTGATTCCAACAGTAATTGTGCAAAGCACAAGGGTGAATGCGTTCTTCTTCCATATACACAATTTTGTACGAACTCAGGCAAACTGACTTACACATTTTTGCATTGTAAGCGCTCAAAGCATGCGGAAGACACACATCCCAATTGTCATGCTTGCTACTTTCGTAGTGGCTAACCATCTTAATGATTATTATGTGAACTTGTTCAACGCGTCCATTTCCTTCTGGATATGGTGGTGTAGTTCTTAGTTGCGTTTGCACTAACTTACACATCCGTTTAAGCAATACACTCATGAAATTTGATCCTTGATCACTGATTACGCCTAATAGTGACCCAATTTAGCATCCATTCTTCCACAAAAACCTTTGCCACAGTCTCGGCACTGATCAGGTACTGGTATCATGAGACGGTATCTGGAGAAATGATCTAACAAGATCAATATGTATTTATTCCTGCCTTCAGTCTTAGGCAAAGATTCACCGACATCAAGTCCAATCTCTTGTAGTGATGCCTGAGTTTTCCTCGAATTATCTCGTCTGTTGCAGGAATCACGTTGTGAAAGAAAGTAGCGCCAGATTTACGTCTTGTCAATATACCTCAGCTATTATAATGTTTGTTACTTTCTTACCGCAGTGTCGAGATCGAAATGCCGTGTGGCTGGGGCCTCCCGTCGGGTAGACCGTTGGCCTGGTGCAAGTCTTTCGAGGAGACGCCAATTCGACGCCTTGCGTGTCAGTGGGGATGAAATGATGATGATAAGGACAACACAACACTCAGTCCCTGAGCGGAGAAAATCTCCAACCAAGCCGGGAATAGAACCCGGGCCCTAAGGACTGACATTCTGCCACGCTGACCACTAAGCTACCAGGGGTGGACAATGTCCAGATAATAAAGAATCATGTTGTTCTGTCATGATTTGCTCCCTCATGCTTCACGGAATAACTAGGCGTTTTCCTTTACTAGTGATCATTTTTCCATAGTATGCATTGTGGGCTTGCCGGAGTGGCCGTGCGGTTCTAGGCGCTACAGTCCGGAACCGACCGACCACTACGGTCGCAGGTTCGAATCCTGCCTCATGCATGAATGTATGTGATATCCTTAGGTTAGTTTGGTTTGATTAGTTCTACGTTCTAGGCGACTGATGACCTAAGAAGTTAAGTCGCATAGTGCTCAGAGCCATCTGAACCATTTTTATGCATTGTGGATCCTCCTCCTCAGCTCCTGTTAACTCTTCCTTGTCACTTATTGTAACACAAACCTGGACCTTTCGGCTCATTGCGTCAGCATGTGTCTGTAGTTTGCCAGGTCAATGAATAAATATAAAATCAGTGTCAAATCCCACCTTGTTATTCTCGAACTTGAGTCCTTTAATCTCAATAGCCATTCGAGCACAGCATGGTGCATAATCATTGTGAATTCTCTTCCTGTCAAAAAAACGTCTGTTATGTTGTATCCTCCCCAGAGAAATTTTTATGACAATAATTAAATGTAAATGGTGCCAAGTGTAACCTCCCCGTAAAAATATCAAAATGAAAAGAATTGAATAGAATTGCAAATAGTGCCATATGTTAGCTTCCCACAGTAATAAAAGTCAATGATAATAAAAATGTGCAAAAATGTTAAATCCCCACAAAGTTAACGTTAAGGTGAACCTGATAAATTTTATAAGGGCAGCTGCGCTGACCTTAAGCCCCGTGCAATAATTAACCTGATAAGTTGATTCTGGGAGGAAAAGCATAGGAAATATTGTTTCAATTGGAATGATTCTTTTCTTAAAAAAAAGATTGCTTTGAAAACAAAATTATTATTGAGGCATTTCTTGAACAAATTAATTACAATTAAGATACATTACATTATCAGATGTGTGCAATGCTGCTTCATTACTTTATTTAACTATATACCTCGTCCTGAACCTTGACCAGAGACCCATGTCGACGCCCGCCGACTCCTCACACACTACTCCGACTGAGTACAACTCGCAACTGAACACTCGCGTGGTCAAGCGCCCACTAGCAACGATAAATAACTCTCTGGTCAGAGATTCTGTCATGCCTCGCCATCGCTGGTAATGAAAACATATGAAACGTACGCGTTTCATAACCCTCCACTGGGGGGTGGTGAGGGGGGGGGCAAAAATTAGGCAGCGATGGTGAGTCATTTGGGCTTGCCATGACCAACAAATTTTTTCTTGACTAATTAACTTTACAATCGCAGAATATTCAGATGTAGAACATGAAGTAAATGTGGTGCACATGCACCGAGTACAAAACATATTAGGCAATAACAAAATGTGAGTGCAAAACATATTAACAAATGATATAAGTGCACATGCACTGAAAAACTCTTTAGCATTTTCTATCAAGTAAATATAATGGCAAAAAATCATGTTGACAAGTGACATAAGTGCACATGCACTGCAGTTCAGAACATATCAGCAAATCAAAATGTACATACAATGAGTAGTAATCATGTTAGAAAATGACAAAAGTGCACACGCACTGAAAAACTCTTTAGCATTTTCACAACAAATAAACGTAATGGCAAAAAAATCATGTTGACAAGTGACATAAGTGCACATGTACTATAGTTCAGAATATCTGCAAATCACAAAATGTATATACAATAAGTAGAAATCATGTTAGAAAATTGACAAAAGTGCACACGCACTGTAGTTCAGAATATATCAGCAAATCGAAAAAAAATGTATGGGCCATGAATACAAATGATGTTAGCAAAAAAATGATTTTCACTATGTTACAAGATTTAGGATAGGAAAGGGAAGGATTGCATCATGGTTGTAGCACTTTAGGTGGCACGCAGCTGCACTGAAAGTCCATATCTTTCCACAGAGGTACAACACCAAGTGAGACAATCTGAAGTTCTTTTCCCAGAAGTGTTTATCAGCGTTGCCAAGACACCGAAATGTCGTAGTAATATTCCATGTTATCAATTTGGCAGTACATCAGGTACACCAAACAGTGGGACCATAATAACGTCTCCATCGCTCACGGTGGTGGACAGCATGTCGTGTCAACACCACGCTCTTACAAGGCACACCAACGTAGAATTAGTGCAAAAACCAAATATAGTGCTCCATGATCAAGAGGATATACAGGACAAATGGATATTGCAGTAATTCAGGGCAGTTAGGTCATAAGGTGAAGGATATTAAGTCACATACTAGTCTTCATTGGGAATTACATTAGTAGTTTGCGGCATTCATAGCCCAGTTATTGAACATTTCTGTACCATGTATGTAGTATTACAGAAAAACGTTCATTAATTGTTTTATAGAGAACATTGGCACTCATTCTCTCATTACAAATCATCAGAAGTCATTACTTAAAACAGGTGGTAGTCAATAACATAGTATTACGGAATAATGTTGATAATTAATCGTTGGTCATCCCAATACAGTAATCAGTAGCATTCATTTCCCAGTTACAAAGCATTATTAATTAATCATTGGTCATCTCAATACAGTAATCAGTAGCATTCATTTTCCAGTTGCAAAGCATTATTAATTAATCATTGGTCGTCCGAATACAGTAATCAGTAGCATTCATTTCCCAGTTACAAAGCATTATTAATTAATCATTGGTCATCCCAATACAGTAATCAGTAGCATCCATTTCCCATTTACAAAGCATTATTAATTAATCATTGGTCATCCCAATACAGTAATTAGTAGCATTCATTTCCCAGTTACAAAGCATTATTAATTAATCATTGGTCATCTCAATATAGTAATCATTAGCATTCATTTCCCAGTTACAAAGCATTAATAATTAATCACTGGTCATCTCAATACAGTAATCATTAGCATTCATTTCCCAGTTACAAAGCATTATTAATTAATCATTGGTCATCCCAATACAGTAATCAGTAACATTCATTTCCCAGTTACTAAGCGTTATTAATTAATCATTGGTCATCTCAATACAGTAATCATCAGCATTCATTTCCCAGTTGCAAAGCATTATTAATTAATCATTGGTCATCCCAATACAGTAATCAGTAACATTCATTTCCCAGTTACTAAGCGTTATTAATTAATCATTGGTCATCTCAATACAGTAATCATCAGCATTCATTTCCCAGTTGCAAAGCATTATTAATTAATCATTGGTCATCCCAATACAGTAATCAGTACCATTCATTTCCCAGTTACAAAACATTATTAATTAATCATTGGTCATCTCAATACAGTAATTAGTAGCATTCATTTTCCAGTTACAAAGCATTATTAATTATTCATTGGTCATCTCAATATAGTAATCATTAGCATTCATTTCCCAGTTACAAAGCATTAATAATTAATCATTGGTCATCTCAATACAGTAATCATTAGCATTCATTTCCCAGTTACAAAACATTATTAATTAATCATTGGTCATCCCAATACGGTAATCAGTAGCATTCATTTCCCAGTTGCAAAGCGTTATTAATTAATCATTGGTCATCTCAATACAGTAATCATTAGCATTCATTTCCCAGTTACAAAGCATTATTAATAAATCATTGGTCATCCCAATACAGTAATCAGTAGCATTCATTATTCAAGTGAATACTATTCAGAGCTAATCAGAATTACTCAGAACTCTCTTAAACTGGTATCATTATTTGGGACTGGTAATACATTTTTTTGTTAGCAATGCATTGCTTTGGGTAATTATAGGGGAAAGCAAGAAGAGAAAAAGAAAAAATTTGCATCTGCGTTGTTCCTGTAAATGAAAATGTGTAACGTCATTTGTCATGAGTCAGCTGTAGCAAGGTTATGAAACAAGTAGAGTATATGTAATCACATTCATAAATGACATAGATTTAATGAACAACTGCTTATAGCACATTAATTTCATAAATAACATCTCCTGCAAAAATTTATAAAAAAAAATGGATTATTAAGCTGAAAGAAGAAACGCATTTTATGCTGAAAAGTAGTGAACTTCGAATTAACAGGTAGTGAAATGTGTATAAAGATGTGTTCCATAGCTGTCCTTTCCAAAACCTATGCAATATAACACCTGCTGTCAAAGCGAACTGCAACAAATACTTAAATAACTACATAGCATGAATACATAACTTCCATATTATCCTCATCTGTAAAGAAAAACTTCATTATCCATCACTGCATTATCTATATTATCATAACTCCATTATTATCAACACCTGTAAAGAAAAACTTCATTATCCATAGTAGCATTTTCCTTCATCATTATTCATCAGCATTCATTATCATCTGCAAAATATCACTTCATTACTCATTATACAACTATTCCTTATTTCTATCATATTTCATCACTAAAACTATGATGTGTAGTTCTGTCTGACAGCCTGAATCAATCGCCTCGTATTCTGAAAGAAAAAATTAGTTAAGACTGCTATTCTACGATGTGTATAGTATATTCTTGTTAATGCTTGTTAATTCTGATCCATTTACTCTTCCTCACGAGGTTTGCATCTTCTTTCGATCATTCCGAAGGTGAAATACCCATTTCTGTTTAATTTATTTCTTTCACGCATCATTTCTTTCTGAAATTGATGAACAGAGATTAATGTCTTGCGTTTAAATCATATACTCATTAAATAATGACTGGTTTATGGTAACATAATTAAGCATATAGCATAACATGACAAAAAACGTAATATGTGAAAAACTTATATAGTTTTCAGAGGCAAAAATGTACTCAGTGTATCACAATGTAACAGTAAAGTAGTCATGATGTTCAGATATCATAAGGCAAAATGTCAAAGTCAACTGGTTTTTGCTATATCTTAACTATTTCATAGCGCATACAAAAAGACATGAAACAATCGTATATACCTAAGAAAGACAAAATGTGACGTTCGTTGTGTTCAGCTTGTATGTTGTGTAGTTAATAGAGGCGAGAATTAAAGACTTTAATGGAGAGAGAATTTAATAAAATTAATATGTCACTAGATAAAATTGCATAATTATTCATAAGATACGTAAGTTTATCTGGAAAAATGTGCACAGTCTGATATGTAACGACAAGAACAACGACCTGCTACCCTTACCTTGCCGGGCACTTGCCAAGAAAAAATACGATAATCATCAATAAGTAGTCGCATAAATACACTCCTGGAAATGGAAAAGAGAACACATTGACACCGGTGTATCAGACCCACCATACTTGCTCCGGACACTGCGAGAGGGCTGTACAAGCAATGATCACACGCACGGCACAGCGGACACACCAGGAACCGCGGTGTTGGCCGTCGAATGGCGCTAGCTGCGCAGCATTTGTGCACCGCCGCCGTCAGTGTCAGCCAGTTTGCCGTGGCATACGGAGTTCCATCGCAGTCTTTAACACTGGTAGCATGCCGCGACAGCGTGGACGTGAACCGTATGTGCAGTTGACAGACTTTGAGCGAGGGCGTATAGTGGGCATGCGGGAGGCCGGGTGGACGTACCGCCGAATTGCTCAACACGTGGGGTGTGAGGTCTCCACAGTACATCGATGTTGTCGCCAGTGGTCGGCGGAAGGTGCACGTGCCCGTCGACCTGGGACCGGACCGCAGAGACGCACGGATGCACGCTAAGACCGTAGGATCCTACGCAGTGCCGTAGGGGACCGCACCGCCACTTCCCAGCAAATTAGGGACACTGTTGCTCCTGGGGTATCGGCGAGGACCATTCGCAACCGTCTCCATGAAGCTGGGCTACGGTCCCGCACACCGTTAGGCCGTCTTCCGCTCACGCCCCAACATCGTGCAGCCCGCCTCCAGTGGTGTCGCGACAGGCGTGAATGGAGGGACGAATGGAGACGTGTCGTCTTCAGCGATGAGAGTCGCTTCTGCCTTGGTGCCAATGATGGTCGTATGCGTGTTTGGCGCCGTGCAGGTGAGCGCCACAATCAGGACTGCATACGACCGAGGCACACAGGGCCAACACCCGGCATCATGGTGTGGGGAGCGATCTCCTACACTGGCCGTACACCACTGGTGATCGTCGAGGGGACACTGAATAGTGCACGGTACATCCAAACCGTCATCGAACCCATCGTTCTACCATTCCTAGACCGGAAAGGGAACGTGCTGTTCCAACTGGACAATGCACGTCCGCATGTATCCCGTGCCACCCAACGTGTTCTAGAAGGTGTAAGTCAACTACCCTGGCCAGCAAGATCTCCGGATCTGTCCCCCATTGAACATGTTTGTGACTGGATGAAGCGTCGTCTCACGCGGTCTGCACGTCCAGCACGAACGCTGGTCCAACTGAGGCGCCAAGTGGAAATGGCATGGCAAGCCGTTCCACAGGACTACATCCAGCATCTCTACGATCGTCTCCATGGGAGAATAGCAGCCTGCATTGCTGCGAAAGGTGGATATACACTGTACTAGTGCCGACATTGTGCATGCTCTGTTGCCTGTGTCTATGTGCCTGTGGTTCTGTCAGTGTGATAATGTGATGTATCTGACCCCAGGAATGTGTCAATAAAGTTTCCCCTTCCTGGGACAATGAATTCACGGTGTTCTTATTTCAATTTCCAGGAGTGTGTAATTGCATAGGTGATCATAAGACTTAGCAAAATGGCATTATAGCATGTTAAATCATAAAGTGTCTTCATTCAATAAAAGGTTTGATGTTTGACCAATGGTGGTTGCCTTTGGATTTTCTGGTTCTCAAAGTTTTGACGTGTACAATATTGGGGTGAGGAATGATGCGAATCCGATATGGACCTGCGTATAGAAGTTCAAATTTACTGCACCTACCTTTTCCTTTGTTGGATAAATAGTGCGTACGTACTAATATTTTCAGTCCAATGTGAAAGTCACGGCGTGTACAAACCTATTTTTGTTGTCTTCTCCGGCGCTCTGCGGCACGTTTGATGTTGTTCAGCGCAATGTCGATTATTTCGTGGTGTCGTAATCGACGAGATGTAGGAAAGGTTACTAATTCTTTAATTTTGTTAGGTGGTTCAACATTTTTCAGTATAACAGACGGAGATAGCATAGTGGCTTCATTTGGAATGGAATTAATTACATCTTGGAGTGAGAATATGTGTGTGTCCCAATCAATATGTCTTTTGTGGCAGTATATTCTACACAGTTTACCAGTTTCTTTCATTAATCGTTCACAAGGGTTCGAAGAAGCATGGTACTTGGATATATAGATCGGAGAAATGTTTCTAGCACGTAACATGCGTGTCCATATAGCAGACCGAAATTGTGATCCATTGTCGGATATTACTTTCAACACATACCCTACATGAAATAGAAAATGTTTTACAAATGCTTTCGAAACAGTTTTAGCAGTAGCTTTGCGTAACGAAGTGGAGGTACCAAATTTTGAAGTGAGTTCAACAGCGACAAAGGTGTAGCAAAAACCTCTATTAGTTATGGGAATCGGACCAAAAATGTCTACAGCGACCATATGTCTTAATTTAACAGGTACAATGGGATATAATGGAGGAATATGTGAAGTTGTGTCTGACTTAGCTTTCTGGAAGATTTTACATGACGCTAAAATTCGTCGTATACGTTTCTCCATGTTGGCAAAATAACAGTTCTGTCTCAGTATAAGAAAACATTTTCTAGCTCCGTAATGTGCGTAACTTAAATGAGTATACCAGATTAATTTGTTAACAAGCTCGTCAGGAATGCATAATAACCAACTGTTGCTGTCAGGATGAGAGCGGCGAAGCAGAATGTCATTGCGTACAGTGTAATGGTTTCTAATCGTAACATTATTCCTATCTTCCCAGTGGTGTTTAATCTCTTTCCACACGTTTTCTTTATTTTGCTCTTTTGCAATGTCCTATAATGACGACGAAATAAAATTTTCAAATGCAACTTGTTGAATGTACATGACGCTGAAATTTGCTTTGCAGAAATTGGTTGCGGTGTCTTGCTGATTGTTGCTGAGAGAACGAGATAGTGCGTCTGCTATAACATTTTGTGTGCCGGGAATGTGAACAATTGTGAAATTAAATTCCTGTAAATAAAGCTTCCATCTGCTTAATCTGTCGTGTGAAAATTTAGCCGAAAGTAAAAATTATATCGCTCTGTGATCTGTGTAAACGGTGGTGTGTCTCCCATAAAGAAAGTGCCTAAATCTCGTAAAATCCCATACAACACATAACGTTTCCAGTTCTGTAACAGAATAATTTCGTTCAGCAGGTGACAGAATGCGACTTGCAAATGCGATGTTTTTAATTACTGTAGAACCATCTTCTTCAATTTCCTGAAAAATGTGTACGCCTAAAGCGTTGTTAGAACTGTCGGTGGCAATGGAAAAATTTCTGGTAAGATCTGGGTGCGATAAAAGTGGTGCATTCAACAAAGCATGTTTCAAATAACATTTGCGTGAACAAGATTCTGCGTGTCAAAATTATTGCTTGCGTTACTGAAATATGCAACCTGTGCTGTGTCTGGTCAAATTCTATCGTAGGTGCTGTTATTTACGGGAAGATGCTGTGGCATATCCACTATTTGAATTGTTCTGTTATTTCTTCCAGATGTATTACGCTCTGGATGATACCTACTGTCTGGTTCATTCATGAGAATATGTTGTTGCTGATCATTTTGCTGCTGGTAAGACCGACTGTTATTAAACGTATGTTGATAATTGTGCTCATTGTTTTTACGTCTGTCGTGATAGTCTTTTCTATACGGTGCATTGCGATAGGAATTGAAATACTGTGTTTTCTGTACGTAGTTGTTTCCTTGCTGCCCTGCGTTACTATTTGTTGTAGCTGAGACTATACGTGCACGCGGGCAAACATTAAAGCTTGGTAGACCTCGTGCATTACATTGTTGGTTACGTATGCTAAGCGGGTGACTTTCATGCTGTTGTGTTGAAAAACATCTATTGTTACCAAAATGCATTCGCTGTTGCTGCTAATTTTACACATACTGATGATTAAAATTTTATCAGATATTAAAATTACGGCGGTAGTTCTGGAGTGCCTAAAGAGAACTGTCACTTCGGTATAACTTGTCACATCGGGTTTTCATTACATGTTTCTTAATTCTAGATAGAGCAGTAGTTAAAGAGCTGTTTTGACAGATATAAAGGATAGTAGAAGAGAAGGCAGCAGTGCAGAAAACTAAAGATGAAACAGCACTAATACAGCTCGGGGCCCTATGCACGCTACGGCACATATTCATTAAAGCGTAATGAATCCCCTGAGGTCTATTACGCGCTGCAAATAAATTTTAGCTTTTGCGTTGTAGGCAATGACGGTAAAAATCCAAACAAAAATTGCTGTATTCTTGCTAATTCCAATTTCTGCATTATAGGCAATGCTGATGAAAATACAATAGCAAATTGTCGTATCCAGTTGAAAGTTAGTTTCTGCATTACAGGTAATAGCGGTGAAAGTACAAAATAAATTGCCGTACACAGCTCAAAGCGTGTACCTGTGCTCTGTCATTATTAAGTTCCTTAGATTTTCTCACGGATAAAAATTGCTCGTAATCAACGTTATCGTCTCTGAATTCAAGAACACGTTCAGGTTTGTGTGAGAATCTGTTTGTCTGTGTCTGTTCGGAATCTATGTCCCGTACTCTCTGTAGATTACCCAAATTATACGCGCTGCGTGATTCTGACAAATGTTCGCAAAGTGGCGTCTGCTGTGATGTGTTAAACCCTGAAACATTTTTTATCTCTGTTACCTCTTGCTGTAAACATGACAATTTTATACGTGATGTGTTATTAGATGAATCGATCTCATTGATTGTCTGTTGTAGATTTGGGAATTCAGGTGTTTGATTAAATGAAACCGGTGAGGTATCGTCTGATTTGCTGTCATTATTACTTTCAATAACGTCAATACGACTGGCCAATTCATCATATTTTTCAGTCAGTACTTTTACCTGATCATCGGTTTTAGTGTCACAAGCATTAATTTGTTTTTGAATTTTACTTGTGGTTTCGTTCAGTTTTTTAACGTCAGCTTTGATGTCATCTGGAATCCTGTGTTAGTTCTAATTGTTCGAGTCTATCGGTCACTGTTTGAATATCTACTGTGTGTGTATCTGTTTTTGATTTAAGATCAGAAATTTCATCACGTAATTCGGTGTTCAACTGTTCGATGGTATTAATTTTGTCCGACACTGTAACAATATTGTTGTCTACGTATGTTTTTGCCTTCGCAAACATTTTACGTTTATCTTCCTGTCTCTGTGCAGTGATTGTTTCCATAACTTGTCGTTTTACTTTATTCTGTTCCTGTACAAATTTACGGAAACGCGTATCACTGTTTTGTAGGGTGAAGATTAAAACGTTCGTCAATTTGAGTGTTCTGTTGGTCGAATTTCGCGTCTATCTTTGCATCCATTGTGCGCGAAAGTTCTGCTGTCATTAGTTTAAACTCGTCGCGTAATTGTGTAGCTTTTTCAGAGCATTGCTTACCGACTGTACTAATTTCTTCTCTAAGTGTTTCTGTTGTGGCTGTTTGCATATCCCTTAATTCCTGAGCAACAGGCTTAATTTCTTCGCTACTTTTCCTAGCACAAGCCTCAATTTCCACACGTAATTGTTCCTTAGTATCATGACATGCGCGGCAACGGCTCTAATCTGTTCACTAAGCTGTCTGGAATTGTTGTCTAATTTTTCATTTAACTGTCTGTTCTGTTCATTAAGTTGTTTGAAATTTTCGCTACTTTCATTAAGCTGTTGTTTGATATCTTCTTTAAGTTGTTTGGAATTGTTGTCTAATTTTTCATTAAGGGTGTCATGTTTTTTACCCTGTTGTAGCAATATTGCCATAATTTGTTACCAGGTAACATTACCTACTCTATTCTCTGTACTGCTTGATGACGTACCTGCAATTGTCACGTTTTGTGTGACCATTTGGTCATTCTGTGATTCACCAAAAAGTTTGCTCATCGGATGCGCACTTTTAGTCACTATCTCCGAATTAAATGAATCCGTCGTACTTTCAGTACACTGTTCATTTTCATTAGAATAATTTGTCTGTTCGTCACGTGAATTTAGTAAACCGGTTGTGTCAAGCTGGGCAGCGCTCATTACACCAGAACGCCCCGCGTCATCAATTGTCGTCAAATTAACAGAGGACACAATTGAATTCGTCTGTTCATCACTACGATCAAAATCAACATTGGTGGTCGGTACATACTGATTGTCAATAAACGGAGGATTGTCATCATTACAATTACTATCTGTCAAGTTGTTTAATTCGGTTATTTCACTCATTATACTTCGCGATGCACTATTCACAGTCTTTCGCGGCATTTTTACAATAGTCACAATTATTCACAAATGAAATAAGCACAATGCAAAATCCAACAAATACAAATACAACAAAGAGCAACGAATTGCTGATGATCTGTGAAATAAATTAACAAAGTTAGTAAATGCGTTGCGCCAAATCCTAATTATATTTAAGTAAATAAGAGCAGATATCTGACTACTTTTCAGAAGATTCTCAAAGAAATACGATCCTGGACCGGATGTCGCAAGTGTAACCTCCCCGGAGAAATTTTTATGACAATAATTAAATGTAAATGGTGCCAAGTGTAACCTCCCCGTAAAAATATCAAAATGAAAAGAATTGAATAGAATTGCAAATAGTGCCATATGTTAGCTTCCCACAGTAATAAAGGTCAATGGTAATAAAAATGTGCAAAAATGTTAAGTCCCCACAAAGTTAACGTTAAGGTGAACCTGATAAATTTTATAAGGGCAGCTGCGCTGACCTTAGGCCCTGTGCAATAATTAACCTGATAAATTGATTCTGGGAGGAAAAGCATAGGAAAATTTTGTTTCAATTGGAATGATTCTTTTCTTAAAAAAAAGATTGCTTTGAAAACAAAATTATTATTGAGGCATTTCTTGAACAAATTAATTACAATTAAGATACATTACATTATCAGATGTGCGCAATGCTGCTTCATTACCTTATTTAACAATATACCTCGTCCCGAACCTTGACCAGAGACCCATGTCGACGCCCGCCGACTCCTCACACACTACTCCGACTGAGTACAACTCGCAACTGAACACTCGCGCGGTCAAGCGCCGACTAGCAACGATAAATAACTCTCTGGTCAGAGATTCTGTCATGCCTCGCCATCGCTGGTAATGAAAACATATGAAACGTGCGCGTTTCAATGTGTTATATAGAAAACAAAACCACAATATTCATTTTGTGTTGCAGTATAATTACATTCTGCTTTGTTTAATTGTCTGGAATCCAAGAAATTGGGTGTTCGTGGCCATCGGTTTCTTAAGAGGAAATAACACTGACAGCAAAATTTGAAGCATCTTTTGAAAGAATGAAGGGCTTACTTAAATCGGGATAGGCTAACACTGGAGCTGTGGTTAGGGCAGTTTTAAGTTCTTCCATTGCCTTCGTGCATTCTATTAACCAATTGAATGTAGTTCACCTTTTCAGTAGCTGTGTCATTGGACGTACTATATTTGCATACCCGGCTATTGAAACGCATATAGAAATTTGTTACTCACAAGAATGATTGTAATTCCTTTAAATTCTGTGTTTCGGGAATATTCTTGATAGCCTCAATGAATTTTGGATCAGGACAGACTCCTTCACCAGTTATAACATGTCCAAGGTAGTTCACTCGATCCTGTGCAAAGTGAAATTTATCTGTTTACAAGGACAGATTTGCACTTTTTATACGCTCGAAAACCGCTTGAAGTCACTCAGTATGCTGCGTCATGTTTTCACAGAACATTACTACGTCGTCGAGGTATACAAGAGCTTGTGTTGTGGAATGTGGCTGGCGTGTGCGAATTCCAAATGGCATATGCAAATATTTGTAAACTCCTGTAGTTGTAACAAACGAAGTTCTCTGTCGATCATCTGAATGCACTGTCAGCTGAGGGCTTCCGCTTGTTAGATCACAAACTGAAAAAATTCGTCGTCTGCCCAAGTAATCCAGAGTGACTACCACGTTTGGAAAGGGATAAATGTCTGGTGTGGTTACTGCATTCAGAGCACGACAGTCCACGCAAAAATCTGGAAACAGATTTCTTGTTAACAATGACAACCGATGAACACCAAGGTTGATGTGCAGGATCTCTTGGTTCTACAATTCCGGCCTCCAGTTGTTCTTTAACCATTTCTTCTACCATCTCTCTCTGGCTGAAAGATATTCTGTAAGGTCGCTGAGTGATCGGTTCTGCATTTCCAGTAAGTATACGATGCTGAATCAGATGAGTGATATTAAATTTGAACGTTGTCGGGAAAGATCTGTTTACTACAGGCGCTAAAATCTTCTGCTTTTCACTGCTAATGTTCTATTTTCTGCCAAGTCTTGCTCGACACCTGACTGCAATTTTTCGGTACCACTAGAAAAATCTGTCTTCGTAACTGCGACATTTGAAGCTTACTTTGGAATCTGTGTGACACCTCTTTTACTTATGGTAGACGCTTCAGCAACTTTCGTTCCTCGTGGCAATATAACGTCTATATTGCTCATGTTCGTTATTGTTATTAGGACTGTAGGTACATTCTGTCTCACCATTGCAGCTACGCCAATACTTCGAGCAACGTAGCAATGCATTTCGTCCAGTAGCTCACATTTATCCTAAGGCTTGGTCAATAACAATGTTCCTTCTTTGCATGGGGGTGACTTGACTTCGACGTAGCTTGTTTTTCCTGTTCCCTGGGGAGTTTGCTGACGCTGATCAACCTATACATCGACTCGGACGGCTTGAACTGATGCGTCGGTCTGGTGGCTCGTCACTGTAGCTGCTCCTTAGAGTACGATCTGAAGAACGATTTCCTAGGTGATAGTTTCTGCAGCCTAGTCTGATCCTTCTATCTGCGACAAGAAATAAAATCCAAGTACACTGTCCTGCCACGTTTCAGTAATTGTAACTACTTGCACCCTTGCCGTGTATTTTTCTTCCCTAAACGTAATTCTACGTCAGCCACTCCGTGGTTACGTAACTTCCCGACGTTTAATTCGCGCTCCTTTAGCTGTGGCCGTCTTCATTTATCCCTTTTGTCAATGTAACACATTAGTGAGGTCTGCTCTCCTGTGTCAGTAAGTAACTTGATCGGTATTCCACGATATACAGCACTTATCACAATGTCACTGCCGATCTCATTTTCAGTGGAGCTAACAGGAATCACTGTCTCGGGCAGGGGGCGGAAGATGTGGTGGTTCGTACGTCCCCGTACTCGTTTAACGAACTGCCAAGTTGTCTGTTGCTCGCATTACTCGTTCTCTTATTGCGGCAACCTTTCTACATGTGGCTCTATATACCACAGTTGCAGAAAAGTCGTTTGTCCTTAGAGTCTTTACGTTTATGACCAGACTTGTTACATCTGTAACATTCTACATTTATGTTGGGTACGCGACACTCTTCTTTTCGTATATAATTCGGCCGTCTTAATGCTTCCACGAAGCTAACAGCTGCGTCTACTGCTTCCTGAAAGGTGTTTCAACGCGCCAGTTTTACTGTTTTGCTTACTTCCTCGCCATACAACCAGTGAATGAATATATATAAAGCTCTCTGATCGGCTTCGAACAGCTAAAAGCGATTCTCATTCTGGTCTTCGAGCATCTCGTATGTTTGAGCGTTAATGTTTCAAATTCTGTCAGCAAATTAGTGAACGAATTCTTCCTGTTGCATCCGCAAACTATGCAGCTGCTTCTGTAGAATCTGATAGCATTTTTGCGTTTGAATCTCTGAACAACTCTCGCTTTGAATTCATTGCAATCTTCTGAATTCGCATAAGTGGGCTCCGCGCTGATAGAATCTTGTGCGGCTCCCTGAATCCTTACTTTAGCAAATGATAATTTATCTCGATCAGACCACGAACCCAACAAGGTTGCTCCTTCGAGTTTAGTGAAGAATATTTTTACGCCTTCCTCAGGTTCACTGCTGATAACTGGTACTCATGACAATAATGAAAAATTCTTTATAGGGCCACAACTGCAAGAGCTATCATTTGACAAATCATGTGAAAGGCTGCTCTCATTTTTGTCTGATCAACCATTGAACCACTTTCCACAAATAGTTTATAACGGTTTGATCGTCCGTATCACCCGGATTAGATACTGCCATAAGAATCGGTCTGTTACAGCAAAAGTTTTTCGAATCCATCACTGCCTTTCGTTCTGCAGCCAAATTTGAGTTGACTAACCTGAATTCTAGTGTTGGATGACCCCGTATTGTCGGATGACGTACATGCTACTGCCGTTTCGCCATGGAGGTATGCCAGGAACTCGGAAATTCTCGGAAGTTTACACATCGCTGCACCTCCTCAGGACTGTAGGATTACCATAATGATCCCCACGCTGACACCACTTCAATAAGGTGTTTATGGGGTTTGTATCCACTGCTGAGGGTCTGCCTCGGAATTTGTCAGGATTCTTGTGGGCATTAAGTCCATACGGTACAGCAATACGCAAGCTACGAGTTATTAGCCTTCACGTCTTTACTTCTATGAAGACATTTATAATAACATGCTCGCTACCATTGTGATAAAAAATACGTAATACCGCGTCGAAACCACGCGCGTTGGAAACTGTTCTGTCCTTGTAGGCGGCTATCGATGCGACCAATGTGTGGGTAGGCGTGTAGCGCTCTGCGACCGCGCCATACTGACACTACAATTCGTCAGCATTCCACGATAACGCCAACTCGCACTCGTACGCGCACGCGGCGGCTGCGTCCCAGCCTGTGACCCGTACATTTAAGCGATTAGCGCTGCAAGAGCACAGATTAATGTAAACTCGAGGTAAGCCATTGAAAATGTGAAATGCTTGTACATGAATAAACCATCTAACCGCTAGAATGTTAATGCAAGCAAATGGGGATGTACTGTGTTTTGCAGGTGTCGGGTGCGGGTTTATGGGATGAAATTCCTTGCTTCTTGTAATTGGTCAGTGAATACAAGGATGGTTACTGTTGATTGTCAGCCGGCCGAAGTGGCCGTGCGGTTCTAGGCGCTGCAGTCTGGAACCGCGAGGCCGATACGGTCGCAGGTTCGAATCCTGCCTCGGGAATGGATGTGTGTGATGTCCTTAGGTTAGTTAGGTTTAACTAGTTCCAAGTTCTAGGGCACTAATGACCTCAGAAGTTGAGTCCCATAGTGCTCAGAGCCATTTGAACCATTTGTTGATTGTCGATGACAGTGGAGCTGTCATCCGATGATGTTCCACATGTCCTCAGTTGATCGAGCAGGCCACGGCAACATGTCGACACTCTGTAGAGCACGTTGGGCTACAAAAGCGATATGTGGGCGAACGTTATCCTGTTGCGAAACAACTCCTGTAATGCTGTCGAATCAACATATTGAGTTCAATTTTGCAGTCGGGGTGTGTGGTATAACCACGAGGTTGCTCCTACTGTAGCACGAAATCACACCCCAGATCAGCTCTGTTGTGTGCAGCACGCAGACAGGAGACAGGTTGGTTGCGGGCCCTCATCTGGTCTCCTCCTAACCAACACACGGTATCACTGGCACCGAAGTAGAACCAGCTTTCATCAGAAAACACTTCAGTTCTCCGCCCTGCCCTCCAGTGAGCCCTCGCTTGGCACCACTGAACTCGCAAATTGCGGTGATTTTGGGTCGGTGGAATGCACGCTGTACGGTATGTGGTTCGGAGCTGTCCCAGTGGAGTGGAACCTATAGGGAGCACCGCTCGGAGCTGTCCTTGAGGTATCCGATTTGTAACAGTCCGTTTTGTCACTGTGGTGTCAATTGCAGCTCATACTGCTGCTGCAGATGAAGTACGATGCGGCAGAGCCATATGCCGAACTCGATGGCCTTCCCTCTCCGTGGGCGTCCAGAGCCCGGTCTTTTTTGCGACTGTATATTCTCGTGACAAATGCTGTCAGCAATCATTTACAGTTGCTACACTGTTGCGAAGTCTTTCTGCAAAATTGCAGAAGGAACATACGGCTTCTCGTTGCCCCATTACACGGCCTCGCTGAGGCTCACAGAGTCGTTGATAATAGCGTCTTTGCCGCCACTCCCAAGCTCTAACTGTGGTGTCACCGCCAGACACCACACTTGCTAGGTGGTAGCTTTAAATCGGCCGCGGTCCATTAGTACATGTCGGACCCGCGTGTCGCCACTGTGTGATCGCAGACCGAGCGCCACCACAAGGCAGGTCTCGAGATACGGAATAGCACTCCCCCCAGTTGTACGGACGACTTTGCTAGCGACTACACTGACGAAGCCTCGCTCCTTTGCCGAGCAGATAGTACAATAGCCTTCAGCTAAGTCCATGGCTACGACCTAGCAAGGCGCCATTAGCCTTACATAGCAATTAATACTTATCGTATAAAGCATGTCTCATCAAGAACGATGTATACAACAAGGATGGATTAAAGTTAAGTATTCCAAAAGCTACGTACTTTTCTTTATAGCATTCATTACGTATCCTGTTTCAGACCTCACGCCATCCTTCGTGTGTTTATAGCGTGCATTGCGGTCCCCTCAAATCACACTGTGTCGGCACTTCTGTCGACACATCACTAACGTAACTAACACCCACGCGTATTTAAAGGAAATCTGAATACACTAGGTGATTAAAAGTATCCTGACACCCCCGAAAACATACGCTTTTCGTATTAGGTGAATTGTGCTGCCACCTTCTGCCAGGTCCTCCATATCAACGCCCTCAGTAGTCATTAGACATCGTGAGAGAGCAGAATGGGGCGCTCCGCGGAACTCACGGACTTCGAACGTGATGAGGTGATTAGGGGTCACTTCTGTCATACGTCTGTACATGAGATTTCCACAGTCCTAAACATGCCTAGGTCCACTGTTTCCGATGTGATAGTGAAATGGTAACGTGAAGGGACAAGTACAGCACAAAAGCGTACAGGCCGATCTCGTCAGTTGACTAACAGAGACCGCCGACAGTTAAAGATTGTCGCAATGTGTAATAGGCAGACATCTATCCAGACCATCAAACAGGAATTCCAAACTGCATCAGGATCCACGGGACGGGACGTGAGAAAACTAGGACTTCATGGCCGAGTGGCTGCTCGTAAGCCACACATTATGTCGGTAAATTCCAAAAGACGCCTCAGTTGGTGTAAGGAGCGTAAACGATGGACGATTGAACCGTGGAGATACGTTGTGTGGAGTGACGAATCACAGTACACAATTAGCCGATCAGATAGCAGGGTGTGCGTGTGGCGAATGCCCGTTGACCGTCATCTGCCAGCGTGTGTAGTGCCAACAGTAAAATTCCGAGGCCGTAGTGTTATGGTGTAGTCGTGTTTTACGTGGAGGGGGTTTGCACCTCTTGTTGTTTTGAGTAGCACTATCACAGCACAGGCCTACATTGATGTTTTAAGCATCTTCTTGCTTCCCACTGTTGAAGAGCAATTCGGGGAGGGCCATTGGATCTTTCAAAACAATCGGGCATCTATTCATAAAGCAAGATCTGTGGCGGAGTGGTTAATGACAATAACATCTCTAAAAACATCCCTGTAATGGACTGGACTGCACAGAGTCCTGACCTGAATCCTATAGAACAGCTTTTCGATGCTTTGAAACGCCGACTTCGTGCCAGACCTCACCGACCGACATCGATATCTCTCCTCAGTGCAGCACTGCATGAAGAATGGGCTGCCATTCCCCAAGAAACATTCCAGCACCTGATTGAACGTATGCCTGCGAGAGTGGAAGCTGTCATTAAGGCTAAGGGTGGGCCAACACCATATTGAATTCCAGCATTACCGATGGAGGGCGCCACGATCTTGTAAGTCATTTTCAGTCAGGTGTCCGGAAACTTTTGATCTCATAGTGACGTTAACAGGGCCATTCTTATGCGACTAGTGCGAAATTTGAATAGAGACCGTCTAGTAGATGTAGAAAGACGCCTGCTAACGTTTGTTTATGTCGCACAACTCGTTCTTAGTGTTGCGATTTCTTTTCCCTCTGTGAATTTTAATGACATCATCTGTGTTAGTTCAAGTTCTCGTTTTTCTGAAAACAACTTTTACTGCAGGAGTCTATGCGACTGAAATACATCAACGTTGTCGTTACCACCCCACAACGCAATACCCTCTTAAGGGCAATCTAAGTGCGAGAAACAAAACAATGTTATACAGATTCCCTGACGTTTTTGCAGCGAAAATAAAAGTTACTAGTAAATTGATAGTAGAAGCAGTAAGTAAAATATAGCAAACGTACGTGAACAAAAGTGAATTGTGTAATAAAATAAATATTTTTTTACTTTTCATAATGAATGCTCGCCGGCCGGAGTGGCCGTGCGGTTATAGGCGATACAGTCTGGAACCGAGCGACCGCTACGGTTGCAGGTTCGAATCCTGCCTCGGGCATGGATGTGTGTGATGTCCTTAGGCTAGTTAGGTTTAAGTAGTTCTAAGTTCTAGGGGACTGATGACCACAGCAGTTGTGTCCCATAGTGCTCAGAGCCATTTGAACCATTTTGAACCAATGAATGCTCTTGTGAAATCCATCGCTGCCATCTTCGCGAAGAAGCATAATGCTGGGAGGTATCTCTAATTACACTATTCATGAGTGCAGAGGGACTGTAACTAGTATATCATAGCTTTCATTGGACTTATCATTTATTTATGAAACTTATTCTAGTAGAAAGGAAGCTTCCAACTCGGTTTATATCCCACATGTTGTTACTTACAGGTACATAGCTGATATTCGGTTTGTGTTTTGCTATGTAATGTTGTTAGGGAAAAGTTAGTGATGTCTCCAGATTTAAACGAGAAAAGGTGGCTTGAAACAAGGCGCCCGTAAAGGAAGAGGTAAAGTTATTAATTACTTCCATTCTGTAATATACTTTCCGTTCTTTGCATTCTACGTTAGAAATACATTGCTCGGTATGCGAACCATTTAAGTTATATTTGCCGTGATGCAAAACCTGGGCTTATTGTGATATATTGGACGCTGTTTCGTGCCGATCGTATAATTTATGCATCGTCGATCGCCCGCGATGGCATTTTTCATATAGCCGAAGGCAGATGGATCCCACTTACTGCTGAAAATCCCATGAAGTTCGCCGACCTTAAGGCAGTGGAATGTGTCGATCACACACCAGTGCCGTACCATTAATCACATGTAAATTTTTTACTGGGTAGATACGACTACTACTGAGGATGTTACTGGCCAATATTTGTAATATGTACCCTGAGCTCACTAATGTCACGAAATTCGACATCGTAAAATGTAACAACGTTACAGAGATTTATACAAACATAGGAGAAGAAATACGAGAAACTTATTTGTTGCTTACATGGTTCCTACATAGTAATTGCTGCCAACATACGGGAAATCGTGGAGGTAAGTTTCTTATTAGACGAGTTGGCGACCGGTTTGAATGCTGCTGACCGCACAAACTGTTACAATTGCTGCTGGGTACCGCTTAAGTTTTGTGGATAAGTACGAAATCGTGCTGAAAGGTAGTGCCTCAGAATTTGTTATGTGAAAATTCTGAAAGATTTTTAAATGAAAGAAACTTATTGACATTCTACATCTTTATTCATCATGTATACTTATCTGCAGCCCATTGCCGGTACAGGGCTCCGAATTGTAGCGCGTAACAAGTTGGTGTGTAACGTAACGGTATCGGTGCGCGAGAATCAGTGTCCTGAAATAGAAATTGGAATTCGAAGATTTCGTTCTCACTCGGAGCACCTTGTCCTTCAGCATGAAAATATCGGATCACACATGTGCACCGCGACATCTGCAACAATCCGACGCCTTCTGTTCAATGTCTTCTGTCATTCGCCATACAATCCCGACATGACGCCCTCCGATTTTCATCAATTTTTAAAACTTAAAGAACATCTTCGAAGCCTTTACTTTTACTGCAATGAAGCGGTGCAAAAAGAAGTGAGATTGTGGCTCCGTCAACACAGTCAAACATTCAACAAAATGGTCGCTTGTTTGGATAAATGTGTTGGTCGCCAGGATGGCTATGTTGAGAAATAAATATGTAACCATGAGGAATACAGATTCACAATGTTTGTTTTTTTTAAGAAATTGTAACAGTATTCCCAGCAAAAATTTGAAGGCATTACTTTTTACTAAGCAGTGGTAATTATAACAGTACTACCCCCTGCCCCCGCCCCCCCTCCCCCCCCCCCCCCACCGCCGACGGAGGTTCGAGTCCTCCCTCGGGCATGGGTGTGTGTGCTGTCCTTAGCGTAAGTTAGTTTAAGTTAGATTAAGTAGTGCGTAAGCTTAGGTACCGATGACCTCAGCAGTTTGGTCCCATAAGACTTTACCACAAATTCCCACTTTCTTATTCCTAATGTCACAGCCGTCTTCACATGCAAAATGGCCTTTCACATGCAAACCGTTATGGATGTATGTCATTGCATGATTAGCGGTGACGAAACTAGCTGTTATGTTTACCAATAAGTAGGATGTGTACTTTTACGTGACCAGTACTGCCATGCCTAGATTCATGTAAGAACAGTCGACAATAATGTTGCTATTTCGAGAGGCGGCCAGGCCTATCGACTTTCGTTTATCTTTTGTGCCCTATTTATGTAATACTAGCAGATTCACCTAAAATACTAATCAAACCACATTCTTCTAACAGTACTTTTCACTAGAATGTAGAAGTAAACATTATTTCCGTAAGAAACAGTACGAGACAATAAAACGAAACTGAGACACATGGAGAGAAAGTAAGTAATCTCCTTATTATTTCAAAAATAATTGCCATAATTGTTAACGCTCTTATACCTCTTGTCAGACAAGACAATCACTGCCTTCACGAAAAAATGTTTGCGGTAATCGAAGTACACTGCTACGGACTCTCTGGGAAGCCCGTACGCATCCTCCATACAGTCCCAATCTCACTCCACGCGATTTCCATGTTTTTGGAGCCCTGGAAAAGAAAAAAGTTCGTGGCCGTCGATTTGCTTTGGATGAGTACCAGGGTGGTATCATGGTTCTGTAGGCAACCACAAACATTTTAACATGAAGGCCCTTACCGACTGATCTTACTGTGGGATAAATGTATAAACAGTTATGGCGATCGTGTTGGAAATAATAAACAGTTTACTTGCTTTTTCCCAACTGCCTGATATTCATTTGACTGACTTTTGTAAAATGTATTTACAACTGAAGAACACTTCTCAGGCCTACCAATATGATCGTCAGTTGGAGTTGTTCACCAAACAAAACTTTTCCGAGGAAAATGACTAAGAGAACTTGGCATATATTCTTTTCCTACTTCGAAACTAATTTCGGCACAAATGATGTGAATTTTCTCTTTGATTTTAAAGCTATATTGTTTGAACTCACCAAGACCAAATGTGTTCTCGATTTGTATTGATTCAGTAACGGAAAATAATACTTCCCTCCTTACAACTAAATACGACGTTTCATTCTGAAATCTCCCTTTTTATTTCTCAATTATGTCCACTGTATTTTATACGTTTCTTATTATGGTGTTTTAATTCGGGAAACACCAGACAGCAGTTGTTTCGCTGCACCATGGATTCCTAATTTCTTACAAGAATACAACTACAAAATTCATTTGCATGGTTGCACCATACCTAGAACCTCATAAATGTATGAAACTAATAATTTTTAAGTGGGGAGAACATAAGAGCTCTGTCTATAATTTGGCTCATGTCGCCACCGCATACTACGAGGGTGAGTCAAATGAAAACTTTAAATTGTAATAACAAATCGAAATTTCGCGCCGTTATCCTGGAAGTTGGTAAGTGTGCTACAAACAGCGTGCATAATGGCCTGTAGGTGGCAGCATAGCGCAGTTGCACACATACCGTTGCAGATTAAGTATAAAGATGGCCGCCCCACTTGCGACTTGCACCAGGGAAGAACAGCGTTCTGTTATTCGGTTGTTGCGTAATGAAGGTGTGAAACCTATTGAAATTCATCGACGAACGAAGGTTCTGTACGGTGATGCTTGTTTGTCACAGCAGCAAGTCTACGAATGGACTAGGAAGTTCGCAAATGGAGTGACTTCAGTGCAAGATGCTCCTCGTCCAGGTCATGCACAAGGAGTTGTAACTCCACAGCACATTGTAGCAGTTGAAGCCAAAGTGAAGGAAAACCGCCTAGTGACACTGAATGAGGTTGCAGCATGTTTACAGATTAGTCATGGGTCAGCACACCACATTGTACATGATGTGCTCCAGTTTCATAAAGTGTCTACAAGATGGGTGGCATGGCAGCTGACACCTGAAATCAGAGTACGACGTGTTGACGCTTATGAAGAACTTCTTCGGCGCTTTGAACGAGAAGATGATGGCTTCCTTGCAAGAATCGTTACTGGGGACGACTCCTGGGTTCACTTCCACCAACCGGAAACAAAGAGAGCGAGTAAGGAATGGCGCCATTCCACATCACCAAAACCGAAGAAGTTTCGAATAGAACCATCAGCAGGTAAGGTTATGCTGATTCTCTTTTGGGGCGAAAAAGGCGTCATTTTGGAGTATTACATGCCTAGAGGGACCACTGTCACCAGTGCATCATACACAGATCTCCTAAAAAATCATCTGCGGCATGCAATCAAATCAAAGCGGCGTGGTTTGCTGTCAGCTGGTGTCCTTTTGCAACACGACAATGCAAGGCCCCACGCTGCCCGTACAACAGTTGCAACACTCACAGACCTGCATTTTGAGTGTCTTCCTCATCCACCATACTTACCAGACCTTGCCCCAAGTGATTTCCATATGTTGGGACCACTCAAAGACGCAGTGGGAGGAAAGAAGTTCCATTCTGATGAAGAGGTACGCCACGCGCTGCATGAGTGGTTGCGCGGACTACCAAAAGAATTTTTTCCTAAAGGAATTTATGCATTTTGTAAGCACTGGAGGACTTGCATTGAGCGTGGGGGAGATTATGCTGAAAAGTGATACAGCTTTGTACCACCTCTGCACAATAAATAATACTTAAAAAATATTTAACGTTTTCATTTGACTCGCCCTCGTACAAGGAAAAAGGCTAACTACAGTGGCCACTTCCAGCTTCCTTCAGAAACCTTTAAAGTTGCAGTGGGGTTGATAGCAATCCTCCAGGAACTGGAATATACTGACGCCTCAGATGGAGATACAATTATTATTCAGACGCAGTCACGGTCAGTACGAATAACTATACATAATGGAGCAAGTTACTAAAAAAAGGGGGGAGGGTACCACGTTATGTGCGAAGGGACAGTACGGTATAGAGATAAATCGCATTAACACACTGCAGATGCAGTGTGTAAATGTATTGTAGAACATTACTGCATGACCCTGGTACTCCTTTGGGATGTTCCGAGAAAAGTTGCTCGTCGCAGTGTTTCGTCTCCTCTTAAACCTCGGGAATTCATACCGCACCAGTGTCACCTACAACGGATTGCCACATCCTGTGTGACTGTGGTGCTGAGGGGAACTCACTCACATCTAAAATGACCTAAAAGAATCGCAACACAAAAAAATTAATGAAGAGCAAAAAAATTTCGGCAATAGGTTTATCTAGGTAACATATTTAAGTGATTAACATTGCCAGATCACATGTTAATAAAAGCGCGAGATGAGCTATTGCATATGGTCAGGGTAACATATTTAAGTAGCTGACATTGTCATATGACATGTTAATGCAAGCGCGAGATAAGCTATTGCACATGGGAAATGCTGGTACGTTAATAATCGGTGTAATCGCCAGAATGCGGAATGAGAGCATGCAGATGTCCATTTATTGTGTTGTACAGGTGCCGAATACCAGTTTCTGGGATGGAGTCCCATGCTTGTTGCACATGATGGGTCAATACAACGACGGTTACTGCTGTTTGGGAATGACTTTGGAGTTATCGTCCGATGATATCCCGTATGTGCTCTATTGGAGGCAGATCCAGTGGTCGAGTAGGCCAGGGCAACATATCGACGCTCGGTATAGCATGTTTGGTTAACACAGTAAAGCGAGCATTGTGCTGTAGGAAAACACACTCTGGGATAATATTTGTGAAAGGCAGTAGAACAGGTCGATTCACATAACTGACGTACACTTTAGTAGCCAGGGTACGTGGGATAAACACGCCATTGCTCCTGCTGTCATACTAAACCGAATCCCAGACCATAATTCCAGGTGTACATCCAACGTGTATAGCACGCAGACAGGTTTGTTGCACACTCTCACATTTGCCTCCTCCTAACGAACACACGGCCGTCACAAGCACCGAGGCAGAACAAGCTCCCAACGGACAACACAATAGACCTCTGTCCTGCTCTCCGATAAGCCCTCGTTGCTCACACGGAGCTGTCCTTGAAGTAACCGATTTGTAACAGTTCGTTTTGTCACTTTGGTGGCAATTGCTGCTCAGATTGCTACTTCAGGTGCAGTACTATGCGCCAGAGCCGTACGCCGAACACGATGGTCTTCCCTCTCGGCAGTGCCACGTAGCCGTCCGGAACCCGGTATTCTTACGACCGTAGATTCTCGTTACCACCGCTGCCAGAAATCATTTACCTTAGCTGCAATTCTGCCTATTCATTCTGTAACGTCGCAGAAGGAACATCCTGCTTCCCGTACCTTTATTATTTGACCTCCTTCAAACTCAGTGAGGTGCTGATAACGACATCTGTTGTGGATTGGCAGGAGCCAACCCACGGGGTTTGGAGGAAGCCGAAAGGCACGCGTTTAAGCTCACGCAGGCTGGCGTGTGGTCTGGAACAGGACAAGGTATGCAGACTTCAGAAAAAAGGTGGTACTTGGTGGAATACTTAACTTTAATCCATTAATGTTGAACGTAGCCCTTGTCTGTACATTCTTCACAATATCAATAGCAACTGATAATGGCGCCTTGCTAGGTCGTAGCAAATGACGTAGCTGAAGGCTATGCTAACTATCGTCTCGGCAAATGAGAGCGTATTTTGTCAGGGAACCATCGCTAGCGAAGTCGGTTGTACAACTGGGGCGAGTGCTAGGAAGTCTCTCTAGACCTGCCGTGTGGCGGCGCTCGGTCTGCAATCACTGATAGTGGCGACACGCGGGTCCGACGTATACTAACGGACCGCGGCCGATTTAAAGGCTACCACCTAGCAAGTGTGGTGTCTGGCGGTGACATCACAACATCTTCGTCACTTTGAAGGCAATCTTCACTAACATCAACTCGTCAACTAGTAACTAACGCTCACTACCATTACAGCGTATATTTAAAGTAAAACTGATTTTCGTCCTCATAATGGTGCTACTAGCGCCAATCTTATGCAAATGGCGCCAAATTTGAACGGACGTCTTTTCTGGGATAAAGAAACACGCCTACGAACTTCGTTTATGTCGCGCCATTCCATGTTGGTTTTGGGTGCTGTGAATTTTTTTAAAAGTCAGTGCTTATTGGGGAACAAAGTTGCATCACCGTGGTATACTTTTCGGACGTTCCATCGAAAGCTGATTATCAGAGTGTTTCATTTCCTCTAAGCCTCCAAACATTCAGACGGCACCTGTACCGGCTACATGGGATTGACGCACCGGTGTGAGACTGCAGTGTTGAGGGGAATACATCTACACTTACGAGGGTTGGAACTTAACTAGTGGCAACTACTTATTCATAACCGATAAAAAAGAGTTGCATGTTTCCACATGTTACTGTCCTTCAAACACTGTTGTGTACAACCCATTGCCAGCGACGTGGAAGGCGTAGTATATCGTTAGCAGACTTGTCCTGTTGATGGTGCGAATAGAGCGGTCTACTGCCAGTCGAATCTCAGGAACAGTTCTGAAGCGAATGCCACGAAGTTGTTCCTTCATCTTTCGAATCAAATCAAAGTCACAATGACTTAAGTCGGGGGAGTATGATGGATGGTACAGTACTTCTCAGTCCCATCGACCGAACAGAGCAGCCACACCTCGCGCTGTGTGCGCCCGCGCATTGTCGTGCAAAATGATGGGTGGGTGGCGCAGAAAGTGTTGCCGCTTCTGTCGCAAAGCTGGTCGCAGGTGATGCTCCAGAAACGAACAGTAATACTGTGCATTGGCGGTCTGCCGTGGAGGGACGTAATGCGTTAGGATAACACCATCACAGTCGTACACGAGAATCACCATAATTTTCATCATAATGGGGCTCCGACGCACTTTCAACTTTGGCGGCGAACCATAGTGACGCCATTCGTTGGATTGGCGTTTCAGTTTCGGCTCGTACGATGTGACCCATGTCTTATCCAGTGTTACGATACTGCGTAAGTAAGCCTCTCCTTCGCAACCATAGCGCTCCAAGTGCGTCTGAGCAGCGTCGTAACGCATCCATTTCTGCATTTCCGTCAAGTCATGCGGAACCCACCGTGATGCAATTTTTCGTATGCCCAGGCGTTCCCTCAGGATGAGAAGCACAGTCGTAGGCGCTTATCCAGTTTTGTGGGCGAGGTCACGAATCGTATGGCGTCGATCACTGTCCACTAACGCGGCAACAGCATGCACTTCTTCTTCAGGGACGCTAGGACGACCTGCCCGATGCTTGTCTGCCACAGTTTGCCGACCTTCGACAACGGCTTTTACCCAATTTGCCACTGTTCTGTACGGCAATACCACTTCCCCGAACGCCTCTTGAAGACCTTGATGACACTGTCGTATTATACGACGTCTGGCACATTCAGACTTGATCCAAATCCGTTGTTCCTGTTTCGAAAACACAGTGACACCGTTACGTAAGAGGTAAGACCACTCGCTCGTAAGTGACTGTGTTTCCCTTGATTCTGCGCACGCCGGTGACGTGCGACGGGCGAGTCCATTTGCTCGGAGGTAAGGCACGTGCGTCGAACACGTGCGTTATCAGCGACAATAGCAGATTCCATTGCATAGTGTCTCCGCAGCAGTGTTGCCACTATTTAAGTTCCAACCTACGTATAAACACACTCGGAAAGTGACATGGATGTGCATCACAGAGGGTAAATTTCACAGTACCACATGCTAGAATTTCTTCCTGTTCCTGACTTGAATAGCGCTCGCGAAAAATTATTATTCAAATGCCCCGGTTTGAAAGGTAATCAACGTAGTCTTATCTTTGCAGTCCCTACAGGCCCAATTTATAGGTTCTTCTCTTAATACTTATATCTGAAACATCATTTTCCGTTCTCCACTTCCGCTTATTTACTAGAGTGTTAATTATTATTTATGTATATTCATGTATCGGAGACCGGATGAATGTAATATGTTTTGAGATCATCAATAAAAAAATAAACACTGGAATATGAAGAGGAAAGTATGTATTATAATTTATCAGTGATGCAGACTCTTCCACGAGGGCTTGGAAAGGTTGTTTTATTTTACACGCCCTATTTGAAAGAGAATTACTTGTTTCTGAGGCTCGCATATCTCCAGGTTCCGTAGCATTTGAATTAATCGCTGAATCCTTGTGGTTTGACATTCTTGCCTCGCACGAAACACGGGAACTGTTGATGTGACCACTTTCACACATCTGGAACAAATTTCTTTGTAGGTACATAAACTGCAACCTCCCACTTTTTTCATAGTTATTTATTATTCTATGAACCGGTTCCGAATCTTTACATGTTCATTTAAGATGGTTTCCGGACGTTACATACTTGTTTCCAACATAACGCTGGGTGCTGGCTCTGTGACAAGAAGATGGAACATGTTTAATGTATCGCCATCAACCAGCATTATGCTGGAAAACCATCCGAAGATGAAGCTGAAAAGGTTCGAAAACCGGTTCATGCAATAATAAATAACCATGCAAAAAAGTGACTGGTTGCAGTTTTATGTATTTATATTCACTTAACAGTTACCGATTCTAAGATAACGGTAATGGATAAGCATAATCTTAAAATTTCTTTATCCTTAGAGCTACGGCACTGCAGAGATACGAAGCATTCAGGAGCTGAAAAACTGTCGTGACTGCGACTATGAGCTGAGGACAATTCAGAACCTGAAATACGCAGTATAGAAGTTGTTCGCCTGTTTTGTCCTGTAACCGTGTACTTTCATGAACTTCGCTAGCAATTCACTGCTTCTGCTATCAAAAGCAGGGTATTTCTGTACCAGCAGGACCGATTGTCACTAGTAGCTGTACAAAGTAAGGAAACAGCGTTGTGTGTTTGCCATTGCTTCGAATGAATCCAGAATTTTGTGTTGTGTGCAGCAGCTTTTCGAAAACTGGCCAGGGAACCTGCAAAGCTTGAGTCGGCACATCTTCATCGGTCGCGTAACGAGTGATCCAGTTACTCAACGGGCAGTAGGTATATGATAGTTTGCGCTTTTTATTTTATAGATATATTTTAAGCTTAATGTAACGTCATAATAGCAGACTGGATAATAATAAGCGTATTTTGCCATTTTACTATTCTTGGTGTTAAACTATCAGGACTTTCGTAGTCACGTAATATCTGAAGAAGGCAAATAATTTGCTGCGATCCAGTTCCGAAGATCAGTAGTATTTACCATGAGAACGGGGAAATGACACTGTATCTTATACAGGCTAGCCTATATTTCCCCATTTTCTATTGTATTTTTTTATTTTTATTTTTTGAGTCGTCAGTCTTCTATTTGGTTTGATCCGGCCCGTCACTAGTGCCTCTCCTATGCAAACCTCTTCATCGCAGAGTAGGTACAGCAATTTTTTTCTTCTATAGTTCCCTCCGGTACCATGGAAGTTATTCTCTGATGTCTTAACAGATGTCCCTTGTTCTTGTTCGCGTTTTCCACAATTGCATTTCCTCGCCGATTCTCCGTAACAGTCCACGCAATTTTCAACAACAGTAGACTTCTATTAGCTAGAAATACCCGTTTCGTCATTGGCAGTCTGCTTTTGATGTCCTCCTTGCTCCGTCCCTGATATCTTAACAGATGTCCTATCGTCCTGTCCCTTCTCCTTGTTAGTGTTTTCCATATATGCCTTTCCGCTCTCTTTGCTGCGACCATAGAATATTTTGCTTACTTCGTGGTTACCACCTCTGATGTTAAGATTCTTGCTGTTCTCTTTTCTGATACTCCTTATTATTTTCGTCTTTCTTCTACTTTCTCTCAATCCATATTCTACACTCATTAGACTGTACATCCTATTCATCAGAAGTCACATTTCTCAACTTCCACTGAAGACATCAGTGCCATGAGAAAATATTACCACTGATATCCATTCACCTTCAACATAAAGTCCACTCTTGAACCTTTCTTTTATTTTCGTCGTTGTTTCAGGAGGTATAAACTGAACAGTAGTCGCGAAGGACTGCATCCCTGTGTTACAACATTTCTAATCCGAGCTCTTGATTCTTCATCTCCCATTCCTATTATTCCCTCTTGGTTCTTGTACATATTGTACACTAACTGTCTTTCCCTATAGCTTACACCTATTTTTCTGAGAATATAGAACATATTGCGCCATTTTAGATTGCTGAACGCTTTTTCCGGGTCGACAAATCCTATGAACATCTTTTGAGTTTTCTTCAGTCTTGTTTCAGTCATCAACTGCAACATCAGAACTGCCTCTCTGCTGCCTTTACCTTGCCTAAAGCCAAACTAATCGTTATCTAACACATCTTCAATTTTCTTCTGCATTCTTCTGTAGTTATTCTGATCAGCGACTTTGATGCCTGAGCTCTCTAGCTGAGTGTGCGATAATTCTCACTCTTGTCAGCTCTTCCAGTCTTCGGAATTGTGTGCATGATGTTATCCCGAAAGTCAGATGGTATATCACCACACTCATACATTCTACACACCAATGTGAATAATCATTTTGTTGACCTTTTTCCCAATGATTTTAGATATTCCGATGGAATGCTGTCTCTTCTGCCTTACTCGATCGTAAGTCTTCCAAAGCTCTTTTAAACTCTGATTCTAATACTGGATCCTCCTGTTTTTTGTCCTATTACATCATCAGAGAAGTCTTCCATCTCATACAGACCTTCAGCTTACTCCTTCCACAGATCTGTTCTCTCTCCGCTCCGTATAACTGTGGAATTGCAATTGAACTCTCAATATTACCACCCTTGCTTTTAATTTCAGAAAAGGTTATTTTGACTGCGGATACACAGTATGTGTCTTTAATGCCTTCTCCTTCTTCATGCTGTTGATCTTTGCTAGATCTTCCGTCTTTCGGGACCCCAAAGGGCATGAGAATGCCCTGGTGCACTGTCGAGCACTATAGAAGGATAGAAGGAATTGCATTTATTTCCAAACTATTCTAAATAAGCATACATAACTTTGCATCCTGTAGTCTCTCTGTTTCGCTAACACCGGTGTCCAATAATAAATAGCTGACGGAATACCAGCAGCCTAACTAGGTTTATCTATATAGTATGAATCACCTAAAACTTGCACCGTAAATATTAAGGATATCTAAACTGCTATTGATGTGCGGTTATGTGGGATATCAAGGATCGAGTCACGGTGCTGCACAAATATTTAGTCGTTGCTGCTGTTCCATTCCAGTGCCATAATACCGCTATCGTCATTAAAGCCTTTGAAGAACTGGTTCGTAAAGCCTCACTGGTGTTGTGATATGCTGGTTAGAGCTCACTTTGCTTTTGTCCGTATGCTCTGTGTAATCGCAGAGTAGTCTGAGGATAATCTGAAGATAATCTGAGGCAGAATTCCGAGCGCGACGGCTTAAAAAGACGCCTTGGTGGATCACTATCACAGGCAGTGAAGTGATGCGAATTCTGTGTACTCTGGTAGCGTTTGTGGGCCACCTGGCGGTGACTGTCGAGTCTCTAGCAGCGGCTCGCGGCGGCCGGGTTAAATGTTTCTTCTTCGGAGATGAAAGCGGCGTGCACATTGTCGTCGACGAAGGCACCGACGACAGTGCACTCAGTGGAGGAATGGTGGAACTTCAGGTGTAGTCGTAGATGTAATTCGCTACTGACAGCGACAATTCTATTAATTAAAACCGTCATCAAGAACTTTCTTCAATATGCCTTAGGTAGGCGACGTATAAAGTTGCGAGGGTACAGGAAGGGCCCTGCATGGCTCAACAGTCGTTTTAGAGTGTTACTTAGAGCAGCCAAAGCAAAGTTCACAAACAGAAACAGGAGCAGAAACGAGCGTAAGCAGAGCCAAAACGTGAAGTGTTGAGTGAATTCTAAAGGAAAACTGCGTGTGCTGATTTGAGAAAAGGTCTTAAGAAAATCTGGTCAGCAAATGTATCGAAGCCTTCTACAGGGTGTTATAAAAAGGTACGGCCAAACTTTCAGGAAACATTCCTCACACACAAATAAAGAAAAGATGTTATGTGGACATGTGTCCAGAAACGCTTAATTTCCATATTAGAGCTCATTTTAGTTTCTTCCACCTACGCTCAATGGAGCACGTTATCATGATTTCATACGGGATACTCTACCTGTGATGCTAGAAAATGTGCCTTTACAAGTGCGACACAACATGTGGTTCAGGCACGATGGAGCTCCTGCACATTTCAGTCGAAGTGTTCGTACGCTTCTCAACAACAGATTCAATGACCGATGGATTGGTAGAGACGGACCAATTCCATGGCCTCCACGCTCTCCTGACCTCAACCCTATTGACTTTCATTTATGGGGGCATTTGAAAGCTCTTGTCTACGCGACCCCGGTACCATATGTAGAGACTCTTCGTGCTCGTATTGTGGACGGCTGTGATACAATACGCCATTCTCGAGGGCTGCATCAGCGCATCAGGGATTCCATGCGACGGAGGGTGGATGTATATATCCTTGCTAACGGAGGACATTTTGAACATTTCCTGTAACAAAGTGTTTGAAGTCACGCTGGTACGTTCTGTTGCTGTGTGTCTCCATTCCGTGATTAATGTGATTTGAAGAGAAGTAATAAAATGAGCTCTAACATGGAAAGTAAGCGTCTCCAGGCACATGTCCACATAACATATTTTCTTTCTTTGAGTGTGAGGAATGTTTTCTGAAAGTCTGGCCGTACCTTTTTGTAACACCCTGTATAGAAGCACTGAGTGGCTGTGCTGGCATGGAAACGGAGGATGGCAGAAGACTGAAGTACTAAAAACCGCTTTCCAAAACTGTGCCACTGGTTAACCAACTCCAAACATTACTAAAAAGGCGTTGTGCATCATGACTTAGTTTATTGTTAAAACTTTTCTAGTTCGTACAACGGTAAACTGATATCCAGCTCCCACATACAAATACAGGATGTTCGAAAAATGTGTTACACGTTCCTCCAGGAGTAGGAGGTCAGCAAACCTATAAGAAAAGTATTTGTAACTGAGTAGGATAGGGAGTGGGCAAAAATGTGGAAACACCAAAATAACGGCTCCTTAGCATGTCTAATATGGTGTAGGAAAACGGCTGACTGACCAATGCATAGTTTCAGTCATTGTGTCCGTTTCAGCTATCTAGTGAGAGGGAGACTACGAAAGTCAACCGTCCGCACACCCAGCTGTCTTCGATCTTATACGGAACCATGGAGTCCGGCTGGGAGGTTGCTGTTGCTCCTGGCTGCATTGCCAGCGTCTGAGGCAACACCGATGGGACACATCGCCGGCTGCTGGAGGCTTGACGTGCGTGACCTAGACACTGTCCGTTGTCTGTCTTCGAGACTGGGGCACTGCTGCTGCTCATCCCATCCCTGTGACGTACGCCAGTGTTCCCGGCTCTTCTTGTAAGTGGGGGCTGAGAGCTGAAATCCTTGGACTAGCAGGACAGAGAGGGTGAGGTTAAACTTGTGGAAAGGGGCCAAAGTAAGACGCTGTCAGTTTACACTCAACATATAAATTTTATTGGTTAAATCACACAATAACATAGGCAAGAATTAAAACTCTCAAGGTTTCAACGAAAGAACTCCTTTTATTTGATTTAAATCGGCTGAACGCCACATACGAGAATCCAGGACCCAAGGCCTAAGCAAGGAATTGAGGTCTAGGAGTTCTTATGGAAGTTTCACTCCTTAAAAAAATTTTTTCTTCAATAATAATAGGCTGAAGGCCACACATCAAGCATAGTGTTACGGCTTAAGGCCAAAACAAAGATTTTTTAACGGCTTAAAGCCTAGGACGAAGGGCTTTCAACTTAACAGGCTGAGGGCCTCAGCTTAAAACATTTCATGCAACTGGGCTGAAAGCCTCATACTAAAGAATAACAATGTTATAACTTAAGGGTAGATCAAGATTTTAAATTTTAGTTTAATTGAGATTAAACTCGGCTGAAGGCCACATACTAAAGAATACGAATCTTATGACCTAAGGGCAAGACCAAAAATTTGAAATCTTAATTCAAAAGAGATTAAAACTCGGCTGAAAACCACACTCCATATCAAAACAATTTTCGGCTGAAGGCCTGGGAAGAAGAGCTTTGTAATTTCAATAAGCTAATACTCGGCTGAAGGCCACACAGAGTACTTAAGACTAAAAAGGAAATCACTACGTAAAACACAAGGAGCGGCGTTCAGACGGTTCCAACGGTCGGCCTGGGAAGGTAACACTAACGCACGTTTAGGTGAGACAGGCAGCCAGACAGACAACCTCTTAATCGGAAGGCAACCTAACCGAAAGTCAGCCGACGAACCAACCAACAAGATCAATTCTGCTGCACCCGACCAGAAAACGACAACAAAGTACCAACAAAGACGAAGATCGCAGCAGGATTATGTCTTAATAATAGGCTTGGAAAACACAGCCAAGGTCTAATGAACACTCAAAGAGAAAAGGGTAACAACACAGGTTCATTGCTTATTCAACTCCAGTATGCAGGTGTGGTGGGTGACGAACTTAGCAGTTCTCGCAGCTAGTGCCACACAACTCCGACCGAGCGTGCATGCAGCCAGAGGCCCCCACCTGATATCACGCCACCGAGACTTCCTCACTGCTCTGCCACAACCGACCAACTCCTACACCCGGAAACGATCAAAAAATCAAATACACGTCGGCCCATGAGACGACCGACCGAACGACCAACCAAAGGTCGTTCCCGCTTCAGTCTTCTTCAGTTGGACAGTCCATGTGTGTCGCCAGCGGTCGGCAAGTACTGGCTGCCCGCACCTCACTGGTGCTCCGTCCCGACGCTCCTTCGTACCCGACCGCTGCTCCGTGCCCGACTGCGCTGCTGCTCCAACTCCCTTCCAGACACACGACGACCCAGAAATACTATCTGTCGCTCCAGAGATGGTACGACAGTGCACTTATCGATAAGCGCTGCTGCTGCCACTCACAGGCAAGTAAGGTAGAAGTTAGTGACGCCAGTAAAAGGAATCAGAAAATGAGGCGGCAGTACCGTAAAAGAAGATGACAAACAATAAATAGCATGAACACGAGCCGCGCAAGGCTCAAGAGCCGACCCCTGTGGCCCTGGAAATACTTCAGGTAGACCTGGGGCGAGACTTCTAAGTGTAAATCTTCAACGTCAGCACTTTGGCGTTTGATAGAGCTGGAGGCCGCTAGAGTCCATGGGTCGATGGCCTCTCTGTGACGTAACAGTTGCCACCAGATGCTTCGCTGTGTTGGCAGTAGGGCAAGTCTAGTGCACACCGTCCTGCTGCTGCTGATGAGGTGCTGCTCCGATGGCCTGGGTGTGGCGCGGCAGCTTGGAAGAATCCTTTACTACAGCCTAGTAAACATGTTATTGTCAATGATATTTTCTCGGCCCTCTCCAGCGTAATTACAATCTCACCACCGCGCATCTCTCTCCTGTTGACTGTAGGAGTCTCGAACCAGACTCCTACAGTACCATGCAGCGGAGCTGGTCGACCAAAACGGTCTCATAATCCTTGGTAGTAACGCAAATTTGCTGAGTGACCAGGGTGCCCATGGAATGTCACTGTATGGCTGCCCTAATCTTCACTGAACAACAGCGAAGTTCCACGCATGTGAAACAAGACTCATCTGACCAAACGAAATTCTTAGATGGCCCACAGCCTGCGTTTTATGTGCTCGGTACCACATTTTCCTGTTATGGGCATTTGCACCCCTAACGAGTCGTTTGGAATCCCACCTCGGCCTGCAGTATCGTGCTTCTGGAGCTCCCTTCGAGTTATATTGGTGCTGAGAGTGTTCGTGAGTGCAGCAGTGAGTTCTGCAGTGATTTTTCCGGTGGTTGTCCACTTATTATTCGTCACAATCCTCTTCAATGATCGTCTGTCACGATCACTCAACACACACTTCTGTTCACATTGTGATATAGCAGATGACGTTTTTCTGCTTTCGTTGTACGCGGTATAGCTCTTGGATATGGTGATTCTTGAAACATCAAACACTTTGGCTTTCTTAGTTACGAAAGCACCAAGCAACCACCATACGAACGCCAACAATTTGCCGACATTAGAATTCGCTTGGCTGCGACATAATGCATTCACAGCCACACAGAACACTGGGCTGCCCACGAGTGACACTTGCAACTTGCATACACAACAGCGCATCTTGCAGGCTTGGCTAGCATGCATCTGTCGTGGTGTTTCCACATTTTTGTCCAGCCCCTGTATGTCCGGAAACCAGTATCTGTTTAGATACAGGCCGTTTACGTGTGGCTAGTAATATTCAGTATTTAAAATTGAGGTATCACAGATGATGGCATAGTTAATTAGGGCAGCAAGCATGAATTGTCAGGTCCAAATCGCCTAGCAGTGATGGAGGTGAGACATCACAATTGCTTCTGTGTCAATGTATGGGCAGCAGTTCTCGGTGACAGTCCCATAAGGTCTTACACTTTACTAAGCAAATTAACAGCTGCTGTCTATGACCGGCTTTCGCACTGTCAATTGGAGCGCAAGTGGAGAGGGTTATGCTTGCAGGGAAACAATGATTTCTATGTACGATGGGGCATCATCCCATTTTATGGGGATTGTTTGGCTCTATCTTACCGCAACGTTTCATGGGTGGTGGACTGATTGAGGAAGTGCGGTAATACGGACTTCCCGTCCACAGCACCTGAATTCTTGGGATTTCTGACTATGAGGACATTGAAGGGGACTAGTGTATGCTCAACCTATTGTCTACGCGCAGACGTTGCTGCATAGTATAACCAATTACTGGCGACGCAATCGCATTGAATCCAGAAATATTTGGGAGAACGCGTGATTCACTGCGAAAAAGATTGAAAGATGTGTCAAGATGTGTAATAATGACATGTAGTGCTTACTTCTATGCAACAGAGAGATGGGAATGACAGGACAGATTGGCTTTTGTATTGTAAGTAGGCTGTTTAGGTTCTTATATTGGTAACACCACGTAGCGCTCTGTATGAAAATCACTGGCTGTGCTGTGTGCAATCTGTGGCTAGTTGGCATTGTTGTCTGCCATTGGGCAGCTGGATGTTAACAGCGCATAGCGTTCGGCAGTTGGAGGTGAGCCGCCAGCAGTGGTGGGTGTGGGGAGAGAGTGGCGGAGTTTTGAAATTTGTAAGACTGGTTGTCATGGACTGCTATATATATTATGACTTTTGAACAATATTAAGGTAAATACATTGTTTTTTCTCTATCAAAATATTTCCTTTGCTAACTATGCCTATCAGAAGTTAGTGCCTTCAGTAGTTTGAATCTTTTATTTAGCTGGCAGTAGTGGCGCTCGCTGTATTGCAGTAGCTTCAGTAACGAAGATTTTTGTGAGGTAAGTGTTTTGTGAAAGGTATAGGTTAATGTTAGTCAGGGCCATTCTTTTGTAGGGATTTTTGAAAGTCAGATTGCGTTGCGCTAAAAAATATTGTGTGTCAGTTTAAGCCCAGTCACGTGTACAATTGTTCAAAGGGGACGTTTCATTTGTCGACCCTTAGCCGAGGATACCTCACTGGAATCATCTGATTCTTTTCCTGTAGTTTGTGTAATTAGTGTAGCTTTTGTTTATTGCTAGCGCGTAATTATAGAGAGAATTTCCTTTGTAGTTGTAGTTTTTCACTGTTGTACAGTAAAACAGTTGTGGCATGCATGTAGATTTTGCAGCAAGTATTTCGCAGCTGCGCTTGCAATTAACGAGATATTATTTTCAGTGCTACGTTAATGTGTTTTCTTATTTTTGCTCTTCAAATTGTGCTTTTCTGTGTTATCGTGTGAAATATTGTGACAATAATGGCGTGTGAAAAACGTAATACTAGGCTCCAAAGTAAACTGAGAAATGACAGTGAAGACGAAAGCAGTGTGTTAGCGCCAACGAGTAATGAATTAACTAATGTTCAAAGTAGTAATTTGGTAATTGTGCATAGGGAAATGGAGCGGGCTGCTAACAATGGTGTAGACAGTGACACAATTAGTGAACAGGGAAGCATTATCGATCGATCGCACGGCAACAGCTTGCCTCAGGAATCCGAAATGACAGGACACAATCTTGCAAATACTGTGGATTTAGGTTTTGCGTCCTCACCGTTTTCTCAAATAACTCAAGACACATTTTCTGCTTTTCAAACTGCGAGTATTGCCGGTTCAAATGCATTGCCGAATAGCACTGAGGAACATGTTTCAGACACCAGTGCATTGTTATTACAATTAATGCAACAAATGGGACAAAACCTTCAAAAGTTAGACATAATGGAACAAAATTTTCAAAAGTTAGACACAATGGAACAAAATCAGAGACAAACACAGCAAAAGCTTCAAATAATAGACACAATGGAACAAAATCAGAGACAAACACAGCAACAGTTAGACACAATGGAACAAAATCAGAGACAAACACAGCAAAAGCTTCAAAAGTTAGACACCACACTTGAACAAACACGTGAAGATTTAACTACTGAGTTACATAACATTGAATCGAAATGTCAAAAAGTATGTAATGATGTAAAAACACAGATTTGTGAGCATTTTCAACCTATTTTTTTGCGGCATGAAAATGCATTACAGAATCACGAAGCAGCCATAAAAGAACTGCAAACTACTGTTCATGAAAATCATGAGACCTTGCAAGCTAAAATTGACTCAGTAGCATCTACCGATACGGTTATGCTGCTTGCAAAAACACAAGAAAACTTAAAGGACACAGTAGATACTCTGAAAATTGGTTCAGAAAGACACATGGTGGATATTAGTTCATTATCAGAGAAAGTAGTTGAACTTTCGGATCAGCTAAATAATTTATCTACGAAGGTAGATGATAATCTGAATGACACAAAACCGGTAGTCTTTAATGACGCAGAAGAGTGCGAACAAATTAGGAAATTCAAACAAAATCAGAATCAAATTAATACGCAACACCAAAGAGAAATCCGGGAAGTACAAGATCAGCTGACACAGGTAATACAAGAATTACGTATTTCAGAGGACATTCGCACTCCAATACGGGAGGAGGGACATAGAAATACGGAACAGCCACAAAATAATAACACAGGGCACTTCGGAAATTATGAGAGAAATTGGCAAGGTACACCGAATTTTGAGATGGAACCGCCGAAACGACGTAACAATGACCGACATGCGACTCGCCGACGTGATGATTTTGACTATAAGCTGTTCATTACTACACGTAAATTCAAAACATTTAAGAATTCTGGCAACGACATTTTTAGTGTTGGCAGAAGAGCCAACACTGTGTTTCTAGAGGAGGCCGAAATGCACGCGTTTTATTACACGCTGACTGGTGTGAGGTCTGGAACAGGACAATATCTTGAGAATTGCAAATAAAGTACGTAGATGAAGTAATACTTAACTTTAATCCACAATTGTAGAAAATCTCTCTTGATGATACATGCTTCGCATAATAAATATCAATTGAATATGGCGCCTTGCTAGGTCGTAGCAAATGACGTAGCTGAAGGCTATGCTAACTATCATCTCGGCAAATGAGAGCGTATCGGTCAGTGTAGCATCGCTAGCAAAGTCGGCTGTACAACTGGGGCGAGTGCCAGGACGTCTCTCTAGACCTGCCGTGTGGTGTCGCTCGGTCTGCAATCACTGACAGTGGCGACACGCGGGTCCGGCGTATACTAATGGACCGCGGCCGATTTAAAGGCTACCACCTAGCAAGTGTGGTGTCTGGCGGTGACACCACAACATTCATCCACAAGCGTGGCTTCATCAATTCTCTCATTGTTTTCCTCCCAACTGGTCATTAGAACACAGATTAGAAGTTATGTGTGCCTACTTAGAGAATGAACCAGCTGTAAGAATGCGATCGGTCATTCACGATTGCCACAGTGAAGGAGAGTTTTACCATGCCTTCCTCTCAGCATATTGGTCTCAAGCCACACAAGACCGAGTAAAACATGGCATCATAATGATGAAACATTTCGAACAATCTGAATTTTCCAGTCTTGTGAAATATTTTGAAGACATGTTGCACAAGAATCAGTATCTGTCAAACCCATACAGCCCCTCAGAACTCATCCGCATTTGCTTAATCAAATTGCCTGAACATTTACGACATATTATTTTGGCAGGACGTTGCAAAGACGACATTGAAGCTTCTCAGGGACTCTTACACGAATTAGAAATTGACACTGACAATCGCGGAGTGCGAAAACAGGAACACAACAATTACAGGTCACATCCGTCGCAATTCCGCGATGAAAGAAATAATAACTGGACACGACAAGGCTATTCTTACAACGTAAATCGTGACCAAAACAGACACCACCTGTATGACAACCGTTGGCAGAGTAGTAACAGTTACAGTGAAAGATCACCTCTCTGCGGTAATGACTATCACAGAGACAATCAGAGAAACAGGCAATATGGGAACCAATATAATTATTATCAATGGAGGCAGAATAACCACAGACGCAACAGTTCAGCGCGCAGTTACGATTCTAGGAGAAATTCTCCATCACATGACCGACTAAAAAGAAACTATGGAATCTACCGACATGACAACAGACGATATCATCGTAACGACAGACCTGAATTTCATCAGAACTGGCGGGTTTCAAACAGGGCAGATCCCTCTCGAAAAGGTGAATTTGTAGAAGTTAGGTCTCCTAATCCTAATAACGACGCAGGTCAACAAAGAGGCAGACAATGACTCGCACCGCAGGCAACCACCTGCGCCGGCTGGCTCAGAGAAAAATAACATAGACGCTAACCATGAGAAAAATTTTAGCACTCCTTACCGACGTCTACAACATGATAATTGCTTTGAAGTTGAAACTCTGCGCACTAGGAAGTGAAAAGGATTACACTACATTTCACATATAAAACCATTTATTGAAAGATAATCTGCTTTTTAACTTAGTCTTTGCTATAAAATTTTTCACTTCATATTTCTAATATGCTTTGTCAGACTTAAGAAACTGTTAACATGCAACAATGTTTGAAGTTAAATATCCAGTCTAGAACCTAGGGAACATTTTTAAACAGAAATTACGAATGCATTGTTATAGTGAACAGATGACACAGTGTTGTATTTGTACATTCTTGCTTGTTAGTTGCACGATTACGTAACGACTATCAGGCTTAGATACTTAGGACATATACTGGTACTGCTAATGAGATTGTAATGCAACATTTTGGTTTACTTGAAGATACATTCTGGATTTAAAGTACTTTCTGTGAGATACCAGATGACACAGTGGTTAGTTTATGTGACAGCTACACGATTATATCACGACGTTACTAATGAGTGACAATTTACAATGTTGCTTTTGCGGTGTATCTGTTTTATATCTGCACAGTTTTTCTGAATTATTCTGGAAAGTAAAACATATTTTAGTAGTAACTTTTGTGGTATAGGTACAAGGAAACAGCCTTTTCCGTAGCGCAACAATATGTTACAGCATAGTACTTTCTTCATCACAACAATAAGCGTAACAACTAAGATATCTATACGCAAAGCATTTCACTTTTGTTTATCATCAGGTAAGTACATTGACTTCTGCAGAACTTAGTTTTCAGAGGACGATAACTACGAGACTTCCACAGAGATTATCTTACAACATGACACACAGTTTAGCGCTACAGTACACGTCTTTGAGTGATTAATTTTGTACTTAAAACATTTATTTTTGAAGATATTTGAAGTACAATGATACTAAGGTTTTCCATGATACATTTCATTTCATTGCTGTAATCTGTAACACCTGAGGGTATAATTACATTAATCCTCAGGGGGTACACGCCTACTTTGTGTACCATGTGTTTGGCAAGCACAAGGAGCCCTAGCTAATATGGTATTTGCTTATACAACTTTACACATCGGTACCATATTTCTCTAACACACAAATTACACAGCTATCTGATCATTTAACTGAGAGATAAACATTTATTTTACTACATCAGTGACACATGTTTATGCAATTACACAGTTGGGTTACTTCACACTTACGAAATTGTATTTTGTCTGTACTTTGTGAACTGTTCATATTTTTTCAGACCCATTGTGATATTATGAGAGCTTTGAATGATATATTTGGTATGGGATCACGATTTTTAAAGTACGTTTGAGGCAGATGACACTTTTGACATGAGCAGATAATTTTTTTTAGGTTTTGAGATTATTGGAGGAAGCTACGACGATTTTGAGAGTTGACTGAGGTGTTATGATGTTATTATTACGATGACTATGTGTATTATGCTGTTGCGGTATGTTTATGGTCCATAAGCTGATGCTATATGAGTTATTTGATTATGCTATGTATCTGTTATGATGAAATATTGAAGAAGTGTCGACAAATAAGGTAAGGAATAATGAGTAGTGGTTAGGGACTCTGGTTTCTGAAAAAGGCTGTTGGAAACCAAGAATCGTACCTAATGAGTTATGCAATGTATGTAAATGCATGAATGTATTACAATGCCGACGAAAATTTTGTGGACACCGTTAGATCAATACGATTTTGTTTCTACAGATTTGTAACGCAAATTCATGACCTGTGAAATATTTTCATATGAGACTGTCACTGTAGCGGAAACTGCTGTCGTAAATATTTCAGTAAGAAAGTTAAGTGACCACCTTCACGTAATGAGTCATGGCCACCCAGCTCCACGACAGATGCCTGGAAAAAAGCCTTTAGTGTGTGCCTTTCAGAGGCACAGGTGGAGAAGAAAAAAAAAGAGGCCATTATCCTCGCTATTACACATTCCTTTGTAGAAATCATCGTAAATAGGACACCCTCAAACTTGAAAAGATGATTACACTGTAGAGTTCTTAATTTATGATAGTTACTGAAATGAAGTGATAAGAAACATTTCATGTCTATTGTCTTGCTAGTTGAAAGATTGTTTACTGCATTATGAAATGCCATATGGCTAGTGAATGACGTTTCACGCCTTGCTTTGCCTATTTTGTTTAATATCTAGTTCCTAGCTGCACTGCAGCATTGGTTAAAATAAAATTTTATAGATGTACTAATATAACATTTTATGCCTGCAGATCCAGTAAAAAATAACTTGATGATGGATGTACTCCAAAAAACTGAGGGAGCACAAAAAGACATTTCCACTTCACAGGAATTGCATACATAATTTTTGTCAGTGACTTGGTAACTTGTCTGCTAGAGCAAGTTACAGTGATGCATCACTCTAGTGTTAAGATGTGACATAGGTATTAAACATGGCCATTTTTACTGTAATATTTTTTCTGCTTTAGCTTTCTCATGTTTAGATATAAGTTATTACATTTGCTGCTGCTCTTTGTATTACTCTGTTAAGCTAGTTTTACTACTGATTTATTTTTCTTGTTGCTGCACATTGGCTCATATTAGTTGTAACGTTGCATTGCTTGGTAATTTAGATTTACTGTAGCTTGCTTTGCCAATTTCCATTTTTTTTGTCATTGCTGTTAGTGTTAATTGTTTTATGCTGTTGCATTGCCTCGTCCCTTAGTTTATGCATCTGAGCTCAGTAGATTTAAGTTAGCTTAAGAGGGGGTAGCCTATAAGAGAATGAGTTGCGATGAATTTGAAGAAATGCACTGAAAGGTTATATGAGAAAAGTACAGAAAGCAGGTATAGATAGGACTTTTTGGAAATAATGAAGAACGAAGGGAGATCTCCAAGAAGTAAAGCAAGTTTTGTTTGCAAAATACTGCAGTAAAACAAACCCTGTCCTTTCCTTGTGTTATCCCACTATGTGTTTGTGTACCCTTGTGTATTTATGTTCTTCCTGTCTTTATATGTTTATCTGATAAGACTTACGTTGTAGAATTTTTCTAATACTCAGCTACATGAACTATGATGAGGAATATCCTCAAATATAATTTGCATTAATAATATGTTATTTACATTGTAAAGATGTTAGACATTATTAATTCTCTTCTGTTTTAATGCTCATGTGTGAAGTTGATGTTTCAATAATTATTCTGATCTTTTATGTATTTACTTATGTCATAATTCCTGCAACACTGATGTATATGTTTATTCCTATTCTTTTGAAAGCCCCTATTACTACAAATATTATCTGTATTATTATGTTTTTAATGATGTATTTTGTACCTTTGTTATTGTATTCTTATGTTATAAAATTGTAATTGATACCAGTTCATCAAATTAAGTAACTTGTAAGTTACATTTCACTGCACACGTTTCTGTTGGTCATAGTCTATGGACAATATGTGAGAAGCAGGGACTCATAGTGTTTGCACATGTGTTAATAATTCAGCAAGGGACTGGATATCAGCATTGCTGGTTCTAAATACAATTAAAAAAAATTTTGTGAGTGGACAAGTGGTGGTTTATGGACTTGCTATATTGTCCGCAAGACTCTTCGATGGTGATTGTGCACCTGCACAGTCGCAACAGATGGTTGCTGGCTGTCTCTACAAGGACTACAGTGGGTCTGCATCTTTGATGATCCAACAATACCATTATTTCTACAAGGACTGCAGTGGGTCTGCACCTCTGGTAGCCCACCAATACCATAATCTCTACCAGGACTACAGTGGGTCTGCTCTGTGATGACGTACCTACCAATACTCTTCAAAATTTCGACTGATTCTGCTGTGGGCTTGCTCTGTTGTTGAACAATACCTGTCTGCATGTCAAGAGTCAGCACTGTCTTTCTGTTGGAAGGACAACACTACTTCTTCAAGATTGCATGGAAATCCACTACTTCCGTGTGCATTTTCTTTTACTGCTCAGACTTTGAGAAAAAAAACACTGCAATTTTACTGTGATGGATGATCAGGACTGTCTTTATGGACTGTGAGAAAATTTTAGCTTATGACCAACATTGTATCAATAAGTGTGTGCATTTGATATCTTTGTTATTGTAACTATGAAAAATTTTTTCAAATCTGCATTGGCCACTGCCCAAAACAATTTGTAAAATTTTTTGTGGGGACCATGGGGGCTATGTAAGTAGGCTGTTTAGGTTCTTATATTGGTAACGCCACGTAGCGCTCTGTATGAAAACCACTGGCTGTGCTGTGTGCAGTCTGTGGTTAGTTTGCATTGTTGTCTGCCATTGTAGTGTTGGGCAGCTGGATGTTAACAGCGCGTAGCGTTGCGCAGTTGGAGGTGAGCCGCCAGCAGTGGTGGATGTGGGGAGAGAGATGGCGGAATTTTGAAATTTGTAAGACTGGATGTCATGATCTGCTATATACATTATGACTTTTGAACACTATTGAGGTAAATACAATGTTTGTTCTCTATCAAAATCTTTCATTTGCTAACTATGCCTATTCGTAGTTAGTGCCTTCAGTAGTTTGAATCTTTTATTTAGCTGGCAGTAGTGGCGCTCGCTGTATTGCAGTAATTCGAGTAACGAAGATTTTTGGTGAGGTAAGTGATTTCTGAAAGATATAGGTAAATGTTAGTCAGGGCCATTCTTTTGTAGGGATTTTTGAAAGTCAGATTGCGTTGCGCTAAAAAATATTGTGTGTCAGTTTAAGCCCAGTTACGTGTACAATTGTTCAAAGGGGACGTTTCAGTATCAACAGGTACTGATTTCCGAACATATCATTATAGGAAATTTTCTTCTAGTTTTGACCAGTACTACCAATGTAGGAATATTTTACACTTTATAAACACCACGTATATAGCGAAAACGCCATGAAATTGAAACTGTAGAGACTCGACCTGACAAGGAGGCTTATCAAAAGTCGTTTTTCGTGTGGACCATTCGTGAGTCCCATAATGATCAGAGCCATTTGAACCATTTGTTATCTTGCTGCTTGTGGGACTTGGTATATTATATCGCAGGTGTCTGTGGGACATGTAGTAACCTCCGCCACCCACTGTTAAGTGGTTTTGCAAAGTACAGATGTAACTGATGTTGCAGAATGGTCAGTTGTCAATGACGTCGTTCACATTACCTGAGATCGTTCTTTCTTTCCTCTCAAGCAAGATCGGTGTCGTTGCTTTCACCTTAAAGCGTCATGCTTCATACTCACTGTGGTAATATAAGAAACACGCCTCTTATTAGACAAAACGTTCAACTGGAAAATAACACACGATTAAGTAATGGTTGTCAAAAATCTGTCCGGTAAAGGCAGTAATGAGGCAAAACGTAAATGAACTGCATTCAAAGGACTTTACGAAAACCTGTGTAGAGCGAGCGGCTATTATGTACCGGAAAACTGTCCAAGCAAGGATATATCTTCTACGTGTTATGTCAGCCCTTTTAAGTTACCAGGGAAATTGCCACACCTTTCCACGTACTCAGTAAGCAGTGATATGCCCTTGGTGAGAGTTGGCGACTTGTTATCTTGCAGCCGGCCGAAGTGGCCGTGCGGTTAAAGGCGCTGCAGTCTGGAACCACAAGATCGCTACGGTCGCAGGTTCGAATCCTGCCTCGGGCATGGATGTGTGTGATGTCCTTAGGTTAGTTAGGTTTAACTAGTTCTAAGTTCTAGGGGACTAATGACCTCAGCAGTTGAGTCCCTTAGTGCTCAGAACCATCTGAACCATTTGTTAACTTGCTGCTTGTGGGACTTGGTGTATTATATCCCTGGCTTCGACATCTTAATGGATGTCTGATACAGCTTCTACAACAAATCGGTGGGATTTATCCTATCTATGGTGCGTAAGCTACTTGTAAATTCTCTTGCAGTCCTGAATGATAACTCATTACCACATAAGGGTGGACGTCCGACAGAGGCAGAGAATAACTTCTCAGGAACGTATTTGATTTCAGTTTTGGGTGAGTGTATACATTCCTTCTATTTTCTTGCCTGAAGTTACAAATTTGTTGAGTCCTATGTATATGCTCCTGACACGAGTAATAAATAAATGGCATAAATATTACACTTTTGTTCCTTATGGTTTTACATTAATTACTACGATTCATTCCAAAACCTCATATCAGTAATTTCCGATTCCATGTATTCGAGCCTACTGAACGTCAACTGATTTGTATCGACAGCGATGAGTAGGACATCCGGAGAAATTTGCATTTCAATACTGCAGATAAACGATCTTCCTGTTAAGCTGTAAATGTATATTCACAAAGAACTGATGGCGGTTTTTGCGCGTCAGTATCTGCGACTGCCTTCTAGTAAACTAATCGACATCGCTTTAAATAACAGCTATCAGACAACTTGTCAAAGCTAGCGTGCGGCTAGCGTGCGTCCAAGACAAAAAAAGGTTCAAATGGCTCCACTATGGGACTTAACATCTGAGGTCATCAGTCCCCTAGAACATAGACCTAGTTAAACCTAACTAAGGACATCACACACATCCATGCCCGAGGCAGGATTCGAACCTGCGACCGTAGCATTCACGCGGTTCCGGGCTGAAGCGCCTAGAACCGCTCGGCCATTATGGCTGGCGCGTCAAAGGTAATTACAATTTGAAACTTCGAGAGAAGATATTCATACGATAGGATTTCAGAAGGTAAGTACTTTTATTATTATCACAGACCAAGTAACATTTATTAAAAACAGCAATGCAGGGTCGGCCGCTGTGGCCGAGCGTTTCTAGGCGCTTCAGTCCGGAACCGAGCGACTGCTACGGTCGCAGGTTCGAATCGTGCCTCAGGCATGGATGTGTGTGATGTCCTTAGGATAGTTAGGCTTAAATAGTTCTAAGTTCTAGGGGTCTGATGACCTCATATGTTAAGTCCCATAGTTCTCAGAGCCATTTGAATCATTTTTTTCACTGCAGGTCAGGGACTCATTGGAGAAACGCTGTTTTAACAACCCTATCGTTGGAAAACCTCTTTCCCCCAGTTCTTCGGTAGTCTGGGCTGTCCTTTGTAGGATTGCCGCGCGTTTTAGCCGCGTGGTCTATGCACCTTGCCACGGTTCGCGCGGCTCCAACTGTCGGAGGTTCGAGCCCTCCCTCAGGCATGTGTGTCTGTGTTGTCCTTAGCATAAGTTAGTTTAAGTTAGATTAAGTAGTGTGTAAGCCTAGGGATCGATGATCTCAGCAATTTGGTCCCACACTAACTTACCACCACTTCTCTACGACTGACTTTCCTCCAGATCAATATCAGTCACGTATGTGTGGTGCTTTGGTGAATTTGTTAGCACTATTCCACTATGGCTGGCCGCGACGCTACATTTGGCTCACAAGCCCCAAGAATATCACTGTGGACCTGCATACAGTTTAAGAGACTTGCTCACATGAGCGACACTGTAACGCGTATTCCAACTTCGGAATATGTTTGCAGGCGCCGCACTATTTCGCTACCACCTCGTGATGTATCTGTTACTCGCACAAAAAAGAAATACGTCTACAGAAAACCTGGAGCACGTACTCTCTTTTGACAGTGTGCCACTATTGCTGTGCAATGATATATTAGCGTGGCGTGACATGCGTAATTTGCTTTCTAAAGTCGATACGTAATTAAAATGATGCTTTGATTATAACCACTGCAAGCAGAAATGTAGGACGATACGTAGGAGTGCATCGTTAAAACTGTTTAACATTCTAAAAGCGTACGTTTTAAATCATATATTACGGCTCCGCTCCATACTACAGATACGACCACACATACGTGAGTGATATTGATCTGCAAGAAAGTCAGTCGTACAAAGAGATCATTAAATCAGTCGCTTCGCTGAGAGACTGATGTATCGTTTCCTATTCGCTATGTTCTGTGTTCTAATGCACCAGCTCAGTGATTGCTTGCACAGATAATTAGTCAAAGCATCGTATACCCTGTGTCTAGGATATTAGTTGCGTTTGTATTGCGGAGCTTACTACAGTACCGTGCTTCAAAGTACGAGAAACACACAGGAAAACAGAAAACTTAATTTCGATGTGTATTACGTAATCGCAGATAGAAAGCATTAGAGCTGCTGCACTCCTTACTGTAATAGCGTTGCGTAGCCATGAAAGGCGAACAGGAAAGAAACATCAGTGTGAATACCGAGAGAGCCGGCCGTAGTGGCCAAGCGGTTAAAGGCGCTACAGTCTGGAACCGCGCGACCGCTACGGTCGCAGGTTCGAATCCTGCCTCGGGCATGGATGTGTGTGATGTCCTTAGATTAGTTAGGTTTAAGTAGTTCTAAGTTCTAGGGGACTGATGACCTTAGAAGTTAAGCCCCATAGTGCTCAGAGCCATTTGAACCATTTGAATACCGAGAGAGGTGGGGCAGTAGTAGGCTAATGGACTCCTACTGTCGAGGGTGGAGGTTCAAATCTCCGCCCAGTCATCTAGATCTCCTTTTTCCGTGGTTTCGCTAAAATAGTTAAAGCGAATGCCGGTATGTTTGATTTGAAAGGGCACCGCCCATTTCCATCCCGATTCTTTCAAAAATTCGAACTTTCGCTCTCTATTTAATGATACTAGCAACGTCGGGACGTTAATCATTACTTTTCGTTGCTTTCTTCCGTCAGATCATCTGCATAAAGCATAGACGTTGAAAGGAATATCTGAAAACATTCTAAATCGTAAATATTGCACCTTACCATCATTATATTACTGAGTAAGTTTGTGATACCGTAAAATTTCCGAAAGGATGCGTGGCTCTCTAGAAACAGAAATTGCATGCTCACTTGTTGTCATTATCTCTGACCACCGATCAGAGCTTCTCTTGACACTGTAACATCATGCTATGCGAGGGCCACAGAATGAACTGCGAACAGCTACCATTGTCTGAAAGATCTGTTTGCCGACTGCTGAGAGAAATAGTATTCATGAAGATGCTTATAAATGCCAGACTACATTTAAAAAAGTGAAATAACAGTCTTTTACAAAAGCAACACATGTGTTTTTTATTGCAATGAGCGTTGATCATATCATATTTGGTAACGAAAAAGTAAAAATTCTCCCCCCTGCAACAAATTTGTTTCCCGTTACTAGCGTATAGCAGGCGAGAGTGTTCTGATGTGGTACACTTTCCAGACTTTCGCCTCTAGGCCGCTCTGTAATAGTTCAAAATATTTTCTAATTTCATTTTTAAACAGTGTCATTTACTTTTTATGTGACGAAATTCTGCTAAACGCATTCTCTGAAAATTATTGGGAGCGATTAGTTCATGAGCGCTGGCGAGTAGTAAACGGTTGTGAAAACACACTTGACCTCTTAGAATAAACAATCTTGAGTTAATAACGAGCAGCAAAACGGATACGGGGATAAGAGAACACAGGATTGTCGTGGAACGAATGAATATTGTAACCACCAAATCCTCCAAAAACAAACGAAAAATATACTTATTCAAAAAGCAGATAAAAATTCACTTGAAGCCTTCCTGAGAGACAGTCTCCATTCCTTCCAAATTAATATAAGTGTAGACAAGATGTGACTTGAATTCAAAGAAATAATATCTGCTTCAGTTAAGAGATTAATACCAAATAAATTAACAAACGATGGAGCTGATTCTCCTCGGTACACAAAACGGCTCAAAACACTGATGCAGAAACAAAGAAACAAAAATGCCAAATTCAAACAGACGCAAAATCCCCAAGATTGGCGATCTTTTACAGACGCTAGAAATTTAGCGCGGACTTCAAGGCGAGATGCTTACAATAGTAACCACAATGAAACTTTGTCACGAAACCTGGCAGAATGTCCAAAGAGATTATGGTCGCTTGTGAAGTATGTGAGCGGCAAGAAACAATCAATGCCTTCTCTGCACGACAGCAACGGAGATATAAAAAATGGTTCAAATGGCTCTGAGCACTATGGGACATAACATCTGAGATCATCGGTCCCCTAGAACTTAGAACTACATAAACCTGACTAACCTAAGGACATCACACACATCCATGACAAAGGCAGTATTCGAACCTGCGACCGTAGCAGTCGCGCGGTTCCGGACTGACCTAGAACCGCTCGGCCACCGCGGCCGGCAACGGAGACACCATTGAAGAGAGTGCTGAAAAAGCAGTGTTACTAAACACCGCCTTCCGAAATCCGTTCACAAAAGAAGAGTAAGTAAATATTCCAGAATTCAAACCAAGAACAGCTGCCAAAGTGGGTAACGTAGAAGTAAATATCGCGGGAGTGGTGAAGCAACCTAAATCACCTAATAAAAGCAAGTTTTCGGGTCCAAATCGTATGCTAGTCAGGTTCTTTTCAGAGTATGCTGACCCGTTAGCTCCATACTTAACAATCATATACAACGGTTCGCTCGACGACAGATCCGTATCCAAAGACTGGAAAGTTGCACAGGTCACACCAACATTCAAGGAAGGTTGTAGGAGTAATCCACTAAAGTACAGGCCCATATCATTAACGTCGATATTCAGCAGGATTTTGGAACATATATCGTGTCCGACAGTCAACGTGGATGTAGAAAACATCGTTCTTGTGGAACACAACTAGCTCTTTATTCGCATGAAGGCTTGAGTGCTGTTGACAAGGGATTTCAGATTGATTCCGTATTTCTGCATTTCCGGAAGGCTTTTGACACTGTACCAACCAAGCGACTTTTACGGAAAATGCGTGCTTATATCGTCTCAATTATGTGACTGGATTTGTGATTTCCTGTCAGAGAGGTCATATTTTGTAGTAACTGACGGAAAGTCATCGGCGAAACAGAAGTGATTTCTGGAGTTCGCCAAGGTAGAGTTATAGACCCTCTGCTGCTCCTTATCTATAAAACGATTTGGGAGACAATCTGAGCAGCCGTCTTAGGTTGTTTGCAGATGAGGTTTATCGACTAATAAAGTCATCAGAAGATCAAAACAAATTGTAAAATGATTTAGAAAAGATATCTTAATGGTGCTAAAATTGGCCGTTGACCCTAAATAGCGATAAGTGTGAGGTTATCCATATGAGTGCTAAAAGGAAACCGTTAAATTTCGGTTACAAGATAAATCAGTCAAATCTTAAGGCCATAAATTCAACTAAATACCTAGGAATTACAATTCCAAACAAATTAAATCGGAAGTAACACATAGAAAACGTTGTGGGGGAGGCTAACCAAAGACTGCTTTCCTTTAGCAGGACCCTTAGAAAATGTAACCTATCTACTAAGGAGATTGTCTACACTATGCCTGTCTGTCCTCTTTTAGAATACTGCTGCGGGGTGTGGGATCGTTACCTGATAGGACGTTTTGTATTATCGCGAAATACGGAAGAGAGTGTCAATGAAATTATGCAGGATTTGGGGTGGACATCATTAAAACAAAAGCGTTTTTTCGTAGCGGCGGGATCTTCTCACGAAATTCCAATCACCAATTTTCTCCTCCGAATTTGAAAATATTTTGTTGACACCGAGGGAGAAACGATCACCACGATAAAATAGGGAAAATGAGAGCTCGTACGGAAAGGTATAGGAGTTCATTCTTTCCGCTCACTACACGAGATTGGAATGAAAGGGAAATGTGAAGGTGGTTCGATGGGCCCTGTGCCAGGCACTTAAATGTGATTTGCAGGGTGTCCATGTAGATGTAGGTAAAGTCTTCGTCTGAAATTGCAGAAAGTACTCCACAAAAATGTTTATCGCGTGTGTAAACGTGTTCCAAAGTACAACATGGTTTTATTACTAAAAAAAACTGCTGCTGCAATCAAGAAAATTTTGTGAATACTCTATTTAATAGTCTGTGGTTACTCCCCAACACACTAATAATCAGCAAGTGTCCTCAAATTAAGCAGAAATATTATGAAAAACCAGTCGAAGTTAAATGTATTTTGAAACAGAAAGTATGGAAACTAACAAAAATTCCCATTTTCAAGGCAGGTAAATTTGTTAAAGAATTAAAGAAACTCATTACATTCGCAACTGCCACATGTTACATGGTTGTCAGTCTTCTTCAGTTTCAAGTTAACTATCCAGATATTTTATATGAGCAACTTTAAAAATATATAACATTTTACTCACCATAAAATTGTGTAACTGAACATTTAGAGTACAGTGACGGAACAAAACATTTCATCACCAAGAACTAGTTGTACGAGATGCAGAAAAGTTGGTAGGCATATGTCTACATATGAAAGATGACACCTATTCAGAATTCGCGCCATTCTCTTAAGAGTGGAACTAGTAGCACCACTATGGGAACACAAATAGGTTTTACTTTAAACATACGCAGTAACAATTGCGAATGTCAGTTACCTCTGAGACTGGACGTAATAAGTTTATGTTAGTCAAGAATGTTACGTACTTTGGGAAAAAAGAAACATTATAAAATAAAAAGTTTTCAAGGTAGTTTAAGTAAACTTGGCAAAGCCGTTAAGGAATGTTGTATGGATACACACTACACATATACGGGTTCATGCATACTGAAGTTCTTTGTTTTTAATTGTACACAATTGGATATTTTTCATCAAGTTGAATACAAATCTTTCTTTTTCGAAAAAATTGTCAGATCAAAATTCATACATTTTTCTTCAATGTTGATATACCATTATTATAAATATCTGTGTGATGTAATATTTATATCTTTTTTTTGCTAGATTTTACAGCTCTCCCAATTTCTGTGAAAATACATAGTATCTTAGGGATTCCCTCTTACATAACTACCTTGCTATTGTAGTTAATGAAAATTCTTTCCGCAGAAAATGTTTCATTTCAGTACTGACTAATTGCATGCCGAATTTAAGTACTATAATGTCTCTGGTTTGTGAGGAAAGGCACATAAATTTGGCAAAACGTAAGTTATGGGAAACCTGAATCAAAGATTTCACTGTGTTTATGTTCGACCTTGCCGTCCTTGGGTGAACTAGTGCAAACTAATGCATTCTCCGATTCATCCTCAAACAGCCTTTCCTCTGTTTGTCATCTTAAATTAACCTGTTTTTCAAACTGAGTAATAATAATGTCAGCTGCATTAAGTCTCCTGTAATCGATTTCCTTCAAGATCGATGGTGGAGAGCACCTGGATGAAATCCTACCATCTGCAGAGTTCATGGTCTGCCAAGATTAGCACAGTTAAAAACTAAACGAACATTATATACTACAACTTCATCGGGAGTTGTGGAAACAAATGATGTCTTGGGGCATCAAAGAGTTGTAACTTTCATTAGGATTTTGAGTTTTTCCGTCCACACACTGGATCTGCTAAACACTGAAATATCCCTCACATTGTGACTGCATAAAACTGGAGGAAAACACCGCAGGAATAAATAATACGAGGAAATACAGAACAACACAAGGGTGCGGGCCCGTGCAGTTTTTTATTAATTATTATTTTTATAACACTTACAAGTGGAACTGGAACATAATAATTCAGAAATTAAAATTTCAGTACATCTACATCTAAATCCCTACATACATACACCGCAATCCACCATATGGTCAGTGGCGGAGGGTACCTCGTACCACAACCAGCATCTTCTCTCCCTGTTCCACTCCCAAACAGAAAAATGACTGCCTATATGCCTTTGTACGAGCCCTAATCTCTCTGATCTTATCTTTGTGGTCTTTCCGCGAAAAATAAGTTGGCAGCAGTAAAATTGTACTGCAGTCAGCCTCAAATACTGGTCCTCTAAATTTGCTCAGTAGTGATTCACGAAAAGAACGCCTTCTTTCCTCCAGATACTCCCACCCGAGTTCCTGAAGCATTTCCGTAACACTTGCGTGATGATCAAACCTACCAGTAACAAATCTAGCAGCCCGCCTCTTAATTGCTTCTATGTCCTCCCTCAGTCCGACCTGATAGGGATCCCAAACGCTCGAGCAGTACTCAAGAATAGGTCGTATTAGTGTTTTATAAGCGGTCTACTTTAAAAATGAACCACATCTTCCCAAATTTCTACCAATGAACCGAAGACGACTATCCACCTTCCTCACAACTGCCATTACATGCTAGTCCCACTTCATTTCGCTCTGCAATGTTACGCCCAAATATTTGATCGACGTGACAGCGTCAAGCGCTACACTACTAATGGAGTATTCATACATTACGGGATTCTTTTTCCTATTCATCTGCATTAATTTACATTTATCTATGTTTAGAGTTAGCTGCCATATTTTACACCAATCACAAATCCAGTCCAAGGCATCTTGTATCCTCCTACAGTCACTCAACGACGACACCTTCCCGTACACCACAGCATCATCAGCAAACAGCCGCACATTGCTATCCACCCTATCCGAAAGATCATTTACGTACACTCCTGGAAATGGAAAAAAGAACACATTGACACCGGTGTGTCAGACCCACCATACTTGCTCCGGACACTGCGAGAGGGCTGTACAAGCAATGATCACACGCACGGCACAGCGGACACACCAGGAACCGCGGTGTTGGCCGTCGAATGGCGCTAGCTGCGCAGCATTTGTGCACCGCCGCCGTCAGTGTCAGCCAGTTTGCCGTGGCATACGGAGCTCCATCGCAGTCTTTAACACTGGTAGCATGCCGCGACAGCGTGGACGTGAACCGTGTGTGCAGTTGACGGACTTTGAGCGAGGGCGTATAGTGGGCATGCGGGAGGCCGGGTGGACGTACCGCCGAATTGCTCAACACGTGGGGCGTGAGGTCTCCACAGTACATCGATGTTGTCGCCAGTGGTCGGCGGAAGGTGCACGTGCCCGTCGACCTGGGACCGGACCGCAGCGACGCACGGATGCACGCCAAGACCGTAGGATCCTACGCAGTGCCGTAGGGGACCGCACCGCCACTTGCCAGCAAATTAGGGACACTGTTGCTCCTGGGGTATCGGCGAGGACCATTCGCAACCGTCTCCATGAAGCTGGGCTACGGTCCCGCACACCGTTAGGCCGTCTTCCGCTCACGCCCCAACATCGTGCAGCCCGCCTCCAGTGGTGTCGCGACAGGCGTGAATGGAGGGACGAATGGAGACGTGTCGTCTTCAGCGATGAGAGTCGCTTCTGCCTTGGTGCCAATGATGGTCGTATGCGTGTTTGGCGCCGTGCAGGTGAGCGCCACAATCAGGACTGCATACGACCGAGGCACACAGGGCCAACACCCGGCATCATGGTGTGGGGAGCGATCTCCTACACTGGCCGTACACTACTGGTGATCGTCGAGGGGACACTGAATAGTGCACGGTACATCCAAACCGTCATCGAACCCATCGTTCTACCATTCCTAGACCGGCAAGGGAACTTGCTGTTCCAACAGGACAATGCACGTCCGCATGTATCCCGTACCACCCAACGTGCTCTAGAAGGTGTAAGTCAACTACCCTGGCCAGCAAGATCTCCGGATCTGTCCCCCATTGAGCATGTTTGGGACTGGATGAAGCGTCGTCTCACGCGGTCTGCACGTCCAGCACGAACGCTGGTCCAACTGAGGCGCCAGGTGGAAATGGCATGGCAAGCCGTTCCACAGGACTACATCCAGCATCTCTACGATCGTCTCCATGGGAGAATAGCAGCCTGCATTGCTGCGAAAGGTGGATATACACTGTACTAGTGCCGACATTGTGCATGCTCTGTTGCCTGTGTCTATGTGCCTGTGGTTCTGTCAGTGTGATCATGTGATGTATCTGACCCCAGGAATGTGTCAATAAAGTTTCCCCTTCCTGGGACAATGAATTCACGGTGTTCTTATTTCAATTTCCAGGAGTGTAGATAACAGCGGACCTACTAGACTTCCCTGGGGCAGTCCAGATGATACCCTCACCTCCGATGAACACTCACCATCGAGGACAACGTACTGGATTCTATTACTTAAGAAGTCTTCGAGCCTCTCACATATTTGGGAACCAATCCCATATGCTCGTGCCTTAGTTAGGAGTCTGCAGTGGGGGATCGAGTCAAACGCTTTCCGGAAGTCAAGGAATATGACATCCGTCTGATACCCTTCATCCATGGTTTGCAAGATATCATGTGAAAAAAAGACGAGTTGAGTTTCGCAGGAGCGATCCTTTCTAAAGCCGTGCTGATGCATGGACAGCAACTTCTCTGTCTCAAGGAAATTCATTATATTCGAACTGAGAATTGGTTCGATAGTCCTGCAACAAACCGATGTTAAGGATATTGGTCTGTAATTTTGAGGATCCGTCCTTCTACCCTTCTTATATACAGGCGTCACCTGCGCTTTTTTCCTGTCGCTTGGGACTATACGTTGGCCAAGAGATTCGTGATAAATGCAAGCGAAGTAAGAAGCCAATGCAGGAGAGTATTCTCTGTAAAACCGAATTGGAATCCCATCAGGACCTGGTGACTTATTTATTTTCAACCCACTCAGCTGCTTCACAACCCCAGGGATGTCTATCGCTAAGTCCTCCACACGGGAATCTGTACGAGACTCAAACAGCGGTATGTTAGTACGATCCTCCTGCGTGAAAGATTTCTTAAATGCTAAATTTAAAATTTCAGCTTTCGTTTTGCTGTCTTCCGTTGCCAGGCCAGACTGATCAGTGAGTGACTGGATGGAATCCTTCGTCCCGCTTACCGACTTGACGTAAGACCAGTACTGTGTAGTAAATGAAGAGACTTTTTTTATACAATAATGGTCGCTTTCACGTACGTCCCCATTAAAACGACGAAGACGGCATTATTAACAGCTCGCTGAGTTTGAGCAAGCTAGTGTAATAGGGCTACGAGAAACTGGATGTTGCTTCTGCCATATTGCAGAAAGACTTGACAGGAATGTAGCCACTGTCCATGACTGACAGCAGTGATCACGGGGAGGTCAGGTCACGAGAAGACCGAATTTCGGACAGTCACACGTCACTACCGAAAGGGAAGACATCGTGTTCGGCATATGGCTGTGGCGCATTGCACTGCGTCTGCAGTAGCAACTCAAGCAACAAGTAGCACCATAGTTAGACAAAGAACTGTTACAGATCCGTTACGTCAAGGACAGCTCCTAGCCAGAAGCCCTGCAGCGGGCTTTCCACTGACCCCAAACCACCGTCTTCAGCGACGTGGTGACCAGCGAGAGCTCTTTGGAGGGAGGAGTCCAGGTCTACTGTGTCTTCTCATGAAATCCGTGTGATCCCAAATCCTGACTACATGACTGAATGTCAGTATGGAGATTGGACCTGTTGTGCTGCCGTCCATGAAAAGCATTCCAGGACACGTTTTCCATCAGTATAAAGCTCATCCGCTCGCTGTTGAAAGCCAACACGATCTACAGTGTGTCGACATGTTGCCTAGGGCTCCTCAATCATCAGATCTGTCTCCGATCGAGCACATATGGGAAATCATCATATAACAACTCCAGCGTCACCCGCAACCAGCATTAACATGCATGCACGTCCGAAGCAGCATTGCATCATAATTTGGAATGAAGTATGCACTGCAATATCCAACTTATCCGCTGACACCGGGCAAGCAACTTCCAAGCAAAACGTCTTCCCTGTACGAGAATGTACATAATGGATGTTTAAGTACAGGTTATAGACACAGGGCTGACGACATTTGGAAGTTCGGGTCTGGTCATCAGTCGTTTTCGGATAGCCTGACGGTAAGACAACCACTCGATGTAAGTGCGAAATCCGGATTCAGTACTAGGTCTAGCACAAATTTTCACTATCGTCGTTCCATTATGCAGTTGATGGTTGACCATATTCTCAGATGGGAACACATTTACTGTATTTAATAGCGGCTGTAGTCGACGCAGTGCTTCTACCTTCGGCAGTGCGTGCAAACCCGAAGAGGCGTTGCATCGTAATTTGGAATAACACCTAATTTGGTATAATGCATGCAATGTGATATCATTATGTCTATACTTGGTGAAAGTGAAGAGGACTTATAAGATGGAATGGAATGAACAGTGTAATGAGCAGAGAATACGAATTGAGACAAAAGTAATTAGAAGTAGCAATTGGAGGCAAAACAGTCTGTTATGGAGAAAGGAACTAGGACATATGTATAAAGAAGAGTAGCACAGACGAAGGAGGCATTCCTGGCCAAGAAACGTCTACTACTACCAAATACAGGCTTCAATTTCAGGAATAAATATATGTAGAATGTATGTTTGGAGGACAGCAGTGTATGGTAGTAAATCTTGAGCAATGGAAAATGCGAAACGGAAGAGAATCGAAGAGTTTGAGATATGGTGCAACGGAAGACCGATGAGTATCAAGCGCAATAATAACATGAGGGATGAGGGGATTCTCCGCAGAATCAGTGAAGAAAAGAACATATGGAAAACACTGACAAGAACAAGGAAAAGGTTGGCAGGATATGTGTTGGAGCAGAAAAGGAATCTCTGGCAACAAACAAGTCAGAACACTGATGACTCAAAAAAAAAAAAAAAAAAAAAAAAAAAAACTAAGACTGGAGAACCAACAAAATAACATCGCACGTTCTTAGGCGCACTATCTTCTAGGTGGAACACTTTCCATGCAGATATCCTCTTCCGTTGATGATAATTTCTACCCCGCCAACATTCCTCGACGTAACTAACAGAAAAGCAACCTGTGAAAAGCCTTCGAGAATAAGATTATCGGAGAAGTACAGTGCTGACTAATGACTTTTCACCACAAGGAAGGATAGAAAGTAATGAGATTGTACTAATTGTGCATTTACTTTGTAGCTGGAAGACAACACCATTGAGCGGTGTTGTTTTTTATTTTCTTCATTTGGCTTCGATTCCTCCGAAAAGGGGGTGGGCTTGGGCTGGCAGCAGCTTAGTACGCCGCTCTTCAGCCTATAGATTTTTAAAACAGAAGATAATAAACAATTAAAACAGGTGGTATAAACGGTTACTTAAATTGTAAAATGGCGGAAAATTGTGGAAGTTAAAACATAAGACAAAAGGTTGGTTATGCTAACAAAATACACAGGAATCAGACAGGGAAAACAGTAGACAGACACCTAAAAAAAAAAAAAACACGGCGATAGTCTGGTTTCTGTTCGCAAGAGATATAAAAACCGCACCCAGCGACAGTATCATTTCTGTTCGCAACACTTCGGAAAAGACGCACCACACTTAACACTCACTTAAAACACTGCGCTAAAAAGTTGGCATGAAGATGGTACACCACAGCCAAGGGCGGATGGTGGGGACCTGGACAGATAGGGGCAAAAATGGGGGAAGGAGAGGAAAAACAAAGTGGGGGGGAGGAGCTGACAGAGGGAGAAGACTCATGGGGGGGGGGGGGGGAGGGGAAGCAGGGCAGACGCGAGAGGGAGTGGGGAAAGGCAGAGGAGGGAGGTTGCAAAGGGATTTTGGGGAGAGAAAGGAGGCAGAGAGAGGATAGGTGGGGAAAAAACAGGATGTAAGCGGTGGAGAGTGAGCCTGGGAAAAGGACAGAGGAAGGGAGGGGGAGGTGAGGATCAGAGTTGATATGAGGGATATATGGAGGGAGAGAGATCATCATCTGGGCGTGGGAGTCGACGGAAGCCACCCTGGGAAAGGAGATGAATGATGTAGAGGTGGAGGGTAGGGGAGACACAACAGTGAAGGTGTGGCAGAGGGCGGGGGTTGGAGATGAGAGGGGCAACCAGGGTATGAGGGGGATCAAGGCGGGATGAGGTGTAGAGGACATGGATATGTTTGAGGGAAAGGAGCAGATGGGGCTAAGGAAATCAGGTCATACCGGATCTGCATGGGAGGCGGGAGGCACATACGGAAGGCGAGGTGGACTGCATGGCGCTCGAGGATCTGGAGGGACTTACAGAATTTAGAGGGAGCCGATATCCACTTGGGACTGGCATAACAGAGGATGGGATAGATTAAGGATATGTAGGTGTAGATGATGGTAAAGGGGTTCAACCCGCATGCCTGACCAGAGAGGAGTTTGAGGAGTAGGAGGCAGTTGTGGGATATGCATTGAGCAGAGATGAGGGACCCAGGTGAGGTGACAGTCAATGGTGAGGCCAAGGTAGGTGTAGGTGTGGAAAAGGCGGACAGGATAGGTGCAAATGGTAAGGGAGAAATAAAGGAGATGGATGGAGCGAGTATTATGACCTACGAAGGATTGATTTTCAGGAGCCACTGGTTACACCATGTGGCAAAAAGGTCAAGGTGATTCTGGAGAAGGCGTTGGGACCATTGAAGGGTACGAGGAGCAAGGGCAAGGAGAGTGGTGTCATCAGCATACTGCAGGAGGTGTACTGGAGGGAGGGTTGTGGCATATCTGCCGTGTACAGGAGGTAAAGAAGAGGGGAGAGGACAGAGCTCTGTGGCACACCTGCGGAGGGGTAGAGGGTGCAGGAATCAGTGTTATGGATGGTAACATATGAGGGGTGGTGGGAGAGGAAGAAGGAAATCAGATGGATGTAGTTGACAAAAAGGGCGTAGGTCTAGAGTTTAAACAAGAGACTGGTATGCCAGACATGGTCGTAGGACTTTTTGAGGTCGAGGGAAACAAAAATGGCTGACATACAGGAGTTAAGCTGGAGGGAGAAGAGATGAGTGAGGTGTAGTAGTTGGTTGTCAGCAGAGAAGGAAGGTCATACACGTTGGGTCTCGGGAAGGAACTGGTGGCGGTGGAGGTGAAGATGGATGTACCATGTAAGGATGGATTCCAAGAGCTTTCTGAACACTGAGGTGAGACATTTAGTGCGATAGGAAGAGGCATTAGATGGAGGCTTGTTGGGCTTGGAGAACATCAGGATATTGGAGGTTTTGCACAGGTCAGGGTAGAAGCCAGTGGCAAGGATTACGTTGTAGAGGGTGGCAAGAACTGCAAGGAAGGAGGAAGGGCGTTTGACGTGGCGGCAGGTAACGCAGTCGTGGCTGGGAACAGTTATGTGTTTAGTGCGGAGTGTAAGGTTGATGTCCTGTGTAGTGATGGGAGTGTTAAGTTCAGATGGGTGTGTGTGGCCCAAGTACTGGAACCCAGGAGCAAGGGGAGGAACAGAGGTATTCATATGGTCAATGACATCACGGAAGAGGGAATAATCAAACTGGGGATGATCTGGGATGGAAAAAACATGGGATAGGTGGGAGGCAAAGTGGGTGGCCTTACTGAGGTTGTCAGGAAAGGGATGGTGATCAAGGAGGAGAGGGTACTGGGTGGTTGGGCGGTTCCCAGTAAGGCAGTGGAAAGCAGAAAGTTTATTAAGAATGTGGTGTTGAGTTGTGTACACGTCTGTTGCCAAGCATGGCATCTCTTTGCAGTAAGCATGTTGCGCAGTGTCATTGTAATTGCCGGTGGCGGGTAAGTGTGCCACGGTCGCGAGTGTGGAGAAAAGATCGGTAGAGGCGGTGGGATTCACGAAGGAGAGGGACAGCCTGTGGGGGCAGGGCTGGGGGGTGCGGGTGGATGGCTTTGGTAGGGATATGGGTGGCGACAGCATCAGACAAGTTCTGGTGCCGGAAGGCAATGGTGCGGGCGATGTCATCAGGAGATTGGAGGGTGAGGTCATGGCATTAGACGTGGATGTGTATGGAGTTCCAGTAGGCATTCCAGTTGGCGCAAGCAATAATCATATGGTCAATGCTCTATATTTACTATGGTAAGATGGAGAAAAAGAATTCAGAAGACTTTTTTATTTTTATTTTTTATTTTTTTAAGTTTTTTATTTTTATTTATTTTTTATTTTTTTGCCAGGTAGCCTTCTCTGATTGATCAAATATGTTTACAGAATTGTGTTTTGACCTTCGCTAGTATTGTAAACAATATTTATCTTTTTATTTATTTATGTTGAACCTATCGGTATTCTGTTTACCTGTAAATCTAAATTTAAGAGTTTCTATTTTTAATGTATGTTTGAACAATACTTTATATTTATTGTTGTAAGATGAAATAAAAAGATTCAGTGGAAATGTATTTTTGTCATGCAGCTGAATTATAAGATTTATCTCTGCAATAAAGTATTGTGGAACTCTTACAAGGTAACAAATGCCTTGCGGTAAATGTCATGCACCTTCCCATGCCGGTTTACTTGTTCCTTTATCCTGGGGCGTCCACTGACATTTCAACCATCACATCCATACATGGTAACCTGTCCGAAATTTAGTACACAAATCCACCAGCTCCGGCAGCAAGAGAGGCTCTAATCCGTCTATCTGGGCTTGGATGAGAGGTACAGGTACACCATTCTATGCTGCAGCAGCTCTGTGATGGAGTTCACTAGTGTTAATGTCTGCCGGGTGGTGGACTGTAACCTTCTCGGGAACCCATGGCCAAGTGTTAACAGTGGGTGAGATATCTAGAGAACATTCTGGCCAGGGCAATTGTTGAACCCTCTTTGTATCGATGTAGGTCGGGATAGCACGGGAAACATGCGGACTTGTTGAAAGATAGTATAATCTCGAACATAGCGCTAAGCTAACAGTCTTACACGTCTGACGTGTATCGCCTGCTGTCCACATTACCGGTTACGCAAACCAGCAGTGGCAATGTTCTGTACCCACTGGTACAACATAACGTTGTAAGAGGTCCATGACTAAGGAATATGTTGCTAGCGCACTCGAGCAGATGTAATTTCGATGGACCGCTCACGCGCTGCCTGCGATATGTAAGCTGTAAGAGAATCTCAGACCAGAGACCAGCGTTGTATGCAGTAGGAACTGCGTAGCAGTAGGAGTAAGTAGTAGCCAGCAGTCTGGTGTATCGAGTTGGCTGGGCCAGTCGTGGGGAGCGATGGCGGTGCCTGAACGTTGTAGTATAAGGTAAAAGCAACCTCGCGCATATGTAGTATTGTTATATCAAGTCCCATGTAAATGTTTTTAAAAAAATCACGTAATAATCATCTTTCACATAAAAAGTAACTTTTGACAATCATTCATCTCAATTTACAGAATTTACTAATTTCTCCAATCCATGGTCATCCAGATTATTGTAAAGAAAAATCAGTTGTTTCTTTTTATACATGACAAATCTATCGGCCAGCATTGCACAGGGCTGTGCCAGAAAAATTTCTTATAGGAGCAGATATATACGCATTATACGGCGACTTGATTGAGGCAAGAACTTTCAATTTATTCAGTATGATCTTTCAGGGCCATGACGCAGCACTGCTGACGTCAAAAATTTACGAGTTTAAATTCACAGTCAATTATTGAAAGGTTATAAGTGAGTCACATTTTGTATTGGGAGGTTATTCACGTTATTGTTGGTAGGTTACGAAATTTATTTATTGGAAGGTTACGCCGAATGTGAATGATATATCATTTTTACTGTTGGGAGGCTATGGAATTTTTGCTGTTGGGAGGTTACAACGTCACGTCAGATGTTGGACTCAATCGACAGTGACTTGTGTAATGTGGAAACGTTCGTCCTCTCTAGAGCCTCCACACTCCGATAAATTCGTCATGATGCTTTATGCACAACCGCAATTTGTCTGAAAAGATGATGTGGCACCACACCAGTGTCCAGTGTTGAGTTTAGGCGCACTACTGCCGGCGCATCTCTCTCAGAGCCCACGTCGACTGATGCTGTAACAATTTTTCCCATGGTAACGGCCAGTGGTAATTCAGGTGTCGTCGGGACTGATCCTGACCCAAAGTAAGTGACGTAACTGTACGATTCTGCACGGCCATTGCTAATAACATGTCTGTCTTCTCGGACTCTAGTCGCGTTCTGCCACTGAAATTCTACATGGTGTCGAGAAATACCCCCATAAAGTCAGAGATTCCACATTCACATGACAGTCGTTCGATGCCGACCACTGAAACTATCAGTATCTCTGAATCATAAAGTGAAGTCTCGACGTCGAATTCCAGCGCAGGCTGGTTGACATTTCTCTATGTTACACGAGGCAGAGCTTGGGGTTGTCACAATCAAAAATTTCTGAATGAGAAGCCCTCTGACTGATCTTCCCTTAATGGCATTACTGCTACATCGATTATATATGAGGCTTGCCCAGGAAGAAATGCATCGCATTATTTTCTACAACAATTCTTTATTGAACCTAATGAGAATTACACACACGAAAGAATGATGTTCTATCTACGTAACCTATTTTTCCATCTAATCTCAATCGCGAAAGAATGGCTGTATGCCCCTTCGGTACCAATCCTTGTCCTGGTGTTTCGCTGTGTGAACCATCTCCTCACTGTCCTCAAAATATCTTCCACGAATGGAATCCTTTAATGGCACAAACAAGTGGAAGCCCGAAGGGCAAGGTCAGGTGGTCATCTGTGACAGCTGTGGATGGTCTCCCCGATCGCTGCAAATCGTGGAGCTCCGCTTAAACGCCTTCTGATGTCTTCACCCTCCGTGCCCAAAAACTAACTGTAATTCTGTCGACAGCAGATGCTCAATAGACTTTGCATAAGCGTTTGTAAATATTCCGCACAGTTCCTGTCTCTGCAGTGAGAAATTCAATGATGGCACGTTGCTTGTAACGTACATCACCTACAGACGCCATTTTGAGACTGTTCTGCAGCTACGCTACCTGTCGGAAGTGACGAAAACTTGCCCACCCGCTCAGTAGATTTCAAATAATACATACGTAACGTTTAGAATTCGTAGCATTGTTTTCGGGTGAGAAAAAAAAGTGCAAAGCGTTACTTTCTGGGCAACCCTCGTAATTTCGCTAAAATGGTTATCATTTGAATATTTAAGTGGGTACTGAACTTCAGCCAATTCTACGTATTGATTACTGTCTGCATGGCGTTGTAATTTTAATGGTCAGCTGTAAACATTAAGACCGGTAAAATAAAATGATGTACAAAGATCTTGAAAAATGAAACTACATCATTCTGTAACGTTGATACGAGGTTGCCTCTGGTATCGATAAAGGTTAAGCCGAATGAAAAGTTATACATAATCAAAAATCAAGATTTAAGGTCTGTAATTGACTTATGAAAATATTATTTTGTTATTCTCGATTTTTCAAATGTATTAACACTTTTAGTGTATTTCCAATACATATGCGGTATTTAATACAGCACATGTTGCAAGAGGGAACAGACTGGCTAAATCTGCAAGAAATAAGAAAGCCCAGAAAGACTACGTAGTATAATTTTTTAATAAGAAAATACCCTGCGTTCACATTGAAACGGCACTGTTGTAGCCGTTCCATAATAATAAGCAGTAAAATTCTCAGCTTATTCATTTCCAAACTTTCGTCATCGGGAAATGCTTAATCAGGCGGCTCTTCTACCGATTTCTCTTACGACGCGTCCCTGCTGAGGGCGCCCTGCAACTCCCATGCCAATGGGTGATGCATTTTATACAGAATATCAGTTTATGTTTTTCATCGTTTTTATTTTTTGTGTGTGGTGTCTGTGTCTTTGCGTGCACATGACATGTATACCACACCTTCTTCCCACCTGTTCCTAAAGCCTGGTCATCTGTAGCTCAAACGTTGCAGACGAATCTAGTTAGAGGATCTACTCTAGTACCGCCTACTTCATTTCTCTGGGATAGTGGCAGAGATGGAACACGGGTAGTATAAAGGCACATTTGCATGCCGAGCGTGAGTTTCCGCGGAAACGCGAAATACTAATTAAATAAATAATCAGTGACAAATAAATAAAGCCTATGGCACACAACTGCAGCGCTGTGTCGCTGATAAAACAAAAGCACAATTACGTTACTCTTATGTTTTGTTTAAGAAAGCGGAGAGCTCTGGTTGAAGTGGTGCGAGAAGCACGTATTTTTTTTTATTGTCTGGCACACCGCCATATTTCATGTTATAGAAGAATACTGCGAGTTGCAACCACACTAGGCACTCGATTCTGTAAAGAATTATATTTATAAAAGTAAGTAGGATTATGAACTGTAGGCTTATTCATTGAATATATCTGATTTAACTAACTGTGTAACTTTTTTATGTTTAGTAGACAATCACCTCTGTACGACGTATTGGCATGGCTGGCAAATTATTGTAATATTGAGATTTAGATTTTGAGTCCGCACCTACCGCAGCAGTCTTTGGAAACGATTTAATTACGAAGTCCGATCATTCAGTTTTATTTCACGGTCAACTACGAGTAACATTGCCTTTACGAAAAAGCCATTGTCAAGCGTCTGATACCGAATAATTAAACGTCCACGTTCCAGATAAGCAAATACAATTGCAATCACAATCACCATCATACAGATAGAATAATTAACATATTTAAAAATAACATTTTATTCATTTATTTTATTTATTTTATATTGGCGACTGCGTGTCGGACTTGTTATTTTGTCATTTGTTACATTGTTCTCTTTGTTTCATGTAAAAAATCAACTTTCTGGACCTGGACGTCAATGTATGAGAGATAACAAAATCTGAAGATATTTTCCAATTCTGAAATTTTGCGGGAAGACGCAATGAAACTTCCAGCAAAATAAGGTAAGACGCAGCATCTTTGCATTGGTAGGCTTGACCAGACGTATAATTCAGTGTATTAGCTTTTCAGTAAATTCTGTAGTGTTTCTTTTCCTCTTAACAGTTTCAGTGATAAATTTCATTCTCAGTACTTTTCCCTAAACAATAACGTATGCAACAATACCAATACACGAGTGTACAATATGGCCGACTTCTGTACGATATCATGTAACATGGCTAGCAGCCATTACCAATAATCTCAAATTCAGTTTATATTTTTAAATTAACAGACAGCCATTGTTGCTACGAGCGATTCATGCTCAACTACATTTTATTTTAAAATCAGTGTCAAAAATTTTCTTGAAACATATATCACGTGTGGCATGGTAATAACTAGAAAACAATACGCAAAAATGGAACAGCAAGGACGTACTATTCAGGCGCAATCCGACTCGGACGTGAGACAAGTGTTAGAAAATGACTTTACGACAGCAACCGGTAGTGACGATTCATCAAACATTGACGCAAGTGTTGACGAAAATTTTGACAATAGGCCGTCCACTACAAAAATTTCAAAATCTCAATCAGAGCCCATGTTAATGCATGACGTCACGTCTAATGACGCGGCGGGGGCAGAGACCTTGCAAACGGTAAACATTGCCGACATGTTACAAATGCTAATGAAACAAAACGCAGAAAATATGGCAACCATAAGGAAACAGAAATCCGAAAACATGGCAACCTTAAAGGCACAATTAGAGACACAAAATGAACAGTTAAAAACACAAAATGACGAAATCAAATCTGATCTCATAGCAATCAAGATAGGCAATGACACTTTATGTAAGCGTGTGGAACTTATAGACGCCACACTGACCAAACAGATGACCGAACTCAGTACTAAATTTTCCCAGCTCAATACGAGACAAGAAAAGACTACAACTGACGTAGCACTTTTACAGACACATGTAAAAAACCTTAATGTCACGTGTGAAGTTCTTACTGAACAAATTCAAACATATCCTTCAGTACATGACAACCTTGAAAAACGAATTACTGACGTACAGAATAAATTTGACAATGTTGAACAACACCTGACTGACATCTTACAATCAGATGCCACAGCTCATTTTCAAAATATTAATAAAGAATTTCATGATTGGGTTGAGAACAAAGACAAACATTTTGATAGATGCTTACGTGAAAATTTACCAACAACTGTGCACGACTCCGTAGCGCAATACATTACTAATAACAAACAGCTGATCAGTGACGCAGTACAATCCGTCACTGCACCCATGAGACAATACACCGATCAACTACAGTCTGAATGTAACGAAAATATCAGTCAAAATGTACCGTTCAGAAACCAATATACATTCGAGTATGATACACACATTCTGCACACGACAAATACACAAGAACAAAATACACCACGACTACAACACATACCACGATGTGGAAACACAAACACAAGCTATTATCATGGTAAACCACAGCAACATTATCGTAATTACTCGCCAGCTGAACATACCAGTAATTACAGTGGAATAAATCCATATCACAATGCGAAGGAAGATGAAAGCTTAATGAAACACAGGCAATTTCAGATTTTTATCCCAGAAAAACGAACCATTCATCCGGTGATTTTTCTTAAATCTTTTAGTAACGCATTTCCACGCACTTGGAGTGACCGGAAAAAGATTTCATATATTGTCGGTTACATCCAAGTCGATGCAGCTGTCTGGGCATACAGTCAAGCTGACGTATGTACCACGTACAGTGAGTTTGAGCGTGCTTTTCTGAACAAATTCTGGTCGCAATCCGTCCAGGAGCGACTCAGAAGACAAATTTTAGAACCTGAAACTTTTAACAGTAAAAATGGTAACTTACGCAGATATTTTGAAAAATACTTGAACATGGGACATTTTTTAGACGAACCAGTCGCAACGCGTGATATACTCCGTGCGTTGAAGGCCAAATTGCCTTTCAACATTAAAGAAAAACTCCTACATATTCCGGATGACGATTCAGATTATTTTTTAACAGCTTTAGATTCGCTTGACATGTTACTTGAAGATCAGCGCTTCGCGCGGCAAAACAGCAGCCACAATGTTTACACTAGTGGTATGCAAAACATGCAGGCTTGCCAACACAATTCTGGCGCGCCCACAGTTGGATACGCGATACAACAAAAACAGCAAACTCACATGCCGTCTCAGTACGGAAATCAAAATCAACACGCGTATTCCAATACAAAAAATAGTTACAACAGTAATAACATTTCATGCGGCAATCCATACAAGAGGCACCGCGGTAATAACTACAACGGTAACAACGGATACAAAGGTAATAACAAAAACACAAACAGAAATAGAAATAATAATAACTACGAGCCAAGACAGCATCAAGGTTGGACTCGTAACGATCAGTACTTTCATTCAAACTCTGCTTTACCACAGCAGCCACCAGGTCAAAATTGGAGCATACCTTACGACCGACAGGTAAGTTATAATGCGCAACAGCAACAACAACCGCAAAAGTTTGGAGATCATAATAGGCAATATCCGAATGTGAATATAATAGAAATGACACCTGATGCACAACCTCAATCTGTGTCAGTACCTAGTACAAATGCTAATCCAACAAACTAGAAACAGTCACTACTTTGCCCCAGGTCGTGGCTGAAGAATTCTTGGGGGGCGACTTCAATGTTAATCAGTTATTTGACACCACACTTGAACAACAGAATAATGATATGCCAAGTAATTCTAAACAAAAACTACCTGTTTTATTTATAAGATACAACCACAACAACAATATATCAGATGAACTTTTACAAGACAGTACACAATGTCGTATAAACACAAATGAAATTGTTTTAGCATCTACTACTGGTGTAGTAGGTGGGATTCCAACTACTATTATCCTAGATACAGGTGCAGCTGTGAGCGTTTTGTCTTTTAATTTCTATAAAAAGATGTGTGAATTGGAACCTGTGCCTGAGTTTCCTGCCCAGAACTGTAAAATAACTACTGCACTAGGTAATAAGTCATGTAGGGTTACGAAGCAAGTTTTTGTAAACGTTAAAATAGGTAATGGAACCGTACAATGGCCATTCCTGGTTGTACAAAACCTTGTGACAAATTGCATATTAGGAATAGATATTATGAGCGAGAAGGACTGCATTATAGATTTCTCCAAAGGTAAATGTATTTTAAATGATAAAGGCAGTGTAATTATTATTGATTTGGACAGGAGAACTCTAAAGCATGACAAACACTGTACAGGGTACAAGGTTCAGTTAGTACTTGACAATGACATTCAAGACATGCAAACACACTCATCTGACACAGAGCTAATGGACTTGAAAACATTGCTTGATCATAAGATAAGTGAAGCTACAGCTCTCAGTGTACATGAACGTATAAAACTACAGGAAGTGTTATCCAAATATTTACAAGTTTTTACCGAACGATTAGGTGTTATCAACATGTATGTGTACAAGATTGAAGTTAAGCCTCACAAGATCTTCTACCATAAGACATATAACGTACCGTTATCTCAACGACCTGCTGTGTGGCAAGAATTAAAACAAATGTTAGACTGGAAGGTCATTGAACCATCCACCTCACCTTATTGTAGTCCTCTACTTGTTGTCAAAAAATCAAATGGAAGCATTAGGTTAGTGTTAGACGCACGAGCTATTAATGAAATAATTTTACCGGTTCACACAAAACCTGAAAATTTAGAAGAGCAATTACAGAAATTTCTAGATGCAAAATATTTTTCCACAATAGATCTCGCTAATTCGTTTTGGCAGGTGGGTATCGCTCCTGATTCTCGGAAATATACTGCATTTATGTTCGGGGGGCGAATCTATCAGTTTTGTGTTCTACCTTTCGGACTGAATGTCAGCTCTGGGGTATTCATTACAGCCCTGGATACCGTGCTTGGCGACGATTTAGTTGAGACAGTCACACACTATGTAGATGATATACTGATAGCTACACAATCTTGGAATGAACACGTTGACACTCTTCAAAGAATTTTAGAAAAATTTGCACAAGCTGGAGTCACAGCCAACCTAAGAAAATCAAAGTTTGGTTGCAGTGAGATAAAGTATTTAGGACATATCATTAATTCACAGGGCATACGTCCGGATCCCAGTAAATTAGATGCTATCAGAAACTTTCCTAGCCCTCGAACTAAAAAGCAGTTAAAATCATTCCTTGGGCTATGTTCATTTTTCAGACGTTTTTTGCCACAACCACTTTTGAACAGTAAACATCTGCTAAATCTACTCAGAAAGAATGAAGTTTGGATCTGGTCGGAACAGTGCCAGAATGACTTTAATACAATTAAACATGCTTTAGTGAATGCTAACATATTGAGCCATCCAGATTTCAATTTAGATTTTTGTATGACTTGTGACGCTTCACGTACTGGCTTGGGCTGTTGCTTATTTCAAGTTGTAAAGAATAAAGAGGAGGAACAGATAAGAATTATTGGGTTTGCGAGTCGCACTCTAACTGAATGTGAGCGTACATACTCCACTACTGAGTTAGAAACACTTTCCATAGTATGGGCATTCAAGAAATTCAATTATTATTTATTTGGAAAACATACGGTAATTTACACCGATCACCAGGCCCTGACATTTTTGTTAACTTGTAAACTTGTACATCCTAGACTATCACGATGGGCAGTTACACTTCAGAACTACTCTTCTGAAATTAAGTACATAAGAGGTAAGGACAACACCATTGCAGACACTTTGTCTAGACTTCCACAAGGTATGAATGATACCAACAGTGACTTAGAAAATATAAATGACTACAGGATTCTCTTAATGCAAGACAAGCAGTATCACCAATATTATATTGATATGTGCAGAAACATGGCTGAATTACAAAAATCTGATCCTCACTGGTATAAGATAATAACATTACTGGTAGGAAAACACAATCATCCTTTGACTAAGTATTACAAGTTACACAATGATGTGTTATTTTACCGCCGACATCCAAATGCTACTAACTGGTGTGTATGCATTCCCAAAGAGTCTGAACGTAATCTAATTCGGCACACACACTTAGTTTGGGGTCATTATGGGACGAAAAAGTGTTTGGCAAAGCTCAGTACATACTGTTATTTTAGCAATATGAGAAGAAAAATTTACAGGGAACTAAAAACATGTGTCATATGTCAAAAATCAAAACCTCAGAATTTATCCACAAAAACAGATTTACATTCTATTTTACCCAGTAAACCCCTGGAAATTCTGTGTACTGACATCAGTGGGCCGCATCCAGCAAGCTCTGGAGGCGTCAAATATATCTTAGCTTTTTACGATATATTTTCTAAACATGTAAAACTTTATGCTTTAAAATCCGCCACTGCAAATGCTATAATACGAAGATTCTCAAGTGGTTACCTGACGCACGTGGGAAAACCTAAAGCAATTCTATCAGATAATGCAGCATACTACTCTGGGTACAAATGGAGAAATTTCTTGAAGGACAATAACATCAAAAGTATATTTATTTCGAGGTTTAGTCCACAATGTAACGCGACTGAGAGACTTTTCCGAGAATTAAACCGTTTCATGAGGACCTATATTTCATCAAAACATACTAATTGGGTGTCCTACCTAAGTCTTTTCGAAGACGTACACAATAACTTAAATATTTACGATACGAATTACACACCTAACGAGATCATGTTCAATTGCAAACAGAACGATCAGTGGATAGAACCATTACCTAAGTTGTCGGACAAGGAAATCACACCTGAACAGAAAATAAAAGAAGTATTGACTACATTGACACATCACGCACAAATACGAAACAAACATCACAGAAACATAATAAAAAGAAAACAAAAATTCGAGGTAGGAATGCTTGTACTACTTCGTACTCATCATAAATCTGTAGCACTCAAACGACGCAACGCTAAGTGGCGTCTGCTATATGAAGGACCTTATATAATTGTTAACATACCGCATCCTGGTGCGTATCTGTTACAACATCCTAGAACTAACAAAATTATTGGGCTATACGCACACCGAGATCTCAGAGCATTTCATGCTGAATAATGTCAAGGTCATACCCACCAAAATATTGCTAAGCAACTCGAAAAACTCTGTTGTTACAACACAGATAATAAGTAGTACAGAAATTTTCATTTCAGCGGTTCCAGTGACGCAGTTGAAGACAGAAGAACTCTTCTTTCAGCGCGCGCCTCCACCTGAAAGACGGAATATTAAAGTAAAATTTATGATTACGTAGCAGTGGATGACATATTAATTTTTCACGGAACATTTGTTACTGAAGGTACCACTGACTTGGTGTGACACCTGACGAACTGACAGACGTCATCTGTGAAGCGATCTTTTACTTTGAGAAATAGATTAGACGCACATCTCTCAACACGAAAAGCATCTATCAGTAGTCAAGGCCACACAGACACTCTACACACACGCACAAAACGCGAGGAATCGAACATTTTCTCTCTCTTACTATTTTGAATATTTATTGAGTAGTGAAAACGCCTGGTCTTGCCTACTGATGTAATGAATGTTGTGTCTAACCTATCTTAATTTCAGATGACATCACAAAAAACATCTATAATATCCCAGCAAAACCGCTAAAGAGGATGTAAATATCTGCAATTCATGTAATCAAATGTGACACAATGTAATAACCTATAGCGATGTAATGATGATGTAAACATGTTTATGTGCAACTATATTATGTTTATCCTAAGAAAATATGTGATGTGTGTATGTATAATTACTTATTTTTTTAACTGATGTATAGTGTAACTGTTACTATGTAAAAATTTGAACAAAACGAGTGCCAAAAAGACATTGCACAGTGAACCACTGTTCACGGACATTAACGAACATTACTAACTCTGCAACTACGCGGAAACCTATGTGAAAGAAACTGTTAATGCCATTCATTATGCAGCGTATCTATGTGAACGCGATGAACGATTTCCTTGATTAATAACTACGAACATTTAGGTGAGCTATATTCAGCAAAAAACTGAAAATGTGAAGTGCATAATTCGTGCATCGTCTAGTGACATTACTACAGTACCCAACTTCAAGATGTTAACTGGATTAAATGGACACAAAGTGCCTGTCCAGAAAACAACACGACGGGTGGAAGAATTTTGGTTGGAACTTCAGGGAATGAAATGTTCTCGAAATGTGACGGACACTCTTACCTGGACTGTCCAAGGATCGACGCCAGCTATGTGCCGTGCGAGGTTCTGCAGCCAAGCTTCCACGGAATGTAAAAAACGAACTGCACGTGGACCAATTACTCGACGGGTCACGTCTGATCTGTAATAAGCAATGCTTTTAGTCACAACGAACTGCATCACTACGACTATAATGGAAATGAGAAATGGACACGCTTATGTATTAATCACGTTGTTATACAACGATGTTACTGTGATCAAAAAACTTTACCACGACGATACAAACCTGTAAAAAATTATTGTGCAGCGGATGAATATGAACTGTAATAACGACACGATGTGTATAGGTCAACGCACCTGAAAAATACGGACATTTTTCTTTGAAGTATTTCAAAACAATACTATGTAACTAAGAACATTCAACAATCTAAGTTGTATTGTGTTATAACAAATATTGTAAATTTAAAACTAAGTTACCTGTCATAGAATGTAGTCTTCATATGTAATCTTGGTTGAATATTTTCTTTGTGCAACGACTGAAAAACGCGCGCACACGAACAATATGAACTGCAATACTGTGCCGCGTGATCTAACTGTACGATATAACGGCAGTGCCGCAGTTACACAGACGCTTCTGCGCATGCGTGCACTCTATCTGCCAACATAAGAACTTTTACGGCGCACCCGCGTCATTCAAATTTTGTATATAATGTGTATAATGTGTAATGTAAGTCATGTAAATAGTTGTAGATAACTTAGATTTTCTTGTGCCTTTAGGTGAATTGCTCGCCTGCAGGTGTGTCCTTTCGCCTCGCAATTCAGGGGGCAATATAAAGGCACATTTGCATGCCGAGCATGAGTTTCCGCGGAAACGCGAAATACTAATTAAATAAATAATCAGTGACAAATAAATAAAGCCTATGGCACACAACTGCAGCGCTGTGTCGCTGATAAAACAAAAGCACAATTACGTTACTCTTATGTTTTGTTTAAGAAAGCAGAGAGCTCTGGTTGAAGTGGTGCGAGAAGCACATATTTTTTTTTATTGTCTGGCACACCGCCATATTTCATGTTATAGAAGAATACTGCGAGTTGCAACCACACTAGGCACTCGATTCTGTAAAGAATTATATTTATAAAAGTAAGTAGGATTATGAACTGTAGGCTTATTCATTGAATATATCTGATTTAACTAACTGTGTAACTTTTTTATGTTTAGTAGACAATCACCTCTGTACGACGTATTGGCATGGCTGGCGAATTATTGTAATATTGAGATTTAGATTTTGAGTCCGCACCTACCGCAGCAGTCTTTGGAAACGATTTAATTACGAAGTCCGATCATTCAGTTTTATTTCACGGTCAACTACGAGTAACATTGCCTTTACGAAAAAGCCGTTGTCAAGCGTCTGATACCGAATAATTAAACGTCCACGTTCCAGATAAGCAAATACAATTGCAAACACAATCACCATCATACAGATAGAATAATTAACATATTTAAAATAACATTTTTTATTAATTTTATTTATTTTATAGTAGGTCGTGACCAAAGATAGTCCAAAAACTTCCGATTTGTCGTGGTGACGTTGGTCATAGCCAATTGATTCGGCCATACCCTCCACTAGGCACCGGAGGATCTCCGGCCGCCCGCCGTTTGTCGAGAGGAGAGTAAAAGAAGACGGGTAAGTGAGCGGACGTGCCTTCAGTGAGACTGTCTCGAGTTTTCCGGAAAAAGTTTTCGGAATGTATTATGTATTATCTAATCCATTTTTGCAGCATTAGTTTGAGTACGTAAATATATTACAGGAACTGTGCTTTTTTCAATTTATTAGCCGGAAATCCGTTTAAAATGTAGTAGAAGTGCTTGTCCTTTGTTCCGTGCCATGTGGTTTTAAAGTGTCTATGCTTATTTATGTATCATTTTTAGACATAAACTCGTGTGAAATGTTAAATATTAGCGAGTGGTTATATTACCGGATCAAACATTCGAATTTTAAAAGGGGATTTCTTTGTCGTATTTGGGATCTATTCCCTATCCTCTATGTGTGCGCTGTATTTCGGATAAAGCGAGTGTAGATGATCGTAGGCGATTTGTTCTACCAAATGAACTTAATCAAATTAATTTTAGCCGTCTCGTGTCACATTTTATAAATTATTTACTCCGTTTTCTTTGTACCAGAAATCAGATGAGGTCACACTGTAGACCCACGTGGTCGCAGGCATAATGCCGGATGGCAGAATATTCCTCAAATAAAGCCCAGAATCATTAGACGTACGTCGACTCTAAAGTTCATTTGCAAAATTTACCCCCACAATTACAGAACGAGTATAATTGATCTTTGAAGCGCCAGTGCCATCTGTTGGGTATTTGTCGTGTTGTCTCTAAGCTCGCTGAGTTATGAATGAGAAATTTGTTAGGCTTTTAATACTTTGCGTTCCCGTGGTCCAATCTCTGCTTCTTTCTCGGTGCTCTGTTCTATTAAATCTAGTTACTAGAGGCATTTATAGTTTGCCGCATCTAGTGCATGTTGACTGAATGTATGGGTATCTTTTCTCGCGGCTTGGCCTGACGCAATCCTGACCACCAAAAACCTCCTTATTTCCTTCTGTAGCGTATGCGTGTTTAAAACTAGCAAACCACCTCCACGCTAAGTACATTTGTCGCAACAAATACCAAGTAAATTGTTATAATTTCTAAAATGAGTATGTTTTCTGAGCATGATAAAATAAAAAGGTTCAATGATAACCAATCTACAACACGCTATGAAACCAAATCCTTTATAAATAAACCAGTGCCCAATATAAATGCATAAAACATTCAAAGTAAAAAAGGTGGCTAAAAGAGAGTTTACTGGGTCCACACATCAACGTGTGCTACTTTTCGCCCCTCGTTTTTCAGAGTTGTGTTGAAAAGGGAAGTAATTTGGAAAACATACGCTCTGTTCCCTAGTTGAAACTCACTCATTTTCCCTCCCAGTTATCCATTCCGCTAAATTATAATTTTGTCAGTTGTAATTTTGCAGCCACTGCTTCACTAACCGCTAGACTGTGCCGGTTTTCCCCCTTGGTTGTGGACCAGTAGTTAATAAAATTCCACAGTCATTGATGGCTGACTAGATCAGGAAAGGGAGCTTCCCCAGATAAATATAGAAAGGGCACGATAAAACTAGAATTCTCTCGAGAGGTGGGGAACAATACGTATAACAGAATAAGATAAGATAAAGTAGTTAATTGACGTAGTCACCCCTCTATCTTTTATCATAGCAAATTGACACAGAATTACGCCATGTAGATCTTTTCTGAACAATTACGAGTGCTTTACCTCGTTGGGAGTGGTAGTTAAGGCACTAACAATATTCTTTGGGTAAAGGAGAAACGTATTTTCATCCACCCGTATAAATAAAACCCCCAGCAAACGGTAAACGTTCAGCTTGTAGGAGAAAGCGCCGTACCAGACTTCCTCGTGCGTTCTGTCTTCAACGTCTTCAACTATACGTATTATGTGTATGGAAGGTGGAGGAGGGAAGAAAGGAGAGTATCAGTTGCAAAGCGATTTAGAAAAGATTGCTGTATGGTGTGGCAGGTGGCAGTTGACGCTAAGTTCCAAAAGAAATCCGTTAGAATTCGATTACTCGATAAATAGTAGAATTCTCAAGGCTGTCAATTCAGCTAAGTACCTGGGCGTTAAAATTACGAACAACTTCAGTTGGAAAGACCACATAGATAATATTGTGGGGAAGGCGAGCCAAAGGTTGCGTTTCATTGGCAGGACACTTAGAAGATGCAACAAGTCCACTACAGAGACAGCTTACACTACACTCGTTCGGTTTCTGTTAGAAAATTGCTGGGCGGTGTGGGATCCTTACCAGGTGGGATTGACGGAGGACATCGAAGGGGTGCAAAAAAGGGCAGCTCGTTTTGTATTATCACGTAATAGGGGAGAGAGTGTGGCAGATATGATACGCGAGTTGGGATGGAAGTCATTAAAGCAAAGACGTTTTTCGTCGCGGCGAGATCTACTTACGAAATTTTAGTCACCAACTTTCTCTTCCGAATGCGAAAATATTTTGTTGAGCCCAACCTACATAGGTAGGAATGATCATCAAAATAAAATAACAGAAATCAGAGCTCGAACAGAAAGGTTTAGGTGTTCGTTTTTCCCGCGCGCTGTTCGGGAGTGGAATGGTAGGGAGATAGTATGATTGTGGTTAGATGAGCCCTCTGCCAAGCACTTAAATGTGAATCGCAGAGAAATCATGTAGATGTAGATGCAGAAGGAACTATTGATGTCAGCTGCTCCGGGACTTGATGCGGAATGGGAGGCAACGAGTGAAAAATGCGTCCCTAACCAGGATTCGAACATGGGATCTCCTGGTTACTAGGCAGTTGCGTTAATCTCTACGCCACCCGTTTACAGGGTTCTCGGCTCTCGGCGAACACACGAACCCACGTTCTTCCCTTCTTTCCTCCCCTCACCCCCCCCCCCCCCCCCCCAGCGCAACCTATCTGCAGTTCCCAGTCATGTCCTCCATGCTCAATATTTCCAGATTCCCGCGCAATGTGATACGCAAATATGCATCTGCAGTGATGGTGATGAATTCCTTGCCCATCGAGGCGAATCAGTTAGATGAATGCGCGGTGTCTGTTCTTTAGAACATCTCCGAAAGAACAGACGCCACGAATTCATATAATTCAACTATACATATCAGTGCTGTTCCTATATGTTTCCTGATTGACTGATATATATCGAAACTGTCGAAATAAAATGCAAGTACAGTAAACATTTCCCACTGATATTTTTAAATAATGTAAATGTCGCGTGACTAGGGCCTCCCGTCGGGTAGACCGTTCGCCGGGTGCAATTAAATAGTCAACATGATATATATAGTGTATGTTGGCCAACGTTTCTGTGTAATGGCATCCAGAATGAGTGACTGACTGTATTAACAGCACTTAATACGAAAATGTGATTACGTACTGTAGCTGTATAGGAATTGAGACTGGACAGACAGAAGAAAAATATTTTACTGGCAGATTTATCATGTTTATGAAGCCATACTGAATATTTCAAGTCATGTAACTAAAATAATTAGAACAGTACAAAATATTTAAGCATAACCAAAGGGAGAGGAAACTGCTATGGTAAATCCAAAAATTGTCACGAAAATCTGAATTTTAAACTCATATTCCGAACTTGTGGCGTTACATCAGTCTCTCCCGCATTCAATATACAGGGTGGTCCATTAATAGTAACCGGGCCAAATATCTCAAGAAATAAGCAACAAGCAAGAACGAAACTTGTATAGCTTGGAGGGGAAAACCAGATGGCTCAATGGTTGGCCCGCTAGATGGCGCTGCCATAGGCCAAACGGATATTAACTGCGTTTTTTAAATGGGAACCCCCATTTTTATTACATATTCGTGTAGTACTTAAAGAAATATGAATGTTTTAGTTGGATCACTTTTTTCGCTTTGTGATAGATGGCGCTGTAATAGTAACAAGCGTATAAGTACGTGGTATCACGTAACATTCCGCCAGTGCGAACGGTATTTGCTTCGTGATACAGTACCCGAGTTAAAATGGACCGTTTACCAATTGCGGAAAAGGTCGATGTCGTGTTGATGTATGGCTATTGTGATCAAAATTTTGGTAAACATTTTTGGAATACAGTGATCAATAGATTATTATATTTTGACTAAAGTTCGGTCTCGATCACACCATTTATGTTTCAATTACGTAGGTAACCGGTTTCGGTTAATTTTACATAACCATTATCAGACCCATGGCTCCGTTACCTAAGGGAGCCCTGGGTCTGATGATGGTTATGTAAAAATAACCGATACCGGTTACCTACGTCAATGAAACATAAATGGTGTGATCAAGAATGAACTTTAGTCAAAATATGTGATCAAAATGCTCAACGGTCGTGTGCTAAGTATGCTGCTCGGTATCCTGGACGACATCATCCAAGTGTCCTGACCGTTCGCCAGATAGTTACGTTATTTAAGGAAACAGGAAGTGTTCAGCCACATGTGAAATGTCAACAACGACCTGCAACAAATGATGATGCCCAAGTAAGTGTTTTAGCTGCGGTCGCGGCTAATCCGCGCATCAGTAGCAGACAAATTGCGCGAGAATCGGGAACCTCAAAAGCGTCGGTGTTGAGAATGCTACAACAACATCGATTGCACCCGTGCCATATTTCTATGCATCAGGAATTGCATGACGACGACTTTGAACGTCGTGTACAGTTCTGCCACTGGGCAGAAGAGAAATTACGGGACGATGACAGATTTCTTGCACGCGTTCTATTTAGTGACGAAGCGTCATTTACCAACAGCGGTAACGTAAACCGGCATAATATGCACTATTGCGCAACGGAAAATCCACGATGGCTGCGACAAGTGGAACATGAGCGACGTTGGCGGGTTAATGTATGGTGCGGCATTATGGGAGGAGGGATAATTGGCCCCCATTTTATCGATGGCAATCTAAATGGTGCAATGTATGCTGATTTCCTACATAATGTTCTACCGATGTTACTACAAGGTGTTTCACTGTATAACGGAATGGCGATGTACTTCCAAGATGATTAATGTCTGGCACATAGCTCGCGTGCGGTTGAAGCGGTATTGAATAGCATATTTCATGACAGGTGGATTGTTCGTCGAAGCACCATACCATGGCCCGCCCGTTCACCGGATCTGACGTCCCCGGATTTCTTTCTGTGGGGAAAGTTGAAGGATATTTGCTATCGTGATCCACCGGCATCGCCTGACAACATGCGTCAGCGCATTGTCAAGGCATCTGCGAACATTACGGGAGGCGAACTACTCGCTGTTGAGAGGAATGTCGCTACACGTATTGCCAAATACATTGAGGTTGACGGACATCGTTTTGAGCAATTATTGGATTAATGTGGTATTTATAGGTAATCAAGCCGTAAAAGCATGCTTTCTCAGAAATTATAAGTTCACAAAGGTAAATGTATCACATTGGAACACCGAAATAAAATGTTCAAACGTACCTACGTTCTGTATTTTAATTTATAAAACCTACCTGTTACCAACTGTTCGTCTAAAATTGTGAGCCGTAGGTTTGTGACTATTAAGCGCTATCTATTACAAAGCGAACAACGTGGTCCAACTAAAACATTCATATTTCTTTACGTACTACACGAATATGTAATAAAAAGTGGGGGTTCCCATTTTAAAAAACACAGTTGATATCAGTTTGACCTATGGCAGCGCCATCTAGCGGGCTAACCATAGCGCCATCTGGTTTCCCTCTTCAAGCTAGACAAGTTTCGTTCTTTGTAGTTTTTTCGTTTGACGCTTATTTCGTGAGATATTTGGCTCGGTCGCGATCAATGGACCACGCCGTATAGAGTCCAGGAGTGGTAATCTGCATACACAAGCACACTGCAGGAGTTAGTGAGAGTACGGTTGTAGGATCCAGCTGAGCAGTTAAGAACTATGAATGTGACGAGTGATAATCGTATCAGATCTATTTTCACTTTCATTGGGCATTAAATTCTGTCATTCGATGCCCATCGATCATACGTTGTAGACACGCCATAAGAACAAGATATGTCGGATTCTGGAAAGGGATAGTATAAGCAAAATTCCTAGAATAGTATGCGTTTCCAAGAGACTCTCCGTAACAAAATTCCGAAACTAACGACTGCCTGTTTAATTACCGATAAAGGTCATATCAGAGAAGTGGCTCCCAAACTCCCATTAACTCTCCCGTGTAAATGTATTCCATGTAATCATGTGATGTCCTTCTCAGAATCGGAGTTATTCCTGAAATTTGTTAGTCTCGTCTCCACTGTCGCAGAATTTTACAGCGTCCACAGCACGTTACGCGTTCGTTCTACCTTCATGGAAGAGCTTCTAGGAATTCGGAATGAGCCAGTAATCTCTCATTTCATCATTTCAGAAATCTCCATAACAGCTAATGACACCAACCCCAGGCTTGCTTTTACCTGCGAGCTGGGGCTTTTTCAACCCATTAGCGGGGCGCAGTAAAAAGAAGTATTCTTTGTGGGCCTTTTTTAATACAGTAGCTGAAGTGTATTTTATTTCAATGAAGTATCCAAAATAGGTCTTCTAGCGTCACTGTACACATTCCATGGCGCAGACAAAATGCCTGTATTCATTTTTAATTTAGTAGAGTTTTATTTATCCTAAGTGTTGAGATCTATTTCAAGTCGCTTCATCATTTTCATTACGCTCATCATTGCTGACAAAGTTTAATTTTCATCGGGGTGATTTTTTTGTAGTATACTTTATGATTTTTCTGACTAATTGGGTGCTTTTCTTGCAACTGCATTGCATAACAATCTTTTCGCCCATATTCTTTCTTCCACTTCGTTTCATTATTTATTCATCCATTAACACTGCACCCATTAGGTATTCCCATCGCAGTTGTACATCTAGTAACTGAGCAAATACTGAGCTTTGAGGGCACTGACTCGTAACATTTTAACGAGAAGAGAATGAACTCTTATTCACAAATGGAGCCACCGATAGGAATACACTGACGAAACAAGGAGCGTAGCTCATGGTTGAAATAATGCCTCGCAGAATGACCTGCTTGATCACTATTTTGTGTTTCAGATAAATGCAGAATGCCGCTTCCTTGATGGTTACCGGCCCGCAGGAAACACAGTGGTCACTGTTAGACCTTTGTGGCTACCTGATGGGCTTCTACAATTTTGTAACAGATTGATTATTTGTGTTCAAGAGTTCGTAGAGATATAGAAGGAGTCGTTAAACTGATACGACTTTAGTAAATATCTGAAAACACTTCTTATGTCTGTCAGACCTTTTAGGCGCAGATCATCGAAGATTCTTATACCTCAGAATCTCACTCCTCTCTGTGCTAAGCTATGTTTACCAGAGGGAAGTGCGGATTATTTTCCCCTCTAGTCTTATACTGATGAACATCTCTACTACTATAAAGCTGCTGTGGATTGTTGATGGCAAATTTAATGTGTAAATAGATTTACAGCAAAGACAAGGTTATATTACCGTTTGTATGGGAAACATGCAAGGTGTACGTGTAACAATTCCTCCTATAGTTCTAATTACTTTTCTGTGCAATGAATGCATAGTCCCTAAGTGGCAAGTTGACTTTGAATATAATCCTTTACTCATTAGCCAACGAGAACGTGGAAGTAATGTAACTTATTGACTGGTATGTCCCAAAAGTTGGCAGTTAGCCTCATGCCAAAAGTAGCAGGGGCACTAAATTGTTTTTCCAGTTTGCGTTTTCAACGATAAGCGCAAGAAAAAACTAAAAACTACGAACTTGCTAAATATTTTTTGTTGGTAAACAACATGCATAGTAGGTGGGACTTTTCACAGTCCAAAACTAGACGAACTGCTTCAAAACGAGTCCAATCGTTCAACACCAACATTAACCAAAACATAATTAATTTTTGCCTGTGGAGGGTTCTTTCATCTGATTGACGATAGCGGTTGTATCACCTACAAAAAGGACTATTTTTGCCTCCTCATTAAAAATACGGTAGATCATTAGCATAGAGCAATAAAAGTAACGGGCGCATGGTCGTACGGTGTGAAACGCTTATTGTGATTTTTCCCCCTGCGGATGATACAGCGTCCGTGTTTGTATTACTCCAACTTAGTGCAGCTTTCTGCATTCGTTTCCTACACAGGGACTAACTGAAGAATGTGCTTCAGGGTCAACGTGCAGCACCTGCTTAAGGAACGTTCTCTGCGGGTGGTAGAACAAAGCAAAAGCCCTAACAACAACAGATAAGGAAGAAGAGAGCTAAAAAGCTAATAGTGGCACACGGGACACAAACAGTTCTCGCCACTGTTATATAGATGTGTAGTTAGAAGATCCCTCCAGAGCCTAAGGAGGAAAAACGTTTTAATAGAGTTCACTCATTAGGTAGATGATCTGTGCTCTAATACTTCGTTTGAGATTCAATTCACAGCCCTCCACATAATGAATTTCCACAGGTCTTATGTGAGACACTATTTTATGTGCTTTAATTAACGGGAGTGCAACGTAATTAAGAATCAGGTCAGAACCAAACTGCAGTAGTGGAGACGCGTAGTGAGCTAAGCATAAGTCGTCACCAGTGTTCAAAGCAACGGAATGCGGCCGACAGTTCTGCTAACTCAAGGTCCACACACACGCCAGCGATAAATGCAGTCCGGCCTGGTTAATCCTCTTTTGTTGCCTGCCAGAACTGTTGTCCAACGGCAAGTGGCCTCTCTCCGGCCGCATACCGGCGTTCTGTGGCGACGAAATTGCAGTCGATTACAACTTCATAATATTCTATATTCCAGCACGCTACGCATACTAAAGCGGATCTACTTTAAGAAGAAAGTTGCTCCGAGCTAAAATCGTCAAGTTATAATAACTTTGCTACGCTTTTGAGACAGCACTTTTTGTACTCAGGTAACTGAATGATTAAATGTAAAATTATGTGCTGTAGTCAAGAGTCCGATGACATATAAAGCAACCGTTCCATTAAAGACTGAAAGAAACAAATATTTTTGATAGTTTGGTCGCTGTTCCAACCGACAGCACGTCTGGAGCATCTAATTCAATGTAAATTCCTTCAACTTTATTTCATTAGCTTTCCCCATTTGAAATACTAATCAGTCCTGATCCCAAGGATTTATCAAGAACTAAAAATCCCACGTCTAATGCTAACCTGTTTCGATTTTATGAAAAATCATCTTCAGACCATATCTCTGAAACGTTAAACATTAATATTCTTTAAAGGGAAAAAAGTGTCAAACATACACACTTCATCTCCGTAATATATGTAGATTAACAGACTTAATGAAATAAGAAGTGTTTGTACCTACAGATGGGGAGCAGAGACGACGGCGGGGCATCGTTAACTCTCGGAGGGCACCACTGGTGGCTGGCAAGTAATGTCAAAACGAGTTATATGGAGGAAGCTCTATTGGATCTCAGTGATCTCCTGGAGCAGGCGAGGACCGGAGCTTCCACTTTATATCGCGTAGCCTTTTGACACTCCCACTAGAGGTGTGTTCCGACATTTACCAATGCTATGCCGTCGCCTCCCCACCTGAGGGTGTAAAGAAATGTTAATGTTTAACGTTTCAGAGGTATGGTCTGAAGATGGTTTTTGGTTAAAATCGAAACCAGTTACCACCTGACACATGATTTTTAATATTTAATAAATCCTTGATATCAAGACTGATTAGCATTTTAATTAACTATCGTATCGCTCTTGATTTCCCACAATGTTTTCAAAAGCTATTCCCCATTTAGAAAAGTCCTTTTTTCGGTAGAAGACACATTGGCTACCGCATTATCCTACCTCGTGTCCAGCGCCTCACACCTGACGCCTACTGCAAAATTTCAGATGTTGTTGAGGGATGTCGGCAGAGTCTTCTGATATAAGCGAGTCGCAGTCTCCGGTGGCTAGCAGCATAGTAAGAATGTAATAATGATTGATTAGTTTTGTTACACCAGTTACCTTTGCTTCTCCGAATATCTTTGACATTAGTGAGGAAGCCTGCATTGTGTAACCATCAAGCCATAGAAAGCATAAGATCAAAATCATAACAACCCTCAGATGTGATGTGGTAGAGGTCGCAGCAAGTGCAACACAGAGGACTTCGTTATGGCGCTTTATCATTGTATTCAGAGATGACATACACATGTGCATATCTGCCAAATCTTCATTCGTAAACATATCCAACTGCTTTGCATAACTGTTTACGTACAACTAAAAATCCTAGAAAAACAAATCCGAGACAGAACCGAGCGGCATTGAACGGAAGAGTGAAGTGTAAAGTTGACATTACTTCTGTCAGCAGTAAGTGTTGTGGATGAATGGTACAAGTTTGTTTCCTTACAAGACGTATCCTCGTGCACTTATTTTCTGTGAAATACAGATATAACATGACGGTAAGAAATTATACGAAAAGCATTCTGTCGCCTGTGCGGAGCCATCGAACATCATGAGTCACCTGGCCCAGAAAATATTTGTTAACAACCACCCAAATTTTGTCGGTGAAGTTCGGATTCACCTTGTAAACAGACTTTACAGTTGAGGTAGCCAGCTCGAGTACCGCAAATTCTCCGAATAAAAATATTGTACGGAAGAAGGCACTGGGCAACCCCTTTCTAAAAACTGTACTCATGAAAACTTCACAAGCCAAGATCGCTGAAAAAGCATTTCATTAGTTAATCGGTTTCGACAGAGCTATTGCTGTCATCGTCAGATGTCACGCTTTTCAATTTTCTTAATATTTTATCAGTGTTGCAAGTCGCTTCACACTCTATATGTACACCACACTACAATGAAGATCACTTCACATCAGCATGCTAAATGAAAAAGTAGTATGTACAAATTTAAGCATAACCACATTGCACCGATTGAACTCAAGAAAAATATCTCTGGACCAAATATACCATCGTAGGGAGTATGTTGCATTTTATATTAGATGGATAGTATCAACAGAAGTAGACATAATTTTAGGTTATGCTATAAAGAAATTATAAGATCCTTTGCTCTTGTTGTTTACTTTTCACCTGACAGAAACAGTAATAGTAACGTTAGAACTTTTCCAGATGTTACAGTACTCTCTACTGAAGCAGTACCTGAATAAAACTTTACAAATATCCAGTCAGATCATAATTAGATCTTATGTAAAGTTTGGCAGTCTGTAAAACAGTGGTCTACACAAACCTCAAAAACCTAATATTCTAAGAAATTTGGAGTCAATTAACTCATACACAATTCGTGGCGATGCGAAATGGAGTGATCATAGAGGGAGAACCGCAGGGCAGGTGCCAAACTTCGATCCATTTATAAGGTACTGAAAAAAAAAAAAAACAGTTTACTTTGTCGAAAATTGCTATCCACGGATTTTTTTAAATTTATTTCTTTCATTAGGACTCCAAATGCGGTACATTCCTCTGCACATACATTCAGATTTCTAAGGACTATAGCATGATGCCTCACACATTAAATCTATGTCTGCTAATTCCCAAAATAGTTATTTCTTCCTTTTCTGTAGCTAGTGATAAAACTTTACACCGTCGACGACAGGATAAACTATTGTTCGACCTGTAACGAACTGTCAACTATACAAAAACATGTCTTAAACTCACAACTCATTCAAAACGTAGCACTGCCTAAAATATAAACTTTCGTCCATTGCGTCATCCAGAAGCCTACATCGAATTATGGTCAGCCCAAATTTATGAAATGTGTGGTAAGATCCAATGGGTCCAAAGTACTGAGGTCATCGATCCCTAAACTTACACAGTACTTAATCTAACTTGAACTAACTTATGCTAATGACAACACACACACCCATGCTCGAAGGAGGACTCAAACCTCCGACGTGAGGAGCCGCGCGAATCGTGGCAAGGCGCCTAAAACCAAGTGGCTAGCCTGCGCGGCTACTCCGTGCGGCCTGCTCAGCGCAAATTTGGCCCTGAGGTCGTGGGACATTTTATTGATATGTGAAAATCAGCACAGCTATGTATGAGGAGGAGGACAGCTGGAACTGACCACTAAAAGAGATAACTGCTGCGACTTGGCACACGTGCTGAAATACGCTACTGTTCGATAAATACTAATTTTGCAGGTAACTGAGTAAAGCAGTTATCAATGGGAAGGTTTTTTTTGAAAACCGCAGTGCTTACTAGGCACGGCACTATTAGAGGTTGTATTCCATTGACTTCCTCAGTCCTTTCTAATCGCCTTACCCAGCCGCCTAGAGCGGACTTACACTTTAACGTGAATTCTGCACCGCAGTGTATGTCTGCATATTGCACATCAACAAACGTTTCCCGATGTGGAAGAAGAAAAGTAAATAAATGTCATGTGAGTAGGCCGCTCGCCGGGTGCAAGTCTTTCGATTTGACGCCACTTCGGCGACTTGCGCGTCGATGGGGATGAAATGACGATGATTAGGACAACACAACACCAGTCCGTGAGCGGAGAAAATCTCCGACCCATCCGGGAATCGAACCCGGTCGCGCTGACCACTCAGCTACCGGGAGCAGACTGGAAGGAGTGATAAGTGATACATAAATATGCCAGGATTAACCAAAGATCGAACCTAAGACATTTGGCTATGTAATCTGGCCCTCTACCAAGTAGCCACAGAGCCACGCGTTTGTGGATAGCTGGGCGATGTAGGACGAGAAAATACATACAGCTCTGGCAACAATCAGATGCTCTTCCTCATCAGAGAATCGAGTCTAGCTGATCCTCGACGACAGATGTTGCTTCAACGGTTTGCCAGAATTCCATAGCGACTGGCCACTGGCGGCGAATCAGTCTATCGGCAACACACGACCATATATTTTCAGTAGGTCAGATATTACGAGAGTATCATGGCCAGTGAAGCAGTCCAACACCCTGTGTACTGAAGTACGTCACAAAAGGTGGTCGAAAGTGCGATCTTGCTTTACCTTATTGAAAGCTATCATCACAGATATTTATACGGTAGGGCACAGATGCACGCCTAAACCCACATTAACGCAGCGTAGTCCAGAGACAACGGTTTACACAATATAACCCATTACTATCACGCCTTATAATCTTTGACGAGTGCAACCTGCTGAACTTTATACTGCTCAGAGCCTGGATGTGTATTAGTATACATTCATTGTAATTATGTACACGAAATGGGCAGTACTCTGATAGGACGTCATGATGTCATTCTTGTCTTCATCATTGTCTTTGGGAGCACTGCTGTCAGTGTACGTGACTCTGCCGCTAAGTCAAAGGAAGCCGTAACAAAGATACCTTTCCCGATAGTCCGAGGCGCTCTCGCCGTTGTCGCACTGTGAATATGGATGCTTATCTTGCTGCAAACAAGCATATTTCCTTCCTTAAGGTAAGTGATGTCGCTGTGCTAATCTGTAAGGCCGGATCCACACTAATAACAAAACTGTAAAACTGTCATTACTGACTGTTTGAACACGCTAAACTCGAAACTATAGGATTAATTTTCACGGCGTTTCCACAGCTAACTTAAGAGTAGGTTGGAGCAACATGAAGGCTTTATTTCATCAAAATTACTTCACGAAAAGCAGGATGTCGTAATGTAAAATATTATCAAAAACCGTCCTGTCTCCCTATTTGTACTACACCAAAGAACAAATAAGTGCCACTGTTAGCTTTTTAAACTTAGTCTCAGATGTATTTTCGAAAGATTACGTCAGTGACAGATTTAAGGGCAACAACTAATATTTACGGATACAAGCTAATAGCGGATTAAATGATTCCGCTTTGCGTTTTAAAAATTTAACGACATTGCCTTACATCTAACAATATGTGTTGTTTATATATTTTGCTAGTAAAAATGTATTTATTAACTCCACTTTGTTTGCCTTTGTGTGTGTACTCATTACATTTTGATTCCGTTTTGTTTACGAATAAAAGTGCCTAGAAAACGGCCGAGTCTTTTTGAATATACCAGGCGGCTAAACACAGAGGACTATGCGATCTGAAGAATCCAGTGAAGGTCGTGAGGCGAAACTTGCTGCGTCGATAGAAGCGTGGCCTAACTACGACGGAGTGCGTCATGCACTATCTCGCTCCTCAGGATCCTTCAGTCACAAACGCTAAAGTTACTTCTCTCTAACGTAACATCGCAGAGGCGAAAATTTGGAAAGGAACTGGAGACGGCGAGCGGGGTTTTATACCCTTAAACGTTACGAATTCCTATTGAGTTTGTGTCATACAGCCGGCCGCGGTGGTCTCGCGGTTCTAGGCGCGCAGTCCGGAACCGTGCGACTGCTACGGTCGCAGGTTCGAATCCTGCCTCGGGCATGGATGTGTGTGATGTCTTTAGGTTAGTTAGGTTTAAGTAGTTCTAAGTTCTAGGGGACTGATGACCACAGCAGTTGAGTCCCATAGTGCTCAGAGCCATTTGAACCATTTTTTGTGTCATACAATGACCATAAACAGGAGCCAAGACCAGACACTTCCTATTGCGGACTGGACCTTATTGTCAGCTGCCTTTCGCACCCGAGACCTATGTGGCCGTCTCCCACGATAGTGAAGCAAACAAACTTCGTTTATGTTCAAGAGAAGGTTCTGGCAGAATCGGAGAGGAAAGGAATATGTGGAAAACACTGACAATCAGAAGGGACAGGAAATAGGACATATGGCAATACATCAGGGAATGACTTCCATCGAACTAGAGGAAGCTGTAGAGGGCAAAAACTGTAGAAGAAGGCAGAGTGTGGAATATATTCAGCACATAACTGAGGACGTAGGTTGCAAGTACTATTCGGTGATGAAGTGACTGGCACAGGAGAGGAATTCGTGGCGGGCAGCATTAAACCTGCCAGAAGAAAACCTCACTCGGAACATATTTGTCTAGGGCATGTTGCACGATTCCTCTGAATTTATTCCATTTGTTTTGCCCATCTTCCTCCTCACCACCGGGTAGTTGATGCTGACTTCTTAAATACTCTGAAATTTTTATCCTTTCACTCTTGCCAAGCAAAAATATCTTCCTACTTTCCTTAATATCCTTTGTCGGACACGTTGTCATAGATGCTATCACAGCATTATGATCACTCATACCTTCCTCTACGTTAACTCATTCGATAAGTTCAGGTCTGTTTGTTGCCAGGAGGTCTAAGACGATACCGTCACGAGTTGGTTCTCTGTCTCCTCAAAGTAATTTTCGGACAAAGCATCCAGAACAATGTCACACGTATCCCTGTCTCTAGTACCAGTTTTGATAGCATGACACTCCCAACTGTACGTGTCAAATTTGAAGTCCCGCGCTGTTACAACGACCTGATCTGGAAAATTACTACGTGTGTTCGAACCCTGTCTCCGCTAAAATTCTGCATAAAAGTTTTCAGCAACGGCGGCTGCAGACTGCCCCTAGAGGCGGAAGGATCTGCAATGAATAAAGGCATGAGAATGCAGAAGGAAATTGAAACCACGGCGTTGAGGATAGATAATGTGTATCCACAAGACATAATGCGCGTAACTGGAAAAGTGTCATGATGATCTCTCTGTCGAGTGGCAAAAGATACCAGACTAGCACCCATTCGGATCAACATGAGGAAACTACCAAGTGGGAGGTGACCGTGAGAAAAAGAGTGAATAACCAACAAAAGGATAACGCTCTACTAGTCGGCGTGAGGAATTTCAGAAATTTGAACGTGATAGGGAAGCTAGAAAACCTGAAAAAGCAAATGCTAAGGCTCAATCTACGTATAGTGGGGGTAAGCGAAGTAAAATGTAAGGAAGACAAAGATTTCTGGTCAGATGAGTGCAGCAACAGAAAATGATACAACTTGAATAGAATCCGTTATGAAGAGGGAGGTAGGGCAGAGAGTGAGTTGCTGTAAGCAGTTCAGTGATAGGGCTGAGCTCATCATAATCGACGCCAAACCAATACTGACAACGATAGTTCAGGTACCCTTTCCGACGTCGCAAGCCAAAGATGAACAGACAGAGAAAGTATATGGGGATACTGAACGCATAATTGAGTACATACAGAAAGATGAAAATCTAATACTCATCGGGGACTGGAATTATGGATGTGGCGGAGGGAGAAGAAGAAAAGATTGTGGGAGGATATGGGCTTCGTACTAGGAATAAGAAAGGAGAAAGACTGAGTTATGTAATAAATCTGAGCTAGTAATCGCAAAAAATCTGTTCAAGATTCACAAGAAGAAGTGGCCGAGCGGTTCTAGGTGCTTCAGTCTGGAACCGCGCGACCACTACGGTCGCAGGTTCGAATCCTGCCTCGTGCATGGATGTGTGTGATATCCTTAGGTTAGTTCTAAGTCCTAGGGGACTGATGACCTCAGATGTTAAGTCCCACAGTGCTCACAGCCATTTGAAAAGGTATTGTTATAAAACGTCAGGAGCGACAGGAAGATTTCAGTTAGGTTACATCATAACGAGGCAGAGATTCCGAAATCACATACTAGACTGTAAGGTGTACCCAGGAGCAGATATGTACTCAGGCAATAATTTTGTGTTAATGAAGGGTAGACTGAAGTTTGAGTCACTGGTCAAAAAGAATCAACGCACCAAGAAGTGATATTCGGAAGCGCTAAGGAATGTAGAGACACTTTTGAAGCTCTTTGAGGCTATAGATACTGTTATAAGGAATAGCGCAGTAGATAGTTCAGCTGAAGAAGGATGGACATCTCTAGAAAGATCAATCACAGAAATCTGGAAAGAAAAATACAGGTACAAACAAGGTAGCTGTGAAGAAACCATGGGTAACCGATGAAATATTACAGTAGATCGATAAAAGAAGGAAGTACAAAAATTTTTAGTGCTAGTAACTTAGAAATGAAATAAAGTAGGAAATTCTTTAGAGCTAGGACGAAACAAGTCCACGAAAAATATCAAAACAGTGGAAAAGTAATGAATGTAGTTACAACCGACTCGGTATAAAGAAAAGTTGAAACAGCCCCTGGTGAAGTTAAAAGCAAGGGTGTGAACAGTAAGAATGCATTGGGGATTGTAATATTAAATGAGGACGAGAGAGCAGACAGGTGAGAAGAGTACATTAAAGGTCTCTATGAGGGGGAAGATTTGTCTGTTGACATGATAGAAGAATAAACAAGACAGGGGATCAGAATTTTAAATGAGGTTTGGAAGACGTAGGATCAGGTAAAACAGAAGGAAAAATAACATTTCCTCAGATATCGGAGTTGGTATCGGTGTGTAGAAAGGAGTTGGTATCGGTGTGTAGAAAGTGGGTGCAGAAGAGACAGGGGATCAGAATTTCAAATGAGGTTTGGAAGACGTAGGATCGAGTAAAACAGATGGAAAAATAACATTTCGTCAGAAATCGGAGTTGATATCGGTGTGTAGAAAGTATGAATCTGGAGGTATGCCATCTGATTTTCTGAAAAATGTCATCCACACAATTCCGAAGACTGGTAGTGTGAGAATTCTGTAAGTGTCAGCTTAACGGCTGATGCATCAAAGTCTCTGAGACGATTAATATGTAGTTGAATGGAAAAGAAAACTCAGGATGTGTTTGGTTTTAGGGAAGGTAAAGGCAGGAGGGAGGGAATTCTGACGATGCGGTTCTTAATGGAAGTAACTAATAAAAATCCATGGGTCGTTCATAGAATTTGTCGAGCTGGAGAAAGTGTTCGACAACGGAAAACGGTGCGAAGAGTTCGAAATTCAGATATAGGGAAGATAACTAAATGGAGATCGCCCAACCAGAGACAGGGCGAATACCAAATTGATCACGTCGCGATTTCCAAGGAAAATACGAAACAAATTCTGAACGTCAGACCTCGCAAAGGCGCTTTTGAATAATCTCCTACAAATAAAGACAAATTTTGAGCATTTATACTCTGTGAGAGTCAGATTTTTTTGGCATCTTAAATACTTGTTCCAAATGTTTTACATGTTCTTCCATATCTTTCAGAAATACAGAGACATCATCCAAGTATACCACACATTTCTTGGGTTTTCACCCACAAAGTTCCCAGACTAATAGGCTCTGAAGCTGGTACGTCTAACTGGCATGTCTTTGAGTCCAGGTGGCATTCTGTAGTACTTATAATGAGTCAATGATGTTGTGAAGCCATTTTTTGGACTGTCTTTAGCTGGCGATACCAGCTCCATATATCCATCGCTGAAATATATTCACAAAGGCCTGGATTCTCCTATGTCACACTAATATTGGAACCGCGCGACTGCTACGGTCGCAGGTTCGAATCCTGCCTCGGACATGGATGTGTGTGATATCCTTAGGTTGGTTAGGTTTAAGTAGTTCTAAGTTCTAGGGGACTGATGACCACAGATGTTAAGTCCCATAGTGCTCAGAGCCATTTGAACTAATGTTGAGGATAGGGTACACATCAGTATTGTGAATATGATATGCATGAATAACGATTTCTGTGTTCAAGTATAAAGGAGATTAGTGTTTAACGTCCCGTCGACAACGAGGTCAGTAGAGACGGAGCACAAACTCGGTTTAGGGAGGGTTGGGGAAGGAAACCAGCCATGCACTTTGAAAGGAACGATCCCGACATTTGCCTTGAGTCATTTAGGGAAATCAGAGAAACCTAAATCAGGATGAGCAGACGCGGTTTTGGACCAACGTCCTCCTGAATGTGAATCCAGTGTGCTAACCACTGTGATACTCCGCCCGGTACCACGTTCAGGTATCGGTAATCCCAAGAGAATCAGTACATCCTACTACCATCCAGTGATTATTCAGAACAATGACGCTGTTTACCCTCCATGGACTATCACTATGGTCTATTACTTCCTCTGCCAGTTGTTAATCAATAAATTCCCCTATCAGTGGTGGCAGATGCTTTGGTATACGATATAATATCCTATAAACTGAATCTTTGTTGTTGTTGTAGTTGTTGTGGTCTTTAGTCCTAAGACTGGTTTGATGCAGCTCTCCATGGTACTCTATTCTGTGCAAGCTTCTTCATCGCCCAGTACTTACTGCAGCTTACATCCTTCTGAATCTACTTAGTGCATTCATCTCTTGGTCTCCCTCTACGATTTTTACCTTCCACGCTGCCCTACAGTACTAAATTGGTGATCCCTTGATGCCTCAGAACATATCCTACCAACTGATCCCTTCTTCTAGTCAAGTTGTGCCACAAAGTCCTCTTATCTCCAATTCTGTTCAATACCTCCTCATTAGTTATGTGATCTACCCATCTAATCTTCAGCATTCTTCTGTAGCACCACATTTCGAAAGCTTCTATTCTCATATTGTCCAAACTATTTATCGTCCATGTTTCACTTCCATACATGGCTACACTCCATGAATCTTTGTTACCTGTAGATATCTACTTTGTGTAACAGGTGTCGCTGGTAACAGACCATTGAGTTGAACAAATATAGAAATCCTAGCAACAAAACTTTCATCACTTGTCGATCCCTTCCTCGCAAGTGATTGTTTTTTACGTAAAGCAGATACACTAATGGTTTTCGTGTGGCTATGGTCATCAGATAAACTATCAATGATCTCTTCATCCATTAGCTCTGAAGTGGCTATGCTGAAGCCCTTTGGCTGGCTGACTTCATCCATGCCAAAATTATCCAGGCTAAGGAGGCATGAAGTTTCCGTTTATATTGCTGATAGCCTCGCCGATGAGCGCCCATAAAGCCAAAACACACACACACACACACACACACACACACACACACACACACAAACACTAATGCATACCACACTTTTGGGCACAAAACTATGCATTTTATTTAAGTCTTCATTACTCTGCAGTGGTTCTATAACACATAATACTTCTTGTGGCTAATACTTACCTACAGAAACCCAATCTAGCTTCCCTATACCTGCTTGATACATTAACATCAGAATCATTAGAATCAGTCCTTAGCATACATGTTCGCAGTACAGCTAGCAAACCTTCCCGATCGGGTTACCTTGTGACATTGCCTTGCCTAGAGTCATTTTTTCTAGTGGAAACAAAGTTCCATTGAGTTCAATAGTACACTGCAAAATATCGATTTTAGTATTTTGTTTATCAGGGAAGTCAAGTCCAAGATTTGTAGAATAACCTTCTCCAGCATGTGGCTACAGCTCCACGTATTCACGAAAACCTTAACTGCAATGCTAAATGCGAGCAGTATTGCTTCTAATGACCTTACGTCATTGTCACCTACCTCATGTAACCTGTATACCGAAAACTTAAGTCTCTTCCAGGCTAAGAGATCCAGACTAACGACTCAAATGTGTGCATCTGTCTCTACTACAAACTTGTGCTCCTTGTCCTGTGCTGCACCTTACAAGCAGCAATATGTCTTTGCATACGTCTGTGCAATATATTATGCCACTGGTAATGCTTTCCCGTTTGCTTTTAATGGACACTTTTTATGACGCTGTTTACCTTATTTCATATTGCGGCACTCTCGTACCTTATGAACTTCTTTGTTTCTGGTAGCGCAGGTGCATGCCATCGCCTAGGTTCTGGAACATGTCTGCGTTACTAAATGTCTCGTAATACAATACATATGCTTTAGCTTAGCCTACTAAGCATACATTAGTCATTTCTAAACATGTGTCATCTATACAACAGCACTATTTGGCGATACCTAATACATATTTAAAAAACTCAGTCATATTCTGCAATATGTTTCTGAAAAAAGCCGTTAAAATGTTCGCTTCTGATGGAAGGCCACACTCGGCAGTACCTTACCTGCCCCTGATCCTGACTGTAACTGTTGTACCATAGTTTGTAAAGTTTCAGTTTTCTTAATAATTTCATTTTACTGCTTATACAAAGTACGCTTGTACTCACTCCCTTAAAATGGTAGTAGGTTCACCTGTAGTAGCAGCACTTGTTTCTACCATTCTGCTTATTCTACAACTGCTGTTACACTAACAGATATGTCGTTAAAAAGAAATAATTTTCTGCACGTACTCATGGCCCAACATGATTCAGAACAGTCCTGTGCTAAATGAACAAACTGTTTGCGACTGCCACACGTACTTTTTACTGACGTAGTGCGTGGCAACTCATGCAGTGGAAAATTAAAAAGTTTGCACCTCACTGCCGTTGAATAAACGTCCCTGGTATTTCCCTAAACAATAACAAGTCTGAAGGTTGCTGCAGTTTAACAAACGACACTCTGAGGGTGACACTAATGTCCCTAGGATTCGACATGACCACAGACAAAAGACAAAATCAGAAAGGCTAACAGAAAGATACTGACAAGCATTATGCCAGGATGGTAGTCCAGACAGCGATGACGACCCAGCTGCAGATATAATTATATTAGAGAACCTGATGATGGCGTATTATATCGTTGACACTTGTAGCCTATAACATAAATTAGAGATCAACTTGCAGCTGAAGGTTTTCTCGATATTTTTTACATATTTGCCATTGTCCCACCAACCAGCAAAGCACGAATGGATCCACCTAAATACTTCTAATATAGTGATGGCAGCTGATGTAAAAACTTCTGACAACACTTTGTCAGCACTTTAGTTGAGACGCTTATAGTGAAATTACAGTAAGGTATGGGATACAGAGAGAGCTAGTTCGCACTCTGTGCACAAAATGAGAGTGCGTCAGAGAGACACATTTCAAAAGTGTTACTATTTAATCATCTTTTCCACAGCCGTACCAAAGACAGTGGATGCAGCATGCACGCTTTGAACACTCTGACTCGTCCACCTCAGAAGATTATTCAAGCATGTGCTATTGTCACAGCACTTCACTCAACACCTCGGTGTCATGCAGGGTAGTGGGTGGCAGCTATTGTTTGTACAGTGGTGTTGACCACCTTATCCACCTTATCATCAACAGCTTGTTACAAGGGAACTCTAAGAGACATCAAATGGGTGTGACCGAGTAAGTTCCAGCAGATTCGCATGGAATGTAGATGGTAGAGCTGAATTACAGCATGACCGCTCTATCAGAGGTAGGGGCAGCAGCCTTTATCATGCCCCATGGATGCAGCGACCGGTTGATAGAATGCCAAACACCATCAGTGAGCTGGATGTAGGAGTCCACAATACATCATATCAGTGCACGAGGAAGCTGGCATCTCACAGCGATTAGAGTCGGCATACCAGGCAGGCAACAATCCTGATGATAGAATTCTTCTGGTAAATGCTATGGAGCACATGACAGGAGCTACATTGTAGCTGGCTCACTGTAACTGAATAGCGTATGGGCTTTGAAGCCTGAGAATTTGTTGTTGTCCGTCTGCATCAATGAATCTATGCCTTACCGACGATTATCTCCCTGTGTCCTCATTTTGTGGGCTCTTCTTTGCTGCTCCTTGGTGTCACAACAGAGGCTTTCAGTGCTTCAGTTTGGTTCTGACCCGTCATGTCAGCGAACTCCTAGGTTTTCTCGCGTAACATCTATTCGTTCTTGCGATATCATGTAGGGCGGTCAGAATGACGTTATGATTCCTCCTCAGTGATGTCAAATTACTGAATTAAGGTTTCAAACTTCTCGCTCGAATGAGGTGAAGCAATATGTTACGAGGGGTGCCATATTACATGCAGTATTTGTTCTCTGCCTGTTTGCCATTCTGATTGCTACACAGAGCAGTGGCCTGGTCTGACTTGGCTGAGCGCAGGATGGAGAAACCTTTAGTAAAATGTTGCATTTGCTAGTGATATCTTCCTGCAGTGTGACTGGACGTTGATGCCCCTCACCTGTGTAACATTGGCTGCTGTAAAGGCAAATAGCTATAACATACAGTTCTAAATATTCATTAAATAAGGCCTCATTTAATGCATGCTATGGAAAAACAAGGAGTCATGGCATTTTTAAAGTATCTGTAATTCAAATAAATTTAGTGTGGAGTTGGTAATAAAGTTATTTTATGACAGATTAAAGAAACGATAATCTCATTGGACCTAATACATTCAGTTTTTCAGAAAGACAAAATAGTTCCAATCAGCTCACCTTCAATTTTGTATTTTTTTAGTGGATGACTACGCTGATCGTACATACTGGTAGCCTCTTAATCTCCATATAAGTAAGTACAGCAGTCTATTTATATTTGAACATGTCATTTCCTCCCTTGACAATTTTTACCTCCTGTGCTTCCCCCAATTAAAAAACCCAGTTTCCTAGGCTGCGTCAGGATGTGCCAAATCAACCAGTCCCTTTTCTTTCACTCAATTTGTGCCACACATTTCTTTCCTCCGTAGTCCGTAGGCCATATAATATGGATGGTCATTATTGAAGATTAGTATAATTGACCTGAAATGGTCAAAATAAACTAATGCACGTGCCTGATTGAGCTTCATGACGAAGCTATGGTTATAAGTTTCAGAAAACACTAAAGTAGAGGATAATGTGGCGGCAATGGGATACTCAATTTGTCTTCATGGTGGTGATCCACACACATACTGACCCGTATTGTCGGATGTTACAGATTACATGTAAACTTGTTCATAAGTTCATTCATGACCATTTGTGTGCTAAGTCAATAGGATGTTCATGCGTTGTAAGCACAGCTAAGCAAATGCTTAACATTTACATCTCCAAAAAAAATTTGTTTTATTAGACCTAGTCATAATAACGTCGATGTGGGCTTTATATTATCCTTCCCACTCCTAAGTTCTTTAAAGTGATGAAACTTCGTGCTTAAGCACAAAATTTTCCTAGACAGGCCACACGTTGTAAGCACGTGGTGTCTTCCTCATATCATGACCAACGAATACTTCATAAATGTTCAGATAGTTGATCTAAGTACGTTCTGCACAGGATAACATATACGCCCTTCTCCTCAGCTATACCTTTCTTTTATTTCACTTTAGTAGCGAATTCAAGTTCAGGAGTTAGGTTCGCGTCTTGTCCCAGCAAGTACCCTTCACACAGTTTACGCGCAGGCGCAAGGTATTGTGTACGGCCAGTTCCAGTACAGCACTCGTGGCTGCCGCATCGCGGTCGTGAACTGGGGCCGAGGTAGTTTTAGATACGTTTTTACAGTCTGACGATAATTTACGGATTTGTAGTTTTAACTTCATGATGTCCACTATGGACAAACGGTAGATACTTTTATCCTGAAGAAGGTTGGGTTATCCTGACTGAAACCTAGGTAAATCTAGGTAATCTGTGCAACTGAAGCTATTGATTTTTTAAATTAAAATTAATAAACTATGAAGCTGGCCACAGGTTTGTTTAATCTAAGTGAGAGTCTGACAGGAATTCTGAGTAGCACTTAGAAAATAACAGGTAAGAAGGACTGAAACGGTACAGTAGTTTCCGCTCTGTAAGCAGCAGGTTTCGCTGCTCGCCTGCACCGGAAAATAGAAACAGAGGCGGCTCCGCAGCCAATTTTATTACACGACGCGGCCGACCGCGGGTGCAACAGAACCCATGTCGACGGGTGGAAAGAAATGTGTCAGGCTTCATAATACGTATTTATATGTGTCGTGTATTATGCATTTCTTGTACGAGAATGTGAATCTGCACACGAACTTTCCTAATCCTCCTCACACCTTTCCGTAAACCGTGGCCAAATCTTTGTTGGGAAGTAGTTCTGTAGTATAGTAGTGCCAACCTTACTCCTGGGTAGGGGATCAGAGAGACAGCACAGGCAGGTAAATGTCAAAGACTTTCCAGTGTGACAAGATTTGGAGTGGAGAGATTGGTCACGGCCAAGTGGTTCGACCACCCCCTCCACCGGGGCCCAGGAAGACCTCCGGGTGCCTACCATATTCGCGGAGGGTTACAGAAGACGGGTAAGTCAGCAGACGTGCCCTCAGTGCGTCTGTCTCAATGTTCACGCATGGAAGAGAGGTATTTGAATATTTGTACTAATTCTTTTATTTCTAGCTTCGGTTTGTGTAAGGAAATGGATGTGCTCGTTTAATTCCGGAAATTTGACCCCCTGTGTTAAAGTATCTGGTCCCCAATTTGCCTGTTATCCTCCTCGCATAGTGAATGTATTATGTAAAATATTGGGAGACTTTGGTGGTATACATTTGGCCAACGAAATTCCATCTTACCCATAGAACTGTGCGTGCAGATTAGTATATAATACACTCCTGGAAATTGAAATAAGAACACCGTGAATTCATTGTCCCAGGAAGGGGAAACTTTATTGACTCATTCCTGGGGTCAGATACATCACATGATCACACTGACAGAACCACAGGCACATAGACACAGGCAACAGAGCATGCACAATGTCGGCACTAGTACAGTGTATATCCACCTTTCGCAGCAATGCAGGCTGCTATTCTCCCATGGAGACGATCGTAGAGATGCTGGATGTAGTCCTGTGGAACGGCTTGCCATGCCATTTCCACCTGGCGCCTCAGTTGGACCAGCGTTCGTGCTGGACGTGCAGACCGCGTGAGACGACGCTTCATCCAGTCCCAAACATGCTCAATGGGGGACAGATCCGGAGATCTTGCTGGCCAGGGTAGTTGACTTACACCTTCTAGAGCACGTTGGGTGGCACGGGATACATGCGGACGTGCATTGTCCTGTTGGAACAGCAAGTTCCCTTGCCGGTCTAGGAATGGTAGAACGATGGGTTCGATGACGGTTTGGATGTACCGTGCACTATTCAGTGTCCCCTCGACGATCACCAGTGGTGTACGGCCAGTGTAGGAGATCGGTCCCCACACCATGATGCCGGGTGTTGGCCCTGTGTGCCTCGGTCGTATGCAGTCCTGATTGTGGCGCTCACCTGCACGGCGCCAAACACGCATACGACCATCATTGGCACCAAGGCAGAAGCGACTCTCATCGCTGAAGACGACACGTCTCCATTCGTCCCTCCATTCACGCCTGTCGCGACACCACTGGAGGCGGGCTGCACGATGTTGGGGCGTGAGCGGAAGACGGCCTAACGGTGTGCGGGACCGTAGCCCAGCTTCATGGAGACGGTTGGGAATGGTCCTCGCCGATACCCCAGGAGCAACAGTGTCTCTAATTTGCTGGGAAGTGGCGGTGCGGTCCCCTACGGCACTGCGTAGGATCCTACGGTCTTGGCGTGCATCCGTGCGTCGCTGCGGTCCGGTCCCAGGTCGACGGGCACGTGCACCTTCCGCCGACCACTGGCGACAACATCGATGTACTGTGGAGACCTCACGCCCCACGTGTTGAGGAATTCGGCGGTACGTCCACCCGGCCTCCCGCATGCCCACTATACGCCCTCGCTCAAAGTCCGTCAACTGCACGTACGGTTCACGTCCACGCTGTCGCGGCATGCTACCAGTGTTAAAGACTGCGATGGAGCTCCGTATGCCACGGCAAACTGGCTGACACTGACGGCGGCGGTGCACAAATGCTGCGCAGCTAGCGCCATTCGACGGCCAACACCGCGGTTCCTGGTGTGTCCACTGTGCCGTGCGTGTGATCATTGCTTGTACAGCCCTCTCGCAGTGTCCGGAGCAAGTATGGTGGGTCTGACACACCGGTGTCAATGTGTTCTTTTTTCCACTTCCAGGAGTGTATATCCGAGCTATAAGTTGTAAAATTGTAATATCTGTAAACTGAAACAATTGCTGCAATCGCTGTAAAGTCGAGTGATAATGTTTAAAATAAATAGGTAATCAACTGTCATCAACCTTTAACATACCTTAAAAATCACAAAGAAGTCAAGTTAAAGGAATTCATTTAAAATAAAAGATGTAGAATGGGGGGACCCACACATCAGCGTGTGAGCCCTCCAGCCCCTTGCCTAGTATCGTACAGAAAGGGCACGCTCTCAAGGTAGCGCTCTCAAGCTCCCCTCCCCAGTTATCCGTTGCGCAAGTTTGATTCAGGGCTTGACGACATCAACTTTCATCTGGCGTCCCTAGGCAAGGAGGTTAGACTTTTAAACTTTCAGGACTTAGTCATCCTGACTTTTCGGTTTTTATCTTCATTCTATCAGGCATAGAATACAGTCGCATCTCTCGATATATGATTTAATGTTCGTGATGGCAGGAAATTTAGCTGTCATCTTCAGTGCAGAGGAACGGGACGAGCGTCTCCGAAGTAAATCGGAATGCGTGGCGTTTCTGCGCACCAAAAGAAGCCCTTCGCTTCGCGTCGCTTTCCGGCGCTCGCTATCAATTTTGGGCGCAGTGCTGCGGAGCTTGTCACGGTGCGCCGTAACCGCGTTACGCCGCCTGACAAAGAGCCGACCCCAGCGGCAGCGCACCGCGCCCGACCCATCTCTTAATGCCGAGCGACTCCGATTTTTGCTCAGATGATTTGAGTAACGCAGTTACCGCCACTGCTGGTAGGCTGAAAAGCGGCAATCGGCGCAAAATGAAGTTAGATTACGAGGCGTGCACATTCACATGAAAAATGCTTGCCGCCCAAAACAGGAAATTAGACGTCGGGTGCAGGATTGCTAAAGAGAGGGGGAAGTTGGCAGTGCTGGTTGGCTGCAGTGTTTTGGACGGGCTGCGTCTGCTATCGCGGCTTGCTCCAAAGCAGGCTTATAAACGTGGCAGCGTTGGGCCGTTTCCGTCTGCCTCTTCCTGTCTGCCGGCGCCGTAACAAGTAGGCGGCCTGCGTGATGCAGTTAATAAACACGCCACTCTGATGCCGTGGACGACGCCTGCTCCAAGTAAGGGATCCGTCTCCTGACTCTGCTCAGAAATGTATACCATAAATAAAGTCTGTGCGTAACGACAACGTCTACCTGAGAACGGAGAGAAATCTTCAGACTTCTGGTGCATCCCCGACTGAGAGTTATAGGACTACTACGTTTCGCAATATACACACCATGATGTATATGTACAAACAGCCAAATGATTACTACTCCAGAAAAACTGCATGCAAAATATTGTTGTTAAATGAAAATGAAGCCAAGTGTAACCTCTCCACAAAAGATATTTTAAAATAAAAATGAAAATGAGTCAAGCGTAAACTTCCCACAAAATATTGTTAAATGGAAATGTGCCAAGCGTAGCCTCGCCACAAAATAATAATAATTAAATGAATTTTTCTAATATTGTAACCTCTGAACAAAATTGGCTCCGATTTATAGTCTGTGTGCAGAAATGCATTCACATTTAATGTTACCACAAAATTCTTTTCTCATTTAATGTCAAGTTCGGAACAGAAAAAAATTCCTAAACACCAAAATAACAAAAAAAGTTTTGTAACCTGATGAATTTTATGAGGACAGCGGCGCTGACCTTCGGCCCTGTATTCTGAATAACAAAAGCAAAAATTCTTACCTCAATAAAACTGCAATTATATCTGCTCTTAATTAGTCACTTTTCGACACAGGTTCGTGCAATGCTGGAGTGTATTTTTTTTTTATTCTTGGAAGCAATGATAATGCAATGGAAATTCTTTAAATTGAAATGAATGCTTTTCTTTAAAAGAGTTGCTTTATATTATAAAAACTATTATTGGGGCATTTCTTTGAACAAATTAAATTACAGTTAACATACATTATTAAATATGCGCAAGGCTGCTTCTTTACCTTCTACAACAATACTCATCCTCCAGAATCCTGCCCAGAGTCGCGAGCAGAGCACACAGCCGACGCATGACGACTCCCGCCGACTCACGCAGACTCGCTACTACTACTGTCCACTCGCTACTAAAGACTACTACTGTCCACTCGCGCAGTCAAGCGCGGACTAGCGACAAGCAACAACTAACGATAAACTAGTCTCTGGTCAGAGATTCTGTCATGCCTCGCCCATCGCTGGCAAAGCATACGTCTTACATAAGCCTCCACTGGGGGGGGGGGGGGGGGGGGCAAAAGTTTGGCAGCGATGGTGAGTCAATTGGACTTGCCATGAGCAGCAAATTTTTCTTAATTAACTAACTTTACAATCACAGAATATGTACATATATATAGGTGCAGAACATGACATAAAATATAGTGCACATGAACTGAGTACAGAACATATCAAGCAAAGCCAAAATGTATACACAATGAATACAAATCATGTTAACAAAATGACGAAAGTGCACACGCACTGTAGTACAGAACATATCTAGGAATCACAAAATGTACACGTAATGAGTACAAATGGCATATTAAGAAATGGCATAAAGTGCACACGCACTGTGGTACTAAACATAACAGGAAATCACAAAAGTATAGGCAATGAGTACAAATCATATTAACAAATGACAAAAATGACAAAAGTGCACACGCACTGTAGTTCAGAACATATCAGCAAATCACAAATCATGTTAACAAAATGACAAAAGTGCACACGCACTGTAGTAGTCTTTATCATTTTACAAGAATTTAAACGCATTGTATAAGTGTTTACCATTTTACAAGGACTAGGAAAGGAATGGGAAGGATTGCGTCATGGTTGTAGCACTTTAGGTTGCACGCAGCTGCACTGAAAGTCCATATCTTTCTACAGAAGCACAACACCAAGTGAGACAAACTGAAGTTCTTTTCCTTGAAGTATTAATCAGTGTAGCCAAGACACTGAAATCTCGTAATAGTATTCCATGCTATCATTTTGGTAGTACACTAGGTAGACCAAACAGTTGAACCATAATAACATCTCCATCGCTCAGGGTGGTGGACAGCATGTCGTGTCAACACCACGTTCTTGTAAAGTACACCAACGTAGAATTAGTGCAAAAACCAAATAGAGTGCTCCATGATCATGAGGATAGACAGGACAAACGGATATTGCAGTAATTTCTGGTAATTAGGTCATAAGGTGAAGGACATTAAGTCACAAAGTAGTCTTCATTGGGAATTACACTAGTCTAACAACTGATTTGAGTAATTGATGGCACTCATCGCCCAGTTACTGAACATTTCTGTACCATGTATGTAGTATTACAGAATAATGTTCAGAAATTATCTGAATATAGTAATTATTGGCACTCATTGGCCAGATACAAAGCATTGTTTGATGCATTATTCAGAAGTCATCATTCAAAATGAGTTAATTATTGGCATAGCATTTATACATAATTAGTCTAATTATAGTAATCATTGGCATCATAGGTCATCTTATTACAGTAATCAGTGGCATTCATTGGCCAGTTACAAAGCATTTTTTTATGCATTATTCAGAGGTGATCATTCAAAATGAGTTAACTATTGGCATAGCATTTATACATAATTAATATAATTATAGTAATCATTGGCTTCATAGGTCATCTTATTACAGTAATCAGTGGCATTCATTGGCCAGTTACAAAGCATTTTTTTATGCATTATTCAGAAGTGATCATTCAAAACAAGAGTAAATTATTGTCATACCATTTATAGAGTATAACAAAAATATTATTTACAGAAATTATGTGCATAGTATTTATGCATTATTACAAAGCATCATTCAGTGTTATTCAGAAGTCATTATTGAAGTGACATACTATTCAGAGCTGATCAGTATTACTCAGAACTTTTCGCTTGCTAGCAATGCATTGCGTTAGGATCGATAATTAATTACTGGGGGATAACAATATTTGCTTTTGAGTTATTGCTGCAAATGAAGATGTGTAACGTCATTCGTCATGAGTCAGCTGTAGCAAGGTTATGAAACAAGTAGAGTATACGTGATCACATTCATAAATGACATAGGTTTAATGAACAACTGCTTATAGCACATTAATTTCATGAATAATTTCTCCTGCAAAATATACAAAATGGATTATTAAACTGAAAGAAGAAACGCATATTATGCTGAAAAGTAGTGAACTTCAAATTAACAGGTAGTGAAATGTGTATAAAAATATGTATGTTCTCTAGCTGTCATTTCCAAAACCTTCAGTCATCATACCATGCGATATAAGACATACTGTCAAAACGAGCTGCAACAAATACTTAAATAACTACATAGCATCACTTAAGTAACAGTAAATATATAAACTTCATAATTATTTTCATCTGCAAAGAAAAAACTTCATTATCCATATTATCATAACTCCATTATTATCATCACCTGTAAAGAAAAACTTCATTATCCATATTATCATAACTCCATTATTATCATCACCTGTAAAGAAAAACTTCATTATCCATAGTAGCATATTTTTCATCATTATTCATCACCATTCATTATCATGTGCAAAAAAAGTCACTTCAATATTCATTATACAACTATTCCTTATTTCTAGCATATTTCATCACTAAAACTAAGATGTGTAGTTCTGTCTGACAGCCTGCATCAATCGCCTCGTATTCTGAAAGAAAAAATTAGTTAAGACTGCTATTCTACGATGTGTATAGTATATTCTTGTTAATGCTTGTTAATTCTGATCCATTTACTTTTCGTCACGATGTATTGCATCTTCTTTCGTTCATTCCGAAGGTGAAATTCCCATTTCTGTTTAATTTATTTCGTTTACATGTTATTTCTTTCTGAAAATGATGAACAAAGATTAATGTCTTGCATTTAAACCATATACCCATTAAATAAAAACTGATTTATAGTAACATAATTGAGCATACAGCATAGCATGACAGAAAACGTAATATGTCAAAAACATCGACAGTGTTCAGAAGCAAAAATGTACACAGTGTATCACAATGTAGCAGCAAAAAAAAATGTAAAGTAGTCACGATGTTGAGATATCATAAGGCAAAATGCTAAAGTCAACTGGTGTTTGTTATATCTTAACTATTTCATACTGCATACAAACAAATCAGGAAAACAATCATATATACATAAAAAATGGAAAATATGCACCGACTGACGTGTAACGGCAAGAAAAGCGACCTGCTAACCTTACCTTGCCGGGCACTTGCCAAGAAAAAATACGATAATCGTCAGTAAGTGTTCATGTGAATATAATTGCATAAGTGGTCATAAAAAAAATTTGGAAATGACATTACAGTGTGATAAATCATAAAGTATCTTCCTTCAATAAAAGGTTTGATGTTGGAGACGTGGTGGTTCCCTTTGGTTTTTCTGGTTGTCAAAGTTTCGACGTGTACTACATTGGGGTGAGGAATGCTGCGAATCCGATATGCACCTGCGTATAGAAGCTCAAATTTACTGCATCTACTCTTTCTTTTGTTGGGTAAATAGTGTGTACGTACTAATATCTTCTGTCCAATGTGAAAGTCACGGCGTGAACAAACTTGTTTTTGCTGTCTTCTCCGGCGCTCTGCGGCACGTTTGATGTCGTTCAGCGCAATGTCAATTATTTCATGGTGTCGTAGTCGACGAGATGTTGGAAAGGTTACTAATTCTTTAATTTTGTTAGGTGGTTCAACATTTTTCAGTATAACAGACGGAGATAGCATAGTAGATTCATTTGGTATGGAATTAATTACATCTTGTAATGAGAGTATGTGTGTGTCCCAATCAATATGTTTTTATGGCAGTATATTCTACACAGTTTACCAATTTCTTTCATTAATCGTTCACAAGGGTTCGAAGAAGCATGGTACCTGGATATATAGATCGGAGAAATGTTTCTAGCTCGTAACATACGTGTCCATATAGCAGATTGAAACTGTGGTCCATTGTAGGAAATTACTTTCAACACATCCTCTACATGAAATAGAAAATGTTTTACAAATGCTTTCGAAACAGTTTTAGCAGTAGCTTTGCGTAACGGAGTGAAGGTAACAAATTTTAAAGTGAGTTCAACAGCGACAAAGATGTAGCAAAAACCTCTATTAGTTCTGGGAATCGGACCAACAATGTCTACAGCGGCCATATGTCTCAATTTAACAGGTACAATGGGATGTAATGGAGGATTATGTGAAGTCGTGTCTGATTTAGATTTCTGGCAGATTTTACATGACGCTAAAACTCGTCGTATACGTTTCTCCATGTTGGTAAAATAACAGTTCTGTCTCAGTATAAGATAACATTTTCTGGCTCCGTAATGTGCGTAACTTAAATGAGTATACCAGATCAATTTGTTAACAAGTTCGTCAGGAATGCATAATAACCAATTGTTGCAGTCAGGATGAGAGCGGCGAAACATAATGTCATTGCGTACAGTGTAATGGTTTTTAATGGTAACATTATTCCTATCTTGCCGAAGGTGTTTAATCTCTTTCCACACATTGTCTTTACTCTGCTCTTGTGCTATGTCTTGTAATGACCACGAAATGAAATTTTCAAATGCAACTTGTTGAATGTACATGACGTTGAAATTTGCTTTGCAGAAGTTGGTTGCGATGTCTTGCTGATTGTTGCTGAGAGAACGGGATAGTACGTCTGCTACAATATTTTGTGTACCAGGAATGTGAACAATTGTAAAATTAAATTCCTGCAAATAAAGTTTCCATCTACTTAATCTGTCGTGTGTAAATTTAGCCGAAAGTAAAAATTGTATCGCTCTATGATCTGTGTAAACGGTAGTGTGTCTTCCATAAAGAAAATGCCTAATTCTCGTAAAAGCCCATACAACACATAATGTTTCAAGTTCTGTAACAGAATAATTTCGTTCAGCAGGTAACAGAATGCGACTCGCAAAAGGGATGCTTTTAATTACTGTACAACCATCTTCTTCAATTTACTGAAAAATATGTACGCCTAAAGCGGTGTTAGAACTGTCGGTGGCAATAGAAAAATTTCTGATAAGATCTGGGCGTGATAAAAGTGGTGCATTCAACAAGGCTTCTTTTAGGTTCACAAATTCAGAATGTGCTTGCCTATCCCAGGACCAAATAGTGTTTTTACCTGTCAATTGACATAATCTAGGGGTGTCTAAAGCAGAGTAATGAATAAATTTACGAAAAAAGTTAATTAAACCCAAAAAGCTACGTAGTTGTTTCTTCGTCGTAGGAAGAGTAATGTCACGTAAAGCTTGAAGCTTTTCCGGGTCAGGCGCAATGCCTTCTGCTGAAATTGCATGTCCAAGAAATTTTATAGAAGTTTTACCAAAGTGCGATTTACTGAGATTAACTGTGAGTCCTTGTGCACGAAAAGTTTGCAACAGTTGTTCAAGAATCAGATTATGTTCACACCAGTTAGCTTCTGCAATAAGAATGTCGTCAACGTACGTTGTGATTCTGTCTTTAAGTTCTGTCGGAAGTATTGTATTCAAACCGCGAATAAATGCTGCTGAAGAAATTGCTAAGCCGAACGGTAATTTACAAAATTGATAACAGTCACCAAAACAAAGAAAAGCCGTGTACTTTCTGCAGTTCGCATGGAGCTGAATTTGCCAAAATTCCGATTTCAAATCTAATGTGGAATAAATTGCAGTACCATGAAATTTCTGTAGAAGTTCTTCTGGTGTCTGTGGGCGATCTGTTTCATTAATAATAATGTCATTGATGTGACGCGAATCAAGTACGAGGCGAAGTGAACCATCCTTTTTCTTAATAATATGGAGCGGGTTTATGTACGGACTAACTGCCGGTTCAATAATTCCTTGATCAAGCATAGCTTGCAATTCTTTCTTAACTTGTTCTCTGTGAATTTACGGAATGGGATAATGCTTGGCTTTAAATGTGTCGTGCTGTTTAACTTGAAATTCATACATAAAACCGGGCATAGTACCAGGGACGTTGTCAAAAACTGGAGCTTGCTGTAAAAGAATTTTGTGTAGTTGCGTGCGTTCGTCGTCTGGATTTGCACAGCTCTGTTTAACTTTATAAGAAATCATTTGTATAACGTCATAGTCGGCTTCGTCTGGAGTATTATAGTTGTGTACGTACGTATCTGTGAACAATGTGGAATTACAGTCTATGTTACGTAATGCGGAAATGACTTCTGTACGATTAATTGTTTGTTCTTCTGCCGATAAAGAGTGCTGAAATTCTAAAGCCAGTGGTACATTTTCATCCTTCAACATTAAATAGGAATTTTGAAAATCAATAATGGCACCGTGTTGTACCAGAAAATTCGTACCTAAAATAATGTCTGTCGTCAATAAGGGAACAATCCAAAAGTTTGAGTGAAATGTATGACCAGCAATACAAAATCATAAATGTGTCTGTAATTTTACATCTACTCTTTTACTAGATACTGCTCCTTTTACTTTCGTTTTGCCTAATGGTAACGTAGGATAAGTATTCTCTTTGTTACACTCGTTGAAAGTGTCTTCATTTATAACTGACATAGGTGATCCAGAATCGATTACTACTGAAAATTTCGATGATCCAATTTTAACTTCGATGACAGGGTGTGAAATTGTTTTTTGAACAACTGGTTTTTCCTGCAAAAGAGTGTCTCGGATGTCGTCAAAAGTAATAACATTTTCGTGAACAAGATTCTGTGTATCTGAAGTATTGCTTACGTTGCTGGAAGATGCAACCTGTACTGTATCTAGTCAAATTCTATCTGACGTACTATTATTTTCAGGAGGATGCTGTGGCATTTCCACTATTTGAACTGTTCTGTTATTTCTTCCTGACGTATTTCGTTCGGATGATACCTACTGTCTGGTTCATTCACGATAATATGTTGTTGCTGATGTTCTTGCTGCTGATAAGATCGACTGTTATTAAACGTACGCTGAAAATTGTGTTCATTATATTTACGTCTGTCATGATAGTCATTTCTATACGGTGCATTGCGATACGAATTGAAATAGTGTGTTTTCTGTACATACTGATTGCCTTGTTGCTGTGTGTTACTATTTGTTGGAGCTGACGCTATACGCATACGCGGAGAAACATTAAAGCTTGGTTGACCTTGTGCATTACATTGTTGGTTAGGTATACTAACCGGTTGGTTTTGTTGCTGTTGTTGGGAAAAACCTCTATTGTTACCAAAATGTGGTTCCTGTTGCTGATAATTTTGACGATACTGATAATTAAAATTTTGCCTGTTATTAAAATTCTGGTGGTTGTCGTTCCTGAAGCGTGTATTAGCTTTGCTATTGAAATTGCGTGACTGATCGTAATTGCTGTATGTTTGTTGACCTTGGTTATTATATGAAAATTGTTTGTTTATAAACGAATAATCCGATTGCTGCACTTCCAAAAGCTGTAACAGATCTCTGAATGCTGAAATATTTTCCTTCTGCTGACCCGTTAAAAGTAACACTCTTAATGACTGTGGTAATTTAGAAATGCATAATTGTATAAGTGCAGATTCACTGTATGGTTCACTTAAGTACTGGTTTTGCTGGACCATGTGCTCAAAAAATTGCGTGACAGTGGAAAAATTTGAGTTCTCATAATTTGGTAAACTAATTTATTGATCCTTAATTCCGCGCTGTGTTGTCTTCGACCAATACGCTGACAGAAAAGCATTCTGAAATTCTTCTACCGAGTAGCATTGTCTCACTATCAGTCTCATACGAGTTGCCGGTTCGCCTTCCAAAAAACTGCAAATAAATTCAAGTTTGTGCATTACAGGCCAAGTTGGTGGAAAAGCAAAGCTAAATTGTTGTATCCAATCCAGGGGGTGAATCTGTGTTCTGTCATTTTTAAATACTTCAAATTTTCTCACTGATAGAAAATGTTTGTAATCAAAATTATCGTCTCTGTATATCTGAACAGGTTCAGGATAGTATGAGAATCTATTTGTCTGTGACTGTTCGAAATCTAACTCACGTACTCTCTGTAAATTACCTAAATTATACTGGCTGTGTGAGTCTGACAAATGTTCGCAAAGTGGCGTCTGCTTGATGTGTTGAAGGCTGAAACATTTTTCATCTCTGTTACTTCTTGCTGTAAAGTTGACAATTTTCTACGTAATGTATTATTAGACGAATCTATCTCATTGATTGTCTGCTGTAGATTTTGAAGTTCAGGTGTTTGATTAAATGAAATCAGTGAAGTATCGTCTGATTTGCTGTCATTATTACTTTCAATAACGTCAATACGACTGACCAGTTCATCATATTTTTAAGTCAGTATTTTTACCTGATCATCGTTTTTAGTGTCATAAGCATTAATCTGTTTTTGTATTTTACCTGTGGTTTCGTTCAATTTTTTAGCGTCAGCTTTGATGACTTCGGGATCCTGAATTAATTCTAATTGTTCAAGTCTGTCGGTCACTGTCTGGAAGTCTACTGCGTGTGTGTCTGTTTTTGTTTTAAGATCGGAAATTTCATCACGCAATTCGGTGTTCAACTGTTTGATTGTATTAATTTCGTCTGATACAGTAGCAATATTGTTGTCTACGTATGTTTTTGCTTTCGTAAACAAACTGCGTTTATCTTTCTGTCTCTGTGCGGTAATTGTTTCCATGATTTGTCGCTTTACTTTATTTTGTTCCTGTATAAATTTACGGAAACGCGTTTCACTGTTTTGTAGGTGATGATTAAAACGTTCGTCAATTTGACTGTTCTGTTGGTCGAATTTCGCGTCTACTTTTGCATCCAGTGTGCACGAAAGTTCCGCTGTCATTAATTTAAACTCGTCGCGTAACTGTGTTGCTTTCTCAGAGCATTGTTTACCGACTGCACTAATTTCGCCTCTAAGTGATTCTGTTGCAGCTGTTTGCATATCCCTTAATTTTTGAGCAACAGATCTAATTTCTTCACTACTTTTTCTAGCACAAGCCTCAATTTGCTCCCGTAATTGTTCTTTAGTATCATGACACTGCGCGGAAACGGCTGTAATCTGTTCACTAAGCTGTCTGGAATTGTTGTCTAATTTTTCATTAAGGTTGTCTTGTTTTTCATTAAGTTGTTTGAAATTTTCATTAATCTGTTTGTTATTATAGTTTTGTCTTTCAATCTGTTGTATATAATTTTCATTAAGTTATTGTTTGAAATTTTCACTAAGTTGTTTGGAATTGTCTAATTTTTCATTAAGATTGTCATATTTTTCATGAAGTCGTTTGAAATTGTTCTCTTGTCTTTCATTCTGTTGTAGCAATATTACCATAATTTGATCCAAGCCAATATTACCTACTCTATTCTCTGTGCTGTTTGATGGCGTACCTGCAATTATCACGTTTTGTGTATCCATTTGGATATTCTGTGATTCTTGAAAAGGTTTGCCAATCGAATATGCACTGTTGGTCACTAAATCGGAATCAAATACATCTGTCGTACTTTGAGTACATTGTTCATTTTCGTTAGAAATAATAATCTGTTCATAACGTAAATTTTGCAAATCGGGTGTGTCAAGCTGGGCAGCGTTCATTGTAACAGAACGTGCCGCGTCATCCATTATCGTTAAATTAGCAAACGACACAATTGAATTTATTTGCTCATCACTTGGATCAAAATCAATATTAGTGGTCGGTACGCACTGATTGTCTACAAATGGAGGATTGTCATCATTACACTCAGTGTCGCAAGTACTATCGGTCATATTATTTGAGTCAGCTATTTCACTCATTACACATTGCGATGTGCTGTTAACAGTTTTTCGCGGCAATTTTCACTAATCAAAATTATTCACAAATGAAACAAAGACAATGCAAAATGCAACAAACACAAATACAACAAAGAGCAAAAAATTGCCGTTGATCTGTGAAAGAAAGAGTGACAAATTAGTAAATGCGTTGCGCCAATTGCAAACTACGTTTAAGTAGTTAAGAGCAGATATATGACTACTTCTCAGAAGATTCACAAAGAAATACGATCCTGGCCGGATGTCGCCAAGTACAACCTCCCAGCAGAAGTATTTGAATGGAAATGAGCCAAGTGTAGCCTCGCCACAAAATAATAATAATTAAATGAATTTTTCTAATATTGTAACCTCTGAACAAAATTGGCTCCGATTTATAGTCTGTGTGCAGAAATGCATTCACATTTAATCTTACCACAAAATTCTTTCCTCATTTAATGTCAAGTTCGAAACAGAAAAAAATTTCTATACACCAAAACAATAAAAAAAAGTTTTGTAACCTGATGAATTTTATGAGGACAGCGGCGCTGACCTTCAGCCCTGTATTCTGAATAACAAAAGCAAAAATTCTTACCTCAATAAAACTGCAATTATATCTGCTCTTAATTAGTCATTTTTCGACACAGCTTCGTGCAATGCTGGGGTATATTTTTTTTGATTCTTGGAAGCAATGATAATGCAATGGAAATTCTTTAAATTGAAATGAACGCTTTTCTTTAAAAGAGTTGCTTTATATTATAAAAATTATTATTGGGGCATTTCATTGAACAAATTAAATTACAATTAACATACATTATTAAATATGCGCAAGGCTGCTTCTTTACCTTCTACAACAATACTCATCCTCCAGAATCCTGACCAGAGACGCGAGCAGAACACACAGCCGACGCATGCCGACTCCCGCCGACTCACGCAGACTCGCTACTACTACTGTCCACTCGCGCAGTCAAGCGCGGACTAGCGACAAGCAACAACTAACGATAAACTACTCTCTGGTCAGAGATTCTGTCATGCCTCGCCCATCACCGGCAAAGCATACGTCTTACAATTGAAACACGTATGTAACATAGCAGCGATGGCGAGGCATTGTAGCATCTGTGACCAGAGAGTTTGCGCTTGACCGCGCGAGTGTTGCGAGCGGTTCTCAGTCTGTCAGTCAGTCGTTGCGAGTCTGTAGCTCTGTCTAGTTGAGGGCAGTACTCTGTCAGTAGTCGTCGCGTGCAGTACGCTAGTAGCCGTCATGCAGAGCGGTCGGTCAGTGGTAGCAGTCCAGTGGGATTGTGTGATGTGATCTGTCGGCAACACTGGTCAAGATGCTGAATGAGGTATACTGTTAATTAAGATAATCATCGGATAATGTAAAGTTTAATTATTGTAACTAATTTTCAACAAGTGCCCCCAATAATAACTTTGATTTCAAAAGCAATTTTACATAAAATTTTCATTTAATTGAACTAACTATTTCGTTCCACTTCCCCTAAACAAAAGTTTCAGTTTTCAATTAGATTACAAAAGAAAAAAAAAGGGAATATTATTATTTGCAATGCAGTTCCTCCAAGCGGTGCGCAACAACAAGAGCAGAAATTTGACTAGGTGTTGCAATGAGGTAAGAATTTAATTTTGATTTTTGCACAGGGCCAAAGACCGATATTTCGGTTTAATTGAATCATTATTATCACTGAGATTTTCTTATCACTGAATGGACCTTAATTTTTATGAAGAACTTATACTTGAGTCAGATTGCGATTCTCAGTTTTATTGTCATTAAATTTAATTGCAGGGAGGTTACGTTTGGCTCCTATTCATTTATTATTTCTGTCTTTAAAATTTCAGTGGAGAGATTACACTTAGCGCAATGTCCATTAGCACTCTTAAATAATATTCTGTCTTTTTAAAATTTTGTGGGGAGGTTACACAATGTATTCAAGAGAAAGAACTTCACCCAATGGAGCGAGTCAAGAACGTGTTAGTCCAGCTCAGTCCCTTACGCAAGCAGTCATTAGGCTCGGTACTGATTGATAGAGTTGTTGGGTGTAACGGTGCCAAATTGTGCCATAGGAGCGTTAGATGGTCAAAATTCCGAGCTGGTTCCAGGACCTTCCCCACAACGCTCTCAGTTGGAGAGAGATCCGGCTACCTCTGGCCAAGGTAAGGATTGGCAAGCACGAAGATAAGCAGTAGAAACTCACTCCGTGTACCACTGGGCATTATATTCCTAGCAGGATGGCTTGCATGAAGGACAAATAAACGGGGCGTAGAATATCGTCGGTATAAAGCTGTGCTGTAAGGCTGCCGCAGATACAATTACCGGGGTCCTTCTATAAAAAGCTATCACTCCTTGGTGGGGCCGTATGGTGACCAAGTGTCAGGTTGGTATCGTTCTACTGGTTCTCTTCGTGCTTGCCAGATACTGTCTTGTCCAGGAAGGGCGCCAGATCTATCTCCATCTTAGAAGGTTTGTAACTTTATGGGCAGCACCTTACAGTCAGCTCGGGAGTTTGAAGACCTAATGCAGACAGAATTTGAAACGATATCCATCAGGAGAACATCGAACATCAATGCCAATCCATGTAACTGCTTGCACAATGGGCAGTCCAAGAGTCAGGTTGGTATCGTTCTACTGGTTGTCTTCGTGCTTGCCAGATACTGTCTTGTCCAGGAAGGGCTCCAGATCTATCTCCATCTTAGAAGGTTTGTAGCATTATGGGCAGCGCCTTACAGTCAGCTCGGGAGTTTGAAGACCTAACGCAGACAGAATTTGAAACGATATCCATCAGGAGAACATCGAACATCAATGCCAATCCATGTAACTGCTTGCACAATGGGCAGTCGTGGACCACCGCGTTGATGATTTGCTCAATCTGTGAAGCTCTTTCTCTTGAATAAATGACCCAATTTTTCTGAACCTGCAATCATTTGTTTTCCGGGCGGGAAGGCGCGCCGGTCCCCAGCACGAATCAGCGCGGCCGATTAGTGCCGAGGTCCGGTGTGCTGACCAATCTGTGGCTGGTTTTTAGGTGGTTTTCCATCTGCCTCGGCGAATGCGGGCTGGTTCCCCTTATTCCGCCTCAATTACACTATGTCGGTGATTGCTGCTCAAACACTTTCTCCATGTACGTGTACACCATAAGTACTCTACCACGCAAACATCTGGGGTTACACTTGTCTGGTGTGAGACATTCTCGCATTCTCAGGGGGGGGGGGGGGGAGGGGGGGGGGTGTCCACTAAGGGACCGAACCGCACAATAACCCTAGGTTCACTGTGGGGTGACGGAGGGGTGAGTGGACTGCCGTAAACTGTAGTGGGCTCGTGAAACACTGAAGCTATGGCGGGGACGAAGGCTCTCCGTCGTTTCTAGGTCCCCAGTTCCAAACAAGACAATACGATACAATACAATATAATCATTTGTTTGTCAGCACATGAACTACTTCGCATCTACCAATCTCCCCCCCCCCTCCCCCTCCCCAGCCGACCAGCCATTCGGGTAATTCCTTCACGTTGCCTCGTTTTATTTTTTATTTTCAAATATTTTCTCTTAAGGCGTATAAATGACCTAGTGAATAACGTCGGAATTTTCATGGGGCTTTTCGCGGATAATGATTAGATAAAGAAAAGTAATGATAGAAAATTGAAGCGTAATGACAGAAGACCCGTAGAGTATCAATGCTTGGTGTAGATATGGGAGTTGGCCCCCAACGTAATCAAATGTAGCGTATTGCACGTAAATAGGAATCAAGTCTAGTCACTGTCCGAATACACAATTGCAGAACAATTATTTGTAGCAGTGACACCCATAAAATGCCTGGGAATATAATTACAGACCAACTTAAGTAGGACGATCGTACAAAACTAAGGTCGATATCAGGCACCTTCGTTGGGAAGAATCCTAAAGGAGTATGTTTCCCCCACAAAGCAAAAGGCTGGCAAAACTATCGTTCGATCTGTAACATGAATATCGTTCGTCAGTCTTGGATTCGTAACAGATAACATTGGTAGAATGATGAAGAGCAGCACTTTCGTTACAGGTTCATTTAGTAAACGCGAAAGCAGATGTTCGAGCAGCTCCAGTATCAGACACTGAAAGAGAGACGTCCTTCACCACCATGTGATGTACTGTTAAAGATCCAAGAGGGTACGTTGCTAGAGGACTCAGTCACTATATTGCTACCTCTTATGCGTTTCTTATGAAAAGGTGGTGAAGGTAAATTTAGAGAGGTCCTACCACGCATCCTTAGCAAAAATCTTTCGATGTAAGTCTGCAGGCTTTCGTGGCCGTTGTCACTGAAGTCAAAATCTTCTGCGTTATTAGGCCGCGTCATATCTCTTCTAAAATGATCGACGTTTCGACCCCTCTGCTGGGATCTTCCTCAGGATCTTCTGGTGTCCACTACTGCTAGAACAGCGGTAGTGGACACCAGAAGATCCTGAGGAAGATCCCAGCAGATAGGTAGAAACGTCGATCATTTTAGAAGAAATATGACGCGGCCTAATAACCCAGAAGATCTTAACTTCAAAAATATTTCTTCTCGCCGAACGTTTGTGACCGGAGAAAGAAAGGAGAGAGTGACAGCAGTACACGAGTTATGCTCCGTCACACACCATAAGGTGGACAGCTAGATGAAGACATAGAAGTAGGTGTATCTCGGCCTCGGAAAATACCAGTATACCTTCTCATCGCCTAGAAACAGAGCATAGGACGATGCAAATTTCAAGCAATATATTACCTCGGACTGCTATGAGGGAAGACGTGTCTTTACTGTCGTCGTCATCGTAAACTCATCTCGTAAGTATCACCGCGATTTCACTCAGGCATTACAGTAACAGTTGAATGAGTTAATTTTTTCTTACCCACAGCTACTTCAGTACAATCGGGCCGCATGCTCTTCAGATATACGATGCACATCTGAAACGGCACTGCAGTTAATAGTTGAATGGATCCACCTTTTCTTATCCACAGCAGCTTCAATACAATTGGGCCGCACACTCTTCGGACAGACGGTCTTCATCAGCCACAGCGACGTGCACACTTTTTCTTGATGCCGAAGGAAGCTTTGAAAAAGGAAGCTTCAGCGTCACTCATTAACACCATGAGGTGTTTACTACTGTGGATCTCCGCCTCTCGCATCTAGCGTTGTGCTGATTGAAGAGTTGGTCAGGTTTTCTGGCTTCTGTTGTGATTTCTACATGGACTCGTATTTCAAGACTACACTAGGTAAGGTCATTTCTCACGCTAATACAGACAACTGAAGTACACAACAACAGGTCGAAACACAGAGCTTACCAATGGGAACAAGATAACTACAGAAGAAGTTAGGGCCATATTTAAGATCTCTAGATCCTTACGCTAAACCCGAGCAGCGGGTATATTTAACAATACTAATATGTAAACACATTATTTTGCCGCAATTTCCCAATAAAAACTCTATGAAGTTGGATTTATGGTTTATTTCTCAGTTCTGTAAAATTTTATTGTATACAGCTTCAAGCAATAGTGCTACTCTAATCCATTCGAGACGACATGGCCATAATAAACTGTATATTTGTGTATCTATATTTAATCTAAGCTCGCAAATACAGATGACAATCTAAATGGTGCAATGTATGATTATTTCCAACGTAACGTTCTGCTGATGTTATTACAAGATGTTTCCCTGCATGAGAGAATGGCGATGTACTTCCATCATGATGGATGTCCGGCAAATAGCTCGCGTGCAGTTGAAGCGGTACTGAATAGCATCTTTCATGATAAGTGGATTGGTCGCCGAAGCACATGCCCCGCACGTTCACCGGATATGACGTCCCCGGATCTCTTTCTGTG